>NC_057863.1:461148600-461766100 GCF_019393635.1 Dromiciops gliroides
ACTATCAAAGCTCCCTATACATCTTGTTATGTGCATTTCTGTTCACAAGTTAGGGCCTAAATAATATAGAAAAGCCACAAAGGCCTCATCATTTCTATTTAATAAGTAGAAATCCTCTCCTTTCCTTGTTAGGGCACCATAGATTCTGCTGATTTTTCCAACTTTACCATGTCATAACTGAATACTGGGACAGGTAAGACCTATTCAGTTCAGACACCAACTAAAAATACTGATGCCAATAATATATTTCCCGTTCCTATATGGAATTTTACGTTGTTTTTAAAAGGTAAGACCAACATATTCTGGCGTATTTTAAATCTGCAAGAATTGGATATGATAGATCAATGAGGGAAAAAAAAAAAACGTTTTCCACTGACAAGTTTCTTTCAGACACTGAACAGACTATCCTTTGTTACAAGTCTGCCTATAAGCTCATACTTTTATAAGTGTTTTAACAACAATTTCATGGAATCCTCCGAAGAGCACATACACACTTGAATACACAATGCTCTCATGCAGCAGGTCTAAACTATAAATGCAGAAGATGTTCCTTTCTATATGTGTGAATTAAAAACCTATAAAATAATACAGGCATTCTAAAATTTGTGTTTAAACTGATAACAGCTTTACTGATTTACTGACAATGAAAATATATAGCATTTTTTCCGTCAGAGCATTTATCAACACTTGGCATCCCTGCACTAACTTGACATGTAAGATGATCAAAATGGATTATGTAATCTTTCCCATTCATTTCTATTGATTTTAGTTATGATAAAATTCATCAGTGTGCATGGGAACGCTTAGTCTGAAAGGCTCTGGTTGACAAAAAACCCAACAGAGCTGTAATAGGCTGGATGTAATTTTAAAATGGGATTGCACAAATACAGAACTCATGCCCTAAAGGCTTCAGCTAGAAATTAATACAAATAATTCAGGCTATCTCATAAAAATCAAATCTGTCTAATGCAGAGATTTCACTCCTGATATAGCATTGCAAAATTCAGAGCCAAAAAAATAAAAAACAAGTAAATGCCATTTTAAAAATATAGTTTCTTAAAATATTTTTTCAAACTTTTTTTTAAAACTTCAAGACTAATCAAAGTTATTTCTGTGACTGCCAGGAACATCAAAATGCCAGTGAGTGGACCATTTTAATCAGTTTTATTGATTCATGCTTTCAGTTCTTATTCAGTTAAAAACAAGGCACATTAAATACATCCTCTTATTGCTCTATAAATGCATGCAGCTCATTCTGTTTATCAAAAGTAATAAATAATGGCAATAAAACACCAAGACAGTTATAAAAATGACAACCCAGCCTCAAACACAGTATTTAACAGTCCAATCTAGAACAATAACCTAACATAATACATAAAAGTGCCACATGTAAAAACATGCAGTATGTCTATCCAGGCCAGTACAGAGCTTGAAGCTGTTGGTATTTTGTTTCTTGGTTTCACACATAGTAAGAACGGTTCTCCCTGGACCACCCAAAGGACTGAAATAATGCAAAATGGTACAAAGATACAACTGCATTGGCTTCGCCATTATTACATTCATATGCCAAAAGCTTTTTCTTAAATACATAAAATGTGGGATAATTAATTCAATCATTGACCCTTGCATTTTTTAACCTATCAGAAATAAGAATGCAATTTTTGCCAGAGTCCAAGAAACAGATAATATTCTGCATACCATGAAAAAAGGCCAAACAAAGCCAGAATTTAAAGCAGAATAAAGTAGAAATATTGAGGTTCCACTCAGGATACACTGATGGAAAGCAAGAAATGATCCACGGAGCATGTAGCCTATAAACTAGTCTTATACTAACACTATTGCTACAACTAGAGTGGGGAGCTATTTTTAGCCATACCTACAAAGTTTTCACAACAGACAGGTTTTAGTGTTTTTCCCCCAGCTGAACCTTTTTAAAAAGGGTCTCCAAAGTCACTTTGTGAGATGAACTAGAATAGATTTCAGGAAGGATTTGATTTTTCCAAAAAGTTATCATCATCAAATCTTCATTTAGACATGACACAAAATGCTTATATGCTTTATTCACAGTTTAAAAAAAAAACAAACAAAAAAAGGTTGGCACCAGCTGATTCCCAAGACAAGTTTCTGGAACTTGTGAAGAAGTGCAGGTTCAGAATCAGCAGATTTTAGGAGAAAACTGATACAAGACCTCACACACAGCTAAACATGCACAAGGCCTATTAAACAAATGTAGATCTGGCAACGGAATCTGCAGGTTCCTAAGCAAAAAAGGCAATTTCCTACTGTATTAGATTCAGGGAGATACAAGTCATCATTATCTTGATTTAACTAGAAGAAGAGAAAGAGAGGGAAACCAAACATAGAATATTACAATATTTCATCTCAAAGGCACACACACACACACACACACACACACACACACACACACACACACACATTAAAAATATATTTTAAAAATAACTTTTCCGTCTGTTGGGTCTTGCTTAGCTTTAGACAAAGAAATTTATTATGTTTTGAGAGAAATGCTAAATGGCCCCATTTCAGCCACCATTTATTAAAAATATTGCCTGGAACCTTGTAACAAAAAGAATGTCACAGTGACTTCTGGAAGTATCGCTATCTTGGTTTCAGTTTCATACTCCTTTGTGGCAAATGTATGAACCTAAGCTCCTTGTGGGCAGGTTGTTTTTCATCTCTGCAGCCTTCTGTAGTGCCATGCAAATAGTAGGCACTTAATAAATGTTTATGGAATTTAAATGGTCTTTTTTAAAAAATTGTATTTTGTTACATACTACTGCTTTTTAAAATTTTACCATTCAGAGTTTTAATGGTGACATAAATACTAAAGAGTTGGAAGAGGGAGGCATTAAGATGTGATTTTATGCTAACAGAAAACACCACTGCACTGTGGTTTGTCAATTTGTGCACCAGTTTTTAGAACTCAGATTTCCAATCATGGTAGTAAAAGCTTTCATCAAAGTGTGATATTTGCTTCTATATACAGAACCTGATCTTTGCAAAAGCTTGTGTGGGTTCAATTCACACTGGGAAGGGCCAAGGGACAAACTACCAGATGAAGGGAGCGCAACTAGAACCAAGTAGCAGCAAAAATATTCCTAAACCATCCTTACTTAAAATGTCAGGGTTTTTTTTCTGTAAAAGGACAAAACGGAAAATATTTTTGGGGATTAAAAAAAAATAACAATGCAACTCTGTGCTTGTAGTTAATATTTGGAATTAGAACAAATGATATTTTATTTCTACATCTCCCCTGCCCCAACCTATTTCTTTGCTAAGTGCCCAAAACCACTACAACAGGGCTCAGTCTAAACCAGTATTAGTCAACATCACATGCTCCCTCAAAGGTAAGCTCTGGGGCTCAAAATTTGTGCTTTTTATACATGTATTTTTAGAAATACATTTCTACCATTAGAGTACTTCTATAAAGAGGAGGAAAATTTGGGCTCATCCTCATTACATCCAAATACACCACTTCCATGCTAGTCTCAAAGCCAGGAAATCAAGGATCTTCCTGGCAACCTCAGCAGTCAAAGAAAACCAGCAGCCACTGAAAAAAAAAAATGAACTGCCGAGATGAAACTATCACTGTAATACTCAGTAAATGTCAATGCTATCCTTATCTATACCTGTGATTTGGGAAGCTTTCAGAGTTTCTCTTTGTGACTTACTCCTGAAACTAGATCTAAACTTTTTTAGTTTTGGCAGTCACACCTGAAATAGAAAATTGAACAATATTGTGAACTCGAGGTGGGGGGACAAGAGATGGAAGTAAGAAATCCTCAGAAACACTAACATTTTCTAAGGGGTCATTCTGTATGCCCCTTCTTTTTCAACAGTAAAGGCTATCTAAAAGTTTAATGAACACAGGTATGTGTCAGCAAATCTCTTCCAAGTTCTTTCTTGAATTTCTGCCAAAACATTCTGCTTTGAGAACTGAGAAAAGGATGTCCAGTCTAACAGACCAGAAGTATAGTATTAAAATCTGCATGGAAAATAAAGGTAAAATACCCTTTTTATAAGCTATGCTGAGTGGCAAATACAAATCAAGGGCATACGCAGAGATATCTTAGAGTTTTGGAATGTTTCCCAGTGGTTAAAAAAAAAAGCAGCTATCCATATCCACTAATTTGGAGAAGAGTTGTTTCTAGTTCTTTCTAGCATGGTGCTTTGTTGTTGTTGTTTCTGTTTGTTGGTTTTATGAACTGCTCAGACTCACAGTCCTCCACAACTCCGATCCACTGGAATGGGAGATCTTGAACCCAGGCTCTCTTCAGCAGTCTTCATGAGTATCGCCAGACGGCTTCCAGATACCATTCCTTTTTGAACAGCGCTCATCAGCTTAAAGAAACAGCATTGGATATGTTACAACACACATATACACCCACACACATACCAGCCAGCTCATTCAATTCAGAACAGCACTTTAATAGTTACTAAAACTGAAAGCTGAGATAAATGAGTTCTCTATCAAACACCATTGCAGGTGCTACAGACAGCAGAAGCAAAAAAAGTGCTTCCATTTCAGTGAATTTCAAATGGAGGACAGGTAGATCATCATTTCTCCAGAAACTTCTATCCAGGAAATCAATCTGTCTTTGAAAGCTAATCTCAATCGTTGTCACTCTGTGTGTTCAAAGCACTTAAGTGTTTGAGAGTATCTTAAATACTGGATTTTAAATTTCATTTGTAAAACAGTAAAGCAATACTAGGGATAGGATAAAGACAAAACAACCCACAGGATACCAATGACCCCATATTTAGTAGGGGGAATAGAGGTGAATGATACTGTACTTGATTCCTTCAATATTTCTAAAGTTAAATTCCTTAAAGACTTTTCAAAGTAATTTTCATTTAAGCCCTTGAAACTAGACCCAAAGATCTACCTTAAAGAATTAATAAACTCCACCACTCAGATTTTAGCTAATTCTTTTTTTATCCAATGGATAAAATCAGAATTAGTCTCAAAATTACATGCATTCAGCTGGCAAAGGACTTTTTCATGTAGAAAGCACTAGACAATTATGTTGTATGTGTCTTTCCCCCTTCATCCTTCCCAAGACTTACTTACCAGTTTGTTCGTTTGGGTGTTTTTTGGTTTTGTTTTTTGTTTTTTTTGTGAGTTGCTTTTCCCTACTATTCTCCCCAATAACTTTTCTTTTTATTTATTAATCACTCTGGCATTCACTACACCTGAAATACAACTGACCACAGTGCTCCTTAATACATTTATACATTTTGGATTGCACATTCCATCCCTTTTATATAGTAACAACTTCCAAGGACAGAAATGGACTACTCAGATCCTAACATTGAAGAGTATTTCACAGGGCAATATTTCAAAGGTTTGGACTGTTAACTGCAATAAAGCCCCCAAATTCTGAGTTCCCAAGTTTCAGACTCACATATCTATGACTGCCCCACACAAGGATCATCTAGAAATAGTCTTTATAGTCAATAAGATTAAGAATAGGGGCAGCTAGGTGGCGCAGTGGATAAAGCACTGGCCCTGGCGTCAGGAGTACCTGAATTCAAATCTGGCCTCAGACACTTAACACTTACTAGCTGTGTGACCCTGCGAAAGTCACTTAACCCCAATTGCCCCTCACACACACACACAAACACACACACACACACACACAACCAAAACAAAACAAAAAAATAAAGTGAATTAGAATTTAGGGCAACTAGGTGGCACAGTGGATAGAGCACCGGCCCTGGAGTCAGGAGTACCTGAGTTCAAATCCGGCCTCAGACACTTAACACTTACTAGCTGTGTGACCCTGGGCAAGTCACTTAACCCCAATCGCCTCACTAAAACACACACACACACACACACACACAAAGATTAAGAATATATGGATAGCTAGGTGGTGCAGTGGATAAAGCACTGGCCCTGGATTCAGGAGGACTTGAGTTCAAATCCAGTCTCAGATACTTGACACTTACTAGTTGTGTGACCCTGGGCAAGTCACTTAACCCTCATTGTGCCAAGAAAAAAAAAAAAAGAAAAGAGTAAGAAGATAAATCTAGGCTATATGTCTTCAGAAAAGGGAAAGATTTTTAACCAACTTTTACATCAAGCTAGAATCTACCCCATGTTATACCTGGTACACTATATGGCATATTTGGGTTGGGTATAAGACAGATTTTGTTTGCAATTGCTTGTGACAATTTTCAAGAAGATAGTCCGTATTCATTATTTGGCACAAACCATTAAAACGCTACAAAAACCAGGTGTGTCAACTGACAAAATAATTTGTAAATCTTTCTTTTATAATTTTACTATAATTTAATTTCTCCTATCTGTTCAAATGCACTTTAAATACAAAGAATTACAAGTAGATATATAATTTTACTTAGAAATAAAAATGTTCATTCTACTATCTCTAGTATGTGCAAATGCATTGCATCAACTGATATAGCTTAGTCCTTTGAGGTATTCTTAAATTCTGGTCCTTCTAGTATTTTAATAGCTGAAGACATAAAAACAAACTCTTTTATAAATAGTTTATTGCTTAGGCTATTAGTCTACAAGTACCTTAAACCCTATTGCAACAAAAGACCATCTTGAGTGAGTTATCTTCTTAACCAGGGTCAGTTCGAATATGGCATCATATCTAAAATACTCTCTCCTTCTGCCATGATTGACAGTCATTTTAAAAAGCATTCACCTATCATTTATTCGGAGAAACAATTACAGGTTTCCAAGGACCCTATGAGAGATATTATCTTTAACTCTAAAAAAACGGCTTTAAAGTGCAGTATAAGCATTTGTATTTAAAACAGGCTTTTTCATGGATAACTGGAAAAGTTCAAGGCTAATCAATAAGAGATTCTTTAAGAAAACATGTTAGAAGGACTCACTTAGCAAAAAATTTTTTCCAACAATGATCCACTCAAATTAACTCAGTTACTGAATACTACAATTCATGCCATCCATGATGTGGGATTTCTAAACAAAGCTTAATGGTGGTGGAGTCAGATGGCCTCTGTTCAAATTCTGACTCTAATGCTCATTTCCCATATCAGCGTGAGCAAATTATTCAACCTCACTGAATTTCAGTATTCTCATCTGTAAAATGGGGTAGTGATTTTTGTGAAGAAAGCCCTCTGTTAATCTTTAAGTGTAACGTTAATATTAATTTTTTTCAATACTAATTTTTTAAGCTTTTCTAACATGAGAGGAAGTACATGATTTTACTTGATGGAACATTTTCCAAAAATCTATAAAAATTTAAAAACAATTTCCTGAAAATTACAAATAAAAGGCATTATGTGGTTTCCATTTTAAAAGCCAAAACTGATAGCCTTGATTTATTTTGAAGTCTGCCTTGGTTAAAGAACTAGACTTTATAGGGATGAAACTCTTTTTTGTAATGCTGGACACAACCTGTGGAAATTTCCTACATTTAGATTCAACAATGCTCTTATCTGCAGCTCATCTCCAGAGAGACAATTACCATTTCCTTTGCCTTGATCTTGTTTGTTTAACTTGACACAGTGAAGAAAGGGCTGACATTGACCAAAATCCCCAGCATTAATTTATCTCATGTTCAGCATTCATCATTGCCATGATGCAGCAAAGACCTGGCAGTCATTTGAAATACCTGCCCAAGAAAGACTACAAAAACAAACCTTGCTAGTAAGGAACAAATAAACTCTTCATATAAGTGGAGTGAGGTAGACAGATACAAATATATTGCTGGTCATCTTGCTTTATTTTATTTCCTTCTTTGGAGATATTTATGAGGATTAATGATCTTCATGCCTAATTTCTTTATGGAGTAAAAATGTGAAGTTCCTATCGTCAGTTAAATATTTAAAAATTGGGACCCAAGTTTGGAATTACAAAGAATATAAATATTTTAATTATATGCCATCACAGACATGGTCTTGAAATTAAATCATACATTTTTTCCTTTAGTTTGCTTTTCTAGTTTCTTGAAGCATAACTAACACCTTTAAGACTACAACACAATTTTGCTTTGAAGATATTAAATGTATCTAAAGACTTGTTGGGTTTGATGTCTGGTAAAGTTGCTCAATGGGTACTCTAAAAAGGATATTGATCTGTTCTTTAAAAAAAAAAAATTATGCTCCTGGGTTAAGCCTTAACCCTAATCAGAAACCATATTTAATCTAAATAGTCCAATACATTTGAGTGGTTTGTTAATTTAATTATGAGAAACATGAATAACAAAGAGAAAGAAAAAATGTTCTGCATCACAGAGACTCTTCATTAACTCATACAGATTACTTGATAAAGCCATGGATATTGATTTTTCTATATTCACAAATAATATATGTAGACTTATTCTGATTTCACCTTGAAACACCTATTTCTAATGCCCTCCTTCCTCATCCCTTCAAAATGTTTCAGTATGTGTGTGTATGTATATGTATATATGCATATGTGTGTGCGAAGAGAGACGGATGTGTATGAGTGTGCATGCATACATACACAGGTGTATATAATACTGTAGTGGATAAAAAGAAAGTCCTGAAGCCAGGAAGACTTCGCTTCTGATTAAGTGACCATGGCCAAGTCACTTAACCACTCAGGTATCTAGGCAATTCTCTAATACTATAAGTTGAAAAGAAGGTATTGATCCTCATGGGAAAAGGAAGTTTTCTCACCAGGCAGTTCCCTAAATCAATCAAATCACAGGTCCAGTACAAACACCCACACCCACACATGACAGGCATTTGTGACTTTTCACCTACTTTGTTTCTCAGTGGTAAAAGGCAATAACAACTATGTGTACTTAGTGGTCTATTTCTTAGAACAAGTTAAATACTGTGGCCATTCAGAGATAAGAAACAATATTTTTGGGTCATTCAAAGTTTTTTTTTTTGGTCATTTGTCATTTTAAAAAAAGGAACAACCACAACTCACCTGCAAAAATTCATTGAGCTCAACCAATCCATTTTTATTCAAATCTACTTCATTGAGAATTTCATGTAGCGTATTTTGATTCATTTGAATATTGATGCTCTAAATGAAAGAAAAATAGAGGTAGAATTAATTAATCATGAATTATGGCTTTCTATTAATTTTATTAAAGATTTTCAAAGTCCAAACGAACAAGGTACCTCAAGCACACGTTGAACATCAATTATGGTAATAAAGCCTTTTTGCTCTTTATCAAACATGTGAAATCTTTTTTTGTACCTGGAAAATAATGAGCATTAATGGAAAACTTTGCTCACATTAGAAATTTTTTTAAAAGTCAAAGTGAAGGAAAATTTAAAAGATGGTGGATGTACCTCTCAATATCAGAAGGCTGTAGGCTAATTTCAGAAGTGTCCGTTAGCTGCTCTGACCGAGACTTGTAGCCCATTTCATAGTACAGAAATCTTGTTGCACAATCAAGTTCCTCCTAAAATACAGATCAAATTGCCAAAGCTCTATCAATTCAATCAATTAACATGTATTTTATAAGCCCTTACAATACATATATGCCAGGCACCATCTTAAGCATTGGAGGCACTAAAAATACATGTGAAATAATTCCTACTGTCAAGGAGAGGAAATTTCAGTCTAAGTTCTTTTTTTAAATTTCTAAGAAATAAAAGGAAGAAGTATTTCTTCATTCAGTCCAAAATTATTTACCATTTCTGATGTCTGTGGCATCTGACATATAAAGTTAGCAGTGGTTTAAAGTGGAAAAAGTACTTAATTAAGGTGGTGCCAACTACTACAATGCTCATTACTGCATAAAGAGTGGAAATAAGATGTGGGAATGCAGGAATCTGGCTTTAGCCTTTTGAGGGAAGTATTGAAAAAATAGGATCAAGGGATGGAATAGAGCCTTTCAATCATCATCTTATGAATGCATCCATCCATCAATCAATAATGATTTCTTCAATCTGTGTGCCAAAAAGCTATACTAGTCAAATAACCAAAAAAGTCTCCAGTGACATGATAATATCTGCTTACTTCTCAAAACTTTGCAGAAAGATGAACATTCCTCTTCCTTCCCTAACTTTCTACAATATAGAAGGACTGTGGCTGATTGGTTCACCCCTAAGTTATGGGTGGAATGATCTGAATGTGCAGGAATAGAATGAAAGCCCAGAGATCTAGTGGTGAGGAGATGCTGATTCAATTTGTGGCAGGAATTCAGACTGTGGGAGGTGGGATGGAGGAAGAGAATTCTATGAACTAGATTGGTCACATTCCACCCACTGGGAGACAGTGGATTTACTTTCAATTCTCATTCCTTAAGTGTGTTGGAAGTAAAAGTTTGAAAACATGAACAGATAGTTTTCAGCATATACTAGGTGTAGGGTACCTACAAAGAAAATAAAAACCTTAAACCTGTCCTTTGGGCCCTTCGATCAGGCTTTTCTCCCTTAGTTTCAGTGCCACCTTCTCTCTTAAACCTTTAGTGTGTTTCTTTTCTTTCTTTTCTCAAATTTCCCTTGACCTGGATATCTCCTTTGCTTGAAATTCTCCCTCCCTTGTACTGAAATTATGTGTGCACACACATGCACAAGTGCAGAATACAGGCCCTTTTTTCTTGGTGCCTAACAGTGCTTTGCACATAGCATGGGCTTAACTGATGTTTGTTGAATTTTTATTTTGAATTTAAGAATCAGAAGGATTGAGACCCACAGTAAACTATTCTGATCACATCATTCACTGTATATCGACTAGGATGGTTACAAACAGCTAGCACTCATTCGTTTATTCAACGAATACAGATCATGCATTTGCTCTCTGCTAGGCATGCTACTAACCATTAGGAATACAAAGACAAAAAGAAAATTATTTTTTCCCTCAGTGAGCTTATATTTCCCAGGGTAAAGACATAAATATGGATAATTAAATGTAAACCACATACGCCGTCCACAAACCACATACAAAACAAACACAAAGGAGTAGGGGAGGATGCTAGCAATTGGTGGTTTGGCTTTCAGTGCCAAATAGGAGTTTATCTTGAATCCTATAGGTGAATGGGAAAGAGTAGGTCTTCCTGAGAAGGGGAGTAATGGAGTTAGCTCTGTTGTTCTAGAATATCAAGTTGGCATCTAAGTGGATCTGAGATTGGAAATGATGCTAGAGAAAAGAAGACCATTGTAAAAGTATATTACATAGTTCAGGTGTAAGACAGCTTGTTAAAAGACAACTGGGCTTGGAGTTAAGGAAGACCTACGTTCAAACTCTGCCTCAGAACCTAATTGTGTGACTACAGTCATCACTTATCCTCTATGAGCCTCAGTTTCTTCATATGTAAAATAAGGGAGCTGAACTCAATGACTTCTATTGTCTGTTCCAATTTTAAATGTACCAACCCCCAAAGACAAGAAGAAAGTATTTATTAAATGCCTACTATGTGGTAGGCACTACAGTAAGTGCTTTATAAATATTATTTTATCCTCACAATAACCCTGCAAGTAGATGCTATGATGATGTCTATTTTTCAGTTCAGAAAATTAAGGTAGACAGAGGTTAAGCAACTTGCCCAGTGTCACACAGCTAGTAAGTATATGAGACCAGAATTTAACTCATCTCTTCTTGGCTCCAGGTGCAGTGTTCTACATAGCTATGATCCCATGATGCTAGCCCCAACTAGGCTGATAGCCATGTGAGTAGAGAGACAAAAATATTGTGGAGGTAGAATTGAAGAGACTTAGCAATCAATTGGCTACAAGGAATGAGGAAAAGTCATCCCCAAATGACTCTGATTTTGCAAACCCAAGTGATCAGAAAGCTGTTGGTGCCCCGAAAAGAAATAAGGAACTATGGAAGAAGGGTCTGGAGTAATAACTGAATGTGTTGAATTTAAGTATTAAGTTACCTTAATTTCCCCTTTCTACAAATCAAGTCATCCCAATTATTTAGGGCATGATTAATCAATTAGACCAGAACTTGCTCTTGGCCTTGTTTTACAGTGGTTCTATTTGCTGCATGCATGGCAATAGCATTAAGGTAGATAAGTAAGTCTGTGCCCCTATGTTTGGGGCCAACTGAAATCAATGAAAATAAAATACTAAAAACACTTTCCTACCAAGACACTATACTTATCTGATGCATCCCAAACAGTGATATGTAAGACCACTTCTTGGCTTAGAATAAATTGGCATTCTTTTGGCCAGAGGAAATACAATCTAAAATGAGACTTCACTGAATAAGTACTTGAAGGTCTGGGAATGGGGCCATCATTTCATATTTCTTGTTAAGAGAATTATCTATAAAAACATTTTTGCGACCAAAGGGAAAAAGGTAAATTGGCAAAAAACAGGAATTTGACTACATGGTACATTCTAAGAGGGTTTTCAATGAAAATGTATAAAGATATAATGGAGCATGCTCTAACACTCATTAACACAACAGAATAGCCACATGTTTTATTTGAGAGCCAATGAGCTTATTGGAGAAATGTGGTGGTAAAATTATGTATTCAATACCTTTTTCTTCTCATCACACCAATTCAATTCCCTTCCCATCAGTTCAACAATCTTAGGTAGAGCTTCCTCTGCAGCCTGGACATTCAGAAAGGCAAGTCGAGTGCGGCGTGAAATCATATCTACTGCAGTGCATGCATATTCTTTGATTCCATATTTCACCTGTGTTTGACATTTTTTAAAAAGTTATTTTGTACCCAAAGTTCAAAAGGCAACTGGCCACATACAAAGAAAGAAAGAAAGAAAGAAAGAAAGAAAGAAAGAAAGAAAGAAAGAAAGAAAGAAAGAAAGAAAGAAAGAAAGAAAGAAAGAAAGAAAGAAAAATTTAAACATGCATGCAGATGAAAGGTAAAGTTTGGTTTTATACTCTTCAGTCTTCTAGCTGGTTGAAGATCAGCAGTAACAGTGCCTATGACTTCACTCTTCCCGACAAACCAGAGTTTGAAAAGTTTACTCTCTGGAAAAGGAGTAGTTCTACTCTCAATATAGCTTGGTCTAACTATGGAAATCTCCCTGCCTCTCATTTGCCATCTTATTACATCTTATGCATAATATGAATGTTTGTTTATTATAAGTAGAAAGAGCAAAAAATGTCTGAGAGAGGATAGGATTCAAATCCCAGTTCTGTGAGATCTGAGTACTCAGTTTCTTCATATGTAAAATAGAAGGGTTGGATAAGATGGCTTCTGAGTTCTCTGCTAGCTCTAAATCTATGATCTATAACTCCTATCCTATCCAAATCCTATGACCAGTAGATGGCTTTAATTTGGTCTGCATAGTATTTCCTGTCTTGGATTGTAAATAACCAGATAGTAAGAATTGTGTTTGTACATATATTTACTTTATACACTTCTTATGATGACAATGAAACTAGTTAATTATATCTACAACAAAATATTTATTGAGTACATAGTGTGTAAAGTGCTATGTTGAGTGTTATAGAAGATACAAAAGAAGTGTAAGATAATATCCCTGCCCTCAAAGAATTAATACTTATTTGGGACAGACAATGTATAAACATGTGAGAACTTTAAATGACAATTAAAGGCATCATAAGAAATACCACAATATAGCATGTGATTAAATATCAAATGGGAGGTACAGATAAGTGCTAGATCATCAAAAAAGCAAGAAGTCACTATGGATTGAAGTGGTTTGGAAAAGCTGAATGTTAGCAGTGAGTTAAGCTGGTCCTTGAAGGACAGATAGGATTTCATCAGTATTTTATAATTACTTTAATTCATATTACCACCATTATTATCCTCCCAAATTTTAGAATTAAATGTAAAAAGTAACTAAAAAGACCAGAGCTATATGGCCACTTATTTCAGATTCTGGCAGAACTTCAAGAAGACTAAACCTTAGAACCAGCAATGTCTTAATTTGGGGAAAGAGGAGAATCACCAAAAAAGTGAGTGTAATTCATCATAGACACCAAAGGAAAATAGGTGATTGAGAAGCAGCCAACCACATACCTCTGCTTCAATGTATGGGAATTCAGACACAAGACGCACTCCAACGATGGGCCATCTTTTTCCAGTTACACTGGCTATTTTGGCTACCTCAAAGGCCTTGTCACCATAAGTGGAAGCAAGATGTTGAGCCACCTATAGAAAGTAAATCACATTAGGCAAAGACCTTGAACATCAGCACTAACTAGGTAAAAAACAAACAAAAAACATGTGTAAGCAATTCTTGTCAAGTGTTTCCATGGCATAGAACAAATAGGTTTAGGAGAGTATTAGATTTTGATTGTGTGGGAGGACACTCCCTAAGCTCCGGATGCTTAGACTAGCACTAAAGCTAAGATGCATGTATCACTGTTATCAGTGAATGATGATGTTTCAGCTTCAATATACCTCTAGAATCACATTTGAAGAATAGATTTGGTTGGTCTAGAAAAGCAACAAACTTACGATGCCATGCCAATTGTTTTAAAAATTAAATGGATAAAAAAAAAGGAGAAAATATAGCCAGAAAACCTATTGTGGAATAGATGCAAAAAAGGAATAAAAAAAAAAATTTAAAAAAAGAAAGAAATGCAAGTTATAAGGTACCCTGAATAAAAGATCTTCATTCTCTCTCTCTCTCTCTCTCTCTCTCTCTCTCTCTCTCTCTCTCTCTCTCTCTCTCTCTCTCTCTTGGTTCCATAGGATCCTATTACTCATAAATGTATACTCAGCAAATGTAACTATACACAAGAGAAGGCACACTGGATGGTTTTGTTCTCATCAATATCCATTTAAGCAAAGAAGAAGATGAAATGCAATAAACACATACCTCACTTTCAAGTCCATAATCCTGAACCAGTCTAATGTACAGAGTGGGGCTCCAATCCTTACCACCCTGCAGGTAAAGGCCAACTGTCCTACTTGGCCCTACTCTAAAATTGTGATTTTTGACAGCAGTATCTATGGTATCTTCAGCCATAGAACGGTAAGTTGTCCATTTTCCACCTGAAAACAGCATGTATAAGCAAATAAGTCACCAGATTGTCATACTGCACTGGTTTTGATTTTTTTTTAATTAACCAGTTATTAACTTCATTAGTAATAAAGTGATTCACTTGGTCATTGCTGACATGGCAATACAACATAATGGCATTAATTTAGATGGCAATAATGGCAAAAATTGCGACATTCTCAATGGCATTAATTCACATGCCAAAAGGTGGGATCTTTTCATTAGAGACCATCATCTGAGCCTCATGAAATACCGATTCGATTTCCCATACCTGCTATAGTAATAAGGCCACTTTCACTGGTATCAACAATATGATTTCGAGAGATTGACTGGGTATCTTTAGACTTAGGATCTGTAACAAGGGGCCGAATTCCACTCCAAGCTGCTAGGACATCTCCTCTTCTCACTGTGGAGAATAAAAATAAAGGGTGAATGTGCTAATTCATTAGCATGTCAAGAAAAGAGGTGCAATCTTTAAACAGTAGGATGAAGTTACAATCAACAGAAACAGAAGGAAAATAATGTGGACTCAGAGAGGGAAAATACTCTTAAATATAATATGGAAATGATTGACCAGGTGCCAAGTTGGACAGAAAAACAATCCAGAAATAATAATGAATATGAATTAAAGTAATGATTCTATTAATGCTCAAATGTATTAGCCTGACCAAAATTATCATTAAAAAATAAGTCTGACACTTGAGGAAATGCTGGTGGGGACTTGAAAATAATTGAGAGAAACTAATTTTCGACATCCTTCTAGATGGAGGTACCTGGTAGAAAAAATTGCCCCCCAAAGTACTCCTGAAATTCAAGAGCCCCATAACTCATTAAGGACCCTTTCCTTCCTAGAGGGTCTCTCCCCTCCTGTTTTTTCTATGGGAGAAAACATAGTTCCTTTAAAATTTTATTTAACCAAACAGATATAAGGACTATTGAATTTTTACCATTTAACAGAATTTATTCTTCCTGGGGGAATCCTTTCAATATTTTTTTTCAAGTCAAGAAGCATTTATTAAGTGCCTACTATATGCTAGGTACTATTCTTTCTTGTTACTTTTCATTACCTACTGCTGCTTCTATCTTTATGTTAACTCCTCCCATTTCATAATGTTTGAGGAACAGTTTTATGGGGAAAAGAAAAGTTCTTCAAATAGATACTTGTATCCTTTAAGGACATAGCACTCTCTAAATATAATGTAATATTGGCATAGATGCTCAAAGTTTTGCAAAGCACCTTCTTTCAAATAACCGAGAGGCAGGAAATACAAAATATGATTATTCCCATTTTATGAATGAGAACACTGTGGCACAGAGAGGTGGATTCACCAGCCAAAGGTCACCTAACCTAGGGTCAGAGATCAAACTCAAGTGTCTATTAAATTGTTGGCTCATAGATTTGGAGACAGAAATGACCGTAGAGGTCATCTAGTTCAACGTCCTTCATTTTACAAAAGTGCAAATTAAAGCCCAGAAAGGTTAGGGACTGGCCCAAAGTCACATACGTAAAAAGGTGCAGGGTCAGTATTTGAACTCCAAATTCAGTGCTCTTTCCATTAAACCATAATGACTCTCCAAGCTTAATATTCCTTTCATCACACCATGTGGCCTCTGTATGAATTCTCCCTGTCCAAAACACCTATGTTTACCTTAATCCTTTTTTGTTTGTTTTATTTGCGGGGCAATAAGGGTTGTGACTTGCCCAGGGTCACACAGCTAGTAAGTGTCAAGTGTCTGAGCTTGGATTTGAACTCAGTTCCTCCTGAATCCAGGGCCAGTGCTCTATCCACTGCACCACCTAGCTGCCCCCCCCCAATCTTTTTTAAGATCCCATTCCCAGTGGCTCTCTTCCCCTCACTTCTTATTCCTTTCTCTCATTTGCTATTCCTTTCTCTTTGGGGTTTTGCTTATTAGTTCCTTTTTCTCTCCTGCTTTTATCTGGATATATAATTCCCTCTCCCTGCCCCCATTTTTCCTTCTTAATCAAGTAGATTCCCCCTTCTCTTCCCCTTTGACTAGTCCTTTTCATTAGTTTTTTGGTTTTTTGGGGGGGTTTTGGCAGGGCAATGGGGGTTAAGTGACTTGCCCAGGGTCACACAGCTGGTAAGTGTCAAGTGTCTGAGGCCGGATTTGAACTCAGGTACTCCTGAATCCAGGGCCGGTGCTCTATCCACTATGCCACCTAGCCGCCCCCTCATTAGTTCTTTAAATTTCATTTCTGTACCCTTTCTCAGAAAGGATTTTTCCCACTTTGCTCAATATTCCATTTTCCTTCTGTCTACTCTAGACCCTCATTCTTTGATTCATGATACCTATGATCATCTGATCTCTCTTTTCTGTATTCCTCATCCAATCACAGCTTATATTCTAGGCCCCTCCTTCTAGGTGGTTTCTGCCATTGCTTTGTAGAGCTTGCTCCACAAATTCTCCTTTCCCACTCTGCCTCACCCTAAGAACTATGCCAGTTATTACAGGTGTCAGAGAGGACACTGCCCTATAGTGAAGCCCCTCATCCACCTTATCCCTAATTATGCAGCCCACCACTGATCTCTACCTTCCTCTGGTTACCTGTTTACCTCAACCCCCCCCCCAAGTCCATGGTCTTCCACTCCTCTAGGTGTTAAGTGTTCTCAGGAGTT
This sequence comes from Dromiciops gliroides, assembly GCF_019393635.1. Taxonomy (NCBI): domain Eukaryota; kingdom Metazoa; phylum Chordata; class Mammalia; order Microbiotheria; family Microbiotheriidae; genus Dromiciops; species Dromiciops gliroides. The sequence goes on from NC_057863.1 coordinate 461,166,135, forward strand.
CCAAACTCCCCCTTCCTCCCCAAGGTAGGACAAGCTGACTTTTCAAGCCCCAATCCTCTAGACCACACACAACTCAAGGTCCCCATCTCTCTTCACAGACCATCTTTCTTCTCCCACAGGAGCACAGATCAGTGGAAACCCCTTCCACCACCAAACCATGGCCTCATTCCTTTCCTTCCCTTTTCATTCCTCCCCCTCATCCTCATCTACTCCCCTGAAGGCTCTCCTCTTTCTGAAAGTATAGGGGACACCTCCCCCTCATTGCTAGCTCTCAATTAGACTCTGACACATCACACATTCCTCTCTCCCCAACTCTCCTCCCCCCTTGCACATATCCTCCCATGCTGTAATGTAGTTCCGCATAACAAACATTGATTCGGGTGTCACCAGCTTCTGCCCCTAATGCTTCATTCCAGTCACTACCACCAGATTTCTGCTTTCACCCATCTCCTTATGCATATTTAGAAAGACATTTCTTACTGGTCTTTTTGCTATCACTCTGCTACAGCTGCTGTTTGTATTAATTCCTCTCATATTTGTTGTTTGGGGGTATTTGAGAACCAATAATCGCTTAAACCCTGGTTTTCTTTATTTTTAAAAAAGCTCTAAAAATGTTTCAAGTGTTTCTTTATTATTGAACATTCATCTTTTTTCCAAATATGTTTAAGCTCAGATCTGCAGGTAAATCACCCTGGGCTGCATATCTTGAGTTCCACTGCACTTCAGAATACATTTCTTCCTACGTTTTCTGGTGGGTGCAGAACAGTCTTGAGTTTTATGAATTTCCTTTGTATTTGAAGGTCTTTCTCCCAATTGCTTGCAGAACTTATTGTTTCTAAATTGAATTATTAAATTTAATTACTATGTGTCTTAAGAGTTTACCATCAGGGGCAGCTAGGTGGTGCAGTGGATAAAGCACTGGCCCTGGATTCAGGAGGACCTGAGTTCAAATCCAAGCTCAGACACTTGACACTAGCTGAGTGACCTTGGGCAAGTCACTTAACCCTCATTGCCCCACCAAAAAAAAAAAAAAGAAAGAAAGAAAAAAAAAAGAGTTTACCATCTTGGTGGTTGTTTTTTTTTTTTTTCCTCACCCCTGGAGGTGATCTGTAAATTCTTTCAATTAGTATTGAATTTTCTGTGTTCAGAAGTTCTGGGCTGTTTTCCTATTACATCTTGCATTAATGGTGTGAAGTTTTTTTTGTCCTGTCATGTTCTTCTGAGAGACCTATAATCCTTAGGTTGTCTCAAACATATCCTGTCTTTAAGATCAGTATGTTTTGCTTGCATAATGAGCATATTTTCTTTTAATGCTACTTTTTGTTCCTTGCTTTCTAGATTGGCCTTTTCTTCTATATATTTGTTTTTCCAATCTATTGTATTTGTTTCTTTGGTGAGACTTGCCATCACAGATTCCAGTTTTCCTATTCTGCCCATTATTTTTGCTGCTCTCAGAATTCTCATTTCTCTTTTTAGTTACTTGGGAACATTGTGTTATAATTTCATGTTCTCACATTCCACAGGTTCTTCTGTCTCATCAAATGGTGGATCATTTTCCTTTGTTTTGCAGTATTAGGTATATGTGCCTAAATGTGTTTACTAGATGTGGAAGTCATATTTCCTTCTGCTGTTAAAGTCTTCCTTGTTGATTTATCTGCTCATGTTCAAGGTCTTTGAGTTTTCTTCTTCCTGAGATCTTTGGTAATTTCTGTTTTTTCCTCTGCTTCTCCATTCTGACAGTGATTTACTTGGGGACTGGATCTAAAAGTATCTCAGCCTCCTCCCATATTGGATAATTCACAGGTCTCTGTTTCTGGTGACTCTTGGGTAGACCAGAAGTGGCCCCACATGGTGGACAGTTTTGGTGACCTATCTCTTGCTCTGTCCCTTAGATCTCTGGCCTAGCACCAGTAGACTGCTGCACTGGTGGTACAAGTTATCTGGCCTGGGACTGGCAGTTCAGAGCTTTGGCACACTGGTGCTACACAGTTGGCAACCCCAAGCAGACGTTTGCTACATAAGAGCTGAGGCCCCACTGGCTATGTGTCGTAACCTTAGCAAATTTTCACAGCCTAGAGCCAGAATCTCTGAGGCAATGGAAAAAGGGAGGCGGAAGCCTAGGTGTAGGGAGTAAGTTTTGTTATAAGCCTATGCCAGTCCAGGAGGTAGGGGAATGGTGCCAAGTGAGCTCAGGGTCAGTTCATGGGTTTTAAGTTTTGTTTTTTTAACCTTTTCTTGGATTCTGGGTATCCTAATACATGGAGACAGGTGAGATTGTCTTGTCATTGGTTCATAATTTCTGTTTTGGAGGGGTTTGAGAGGTCATGAGGATAAGAGAAAATGTCTAGTACTCATTTTGTTGCTCACATAACCTAGGAGTAATACTTTTGTTTTTAAAATATCACTATACTACTTATTAGTGATTTAACCATATAGTGTCTAAGTCTTAAGTAGACTAGCCCCAAGGCATATATTTGTATTTATTCACTTTAGATTTATACTGTACATATTTATATATGAACTTAATGTCTCCTCCAACAGAACATAAGTTCCTTGCAAGCAGGAATTGTTTTATTCACACACTCAGCACAGTGCTTGGTATATTTTGTTGTTCAGTCATTTCTGACTCTTTGTGACCCCATTTGAAGTTTTCTTGGCAGAGATACTGGAGCAGTTTGCCATTTCCTTCTCCACTTATTTTATAGATGAGGAAAACTGAAACAAACAGTGTTAAGCCCAAAGTCACACATCTAGTACATGTCTGGAGCCAGATCTGAACTCTAGAACATACTGGAGTATGTCCAAAACCTACTCCAGGCTTGGCATTCTAGCCATTGTCCTATCTAGCTGCCTGGCTGGCACATAATAAGGGCTTAATGTTGACTGATTAATTGATTGATTACTTATATCTTCAAGGCTTAGCACAGTGTCTGCCACATTGTAGATCCTTAATAAATATTTGATGATTGATTGAAATTGGCAAGTATGAGAAATTGTTATAACTGGGGAAACTTAGCTTGGAAAGTAGCCTCAATTAAATAGTCCTAAATACCATAAATCCTTATTGAAGAGGGCTACCTGATGGATTTCAAAACTCAGATTCGAAAAAATTATGAGAGTGTAGTTGATCATCTGTTCCTCTGCAGATGCTAAGATTTAGAAAATAATGTTACATACTTCAAGAAGAGGCAGTTAGATTAGACAGATGGAAGAATCTTTCTATTTAAGGGGATGTGAGATACTGAAATTCCATGATGTAGAATTTCCTTTGTTAAGGAATCTTAAGACTAGTGGAATAGTTTAACTACAACCAGATGAGCAAATGCAGAGAATGTTTTGAGTGCTATCTTTAGTTTACCTGCAGAGTCAAAACTATCATGAGGTTTTTTATTTTGGTTTTAATTTTTGTGGGGGAGTAAGTGTGGAGAAAGAACCTGCAGCAAACAGTACTCTGGCATTTTCCATACCTATGAATTTTTATCACTTTGTAAAAGGAAATGAGGTAGCACTGATACCTTGGAGAGACCTGAGCAAGAGGAGGTGGGAAGAATGAGAAGGAAAAAGAGAGATAAGTCCTCAGAAAAGAAAGAGGAGTATTTAAAATCATACATACACAGAAAAACTGTATATTAATTATGTTTAGTATATGTATATTTATTGTTATTCAGACATTTTTCAGTCTTGTCTGACTCTTTATGACCCCATTTTGGGTTTTCTTGGCAAAGATACTGGAATGGGTTGTCATTTACTTCTCTAGCTCATTTTATAAATGAGGAAGCTGAAGCAAACAGGATTAAGTGACTTTCCCAGGGTCACAGAGCAGCTAGAAGGTGTCTGAGACCAGATTTGAATGGAGGAAGAATGAGTCTTACTTCACTCCAGGCCAGGCATTCTATCCACAAAGCCACCTGGCTGCCCCATATATATATGTGTAAGTGTTTATATATGTATACACATACACATGTATACACATACACACATGTATATGCATACATACATACACACACACACACTATCTTTTTTCCCCCTCTTAACCAATTCAATGGAACTCTGGTTAAAAAAAGCCTGTTGATATTCACCATGATGAGAAACACTGTTGCTAAATGAGTGAAGATCAGCATAAATTTCCAAAGGTGATGTTCTGTTCCTAGTTCCTCCACTCTCCTAAGTCACTTCCCAGGCATTGCATATCCTCGTGGAAGAGTTCTGGGTTTGGCAGAGATTTAGAAAGACTTCGCCTCGAATCCTGCCTATAGCAGGTGATAGCTATGTGGGCAAATTGCTTAACCTCCCTCAGCCTCAGTTTCCTCATCTCTAAAATGGGGATAAAATAACTATAGGATTTCCCTCACAGGGTGAAATAATGATGGAAAGGGCTTTACAAACCTTTAAGTGCTGCATAAACATGTGGCTGTTATCATTCCTTTTATTATCACCTTATTTAATCAACGGCACAGAAGTCACACTTCTAAAACATTTGACAAAATACTCTGGGTTTACAATCGCAGGCTGCATGCTGCTGGTAGAATTTTAACTCAACTGAATTGAGTTCTTAGTGCCACTTCAATTATATTAACACAGTGTTGAGACTGAATTTATTTATAAAATAAAGAACGTTTGCATGCCAAGTTAAGGAAAATATCAAAATTAAATACTTAAAATATAAAGTAGCCTATAGGGTACTTCATCTTAATTGGCTGCAGTTTCTGTTGCGGGTTTAGAGAGAAGTCTTCAGTCACATCTGAAGGCTCAAGCCAATGCCATACATATACATGAGTCCAAGGCTTCCTACTAAAGAGTTATCTGGGAAATGGTTTTAACAGATAGAACTTTGCTTAGAAGCAAATCTAACCACAAGTATCTAAGACCATTAACTGCAGATTCCAGTGCTCCAATGGATCCGTGGGAACTCTTAACAATGCAGATCATAACAAATTCATCGCTGCCTATCTCCTACCCTTCTAGTCTTCTTAGATCTTAGATTCCTCCACTACCATCATGAACTCCTAGGGATAGAAAAGTACTTATGGAGAACTAATCAGATTGCTGGACTTGGAATCAAGAAGATCCAACTTCAAATCCTGCCTGTGAAACTAACTAGCTGTGTGACCAAGGGCAGGTCACTTAACGTCTATAAAACTCTTTTTATTGGCATTATGGGAATAATGATCATCTGAGGCAACTACCTTAAAGGAATTGGGAGGATCCATTGTGCTTTGCAAACAAATGTTCAACTGCATTATCACTTCACAAATGTGAAAATAGTGCTAAACTTGGAGCCAGGAGACCTGGGTTCAGAATCTGTTTCTAATTTTTTTTGGGGGGGTGGGGCGGGGGAGGTTTAGAGAGCTACATAGAGTCATCTAGATCTGTAATTTAATTGATGTGGGGAAGCTGTGGGGAACAAACTCCTAATGATGCAGCCTAGCTACTGCTATGCCAGTTATGGTCTTAAGAGAGCTAACTGGGGCACTGAGGGACTGGGACCACAAGAGGGTCACACAGCCAGCCTGTGTCAGAGGCATGGCATCTGTTAATTATATAATAACAGGCAATCATTCACCTCTCACAACCTATTTTCTCATTCGTAAAATGGAGATAATGATTTGTAAAATGGATATATTATAATAATGCATAAGATTGTTATAAGGAAAGTGCTTTTATAAACCTTATCAATCTTGCTCTCACCTATGGATTTGGCTAGCCATTGACACTGTCCTTCTGGCTATTCCTCGAACAAGACAATCCACTGCACAATTCTGGACATTTTCATTGGCTGTGTCCCATGTATGGGTTGCTTTTCCTCCTCATCTCTGCTTCTTGGCTTCCTTGGCTTAAAAATCACAGCTAAAATCCCATATTCTATGAGAAGCGTTTCCTGATTACTGATGGTGCTAGTGCTTCCTTTTATTAATTCTCATTCATTCTTTCTCTCTCTTTCTCCCCTCTTCATATATATGTGTGTGTGTGTGTGTGTGTGTATGGTTTGTATAGACTCTTGTTTGTATTCTGTATCTTGTGTTTTTCACATAATTTTTTAAGTTGCCCCCCTCCATTAGAATGTGAGCTCCTTGGGATTAGGGACTGTCTTTTGTCTTGCTTTCTATTCCCAATGTTTTGCACCTAGTATGCATTTAAAAAATGCCCATTGATTGGTTGGGGGGAGCTCAGGTCCCCCCCACCAAGCAGACTTCAATTTCTCTCGGATGGTTTGGATAACTCCTTTACAGAAAGGGCTTGGGAGACTAAGGAGCCATATTATTGGGAGACACCTTACTTTCTAATAGCATAGGGTAGGTGAAACTGTTGTTAAATAATGATAAGATGCATATCTATTTGGGGAAAAAAGAGATGCCCTAGCTGACTTGGTGGTAATTCTAGGTCACTGGATGGGGGTGATGAAGAGTCCTAAATTAGTCCCTATGTTGAAAGAGGGCAGCCCCTCCATGGAGGTCTCTAAGAAGGAAAAATTTTTGTATCATTCGCCTGATGTTGCTCTTAAAGAGAGGGAAACTGAGGCCCAGATGTTTGAAGAGACTTGCCCAATAGGATGCTTCTTTGTATTTTCCACAGTTGCTGGCATGGTGCCTTAGACCAAGTAAGAAATCAATAAATATTTGCCAAAGGAATGTTGACTAGTGAGTGATTTGTCCTGCTTCAGCCTCATTTTCTGCCTGGATGTCCCTTAAGCCAAAGGAAGATATTAGTCTGGGAGAGACAGTGTAGAGAATGTTGCAATTGGGAGTCAGAAATGATCTTGGTTCAAATACTGCCTCTGACACTTTAGCCAAGTCATTTGACCTCTCTGAACCTCAGTTTCTTCTTCATTTATAATATGGAAGTGATGAAGACAATCTATAGAATCTAGCATTCCCCTTCCCAAGGACCTAATAAAATAAATGGTCTAGAGCAAGATTCACTAAGCAACAGATGGGGATCTTCAATGAGAGTATAGGTTCCAGAGTCAAAGGTCCTAGGTTCAAATTTCCTTAACTCTTATGACATGTGTGACCTTGGGAAAATCATGTAGCCTATTTCCTTATTTCTGAAGTGAGGGAGGTGAATTAAATGGCCTCTGTGGTTCCTTCCAGATGTACATCTGTAATCCCAAGTAGACAGCTACCTAATGAGAAGGCTAGGTGGCATAGTGGATAGAGTGCTGGATTCAGGAAGATCAGAATTCAAATTCTCCCTCATACAATTACTGGCTATGTGACCTAAGTGAATCATTTAATCTCCATCTGCCTCAATTTCTTCATCTATAAAGAAGGGATAAAAATAGCACCTATCTTCCATGATTGTTATGACTATCAAATGAGATATTTGTAATGTGCCTTGAAAATCTTAAAACATTATATATAATTCTAGCTGTTACTATTTATTACTATTATTATAGCAACACAACCCAGAGCCTCAAAAAGAGTGATTTTGTTTTCTCAAATTGTCACTCAAACCAGAAACCTAAAGAAGTTTGTTTTTGTTTGTTCGTTTGAAATAGATATTTAGGGGCAGCTAAGTGGCACAGTGGATAGAGCACTGGCCCTGGAGTCAGGAGTACCTGAGTTCAAATCCAGCCTCAGACACTTAACACTTACCAGCTGTGTGACCCTGGGCAAGTCACTTAACCCCAATTGCCTCACTAAAAGCAAAACAAAAAACAAACAAACAAAACAAAAAAAGAAATAGCTATTTAACACTGTCTGCATGATAAAGTCTTTGGTAGCACTAATTAAAACACCAACTTTACCAATTTATTCCCTAAATCTTCACAAACTTGCAAGACCTTGCACCAAGCAGAATGCCACATCCCCTAAGTATCCAGTTAGTCTCCAAGAAATTCAAAGTATTCTCTACATTCTGCCACAGCATCCTCTACCATCAAAAACCTAAGAGAAACTGGGCTTATGTGGCAAGAGAAGAAATAAATGTCAGGGCTCTAGTGAACTTTATATGAGGTTTGCAATGGCTGTATATTTATATAATGGAGGCATTCTCTATTCATAAATGCTCCATTAACAGAAACTTTGTAAGAAAAATTAAGGAAGATAAATTGGAGTCAAAGCAATGAGGGGGAAAAAAAATCATCATTAGCTGATATGGTATTGAATTGAGGTTTTTTTTTAAAAGAGCCAATTCCATAGATGCTAAAAGCAACCTACAATACCCTCTCAGTGAATTTACAGCCTGATATGAGTTCATGGCAAATTTAGTAAAGGCAAAATTAGAAAATTAATTTTTCATCTATAACAGGTACCCACCTGACTTATTTTCTAATGGCTTACAATACAAACATCTTACCTGCACCTTATTAAATGTAAAATACCAAAAGCCAAAGTGACTAAACACTGAGGCTGAATAGTAAACTTTTTCATTTAAAAAAAAAAAGGAACATAGTTTTTCAATTACAATTATTATCATTCCTTCTAAACTTGCAGGTATATCCATTGTATTTTCGGTTAAAGCTTGCAGTAGAAAATAACATACAACATTTAGGCTAAGAAAAATGAATAGCTCTGTTTCATCTTGTGCTATTTGTGAGTATGTTTTTTTGCTTTCCTGTGTTTGCTACTAAAAAAAAAAATCAGTGCAAATATCTAAATGAACAAGGGGGTGGGGGAAGGGGGAGGGGAGAGAAGTGTCAGAAATCAATACTTCTCTAGCAGCATGTTTAACCTGCTGAAATGAAGTGTTAATCACAGAAATAAGATACCATATTACATTTATAAACTAATGAAACTAGGAAAAGCAAAGCGTGTGACACGATAATTAAACAGCTGGAACACATCCAAGCCTGTGTGTAAGTTGATAACCCTGGTGCCGTCTCTGGCAGTTAAAAAGCAGGTCTGCAGTGAGGTGATATGGCCAGCTTCGTTGTTAATTGAATAACAGGCCATCTATAAACACTACTAATTGCACATGTGAAAACCTGTGTATAACTAGTGGAACTGCCTTCAGAAGCACTTGGGGGAAAAAAAAAACTACTTGGGTGAAAGAGCCTGCAAATATTCTGTCTCCCTTAATTCCTCTAAGTCATAGTTTAGGCTGGCCACCACATCCATTTTATTAACCTCTTTACTACAGACTTAATGATACATTTTTTCTTGAGATTATTTTTCTTCTTAACTCAATACAAAGAACAGAACTATCAATTTCCCATTTCAGGAAAGAACAAACAAGTAATCTAGAAATTTCAGCCTGTGAATGGAAAGCTTTCTAAATTGCAAAAGAAGACATGATCTTATTCCCAACAGGCAAAATGCTTTTCGGAATTATTCTGACGCATTTTGCAGCAGATGAACAGCACAGAGTGTGAAGATTTGACAGTTGTTTTTTTTTTTCCCCTTCTTTAAGCATTATAGCCATTTGGGGAGGCTCGGAAACTGTTCTGAGAATTTTATTTATTCATTCATTTAATAAATTCTTTTTTAAATGACTTGATTTCACTTCTGATGAATGAGAACTATTTTCAAAATATTTCAAACCGTGCTCTTAACCAATCATTTTTTTTAATCTGTAGGGGAGACTAGTTGGCCCAAGGGAGTAGTTACGGGATGTGGAACCTCTTCTAGGTTAACAGTTCAAATCTAAATCAGGTCAGTTGAGAGCAAAGGTCATTGCCATTCCCCAGCTGCTTAGGAGGTTCTGTGAAATGAATGGATGAACTCAATCCAGTCCCTACCTGACAAGCATACACATCACAGACCCATATAACACCAGTGAGAAATGTATTTGGTATAGCGCCTAGCACATTATTAGCAACTCAAATATGAAAACATATAGATGAAACAGAAACGAGTCAATTGACTGACTGGAGGATGAAATTCAAGGCTTCTATTAAAAAAAAAAACTTTACCTAAGCTTCAAAAAGATGATTCTTTCAGGGACCAATAAAATTCCTTTAGAAAAATATGAATCTTAATACCATGTTTCATTGCTAATGGGAAAAAGATATTGCCCATCCTTGCAAGCTACTACTCTTATTTTTAGCATTATTTTGATATTTTCCCCAAAATAAATCTTATGCTCCCATCAACAAATATATGGGCAGGGGGAAATGTTATAAAAAGTGATTGGTGAGAAAGTTAAAGAAAAAAAAACCCACAACAAAAATGCATAGTATAACTTTAACAAGGTAGTAAAAATAATGTCCTTTTTGAAAGTATCCATGACTTATAAACTTTTCTGGGTATTTAAGTAGATTTTTGTTCTAGTTGTCATTATTACTTTCCTTAGTAATATACTGGTATTCAAAATGTATATTGTTCTATTGGTTCTGCTTTCTTCCATCTGTGTCACCCCCATTTTGTTGCTGTTCATGTCTAACTCCTCATGACCCTATATGGGATTTTCTTGGCAAAAATACTAGAATGATTTGCCAGTTCCTTCTCTACCTCATTTTAACAGATAAGGAAGTGATGCAAATGGGGATAAGTGATTTGCCCAAGGTCACACAGGTAATAAGTATCTGAGGCCAGATTTAAAATCAGGGAGATGAGTATTCCTAACTCCAAGCCTGGAACTTTATACACTGTGCCACCCAGCTGCCTTGTCACCTCTATCCAAGTCCTCCATTCCTTTAAATTGTTCATATTCATTTTTATAATGACAGAATGATATTCCAGTACATTAATAAACCAAATTTTTTCTGTCACTCCCCAAATGATAAGAATGGTTTGATTTCACAGGTTTGGTTTTTGTGGGTTTTTTAATTTTTGTTTTTATTATTAAGTATAGTTTTCTGGGAAATTTTTTTTAGTATATCTTTCCTTTGTATAACCACCAATGGAATCTTAGTAGTGGGATTATTAAATCAATGGTCATAAATTTTCCAATAATTTTTATTATATAATTCCAAATTATCTTTCAAAAAAAAATTGAACTAATTCACAGTTCCACCAGCAATGTATTAGCATGTGATTTTTTTTCAGCAACACAATGGCACCAAATATCATCTCCAATTATTTATGCCAATTTGATGTGTTTCTAAGGGATGTATTCATTTTCATTTATCTGATTATTAATTTGAATTTTTCACATGTTCATTGATAATATGAGTTTCTTTTTGCAAGACCTGCATTTTTATGTCCTTTGACCACTTAGAACAGTAGTTCTTAATGTTTGTGTTTATATCATGGACATCTGTGGCAGTCTGGTGTATCATAAGGACCCCTCCTTAGAAAAATATTTTTCAATAATTGAAAAAGAATGCTAAATTTCAGATACAGATTAGTGAAAATAAATATGTGTTTTTTACCCATCCCACAGACCCTCCCCACCCAAATCTATAAACAAACTCTTTAGGGATCTGTGGACTCCAAGTAAAGAATCTTCGACTCTGAGAGATCTTATTCTGATAAATTTTTGTCATGTCATTATAGGCTTCAGATATGATTTTTGTCAGAAATGTTTATTGTAAAGACTTTTTCCCCAGTGAATTTCCTTACTTGTTCTAAATGCGTTTTGTTTTGCAAATTTTATACGATAGAATTTATACATTTTTTTCTTTGAAGATGGTTAAGTATTCTCCCCCTCTCCACAGTTTTAAAAGACACAACATTCCTCCCCATTGTGGTCCCCTCATTTTGTTTACTGAGTCATAATTAGATTGTTGATCTACTTAGAATTTGTTCTGGTGTGAAAATTCTTAGGCAAGAAGATCCTTAGAAATTAAATGAAACTACACTGTCGCTAATTCTTATTCCCAGCTAGAGTCGATGTCATGCCCCACCATAGTGTCTTTGATGTGTTAGAGGGCTGGATGAAAAGTTCCTAAGGATCTTTGATTTTTTTTTTTTAAAAGGCTACCTAAACCAAGATATGATAAACAGTGATAAGAAGAGAGCAAGAGAGAGGGAGTGTAGGAAGGGGGCCTCTCAGGATGCTAAGATATATCTAACACTTTTATCACAGGTGCTTCCCACCTGGAAAGCTGATCTACAGATGTTTTCAGACCCAGAAGTTGAAGACCTGACTAGCCATGCTCAGTTAACAATTTCAACCACTTTTCTTAAAATCAAACTTGATCATAGCTGTCCATTACTTTTAACTGTTCCACTACTACCAAAAAGCTCTCAAAGTGGGGTTAACCACGAAGGCCAACCAAAGCTGTGATCATACTTCATTTATTTGCAGGTGGTATCAATATGGAGGACTTAATACCAGCTGCTCATTGGCACTACCTACATCACAGAATTGTTGGGAAGAAGGGTGTTGGGTTGTTGTTGTTTTTTTAACTTTGTACATATATAAATATGTTGTCAGTCTTATTCTTACCCTTACTGTATTTTTATTGTATTTACTGTATTTATTTATCATATGTAAATCAAGTTGTGCTAAACACTGCCTCCTCTAATTTGGAATCCAGTAAGCTCTCTTCCTTTGGGACCTATATGTCATCATGTTTTGCCCAGACTCTTAGCAATGGAATAAAGCAACCCTACTACTCCCACTCCTGATAGTTACCACATATGAACGCTAAGGAACCAGAAATGGGCAGCATAAATTCCTGCTTCCAAGTTAATTTCTTTCTTAACTACAGAAGTTTTAGATTCCTAAATATCTGGGTTCAGATAGAAACCCACTTTTTCTAACCAATCTACTTAACTATAATACCACTTGCCTTCTCAAAAGACCTCTTCAAAGTGGTAATTTATTTCAATATAATTTTATATATATGTGCCAACCTTTAACAAGATTTTTCATATTATAAAATTCCAGCAAAATAAATTGAAGCCCTTCTAAATTAAGTAATCCTTTCATTTTTGAAGGCACTGGAATATTTTTCTACTAAATAATTCAGTATTTGGGGGGGGGGTTCCTAATGGACTTAATCCACACTTGATATATAAGTGATATATTTCAAGCTTCAAGGTAAAGAATAGTTGCTCAGTAATCAGAGAATTTGGGATCAAACCTAGGTCTACTACTACTTATTTGGTCTAGGGTAAGTCTTATCTCTTCTTTGTCCCCAGTTTCCTCATCAGTAAAATCAGGGGTTAGGTAAAATGACCTTTGAGCCCTCTTCCAGCTTTAAGTCTATGATACTAGGATCCATTTATTTTTTGTATATAAATATGTGGCTCTGTATACATATATAAACACTCAAAGACCCATATGATTCTGTTTCCATTTATGTTTACCTAATGAACACATTATCATAGCAGGGGCAGGTAGGTGGTAAAGAATAGAGCATCCCTGGGCCTAGAGTCAGGAATAACTGAGTTCAAATCCAGCCTCAGGTACTTACAGGCTGTGTTACCCTAGGCAAATCACTTAGCCTCTGGTTGCCTCAATTGTTATAAGGATTAAATGAGATAATATTTCTAAAGCATTAGCAGAGTGGCTGGTGCATAGTTGTTGGTTGTCCTTAGTTCTCAAAGAGGACCATGACATCGGGGTCATATCATGACTTGTATTGAATTGGATTTAAGTGAGGGAGGACTGTACAAGGTCACATCCTACACATACATACATACATATATACATATATACATATGCACACACACACATATATATGTATATATATGTGTATATATACATATATATAAATATATATATATATATAAATCAGAATAACTGGAGATAGCCCTGGATATTTATGGCAATTGGAGTCACACAGGTCTCCAGGTCACACAGCTAATAAGTTTCTAAGGTGAGATTTGAATTCAGGTCCCTCTACTCCAGGACCAGTGCTCTATCCACTGTGCCACCTAGCTTCCCTGCACAGCTATGTGTCCTGGCACATAGTAAGTGCTGTATAAATGATAGTTATGGTTAATATTATTATTTCTATTTATTATTATGCTCATGGTAGTAGTAGTAGTAGTTATATTATATGTGAATTAATTATATATTTTATTATTATATATTCTATTATATATTTTAATATGATATAATAATTACTATTATTGTTACTGTTATTGTTATGATTATAGCAGCTTTTCAAGCACACAAATTCAACACCAATATGATCAGTAGTTCTCAAAGTATAGTCCAAAGACTACTGAGGACCCCCAAAACCTTTTCAGGGAGTGTGCAAAGTCAAAACTATTTCCTTAATAATACATATATGTTATTTGCATATTAGAATACTCCTCTCCTTTTCAACTACATTATCTGTGTGAGGCTGGGTTTTCTTCATATATTTCAACCAAAACAACACATCGCAACAGATTGAATGCAGAAGAAGAGATGAGAATCCAGCTGTCTTCTATTAAGGCAGACACTAAAGAGATTTTTTTTAAAAAAATATAAAACAATGCCACTCTTCTCACTTGCTTTTTTTTGTTTTGGAAAATTTAGGTTGTTTTATTTTAAATACAAAAATGATGCCTATATTAAAGTGTAATGAGTTGTTATTTTAAACATAAATTTAGGAGAACATTATATACCATAACAGCAACATTGTGTGATGATCAGCTGTGATAGACTTAGCTCTTGTCAACAATACAATGATCCAAGACAATTCCAAAAGACTCATGATGGAAAATCTTCTACAGATCCAGAAAAAGAACTGTAGGATCTGAATGAAGATTGAACCATACTATTTTTTTACTTTTGGGGTTTTTTTTCTTTTTTAAGGTTTTTCCATTTTGTTCTGTTTTTTCTTTCACATGACTAATGTGGAAATATGTTTAATGTGATTGTACATATGTCACCTGTATCAGATTGCTTGCCGTCTTAGGGAAGGGAGAGGGAAAGGAGGGAGAAAAATTTGAAACTCAAAATCTTATAAAGAGGAATGTTGAAAATTATCTTTACATGTAACTGGAAAAAAAATAAAATGCTATTTTAAAAAAAGAAAAGATCAAGAGACAACGAAATAAAAGAAGCCTGGATAGGGAACAACTCTAGTCAGTTAGCATGGTCAATAATATTACTGTACTATCAAAGGCACATACCACCTTTGGCTAACTATTAATAAACTGTTTTTCAGGTAATATAAAAAATAAACATATTAATTTTATTTTTAAATATACGAGTATTAATTTCCAGTATGGCAAATATTATAGATGTAACCCACATAAAACAAAAGCTCTTTGGGGTCCACAATAATTTTAAGGGGTCCTCAGACCAAAAAGTTTGAGAACTGCTGCTTTAAATAATATATAAAGAAGAGGTGTCAAACACATGGCCTATGGCAAAATTCCCCAGTAATTGAAATGTAATTGAAAATTGTGGGTTTTTAAAAAAATAAATAAGAATACAATACAACATAGTGTTAATTTGTAGTTTTCTAAGTTAATATACTGTAACTGGTATCCATATTTATTTGAATTTGACACCAGCACAGACTACATTATTAACCAGAGAACTAATAGAAACTTCCCTCCCTCTAACAAACAATAAGTGGGAAAAAGCTTATATTGTTCCGCATTAAGATGTTGAAGCGAAAATATATTAGGGAAAATAGTAAGAGGTAAATAATAAGAACTCACATTTATATAAATTTTAAGGTCTAGGGCTTTTCTTCACAATAAAAAGGTAAGTAGAGTAGAAAGCAGCATAGTATAGCAGATAGGATACTGGACTTGCAACCTGGATTCAAATTCTGCTTCAGATACTTAATAGCTGTATGATTATTAGCAATTACTTAACTTTCCTGACCCTCAGTTTCCTCATCTATAAAATGTAGATAACAGTAAGACCTACCCACATGATTGCTGGGAAGATCAAATATAAAATACCTTACAAAAGTGAAAGCCCTAAAAAATGTCAGCTATTAGAATTATTATTATTATTATTACTGTCAACATTATTATCTCCTAATTTTAGTGGTGAAAAAAAGTGGGCCCAGAGAGCTTAAGTGACTTGTCCATAGTCAAATAACCTTGTAAGTACTAAGAATAGAACAGATCATTCTTCACAGAAACCACTATTACAGCAGGTGTTTGGTAGGAAAGTAGATTGAGATGGCATGTGGTAATACTCAACGGATCTGTGATTTTGTCAGCACAGAGAACTCCCTCCACCAACACAAACTGCTACTTGCCTATGGTTTAGTATGATATTGAAAAATGTTAAACCTGGCAAATATATCAAAGGAATGTTACCAAATTGACACCAGATTAAAAAAATAATAACAAAAAACAAAAACCTGCAAACACCCTTTAGGAAGAACAATATCAAAAAATGGACTTTTTAACTAAACAAGAGAAGGCAGCCTCAGAATCCTTAGCTAAATCCAGTGAATATTGCACTTTCTCAACAAAGAGGGGCTATTAAACCCTTAGCAAGATTCTTAGAACCAAAGCCTCAGCTATCACATCTCTTTCTATCTGCTTATTTGCTAAATTCTTTTCTCCCTTTTCTGAACCTCTGGATACAAAACAAATAACACTCAAAGCTTCACTCCAGCTCAGAAGTGACAGGAAATTCAGAATATACATCTAACTATTATGATAACCACCTTTAACTGAAAAATACCAGAAAATACAGAAAGTAAGCAGAACTGGTGGGAGACAAGAAAACCAGGGGCAGCTAGGTGGCACAGTGGATAAAGCACTGGCTCTGGATTCAGGAGGACCTGAGTTCAAATCCAGCCTCAGACACTCGACACTTACTAGCTGTGTGACCTTGGGCAAGTCACTTAACCCTCGTTGCCCCACCAAAACCAAAACAAAACAAAACAAAACAAATAAATATTATCATGTAAGCTGGTCACTATGACATGAACATCTTCCAAAAGCCTTCTAAAGTTCACAATCCCAGGACTGGGAAGGGTATGTGTGAAGATCAGAAGACAGGGGAAGGACATGGTATACTTTCCCAGAAACTAAAAAGAGATGAAGCTTTAAGGAAGCCAAGTATTACCTTCAACATCACAACTTAGGTAGTTGCGTACTTCATTCAAGATGAAGTTAATATCTTCCTCCGAAGGAATAGGATGTGAAGTGATATCAGTTGGGCTGTCAGTTGTCCCAGCTATGGTCATCTTTTGCCAGGGCAAGAAGAAAATAACTCGTCCATCACTGGTGGCAGGGTCAAGTAGTCCCATACTCTCTGGGCTGAAGTAAAGAAAAGAGTTACTCATTTCTGAACTGGTATAAGAGAAACTGGTTATACACATCTCTAAAGGACAATTTTCATCCACCATTCTCAAGCATCCAAATGACAGCTTTCACTTTCCTTTTCTACTTGAAAACCTATAAAAGAAGAACCCTTAACAAGGATTCCATGGGTACTTCTGCTTAAGTACTTTATTCAGGCAGAGAATTTTAATGGAATGGCAATGGTAGACAATAGTCCCCAAATAGCAAAGAAGGTTAAATTTTAAAAGTCACATTAAAAGACAAAAGTTTTATCTTTTATTTTTGTATCATCTTCAGTTCCAAATATATCTCCTTTCCTCCCAGAGAGTCATCCTTTATAACAAAGAAGAAAAAAGAGGGGGAAAAAGCCACTTTTATAAAATAACCCATTAACCAAGGCCAACATTATATGGAGTGTTCTACACCCTAGATGTTACACACACACACACACACACACACACACACACACACACACACACACACACACACACACACACACGGAGAGAGGTGCAGACTCATCCTTTGAAAGTCATATTTTCAAATGACCAACTTTACATATGTTTGTGTGTATATATGTATGTATGCATATATGTATGAATGTATATGTGTATATATCTACATATCTGAATATTCCTAAAATCATTTAAAATGTCTATCAAAAGGAAATATTTGTTACATCACTTTTTAATTATTTTGATCCCCATGTTTGCTACCTGGAGCATCCATATAGCATGCTGGCTCAGGCTAAATGCCCATGATTTTAAAGAGGTCAGTTAGGGGTAGACAGCTCTGCAATCTCTAAAGTATGATGAAAAGTTTTTCATTGGGATTTTTGGTATACTTGTTAGTGAGAGGTCTCCAGGGTATATTCAAGAAAAAGGCTATAATATATTCCAGAAACTGATCTGAAATGAAATTCTTCACTCCTTTGGGCATGGACATAACCTGTGCCCTTTACAGCTTAAGGTAGATTTCTATTACTACCATGAAACCAGGATAACTTAAAGAAGTGGTTTCATAAGAAAGGAGATTTCTACTATTATAGAAATCCCAAAAAGCTTGATTTAGTACGGTGCTGTGCACAGAGCAAGCATTTTGAGGATGCCTTTTTAAAAATTAAGTTGATGCTGGAATAAACATGAGAAGAAAGGGCAATGAAAGCCCAAGTGAAGGTAAATTATGCTCACCAGCCAGAACATCCTACAGGAAACACAGATTTTTTAACGAATGTATTTTTATTCAATCATTCCACTAATCAGCATTTATGAAATGACTACTATGTGTCAGGCACTAGGCTAGACATTAACATAACAAAAAAGAAGTCTGGCTCTCAAGCAATGTACTTTCTATTAGGGAAAACAACATATACACATAAAAGTATATACAAAACTCCCCACCCCTTTAGGTCTAGACCACTGATTTCTGTGGTGCAGGAAACTTTTAGTAAAAAAACAACATTATATATATATATATATATATATATATATATATATATATATATATATATATATAAAATACACACACACACACACACACACACACACCCTACCAATGCAGGTCTGCACTTGTTCATCCACCTTAGATCTTAAAGAATGTCTGGACACTTAAAGCCTAAGTGACTTGGGAATAGGACTTGAATGTATGTCAGAAGCAGAACTTGAACCCAATTAGGAAGGAAGGAAAGAGAAAAAAGAGGAAGGAATAAAGGAAGGGAAAAAGAGAGGGAAGAAATAAGAATCCACTAAATGCCTACTATGTACCAGGCACTGTGCCAACAGCTTCACAAATTTTATCTTATTCAATCCTGATGACAACCCTGGGAGGAAGGTGATATTTCTGTTACCATTTTACAGTTGAGGAAACTGAGTCAAGAAGAGTGTTACTTGCCCAGTGTTACCTCTGTTACTTGCTACCGGTATTACCTGAAGCTGAATTTCCATAAATAACATCACAAAAAGGAGGTGGAAATGAGATGCTTGCTGTCTCTCAAGCTCATTTTACAGATGAGAAAACTTGCCCAGAGTCATACAGCTATGTGATATCTGAGGCAAGTTTTGAACCCAGGTTTTGAATCCAAACCCAGTGCTCTAACTGCTACACCACCTAGCTACTTCTGGGCATATTAACCTGTTATTTACCTTATTCTTTTTTTTGTTAAGGAAGGCACACCCAGTCTTCCCTGTATTGGAAAGGCTCTGCTGGACTTGTGAAATACCTGTCCTGGGTTCCTAGTATTTGATAGATTAAGCCTTTTTTTAAAGCTTGAGAGACACCAAACAAATTTCCTTTTTGTTGTGTTACTCAAGGAAAGCTAGCATTGTTCTTTAACAAAAATTCAGAACATTTTGCAATCATGTTTCAAACGTTTGGACCAATATAGCTAAAATCTCACTTTCATTCAGAGGTAATCTAAAAGGAAAAACTTTTTGCACTGGCCTTCTTAAGCATTATGCCTATGTGGTGTTCCCATCATTGACTACATATGGAAAGCTCATAGATATGGTTCCCTGGAGACTAAGGGTGGTGGTGGTGGTGGTGGTGGTGGTGGTGATGATGATGATGAAGAAGAAGAAGAATGCTAGGAGGTAGGTGCTACTATCCCCATTTTACAGACAAGAAAAATGAGGTAAATAGAGCTTAAGTGACTTGCCCAGAATCACAAAGCTAGCGAGTGTCTGAGGCCGGATTTTAACTTGGGTCTTCCTGACTCCTGGCCCAACACTCCAATCACTTGCACCATCTAGCTGCTCAAAATGTTTGTTTCACATCCTATGTTCACTTTGGGTTTTTTGGTTTGTTTTTTCTTGTGGTTTTTCCCTTTTGTTCTGATTCTTTTTTCATAACATGATTAATGTGGAATTATGTTTAACATGATTGTACATATATAACCTATATCAGATTGCTTTCTGTCTTGGGGAGGGAGGAGGGAAGAGAGGGAGGGAGAAAAATCTGGAACTCCAAATCTTACACAAATGAATGTTGAAAACTAAAATAAAAATACTATTGCTTATTATAATTTTTTTAAATGTTTGCTTCAGATCCAAAACCATTTGAAAACTTCTGTGCCTGTATTCCGATCTGAAACGACATTTTTCATTTCCTGAAGGCTTCCATTGAGTTGGGTTGGTGAGATGGCTGGTGGTCAGCAATATCCCTCAGTAGGAGTACATTCCTGCTACAATTCCTCTCCTTGCTGAGGATACTGACAAGCATCTTTCCAAGGGAGACGGAGGAAAAGTAGCTGAACTAGACAAGAGGCATCAAAGTCTACTTGGAGACTTTTGCCTATTTGGTTGGTGGTTCTAGCTCTAAACGACATTTGTTTAAACTCTTGGGAAAGGGAACATCTGAGTGCATTAAGGGGTTTTTCAATATCAGGCATGGTTTCGACTGTGAAGGAGCTGATTTTAAGAAGTTTGGTGGTGGGGCAGCTAGGTGGCGCAGTGGATAGAGCACCGGCCCTGGAGTCAGGAGGACCTGAGTTCAAATCCAGCCTCAGACACTTAACACTTACTAGCTGTGTGACCCTGGGCAAGTCACTTAACCCCTATTGCCTCACTTAAAAAAAAAAAGAAGAAGAAGAAGTTTGGTGGTTTGGAACTTGGCAATCATAGTTATAAGCCCATTCTCTACATGGACCAGACAGCCTTCTATTGTTCTATAGCTGCAGATTACAGCTCTGGCCCTGTCCAATCATGTGTCATATATGGACTACTTGGTTAATGGCAGACATAATCAGAAAGCTGGAGCAGAGTAAATATATCAAAAATATTCATTAAGTAATAACATCATAATCATCACCACCACCACCACCATCAAAAACAACAACAGAGGTAATAGTGAATAAAGCACCAGAGGCAGGAATACATAGATTTAAAACCTCTTTGCCACTTAATAAGCTGTGTGACACTGGTCAAGTCACAACTTCTGGGTCTCAATTCATGTGTAAAATGAAGGGTTGGGTTTAGATGGAATTTAAGGGCCCTTCTAGCTCTGAATCAACGATCCTATAATACAGTTATCCCTTCCATATCGTGGGGGTTAGAGGCATGGTCCCCCCCCACCTCTCCCCCCTCCCCCCAGTAATCTGCAAAAACCTACATAGGATTTTAGCCTTCCCTTTGTATCAGAGAAGAAGCTTGAATCTTTTCTTTTTCTTTTATAGTGTTTACAGTGCCTTGTTGTAAAATTTGGGTTGATATTTACAACACTATACATATTTTATGCGTTTCTGAGGTTCTAAACTTTTTCTATGTCATCCGCTGGCCTTCTCACATCATCTGTGGCTCCTGCAAAACTTCCCCCAATTCCCATTTAATTTCTTATGCTTACACATGATATATCAAAAGCATGATGGGGAATAACTATAAACAATTCACATTTATATAGTACTTTAACATATTGCAGCTAGGTGGCAAAATGTATAGAGTGCCAAGCCTCAAGTCAGGAAGACATCTTTCTAAGTTCAAATCTGGCCTCAGATACTTACTAGCTGTGTGATCATGGGCAAGTCACTTAAAACTGATTGCCTCAGTTTCCTCATCTGTGAAATGAGCTGGAGAAAGCAATGGAAAACCACTCCAGAATCTTTGCCAAGAAAACCCCAAATGGAGTCACAAAGAGTCAGACACAACTAAAAAAGACTCAACAACAACAATTAAGGTTTTGTCATCTCCATTATACATATGCGGAAACCAAGATTAAGTGATTTGTCCATATTCACACAGTTGTTAAGTGTCTGAGACAAGATTCAAACTTGAATCTGTGGCCTCAAGTCTAGCACTCAATCTACTATAGAGCCTCAGTCAATATTCACTCAGTAAATACTTATTGATTTCTTACTACACAAAAAACATTGTAACATACTGGAGAAGATACAAAGAAGCTGCTAAGTTATTACCTGTGTGGCCTTGGGTAAGTCACTTAACTTTTCTTGGGTCAGTTTTCTCCATTTGGAAATGAAAAGTAGACACTATCTAAATTCTCTTATGCCTCTGATTCCCATGATATAACTAAATCATATGACCTGGAAAGCAGTGTGATATAGTTGGATTTCAAGTGAGGAAAAAAACTTTAGTTTGAATCCTGCCTCTGACACTGACTAGTTGTAGCACCACTGGTAAATCATTTGATCCTCAGTATCCTCATCTCAAAAATGAGAATACTAATACCCATAATATCTACCTCACAGGATTGTTCTGAATCTGAATTGAAATGTTATATTTAAATGCATTGTAAATTGATGACAAATATTAGCTATCATCACCTTTAGATTTATGATTAAACTTTCCATATTTGAGTAGTAAATTTTTTTTTCATTTTAGAAGAATCTAGAGAGTGCGTTTTATATATGTATACACACATATGTATACATTCTTTATTATTCTACAGAGATACTCCCTGAGAATATCAGGCACTATGAAATGGGGAATTAACTTTTTCAAGCTGGAAGGATACATATTATTTTGGGAAACTATTTCATTGAGTTGCAAGGGTTAATACCTCATCACATTTTCAATGATGCATATATATTGACTCATTAACAATGATAAAACCAAGAACCTTATCTAGGATATGTTTGTGTAGATAGTTGCTTAAGATTGTCATATTCTTAAAATGTACTGGTTTTTTTGGTCTAAATAATTATTAACTGAACATTCCAAATTTGGTAGCTTGAGTATTAAATATCACTATAAAAACACAACCACAAAATCTTTTAAAACTGTTAAAGGCAGTAAAAAGCATTTTAAAGGGTGAAGGTGATGGTTAACAATACACTAATATAACTGGGAACAGGAGAGAAGCAACACACTAACTACGTAAGTGAAGACATATGTCCTGGGCTTTGAATTAACAAGAAGAGAGGGAAGATAAAAGTATTAATGACCGATATTAAAATTTAAGAAGCCATTAGGAAATGCTCTAGATCAACTTTTAAATTGTTTAACTCATACCCTTTTTGAGAAAGAAAAATCTGTTTACAATGAAAAAATAATTTCGTAAGATTATGCTCAAGTTTTACAGTGGATGTTCCCTGTGGTTAAAATCTGCAACAAGGAGAGACACAGACCCTGTCCAATGTGCATGAATCATGTTGTACCAAAAGGAAAAGCTTGTTGTTAATTTATGTGTATGTCTGGGTCTGAATGCAATGAACATTTTTCTCATGCAGATCAGTGCTTTGCTGAAGTAGCCTAATTTAAATTGAAATCAATTTATTGTTAACCACTTAGCAATCAGTGGGATAGCTAACAAACAGTATGTGAGGATAGACCCAGGTTAGGAAGAACAAAATAACATAACCACTAATCAGTGGTAGGAAGCATCTGACGAAGAGAGATGGTTATTCAGTTACACAGATTTCAGTCACTCGGTGCCTTTGTAAAGAACACTGTAAAAAGTATGAACCTGTGGAGTTCAAGTAATTTTTAAAAAGATTTTTTTTTTCAAATTTCCTATCATCCTTTTAGAAATGAGAAGATTGCACACCCAATTCCCTTTTCTACTCTGACTTTATAGTTTACATAAGAACATGGCATAACTATCACATTTCTTAGATTCTTCCTAAGTTTAATAACGTCTATAATAATAGAGCCAAAAGAAGACATTCCTATGATCTTCCGCGCTCCATAGGTAGTAATCGGAAAATGTGAATGGAAGACATACAACACACTGAATTCCCAAGCTGATCTAATTCTGGCCCAGCTCCTTGCAATTGGCTTGTCATCAGTCTGGCTGAGGGCTTCCCCAGACATACCAACCCTGGCTCACCTCTAAGGATGTTGGGGAAAACAAGTTTGAGTCAGATTAGTGTGATGAGTCATAGATTGGCAGGCCCAGAGATCAAATTCAATCTCCTATTCCTTCACCCCACCAAATAGAGTGACCTTGAAAACAAAAACAAACCTGTCTTCCTTAGATCCACAGAACTACAAAATACTATCTACAATCACTACTCATAGTGAATCTTTTGGGCCTAACCAGTTTTCAAAATCACAGTACTCATTTGGAATTAAACTGACCTCAGAAATTGATAAATTAAATGGAATTAGACTGGTTGCATTCTGTTCCCAACAATGTAGATGTCCAGGATTGCATCTGTCACTTTGATCAGTACCACATTTCTGGTCATTGGTTAATGGTTTCATGCATTTGGGAGGGGGGAGGGGAGGAAAGAACAGTCTAAGGTAATATACCATATTCAAGGTTATTACAATGCATGGCATTTTTTAATGTTATAAAAAATTAAAAGATCACTAATAAGAAGGGTAAACTTTGAGTACTTGAAAGACCACAGAAGGTCCTGGGGGTTATATAATGAAACAAACCTTCCTCCTCACTGAAAAAAAAGGAATATGTGGGAAAGGAGACAGCTAAGGCAAAACAATGAATATTTTGTAATATATTTGTACTTAATTATTTTTCTTTAATATCTCAGGAGGGATTCAGTCTGGATGATAGGGGGGTTTAATGTTTGTTTGTTTTTTCCCAACCATGACAGTGATGCAAATACAAAAGCCATCAATAAAGTATTTTAAGTAGGTAAATATTTGACCCAATCCAAGGAGGTCTGTTTGTTTCAAAAGAATTCACATGCGGTAAGGTGGACTTCAGCTACAGGTGGGGCAGTGGATAGAGAGACTGGGCTTGGAATCAGGAAGATTCATCTTCTGTTAGTTCAAATCAACCTTAGACATTTATTAGCTTTGTGACCTTGGACAAGTCACTTAATCCTGTTTGCCTCAGTTCTTCATCTATAAAATTAGCTAGAGAAGGAAATGGCAAACCACTCCAGTGTCTTAGCCAACAAAACCCCAAATGTGGTCACAAAGAGTTAGACACCCAATAATTAAAACATATATATATATATATGACACTCAATGATAAAAAAATTGTAAGCTCTTTAAGGGCAAAGGCTATTTCATTTTGTCTTTGTATTGCTCATACCTAATGCAGTATCTTGAATGTAGTAGGCAGATAATAAATGTTTGTTGAATAAGGTATATGGCGCCTCTCCTCCCTATTCCCCAAGACTTTCTTTAGTAAAGTGAGAGTGTGTTCAACTCTGTCCAGATCTGTCTGGTTTCTCTCTGTCACTCTCTGTCTCTGTCTCTGTCTCTTATTTAAAACATGATGATACCAAGAACAACCTAAATGGGTATTTCACTCTAAAGGAAGAATTCCTAAATTTAGTTAAATTGAAACAATTCCTGTATACTCCTATTCAATTTGAATATACAGAACTGAGTACCCTTGTATAGAGGTCACAAACCTCTACTCCCAAGAAGTGACTCTTGTCATAATTGGCTAAGAACGGTTAAGATTATACCCAAAGGAATCATTTTTGTTTGTGTATCATAAGAGAGTAGTTCAAGTGGCAGCTAGGTGGCGCAGTGGATAGAGCACTGGCCCTGGAGTCAGGAGGACCTGAGTTCAAATTTTACCTCAGACACTTAACACTTACTAGCTGTGTGACCCTGGATAAGTCACTTAACCCTAATTGCTTCACTAAAAAAAAATAATAATAAGAGAATAGTTCATTACAATGCCTTCTTTCTAAGTTGCTAGGCAATTCTAGTTATTAGGAAAGGTCGGTCAAAAGACAAATCTAAAAAATTATGGGTTGTCTTTGGGGAAAATCTCATTCACTCTAGCTACAAACACTGACTAGTGCAAAGGGTGGATCTTGGAATCTGGTTACCTGTAATAACCAGGCATCACGATGTGTACCCCAGCACTTGGCTGACAGATGTTTGAGGTGGTCTGATTATCCATTTTGCGCAGTGTGTCTGTGAAAGGTCCCGTAGCATTGATAACACATTTGGCTCTCACATCAAATTCGTGCCCTGTGAAAGAAAACAGCATCAATCACAGACCCCATTTGTTTCTCTGCTCACTGATGCTTTGGATTATTAATTTATCTATTAACTTAACCTATGGTGAAGTATATTGTATGCCACACTAAGTGACATGAGCAGCTGGAATCACTGAAAAAGAAGTACAAAAGGGTCCCATATGGGTTATTTTACACATACACACACATACACACACACACAAAATGAAGCCAAGAAAATATGTGACTCATTTGATTTGGGCTCCCATTCTAATTTGATGAAATATCCAGTATTTGAGAATGAAATCCGAAGAAACCACAATGAGAAAATAAGCTATTTCCTTCTTTTAAATGAACCTCCTAAACAAGGATGCCATCTTACACTTTCCAAGGATTGGTTTTGCTCAACAGAAGGATCTGGTTATAAAACCTTGCCCATACTACCAAAGAACTAAAACATGAATGAAAGCCTGACAGAAGTTAAAGATGACCTATGGTAGTGACACACCACTGTGCTTCGGAAATATACTGCCTATGTCATCTGAGTGATATTTAAAAACTTAACTTGCTTATTTCATTTTATTCATAACGTGTTTCTGCAAAGAAAACTCAAAGCATTTGTAGCTGAGGGAGTCTTACCTAGGGATTTTTTTTTTTTAATAGCAAGCTCTCCTCCCCTAAGGAAAAAAAAAATCTGTGACACCTATAAAGACAATTTTTCCTATTCAACCCCAGTTAGAGAGTAATGAATGGTATTAATGTGATCCTGGAATCTAGCTTAAATGAGAGTTGAGGTGATGAACAAAACTATAACAATTCAATAATTAGATGAAGCAAAGATGGGGAACTGACATACCTGTTAGCATATCCTTGCATCGTGCACCACTTACACGCAGCTTCCCAGTCTGTGGATCCTTCTTCTTCAACAAACTCCTCACTTCAACATAATTGGCTGTGGCAGCCCCATACCTGGCAGCAGTGAGTGCGATGGCAAGGTTCATCCTTGCATCATTGTGTTGTCCTGCAGCAGGAGAAAGAATCAAAGGAAGGACATGAGTCACCTCGAGCCACTGACTTATGGTATAGAAGTATGTCACAACAGATCTGTCACATCTGTCCCTGTCACCCAGAATATACATGATGGCTGGTCAGGTCCATCAGGGATTATTTAAAGATACATGGCCTATTCTAGGTCAGGGCATTACCCTGCTATTTAGCAGTAACAAATACAATATTATACACCACAGAGATGGACAACACCCCTGTTCTGTAGAGTTGACATCAGGATCCAAGAAGATTAAAAAAAAATTGTAATTATTGTCACCACATTTTAGAATGAATATACAAATTAGTCTTTCTTTTGGCTTTCCAGAAGGAAAGTAATACAAGCATTTCAGAATATGAAATACCTTCTATAGTGTGGGCTAGCAATTTTTATGAGCATATGCTTTGTTTTATATCTAAAATTCTTTCAATCAACATGCATTAACCAGATGCTGACTACCTGCAAGACACTATGCTAGGCACTATGCAAGATACAAAATAAGTCATGGCAAAAGTTCAGCCTTCTATGGAAATTCTCTCTAAAATTTCAGGTTTTCCATAAATGAATTTTCTTGATTGAGCTGTGAGTTCAGGGTCGTTGGGTTTTTGGGTTTTTTTAAGTGTAACATCTGAAGAACTTCCCATAAAAGCTAAGACATTAAAAGGAGCAAAATTTAATTACAGAACAATTCTTACCTGTATTGTTAAAGATTTATTGCTGAAAAATCCTAGTTAAAGAAAACTAAAGTGCAGGAGGGAGGGAAAGGGGGAGAGAATGATTAATCACTTTAAAATACTGACATCACTGGAGACTTTTTCTATTTATTATTGCCACTGGAGTTAACGCTGACCAGGAAGAATTGCTCTACATTTGAGGGGCCAGGTTCAGTGTGCCCTGAATAATTAATTACTTGGTACTAGATGTATTGAAGCAGGGTTCAAATTCCCACATGTTGGGATGAGTTCTATCAAGATAATACTGATAAAGGGAAGAATTTGTAATGGATATTGTTGTTGATTTATGTTACCAGAATACCAAACATTTAGTATAAATGGTTTATGTAAAGTTTCTTCCTTGTGATTCTGTCTGTGCAATGCAGAACCACCACAAAAGTAATCTGTTCCCTCTAAAAGGGCAAAGTTATAAAGATAGAATCAATGGTTGAGGATGCTGCTGCCCCCTCCCTCCAAACACCTTATTCTAACAGGACGGAATTGATATAATCAGCTAGAAACACCCTTCCATTCCCACCCCCCAAAATGAAATGTTATACTAAGTGCAGAGGATATGTTAAATATCCTACACATAACATAAGAAATTATTTAATTGGACTGAAACTATAACCAGGAAAGGGGAGGAGAGTGGGTGGAAGAGACCAAAAAAAAACCAACCCTAATTGTAAGAGTTCAAAAGAGAAAAATTTCCTTTAAAATGTGAAGCTTTAACTATATGTACAAAAATATTTATAGCAGCTCTTTTTGTGGTGGCAAAGAATTGGAAATTATGGGGCTGTTCTTTAATTAGAGAATGACTGAACAAGCTGTGGTATATGACTGTGATATATGACTTTTGTGCTGTAAGAAATGAAAAACAGGATGGTTTCAGAAAAATCTAGGAAGACTCATGTGAACTGATACAAAGTGAAGTGAGCAGAACCAGGAGATCACTGTGCACAGTTACAGTAATATTGTAAAGATAATCAAATGTGAAAGAATTAGCTACTGTGATCAGTACAACGATCCAAGAAAATTCCAAAGGACTCATGATGAAAAATGCTATGCCACCCCACCCCATGAGAGAACTGATGAACTCTAAGTGCAGACTGCAACATATTTTTTCACTTTATTTTTCTTGCTTTTGCGAGGGGGATGGAGTGGACAACATGGCTGATATGGAAATTTTTATTGCATGACTTCACATGCATAATGGGTATCATGTTGCTTGCCTTCTCAATGGGTGTAGGAGGGGCTAGATGGAGGGACAGAATTTGGAACTCAAAAGTTTTAAAAAGAATGCAAAAAAAAATTAAAAATAAAGTGTGAGGCTGCTGGGTGATCCGGTCAATAAAGTAATGGACTTGGAGACAGGAAGACCTGAGTTCAAATCCATCCTCAGACACTTAATAACTGTGTGACTCTGAACAAGGCATTTAACCTCCTTCAGCCTCAGTTTCCTAATATATCCTAAATAGGGATAATAATAGGACCTGTTGTGAGGTAGGTAGGGTTTCTGTGAATATTAAATGAGACAATTGTGTAAAACATTTTTCTTTGTGTGTGTGTGTGTGTGTGTGAGTGTGTGTGTTTGTTTTTGTGGGGTAAAACAACAAAAAAAAAGAAAAATGTATTATAGACCCAGATGCCCCCAAACCCAAATTAGGATGTAATAACTAAAAGCTGAGACTCAAAGGGAGAAAAACCATGGATTTTCTACAAGGAATATAGGAATATATAGAAAAAATAAAGCAAGAGATAGAAAAAATAACAAAATAAAATCTCTGGAGGAAATAATTGGAAGAAAAATAAATGGCATAGAAAGTGATAAAAAAATTTTTTTTACCCATGTAAGAGACTCTCTGAAAATTAGAATATTCCAAACAAAAATAAATGACTATGAAAACAGAAAGAACTATTAGAACAAAATCAAAATATTTAAAAAAAAGAAAATATAAAATATCTAATATTAAAAACATCTGAACTAAAAAATAAACCATGTATGTAGAGATAATTTGAGCACCTTTGGATTCCCTAAAAACTATATCTATATTTTTAAAAGTTTAGACACTATTTCAAGAAATCATAAATAACAATTATGCATATCTAGTCTTAGAATCAGAGGTCAAGGTAAAAGTAGAAAGAATCCCCTAATCACTTTCTGAATGAAACCCCACTAAGTTCCAAGAATATCATAGTAAAAATCAAGAACTTCCATGTCAGGGAAAATAAACTGCAATGATCCAGAAGAAAGGAGTTCAGGTACCAAGGAACAACATTCATGATTACTCTTGACCTGGCAGCTTCTACTATAAAAAGTAAGAGAAACAGTCTTACAACCAAGAAAAGTTTATTCTGTGAGTATAATTCCCATAGGGAACAAAGTGGACCTTGAGTGGAAGAGGACTTTCAAGCCTTTCTGATAAACAAACAAACAACAAACAAAACAGAGCTGATTGGAAACTTTGAAATATGAGAGTCAAGAGAAACCTGAAAGGGTCAACACTTGAGTATTTGAGGGGCTGTATAATCATGTAGTGTTAACAATCTAATAGCAAATGTTCCTTCGTAACCTCATTATTTTTAAAGGAGACTGAAGGAATTTAAATAAAAAAATAAAAGACCTGGAAATAGATTGATTCCAATCTGCGAGAGTTATGAAGGGAAAGAGAAGCTAGCAAAAGGTGTACACACACACACACACACACACACACACACACGTATTAGCATATCCTTGCATCGTGCACCACTTACATGCAGCTTCCCAGTCTGTGTGTGTGTGTGTAGAAAAGTGGGAGGATGTGGTATATAGTATTTCTCATAATTGGGGCTATGTGATAAGAAGACTATACAAAAGTAGAGGATGGGGCCGAGGTATTGGGTTTCAGATAAATCTCATGTTTATCTGAAATGGACAAAAGAGGATTGAATACACACATTTTGAAACAGAAATACATCAAACAACATCAAATCCTTCCTCAGACACTAATAGTGTGACCATAGGCAAGTCGCTTAAGCCTTGTCAGCCTCATTTTCTCATCAGCAAAATGGGAATAATTATAGTATCTAAATGAGGTGTTGTGAGGATCAAATGAAATAACCATATATAATATGCTTTATCAATCTTAAAGTTCTAAATAAACCCTAGCTATTATTATTATTTCCCAACATGTTTAACATTAGGTTTTTCCTATTTAAGTATATTTTTATACAACAATCTCCCTTTTATGACACATTGTAACACAAAGTGCTATATTATATGTGTCTCCCATGTTATTTCTATTTCTGGGAGCAAAATTTCTGAAAACAAAATGGACCACTGCAATGCATCCATTTTGCTAGTAAAGGCATTACCATTATACAATCAAACCTAGATTTTTAAATAATGGTTTCTTTAAAGCAAAGATATGCGACACTATTATTTCATTAATTTAAAAAATAGTTTCATGTTGATTTCTGCATCAAAGAAGCATGACTTACTATGCAAGCCTGCCTTTCACTATGCTGCTGGTCCTTTTCCCTTGAAATCTGACATATGTGCACACACGTTTAAAATTCATAGGGGAGGAAGAGACTGTACAAGAAGGGTCTATAATTGCTTCCAATGGGTTTAATCTTTCCCCATTGTTTAAAACAAAACTTTAATACCCACTGGGGTGTGTGTGTGTGTGTGTGTTGGGACGGAGATGTGGGGAGGGGTTTGAAAGGAATGTGAAAGACATGGCTTCATGTAGGAGAGGCTAATTTCAAGAAAAGAGTCTTCCAAACAAAACCAAAAAAAATCTCAGGATCTTTCTAGAAATTAAAATGGAAATCACAATCTTTTTTTTCAGATAAAACATTATATTTCAAAGGCGTCAAGGTTTTGTTTTCCTGTTGTCTCAAGTGAGCTAAGTACAGAAAAGTTGGAGGAGGGAGAAGACTTCATGTACAGAGGCTCTAAATAAAGGAAGAAAGTAACTCAACACCTCAAGAACAAAAAGTCAGTACAACATAAAGGGAACTTTCTCTAATTTCTGAGGGAAATCTCATATACAATCTAAGTGTCCATTTTAAATTGCCCACTTACAATACAATGCCCAGGTCAATACTAAACCATGTTTCCAGTCTTCAGCAGAAGATACTGCCATAGGAAACATCATGGGAATACATGTTCAGCTAGGATTTATTAAGTGCTTACAATGTACACATGGGAAAAGGAAAAAAACAAAAAAAGGCAAAAACACTCCTTACTGTCAAGGGGATCATATTCTACTTAAGGATCCTGGCACACAATTGGTGCTTAATAAATGTTTACTGAATGACAGAGACAGCACATATAAAATACAGAGTAGACAGATCACCTCATAGGGGCTGTTGAATGACAGTAAAGACCTCCTGCAGAGGGTGAGATTTGAGCTGACTCTTAAAGTAAGCCAGAGAATTAGAGTCAGATAAGGAAAGAGATCATTCCAAGCATACACATAGGAGATGTAGTGTTAACTACAAGGAATCACACATGGATGGGTTTTAAACTAAGTGGAAGGGAGAAGAATGTAAAAAAATTGGAACAGGATGATCTAGGTCAATCTATATTTTGGGAAAAATAATTTTTGCAGCTGTATATAAGATGGATTGGAGTGAAGAGAGACTTGAGGAAGTGATACCAGTTAGAAAGCTACTGTTATATTCTAGCCAAGAGGCATGAATTAGGGTGATGACTATGTAAATGGAAAGAAATAGAAAAAAAGAAATTATAAAATAGGCAACTAACTGGATATTTGGGGTAACCGAAAAATTGAGGATGGTACTAAGTTTGATGGTACTAATTTTTTTTTAAATGAGGCAATTGGGGTTAAGTGACTTGCCCAGGGTCACACAGCTAGTAAGTGTTAAGTGTCTGAGGCTGGATTTGAACTCAGGTCCTCCTGACTCCAGGGCCGGTGCTCTATCCACTGTGCCACCTAGCTGCCCTGATGGTACCAATTTTAGTAATTAGTGGGATGGTAGTGCCCTGGACAGTAAGAAAGAAGTTAATTAAAGGTAAGGAATTTGGGGAAAAGATAATTATTTGTTTTCAGTTATGCCTATGGGACATCTAATTCAAAATGCCCATCAGGAAGTTAGTGATATGAGACTAGAGATTAGAAAAAGATTTGGCATGGATAAATAAATCTGGGAATCAACTGCATAGAAATGGTCATTGAACCAGTGGAAGCTGATGAGATTATAAAGTTAAAGAAAAGAGAGAAAAAATGAGGTGGTCAAGGACCAAGCTGTAGAGGACACCTGTGGTCAATGGATGTGACATGGATGAACTTAAAGCAAAAAAGACTAAAGCTAGAATAACCAGACCAGAAGGAGTAGAACCAAGAGAGAGCAGTCACAAAAACCCAGAGAGGCAAGAGTAACTAAAAGGAGGTGGTCAACAGAGTCAAATGGTATAGAATGGTCAAGAAGTAGAATTAAGAGACCATTAAATGTGGAAATGTAGGGGTCATTAGCAACTTTAAAGTTTCATTTGAATAATGAAGTCAGATTATGATGAATTGATAACAATGAGTAATGGATGTGGTAGACTATTGTTAGGTTTTGTTTTGTTTTGTAAGGGATTAGTCTTGGCTATGTTTATAGACAGCAAGGAAAGACCCATAAATAGGAAGAGATTGAAGATGAGCAAGAAAGAGAGGCAGAGACAAAGACTGGGACAGAGAACAGAGAAAGAGAGATAGAGAGAGGGGCAGCTAGGTGGTGCAGTGGACAGAGCACCAGTCCTGGATTAAGGAGAACCTGAGTTCAAATCCGGCCTCAGATACTTAACAATTACTAGCTGTGTGACCCTGGGCAAGTCACTTAACCCCGACTGCCTCACCAAAAAACAAACAAAACAAAACAAAGCAACAAAAAAGAGAGACAGAGACAGAGACAGAAAGGACACAGAGACAGAGACAGAGAAAGCAGGGGAAGAGGAGAGGAGGAGAGGAGAGGAGAGGAGGGGAAAGGAGGGGAAAGGGGAGGGGAGGGAAGAGGGAAAGGAAAGAAGATAATGGTGAGGGCAATATAGTGATGAAGGTGAGTATAGGGTGTGATCAAGGATACATGTAGAGAGTTTGGCCTTAGCAAACAGAAGAGCCATCTCATATCAGAAACCGGAAAGGAGGAGATAGTGGGCAATGAAGTCAATAGCATAGGGAATCAATTGGGGAGGCATAGCAGATTCATCTGGTTTTACTGAAGGCCAGAGGAGATTAGTTAGCATCACTTTGTACTGAACCCAGTCATCATAGTTTCAGTTTCACCCAAGCAACATATTAATAAGAGCATAATGAGAATAATCCAGGGTTGGAGTTTAGTGAGTGAGAAAATAATCAGGGATTCAAACGAGGATTTTAAACAACAGGTATTGCCTGAATCATTTAAATTAAATCTTTTTAAAGAATGAAGTTAGGGGGTGGCTAGGTGGTGCAGTGGATAAAGCACCGGCCCTGGATTCAGGAGTATCTGAGTTCAAATCTGGCCTCAGACACTTGACACTTACTAGCTGTGTGACCCTGGGCAAGTCACTTAACCCCCATTGCCCCGTTTAAAAAAAAAAAAGAATGAAGTTAGATAGAGGCAATATAAAATTGTTGCTGTCCTTTATGCTCTAAGAGGACATCACTATGTCAGGGTCAAGATACTATGTGTCTCCTATCAGATTGGCTAAAATTACAAAAAAGGAAAATAATAAATGTTGGAGAAGCTGTGGGAAAATTGGAACACTAATGCATTGTTGGTGGAGCTGTGAACTGATCCAACCATTCTGGAGAAGAATTTGGAATTATGCCCAAAGGGCTATAAAGCTGTGCATACACTTTGATCCAGCAATACCACTTTTGGGTCTTTTTCCCAAAGAGATCATGGAAAGGGGAGAGGGACCCACATGTACAAAAATACTTATAGCTGCTCTTTACGTGGTGGCAAGGAATTGGAACTTGAGGGGATGCCCATCAATTGCGGAATGGCTGGACAAGTTGTGGTATATGAATGTAATGGAATACTATTATGCTGTAAGAAACGATGAGCAGGAGGAGTTCAGAGAAACCTGGAGGGTCTTGCATGGGCTGATGATGAGTGAGATGAGCAGAACCAGAAAAACATTGTACATAGTATCACCAACATTGTGTGATGATCTACTGTGATGGACTATATTCTTCTCACCAATGCAATGGTACAGAAGAGTTCCAGGGAACTCATGATAGAAGAGGATCTCCAAATCCAGGAAAAAAAAAAAAAAGAACTGTGGAGTATAGATGCTGAATGAAACATACTATTTCTTTTGTTTTTAGTGCTGTTGTTTTTCTATTTTGAGGTTTTTTATCATTGCTCTGATTTTTCTCTTATAACATGACTAATGCAGAAATACATTCAATGTTATTATGTATATATATAACCTATATCAGATTACCTGCTGTCTAGGGGAGGGGGGAGGAAGGGAGAAAAATCTGAAATTGGAAAGCCTGTATAAACAAAAGTTGAGAACTATCTTTACATGTAACAGGAAAAAAATAAAATACTTTATTTAAAAAAAAAAGATACTATGTGTCTGATGGCTGATCAGATCAATATGTGCTTGGAAGGCTCTACCACAGGTTGAGCGCGAATAATCCATAAAAACATTTGGAGTGGAGATGTCTCCAAATTTGAGTCTCACGTTTCTTTTGAGCTACTGCAATTCTATTTCACTCATAGAGCAAAGCACCTTCTTTGAAGCAGGCACACCATGTTGGATGGTCCTGTGCCAATGTCTCCCATGTCTCAAAATTGATTGCAAAGTTCTTCAGAAAGACCTTGAGTGTGTCCTTGTATTACTTCTGACCTCTGTGAGAGTACTTGCCTTGTGTGAGCTCTTCATAAAATAGTCTTAGTCAAACATACAGTTGGCATTCAAACAACATGGCCAGCCCATTGGAACTGCACTCTCTCCATGTTTCACAGGAATACGACAGTGAAGTCAGAACAATGGCTCTGTAGACCTTCAATTTGGTAGGCACCAAAAACAAAAGAAATAGTATGTTTCATTCATTCTTCTTTCCCAAAAATTGAGCTAGCTCTGGCAGTGCATGCATCAACCTCATCATCTATGTGTACATTCTTGAAAAGCAAATTGCCAAGGCAAGTGAACTTATCCACAGCATTCAGAATTTCTCCATTAGCTTTAATCCATGGTTTCACATATGGATGGTATGGTGCTGGTTGGTGGAGAACCTCTTCTTTCTTGCTGTTAATTGTCAGGCCAAAATTAGCATAAGCAGCAGAGAAGTAATCTATCATGTTATAACTGAGCTTCGGAGGCTGGGTTAAGTGTATAATCATCTGTGAATAAAAAGTCATGCACCAGCTCTCTCTCCACTTTAGTCTTAGCTGGTAGCCTTTTCAAATTAAAAAATTTACCATCAGTGTGGTAGCTGACCTTAATGTCATTTCCATCCTTGTTGAAGTCAGTTGACAACATTGCTGAAAATGTCATACTAAAAAGCATGGAAACAAAGTCACAGCCCTGCTTCACTCCACTGATGAGTAGAAAAGCTCAAGAGCATTGTCCATCATCCAGAATCCATGCAAGCATGCCATCATGAAACTGGAGTACAATACTGATGAACTCTAGACAACCGAATTTTGCCATGATCTTCCACAAACCCTCATGACTGACAGTATCAAAGACCTTGATCAGATCAACAAATGCTGTGTACAGACCTCTTTTCTGCTCTGCTCCTCGCATTTCTCCTGTTGTTGGACAGCAAACATCATATTGACACATTCCTTGGCCCTTTCTGAAGCCACACCAGCTCTTAGGTAGATGACTATCTTCTAGGTGAAGGATCAGCCTATTAAAGAGGACTGTGGCAAAAACCTTGCTAGCGATGACAAAGAGAGAGAACCCCACCCCATGATTGTCACAGGACAACCTATTTCTCTTTCCGTTATAGAGATGGATATTAGAGGCATCCTTGAATTTCTGGAGGGTAATCTCCTCTTGTCATATAACCCAGAAGATCTGAGTCAACTCCTGTATAACCAGTGAACCCCCTGACTCACAAATTTCTGATAGACTAGCATCAGCACCAGGTACTTTGCCAGATAAGAGGAACCCAATGGCATTTAAAACCGCTTTTTCAGTTGGAAGTTCAGCTAAAGAGGGATTGACTTCAACCTCAAGCATATAGTTAATGACTTCTATATTGGTTGTTTGTTAATGTTCTGTCAAGAACATTATTGAAAGTGTTCTGCCCATCTCTCCAGAATCATGTCCTCATCACTAATTAGTGTGGCTCCATCAGCACTGAGTAGTTAACCATATGTCTTTGACCCATAAATAGCCTTCAGGGCATCATAAAAGTGAGTTGGATTGTTACTATTAGAATAAAACTGAATTTCATCTGCCTTCTTACCAAGCCAAGAATCTTGCATCTATCTAAGCTTCTTTACTATTGATGAAGTTAAACACAGCCTTCTTAAGAGACAAACTATTGTGCTGGTAAAACCTGTAGAGTTCTCATTTTTTCGTTTAGTAGCTAGTGGATTTCTACATCATTTTCATCAAACCAGTACTGATGTTTGCAAGTGTTCTGGCCCAGATGAGTAAATGTAGTTCTGTATACCACCAAATATCTAAAAATTGACAACTCCTTTTCTGCTCCACTATTGCCAACCTCGTGTTGGCTCAGCAAGTCAGTAAGAAACTGTTCATACAAGTGTTCTAATATGTAGATATTAAGTCTTTTGGTAGTTGTCTTGCTTTGGGGACACCACTTTTGTTGAATGTTAGCTTGAAGAGGATAAGTCTATGATTGGTCCAGTACCAAATATGACCTTTTTCACTCTCACATTCCATCTGTCTCTTCTCTTTACATCAATATAGTCTATTACATGCCAATGTTTGATATGAGGGTATATCCACAAAGTTTTATCATGTTTAGGTAAACAGAAGATAGTGATGAAGACTTGATTCACACACGTCTTCAGCAGTAAGTGACCACTGCTGTTACTGTTTCTGATTCGATTCTTCCCAAGGACCCCCTACCATGTCCAGTAGTCTGTGCCTACTCTGGAGTTAAAATCCCCCAGAATTATAAGGTAATTCTCTTTCAACACATTGATGATGAGGGTCTCCAGATCTTCATAAAATTTTTCTTTGACTTCATCAGGGTTTGTCATGGTAGAAGCATAGGCACTAGGGGCAGCTAGGTGGCACAGTGGATAGAGCACCGGCCCTGGAGTCAAGAGTACCTGAGTTCAAATCCGGCCTCGGACACTTAACACTTACTAGCTGTGTGACCCTGGGCAAGTCACTTAACCCCAACTGCCTCACTTAAAAAAAAAAAAAAGAAGAAGCATAGGCACTGATGATGGTGGCATGGTGCTTTCCTAGAAGTGACAATCACATTGCCATGAGCCTCCTTTTGGTAGGCATACAAGCTTATTGTCTAGATTAGTTTGTAAAATCTATGCCAGTTTCATGGCCCTCCCCATCAATGCAGCCATTCCAGAAAAATGAATATCCAGCTCCATTTTTGGTCAGCTGACTTCTATTTGCCAGCCTTGTTTCACTCAGGAATACTATTTGGATACCATACCTGCTGAGTTCTCTCACAACAGTTGTTTATCTTTCAGGTCTACAAGATTTGTGTTGTTCATAAGTATGCACATATTACAAGTACTGATGGTGGGTGGAATCATTTTCACAAAAGTTTTGTATATTTTTGTGTTTCAACCACAAGGTAGGATCTCCATCTGCCATGGTAAGCAGGCCAAAGTTAGTCTGGATGAAACAGACAATTTTAGGGCACCTTTCCTAGCCCCTTCACCACTCCAGAGGGTGAGCAGTATGGTCTTTATAAAAGCTGCTCAAACACACAGGCAGCTGCTGAATTCCACTGCTGCCTCAGTTCAGTAAGAAGACAACGTTATGACCTTGGCCATACATAGGGTTCTGACTATGGTTTCCAATGTATCCACACCTTCTGTTTCATCACTTGTCATTACAGGACTCTGAGGTAGGCAAAAATGTTAAATGGTATAGATGATATATTTGCTCTCCTATAAACTGGATTTAAGTAATGAAGAGTTGCTGAAATTCATCAGCCTCACTCTCTCTTCCAGAGTCATTGGAGTCCAGTGGCAATACAAAAGTCAAAATGGGGGCAGCTAGATGTCGCAGTGGATAGAGCACCGGCCCTGGAGTCAGGAGTACCTGAGTTCAAATCCGGCCTCAGACACTTAATACTTACTAGCTGTGTGACCCTGGGCAAATCGCTTAACCCCAATTGCCTCACTAAAAAACAAACAAACAAACAAAACAAAAAACCAAAAGTCAAGATGACTAGTGATGGGCCCAGGATGCAGGGAATGACCTTGACCTCTCTGATGTCTAACCAAGCTCTAAGCATTCCACAAAGCCTACTTCTTTGGCCTTCCTGGCCATTGGAACAAATTGCTCTCATTTGCCTTTCCATTGGGGAATGTCTTCACATGCTTAAGGTAGATACCCCACCTAATCACTGGTTTGTGGCCACTCAATTACCCTCATGCTGGTTTACCCCATCTGCCAAAACAATTTACTAGGATGTAACCAATGAGTTTGCGACAGCTTTTTGGAGCCACAGGTAAGAGTTAAGTGCCAGGTGGACACCAAAGGTGGTTGAGCAGCCCTGAAAAGGGCTCAACAAGCCCTCACACCAAAAGTATTAGTCTTCCCTGAACACCCCAGTGGTATAAAATACTCAGGCACAAGAAACAATAGCATGATATTAGCATGATAGTCCTAGTTCAATTAAAAAAGGACTGGACTTGTCATCTGGAGTTCTGAGTTTTAGTCCTGGTCCTGCCACTAAAAAAAAACTTTGTTACCCTAAATAATTTTCACCTTAAGATTTCTCATCATGAAGAAGCTGGTTTCAATTCTATATGAAAGGTCCCTACCAGTTCTAAAATTCTATGGTTTCTAGCTTTTTAGTATCTGGCTAACAACCTATTACTTGATGGGGGGGGGGAGGGTTTGAGGGGGGTGTTCTTTTCTCTCTGGTCTTCTTGTTTTCTAATTTGAGTATCTCTAAAATGAAAACAACTGAAGAAGGAAATGTTAAACCAATCCAGTATCTTTACTAAGAAAACCCCATGAACAGTTGGTTCATGGATTTAGAAAGAGTCAGACATGCCTGAATGACTAAACAACATCAACAAATAATGATAGGGAGGGGAAGGGAGACAGTCAACCTGAAAGAATTCCCCCATGAGAAATTAACATGAGTTTAATGAGAGCTATAGGCTTAGCTCCCACATCTTATTTTCATATTTTGTGCAATTCCCTTATTAGCAATAGAGTATTTTTTTAAGTAATCATGCTAACTTTTGGACACTAAATGAATACAGGCAGGTCCCACCTGAGCCATCTATAAATTACTTGTTTAGAAGTTTAAATCCATTTTCTTAAGGGGAAAAACAAGAACAACAATGTTGTGAATAGTGCTTGGGTTAGGAGAATGTGGTTCAATGTACTCTAAGTATAGAAGATTAAGATTCTCTCTCTTTAGAAACATTAAGAAATCATATTGAATTTATCCTAATCTTGAAGCTTTTAGACAGAACTGGATAAGAAGGTTTAACAGCCTCTCTAAATTTAACTACCAATCGTGAAACAATGTCCTGCTCTCCACTGTCCAGTCTAGGACAGTCTAGGACTCCCCCTGAAGTGATGAGGGCAGTGGAGGGGAGCGGGGAAGGGGACCAGAAGGATAAGAGATCCTGGAGGGATCCACTAAGAACTGTAACCTCTTTCACCATGTCCTGAAGGGATCAGAGTATGAACCACCCAAGAGAAGGAAGAAATCTCTTTGATTACTTAAATTATATGTGGTATCTCTTTCGTTCCCCTTTGACCAGCTATTAATTAGGTAGTACCCTTGAATTAAGTGGTAGAGGGAATGAATAACTTTAGGAAATGATTCTCTAAGATTGTGCCAAAAAGTAAAGTGACTATTGTTCTTTCCAGTGAAACAAAGTCTTACCTGAGATGTTACCTTGCTCAATATTAACTGAAATATTCTTTGTTCAAGAATACCATAAATTGTGACTTCAAAATGGATTATGTTAGAGACATCTGAAGGCATTGAACATTTTTTCTCTCTAAGCAGAAACTCAGATTAGAATAATCACTTTTAAAAAACAACAACACATAGTTCTGACAGGTATATGCCTAAATTTCAGAGAATGGAATTTTCTTTAGTAGTACTATAGAACCTAACTAACATGTGTTGTAATATTTCTATGAGAAAATATATTCAAAGTTCCAACAGATGTGCTGTGGTCACATCTTTTCCTAACCTTGTAATGGAAGAAAGCAAGGATTCTCCTTATCTTTGGACTAAATAATCTCTTTTGTGTCTTACTCTTCCACTTTACCCTGTCTCCCATCAAGTTATTATTAAGAATAGGCACTGTCCCAGTCCTGAACTACCATTAGGAGGCAAAAGATTCCAGCAGGGTAAAGACTAGAGGATTCTTGGGCATTAGAAGAGGAAAGCTGGAACTAAAGAATAACAACAGCCTTCAAGATAGGGGGAATTGCTCAGGAGGGAGAGGGCCCTGTTCTCCCTTACCAGCTAATGACAGCTGACAGAGTAAAGAAGGAAAAATGATTAGAGCCATAGAGGAGGGTAGAAGGGAATCATACCTAAAAGTTACTTATAGGTCCCCATAGAGGCTTATAAGTAGCTCATACCAAACCTGTAAATATACTGAAGTTATTGTTCTTCTTAAAATTACATCTAAAGAGGATTCAGATTGGGGGAAGAACCACCCTGAAAAGTCCTATTGTTACAGTTACTAGCTTAGTTCCTAAATGCGGGTAGGGAGGAAAAAGGTAGAAAGAAGAAGGGAGAGAAGAGGGTTTCCTGGGTCATTTTTAAATGCTGTACAATATGAACTATTCAGCCATATTTTATGGAAATTTTTAATAAGAGCCAACTTTATATAGTTTGGAAATCTTTCTGATTTGATGAACATTTTCAGAAATCAGTAGTTTCCACTACAGATTAGTTTTCACAAGAGAAAAAAAAGCACTGTTTTCTCAAGATTTTTTTAAGGAATTGGAATAATTTCCTTTTACATATCCATACTGTGGATTTCAATAAGATGAACCGGTAAGAATGGAGCATGTAATCATTTTTTATTATTAAATACAAAGGTACAATTAAAATACATGCACAAGATGTGACCCACATCAATAATTCAGTGCGGCCTCCCTCTTTACAAAGTCCCTTTCATTACCATAGGCCTTTTGTTCCTTAGATGTTCCTTTTGTTTAAATGAAGTTCTCTATTGAGCTATTTACAATCTGAATAATTAGCAATCAGTATGGATTTCTGCTCTTTTGCCCTACATAAAACATTATGAAGTGCCCCAACATGACATAATTGAGTACATAAGTTTCTCTATAATCTCCAGCTTTCTTTTCTTGAAAAACTTTCTAAACAAACCAATGAAAAACTTTTCTAACTGTTCTATTTTTGAGTCTCTGAAAATAAAAATCAGCTATACTCAACTGAAATGTAAATCATATCTAAACAACTAGTGTTAAATATATTCCCTTATTCATTAAATATTTCTGGGGCCAAGGTCTACCATGTACTTCTTTAATGGAAAGATCCCCCTCAAAATTCAAAAATCAGTTCTCACTCTAACACAGAAGCCAAGGACATTATTTTGTACTTAAAAAGGGTCACTGTGAAAAAATTAATTGAAATGAGGTTGAGAAGTCAGGAGCCAAGACACAAAAATCTGACAATAACACAAAGGCCCTTTGGCTGAGTGGACAAGATTGTGGCCTGAATACCAAGCATAAGGTTGCTTAGTTATATGTTAAATACCCTGCCCAAGTCCTATATTCTCTTTCATACATTTCCTGAGTTAACAGATAAGTTATTTGGAAATGTCTGGTTTAGAGGGTAAGGACCATCCACTACTGGGAAAAGCCCAATCTCCCAACATGGTCTTAGCTGTCACAGGAATGTCCATTATAAGAAGTCTTCAGGATGC
Organism: Dromiciops gliroides; assembly: GCF_019393635.1. NCBI lineage: Eukaryota > Metazoa > Chordata > Mammalia > Microbiotheria > Microbiotheriidae > Dromiciops > Dromiciops gliroides. The sequence goes on from NC_057863.1 coordinate 461,208,810, forward strand.
CTGCAGTCTTGACATGCTGCTTCTCTGCACATTTACTATGAGTCACAGGCACATCAGGGGGAAGAAAAACATAAGGACCACAGGTGAATGCTAAAACCAATGATCCCAGCCTACTCGCATGCCTTCCCCAGTTAGGTTTACAGTGTAGCCTGCAAAATTTTCAGTATCCCTCCTCACATTTAAAGATCATGGGAAAGGGGCAGCTAGGTGGCGCAGTGGATAAAGCACCAGCCTTGGATTCAGGGGGACCTGAGTTCAAATCCAACCTCAGACACTTGACACTTACTAGCTGTGTGACCCTGGACAAGTCACTTAACCCTCATTGCCCCGCCCAAAAAACAAAATAAAGATAATGGGAAAACAACAATAACTCTAACCTGAAGTGTATTAGTACCACTTGGAATGTTAATTATAAACAACAACAAAAAGAAAATTTCGCAGCTGAGGTATTTTTATATAATTGAATGTGTGCTCATTTATGAAAGTAATACCTATAGGTCTTTCTCATGATATTCAGAAATGTTTCCCCCTGATTAGCCCCTATTTGAATCATTATTAACACATGGGCATTTGGTTTTAAAATTAATTAAAAGTCTAATAAAACAACAACAACAACAACAACAACAACAAACCAAGGCAAACAGAAAGATGTTCCCACTTTAATAATCCAAAAGGAAAAGCAGTACCTTTCAAAACCAATAGACTTATCAAGGACTGAAGCTTTATTAGGTTAACTTTTAGTAAGGCAATATCGACTTGAGCCATAGTGCCTTTGTTTTGATACTAACCCTCCTCCCCCTTACTAGGATTCAAGCATAAAAATATTTTTTTAAAAGAAAATCATTCCCTTTATTATTTGTATTGGGTACATGTATAAATAGCTACTTGCAAGGCTAATGTAGAAAGACAATTGAGGGGCAGCTAGGTGGCACAGTGGATAGAGCACTGGCCCTGGAGTCAGGAGTACCTGAGTTCAAATCCAGCCTTAGACACTTAACACTTACTAGCTGTGTGACCCTGGGCAAGTCACTTAACCCCAATTGCCTCACTGAAAGAAAGAAAGAAAGAAAGAAAGGAAGGAAGGAAGGAAGGAAGGAAGGAAGGAAGGAAGAAAGAAAGGAAGAAAGACAGACAATTGGAGTGGGTGTCATTAGGGGTTTGAATCACCCCTCAGGTGCTAATCTTCCTTGAGCAAACCACAGAACTCTGGAATCTCAGTTTCCCCATCTGCAATATACAGGCAGTAGCACTAGGTAATCTTTAAGACCTGTTTCTGCTCTAACATTCTATGATTGTACGTCACATCATTCCTAAAGAGCAGTCTGAAAACCCCCCATGCTAAACTAACTATTATCATGGAAGAATCTAGCAATACCCCAACAATACCTGATGTAAGTAAACCGGTACTATTTCATAGAACCCTAATTTCACACATCCTCCTCTCATTTGTGTGTGAGCACGTGCGCACAACTTTTTACAAAACCACAGGAATGGTTTAACTTGCCCCAGGGGTGATTCAGAGTGTGAGCTACATAATAAATACAAGAACCATTCTCTGTGGGTCAGCTGGGGAATTATAACTGGAAGTTGCCTTTTGAGAAGCTAGATCAGTGTTTCATCTACAAGGCTTATATCTTATCAGGTTCCACCACCCCTCCCCCATTACAAGAAAGGCTCACATCTTATCAATTTGTTATCAAATCAATCCAACTTGCCTAACATCCTGTTATCCATATTTCTCAAAACAAACAAACAAACCTGTAGTGAATCAGTTAAAAGGTAAACCACACTAGAACTACATGCACAGAACCCAGATTTCTCTTTATCAACAATATTTCATTTTCCTTTTATTCAAGGGCATGGAACTCAATTGAGGCAACTCCATCCCCTCGGCTATCATAATTTCTGTAAAGTTTTATAGGTAGCATTTTAATTAACACAAGAAAAAAACAAACCAAATTCTATGCCAGATGTCCAGCTTTGTATTCATCCCCAATATAGCAAATAATATCTATTATCACATGTTTCGTTATGGGGGCGGGGTGTCTTTCATAAGAACACAAATTGACAAATTGTCCTATTAACAAAAAAAAAAAAATCCATAACCACTAAACAGAGCATAGACACTCAAATCTTTTCTACTCAACCAATAAGCTAAGTGAAAGTAAGATTTTTTTTTGGGGGGGGGGGGAAGCGGGGAGGGAAATAGCCCCTCTGGAATATTTAATTGATTTGCAAATCCAAACCTACAAATTTTTTAGAATGTAAGCTTCATGACAACAGGGATGGTTTCATTTTTACCTTTGTATCACTAGTGTCCAGCAGGATGTTGGCAAATAGATGAAGTTTAATACATGTCTGATTGATGATAGAAAGCAAGTGATATATTCTATGTGGAATATTAACCTATTATTATATATAACATATTAACATAACACAAGAAAGAAATGATAGAACAAAGAATTGGAAACAAAGTAGGTGTCCATTAATTTGAGAATGAATGAAAAAAATAGTGCTACATGAATGTAATGAAATATTGTTGTTGTAATAAGAAATAAATATGAAGAAGTTGGAGAAACATGGGAAAATTCATAAATACTAATGCAAAGTGATGTAAGAGGAAAGAATAAAAGTGAAACTAAATGCTGCATAATTATAATGTTTAGCCCCCCAAAAGGAATGAAAAATGTACCTTCTGCCCTTCTTCACAAACATAGGGAACTAAGGGTAGGTGCATATACTGTTAAACTTAGTTACCATTTTAATTTTGCTTAACTACTTTCCCCCTTCTTTTTTAAAATTTTTTGTTTGCAAGGGATGGATCAATGGCTACAGGTAGCAAAAGTGATATATCTGAAAATGAAATACTATAACAACAAAAGATACCCAATAAATGAAGAATCATTTTAAAAGTAATACTTGTCTGGGGGCAGCTAGGTGGTGCAGTGGATAAAGCACTGGCCCTGGATTCAGGAGGACCTGAGTTCAAATCCAGACTCAGACACTTGACATTCACTAGCTGTGTGACCCTGGGAAAGTCACTTAACCCTCATTGCCCTATAAAACAAAACCAACCAAACAAAAAAAGTAATACTTGTCAACCTAGTATGTTCCACAAGCAAAAAGAATGGTTTTATGTAATGATTCTAGATTATTGGAGATAGACAGACATATATTTATATCTGTCTGTCTACCTATACGTACATACATACATACATACACACACACACGCACACACACACACAGATACACATATGGAGGCAGGGGGTAAAGATACTGACTAGAAAGAAGAAATTCTAGTTTCTAATTCTAACTACAACTAACTTCCTGAGTAACCTTGAACAAGCCACTTTATTTCTATGGATCTATCTCTATTTCTTCATTTGTAAAAAGAGGAGGGTTGATATCTAGTCTCCTAGAGCTTTAACATTCTATGAACTTCAAGAACATAGGACTATATTATCATTCAATGGACATGTGAGCTTTATCAATATGCATATTTTTTCTATCGGTAAAGATCAAATCCTATCCATGTTTAGCACTTATTAAGTTTTTAACAAATCCTTCATGGTACTATTCATTTAATTCATTCATTCATTGTGTGGGACAGGATTGAAATGATATCCCAATAAGGCAAAAAATCATGCCGAATATATGCAAGTATATGGAGATTAGAACAAACTAGGTGTTAAACAAGTGTTTACTGATTGAATAAGAGCTATTAAACTCTAATAATTACTACAAAACCTTTTACTAACCGAGCATTACTCAGATGAAGCATAGTATAACACAGGAGTCAGCAAACCATAACCAGCAGAGCAGTCCAAATCTAGCTGGTTTTTGTTGTCACTGTTAAGCTAAGAATTTTTTTTTAACATTTTAAAATAATCAGTCCACAGGCCAAATGCAGACTGGAGTCTGCCAATCCCTGGTATAGTGGATAGAATTCTGGACTTGCATTCAGGAAAACATGGATTTGAATTCAATAATAGCAGTAACATTTACCTCTTCCAAGCATAGGAAGAGTCAAATGAGGTGTATGAAAAAGAGTATTGATTGGGGGTTTGTGACCAATTCATCCACTTGATGAAATTGAGACTCTAGTAAGTATGTTATCTTTTTCAGATTTTGAATGGTCCACTTGCATAGGAAAGGTTCAGGAAATTCAAGTGAAGTTTGGCAGAAACAAGGACTAGTTCCTCGGCTGGGATAACCTCCATTAAAAAACAGGTTGGCGGGTAGGAGGCCGGGGCAGCTAGGTGGCACAGTGGATAGACCACTGGCCCTGGATTCAGGAGGACCTGAGTTCAAATCCGACCTCAGACACTGGACACTGACTAGCTAGCTGTGTGACTCTGGGCAAGTCACTTAACCCTCATTGCCCCGCAATAAAAAAGAAAAGAAAAGAGAAAAAACAGCCAATAGACCCTGATATGTTTTGATATGTTTAGAATGTTTAGATAGTCAGCTCTGAGGAAAGATTTCTTTCTCTTTTCCAGGTCCCTCCTAAAGAGTACAGAAAGGGATGGGAGAGGAATTTTTCTTCACTTTACCTTACTGCCAATGGAAGGTTTCAGGAGAAGCATATGGCAGTGTCCAGTAGAGCAAACTAAACTTTAGAGCTGAATCTGGTTTTTTGCACATAAAAACATTATTCTGAAAAGGGGGTCCACAGGCTTCACCCAACTGCTAAAGGGGTCTATAAAAAACAAAAAAGTTTATGTAAGAACTCTGGGCTAAAGGCGATTCTCAGGTGACACCACAGGCTAGCAACCTGTAAAACTCCCCCATCCTTTTTCTAATTGCTGCAAGTTTGCTCAGCTTAAACTCTGGGGAAACCCGACAACTAGGGAACATTCTCACATTTATTGGCTCATTGCCCCCACCCTCAACCACTGCAAAGAAAATTATTAATTTGGGCCTTAGTCAAAGATTTCCCCCAAAGGGGAGAAGTAAAAGTAGTTCTTGTTGTTCAGTCATGTCTGACTCTTCATGATCCCATTTGGGGTTTTCTTGGCAAAGATACTGGAGTGGTTTGCCATTCCTTCTCCAGCTCATTTTACAAGAAAGGAAACTGAGACAAACAGAGTCAAGTGACCTCCCCAGAGTCACACAACTAATAAGTGTCTGAGAATAGATTTGAATGTGGGAAGATGAGTCTTCCTAACTCCAGGCTCAGCACCCTATCCACTGTACCACCTAATTTGCCCCTCTCCCTGCAAAAGTGCTACTTGATATATATAATACAAATCAGATATAGGAATTAGCCATTTATTCCCAAACATAAAGTAATGTTACACATAAGAAAATCACAGTGTGCATTAACAAAATGATTTAAACATGATTCAGTATTTTACTTTATTACCACTAGTACAGTCAGCTGGGATGGTAATATTCAAGCCTTGTTGGAACATAAGACAGTGTTTGCATGACTGATAATTTGCAAGACTGATAAGTAAATACTTTTTTGGCACCTGTTAGCCAAACAGTCAAATTTGTTCTTTCTGCTGGCCTCTCTCAGGTACCAAATCCTCACTTGACACCAGTCCACTCCTTCCACTACTTTAGGTGTTCCCCCTCTCAGCAGCTCGGATTCTAGGTAACAGGATGGATCCAGCTTCTGCTGCTGCTACAATCTCTCAATTCTTTTATTGTATCAAAATGACAATGCTAAAGAAAATTTATAACAAAGGCAGCCAGGGGTCCTGGTAAAAACTCAACTAGCTGAATCCACCATTCACTTTAGGGAGTACTGGCCCCTTCCATCATTATTTCAAACATCTTTACCTCTCAATGAAATCAAATCTTGTCACTTGAAAGGCTGTACCCAAAAAGGGCCACCTGGCCAAGTCTCGTCTTCCACCATCTATATAGAATTCTGCCTTACCAACTGTTCTGACTTAGCAATCAATCTGGGAGCACATTCAGCAATAACTTCTTCATGGACTAAGGTCAGCTCTTCAGAGCGCCCATCAGAAGCAGGCAGAGAATATTCATGTATGATTTCTGGGGCTGGGGGTAGGGAGAGGGACAGCAATAAGACAGGACTTACTGCTACCCACAAAGATGGAATTGGATTGTAACCCTATTTTTCCTACAGCAACTTTACCTAATATGAGAAATTAGACCACTGTATCAATTTAGGTTAGATTATCCAATGATTACAATCACAACTGTCAACACAGATAAGCAGATACCTAATAGTATTAAGTTACATATTTTTGTCTCCATAAAATGATCCACAAAAACAATGAAATTAGAAGTTGCAATTCTTATATTTCTTGATGAAAGTCAAGATATTGAAGTATTTGTGATTTCACGTCCAAATGTGCCCTTTGGGAAAATATTCCTTAAGCAAAAGCCCAAAAGCAAAAAGAAGAACAAGAACTCTAGAAAAACATTACTGCCTGACTTCCAGATGAAATAAAAAAGTTGGTTATGCATTAGCTTCAAAGAGAAAAACAAAGCTGTGATTTCGTTCAAATATTCATCACTTTTCAACCTAAAACTCACAGGGTACAAATAGATGAATCCAGCAAGTCAGACAGCAAAGCCAATTTAATCTGTGGCTCCCCTGAGGTAAATGTAGTTCACAGTGTTGCCCCCACCCCAACCCTCAGCCATAATCCTTGGTTCCTGGAGGTAAAAAAGCACTGAAGTGAGGAAAATTCTACAGCGGGATATAATGATCCAAAATGACAGGGACAATAATGACAATGAATTTCATGTCTCCCAGTCATGAGCTGGGGATGCTTGACTAGGCTGACTTATACAATTAAATTGTTACAGGTACAGCAGGGGATGCAGTTTATTCGCATGCTTTGGGAGGCCAATGCCGCTAGCAAACGGAGTGCCATGGAATTCAGTCTCTTTTTTGTTAAAAGCAAACTATTTCTCCTGTACGTGTGTCTGCTTCTCTAAGGGTTACCCTTTTTGATGGAAGAAAATTGGATTAAGGATACAAGTCCTTTTAATGTATTAATTGTTCACTTTTTTTACTTTTAAAAAAAGACTTTTTTTGGGTTTTTTTTTTTTTTGGCGGGCAGTGGGGTTAAGTGACTTGCCCAGGGTCACACAACTAGTAAGTGTCTGAGGCCGGATTTGAACTCAGGTACTCCTGAATCCAAGGCCGGTGCTTTATCCACTGCGCCACCTAGCTGCCCCCCAAAAAAGACTTTTGATGATTAAATTACCTGATGACTCAAAAGGCCTGAACTCTCTCCTAATCTTTCCATAAACAATACCTAAAGATGCCACGTTTAAAATGTCTTCATACCATTCATGACACATACATGCACATATCTTGGGCTTTTTTCAGAATAATGGAAATGTAAAAATCTAAATAGAAGTATAACGTATGTTCACATGCAAAATAGCTATGTCATAAGTCCAGAAAGCAAGCTACCAGCAATTCTCTTAGCAGCTTAGACTCCAAAAGAAGCTTTACTAGTTGTTTTTTTTTTTAATCTTTTGTTATCTTCTCCCCTTCTGGTATCATTTGTTAATGCCATATAGGTAGGATTACATATGCAACAAATAAACAATATTGGGTTAGGTAATCTATTACAAACTTATTAAAGCACAGTAGCAGTACTAAGCTCTACAATGACTGACTTAAAAACAAAGCTGGCTGCTTTCCCCCTCAGCTAAGAATTCGTGAATCTCCTTTCAGTCTTCCACATTTTAAGTTAAATGCTAGCAATGAGGTTGATTACAAGTACAATTTTTCCTTTCAAATGAAAGTGTCAGTTTTCATTCTTTTCTTTAAAAAAAAAAATCAAGGTTGCAACACAATTTAGAAAAGGGATGCACTGAACAATTCTTGGATTCAAACCTTTAAGTTAAAATTTTGGCAATTTTAGGTATTTATTCATAATTGGCATCCACATAAAGACACATTTTCTATGGTTTTAGAACCATTCTGTGATATTCTATTGATTTTGGTAGGGTGGAGACCAAACTGGACTTAGAGATATATACCTTCATATACATAAAGGAGGGAAAACAAAGCTGTTTCACAGCCAGCCAAGTTACCAGTTTTCTATTGTTAAAAATAATAATAATAGCAAGTTCCTATGAATTTTGTTTGGGGTAATGTCAAGAACACTACAATGTATGGCACCATCCAGAGTCTAAGTCACTAAAATTTTAAAGGCTACATTTTACTGAAAGGTTAATATTCCAATACTAGAACAACAAAAAAAAATAATAATAATGGGAAAGGGAAAGAAAAACAACAAATTGTTTAATACATAGTATTTCTACCCTTATGAAAATATTTACTTTTAAATTGAAACCTTAAAGACATTTTTCAAAAATCATTTTGTATTAGCAGAAAAGAAAGCATTTAACGCAGAGAAATACTACTCTACCCAGAGAAGAACACATATTTGGTAATCTGAGGTTCAAAATGAATCATTAAAAATATATTTCCCCTAAAAATACTTGGTTTTTGAATTACTCTAAAAACAGCATTAAATTAAAACCTATACCTTTGTTTTACTAAGTTTTCCTATTTCTACATAATATTGTACAAATAATTTAAATGAACAATAATTATGCTTTTTAAAAAGTTGCCCAAGTACCTCATTTTGACTTGAGCTTCTCCATTGTGCCTTTAATTTTCCTTGAGCTACATAAACAAAAGTGACATATTACTGCTCAGATAGCAATCACACTTCCCCCCTCCTCCTCCCCCAAAATCGTTGCTGTTTTGTTATTCAGAATATCCAGATACCAACTCAAGCCAAATGAAGTCTGACATATACCCCTAAGAAACAAACTTATAAACTGTGGCTTCAAAGGAAACCTTGAATAAATAGGACACATTGTGTACACCCAGGCTAACATCCAACATATGCTTTAGTTTTCTGATGCTGAGATAGAACAAAAATAGCCCCTGGTAAAGTTCGAGATTTTTGATTTCTTGTACTTAGAACGTTTACGATGCACAATGCCTTTGTCCCCAATAATAAGCAAGACATGGCTATATATAATTGGAAGAAAAGTACACAAAATGAAATAGTCAAGGACAATGAACTGATACATCAGTTTTCATTTGATGTATGTTGCCTATGTTCCTGAAAATGAAATGATACTACTGAGCTAATGGCCAGGAGATAGTATTCTTTGAGTTGTTTGGCCAATAATAATGATCAACTTTAGAGTCTCCCTCAGTTTCCCTTCTAGGCAGCCACAGATGGACAGTCAAAGTTACAGGTTTTTCTATCACTTTTCAATCAATTAATCAATAAGCATTTACTAAGTAGTTACTGGCAGCTAGATGGCTCAGTGGATAGAGCACTGGACCTGGAGTCAGGAAGACCTAAGTTCAAACCCAGCCTCAGACACTTATTAGCTCTGTGATGCTGGGCAACTTAACATCCGTTTGCCTTAATCCGTTGGAGAAGGAAATTGCAAACCCCTCCAGTATCTTTGCCAAGAAAACCCCATGAACAGGGTTACAAAGGATCAGACTGGACTGAACAACAAAAAAGCACCTACTAGGTGGCAGGAACCAAACAAGCCAACAGCTATGAAAAGCAAACAGTCTCAAATGGCTTACATTTTAATAGAGGAAACAACATACATGTTTATGTATATGCAAAAGAGATAACAGGTAGCCTTGGGACAAAGCACCGGCAGATGAGGAAAATAAAAGTATTTGAGGATGGTTTTCAACTCAGGTCTTCCTGCCTCCAGGCCCCAAGATCTACCTCAACACTAGCTGTCACACTTGAGCTGAGTCTGGATAAAAAGTCATAAGAAATGGCAGTTATGAGGGAGTGCATTCCAGGCATTGGGAGGGGGGTGGGGGAAGCTAGTATAAAGACAAAGAAAGGGGAGACAGGAAGTGTATGAGGAAAAGCAGAGACCAGTTTGAACCTTAAAGTACATGGTGAGCAGCAATGTGTAATTCATTTGACATATATTAACTGAGTGCCTACTATGTGCAGAGTACTATTCTGGAAAAAAAAAATAGTTCATGCCACAGGAAGGTCGATATAAAATACATATGAGGTAAATTTGGGGAACAGATGTTTGTGTGTCCTTGTATAGAGCAAAATTATCATAAGGTATCACATCAGGTACCTATTAGGGCACAAAACCCCTTTGCCATCTTGCATGCATTTCTTTTCAAATCCACATATAACTAAAACATCTACATTCATCCAGATAATTTGCTATTTGCATGTGGATGGACTATTATGAAATAGCTGAGATTCGACAGAGTTAACTCTTGATTTAAAGATATATTTTCCATGTAATAAAAACAGAGATAAATACCTACTAAGTGCCCTTACCCAAATAAGATAAACACATACTAAGTGCCATACTCAAGGTCATGGAGGACATATTTGAAACTAGGTCCTCTGATCCAAACCTGGTGATTTTTCCACTGTACAGTACTGTGTCCATTAAAAAAGATAACTTTAGCAACAACATAGAAGATAGATTAAAGGGAGGGCAAAGACTGGCAACAGAATGAACAGTTTATAACTGTTCAGGTGAGAGGTGATCTGGGTCTCAAGAAGCACAGCGCCAATAGAAAGGAGGAGATGATCAATAAATACTTCATGTTTATTTTATATAGCATTTTAATGTTTACAAAGTGTTTCATTCATATTATCTCATTTTATTTTCAAACCAACAAGTCAACATTTATTAAGAGCTTACTATGTACCAGGCACTGTGCGAAGGTCCTCGCAACAACTTTTTTTTTTTTTGGGGGGGGTGGTGGCAATGGGGGTTAAGTGACTTGCCCAGGGTCACGCAGCTACTAAGTGTCAAGTGTCTGAGGTCGGATTTGAACTCAGGTCCTCCTGAATCCAGGGCCGGTGCTTTATCCACTGCGCCACCTAGCTGCCCCCTCGCAACAACTTTTAGTGGTAGGTCCTATTGTTATCACAATTTTACAGAAGAGGAAACTGAATCAGATAGAAATTAAGAGACCTACCAAGGGTCACCCAGTTAATAAATGTCTGGAGGCCAGAACTTGGCAACTGTTTGGACATGAAGGAAAGGTAAGAGTCATAGTTAAGAGTCAATCTGGGGGGCAGCTAGATGGCGCAGTGGATAAAGCACTGGCCCTGGAGTCAGGAGTACCTGAGTTCAAATCCGGCCTCAGACACTTAACACTTACTAGCTGTGTGACCTTGGGCAAGTCACTTAACCCCAATTGCCTCACCAAAAAAAAAAAAAAAAAAGAGTCAATCTGGTCGACTTTATTTTACAGGGGAAGAGACTGACGATGAGAGAGAAGTGGCTTCCAGCAAGTGTGAGAGAAGGGGTTTGAATCCAAATTTCCCTAACTCCCAAGTCCAGAACTAGATCCACTATGCAATCTATTAATTGTGAGATTTTGAGTTCAGTGATGACAGTGGGCTGGGGAAGGAGGGAGTTATAATGTCTAGTAAGAATAGAAATGGTAGCCTTAGGAAGGAAGGAGATAAAATAGTATAGGTTATGATGAGATGATGAGTTTGAATTATCAGTGGAACATATATTATAACTGTAGATGCTTAGCATATAAAAGATATGCAGATCCTAAGTTAAGGGGGAAAGATGGAAGATGGAGATATAAGTTCCAAAGTCATCTCCACAGGGGCAATAACTGCAAAATGAGTGGACTGAGCTATCTCATCTCTAAGGCCCCTTCAAACACTAATATTTAAGAATTCTGTGACACATACAAATAATACCAGTAAGTTTTTAGATATATGTATAACAAATATTTCAATACATAATACACCAAAAAATGTAAATATACAAATGTACAACCAATATTAACTATATGCCTTGAAATAAAAAGAATAGCTTTTAAAACCAAGGAACCAAACTTCAAAGAACCAATTTTGATAATATCTTGCTAAAGTTTAGAAACTATTCATTCCTTAGGCATAAATACACCCATCACTATAGCCTCAATCTTCAATATATGTTCCATTTTTAAAAAATTCTTTTTTTGCAAATGGAAATTAAATCTTACTGCTTTTCTTTGGGCATCACAAAACAATGACACATCTTTTAGTATTATCTGTAGAGAGAAACAGAAATTAAAGTGGGAGTCTCAAATGCTATTATCATTATGTAAAATATGCTCTGACTTGTTTAAATTTACTAAAAACTGGTTTTGATCATCTGCTTGCCATGAATACCAATCTGCTTAGTCAGACTGAATCAGTCTTCATGTTAATTACAGTGTTTTAAAGAGAAGGGTCTTACTTGAAGTAATACTGGAAATTACAGAGCTCTAGCCAGAATTCTCTTTGATGTACTGCACTTTGTATTAGGGTGGGACTTAAAAGTACTTTAAAATTGGAGATTATCCTAAGTGATTCAACTTTAAAGTTGAATTTCTAAAAGTTGATGGACTACCCAGTAGCTCTAGATATTCTTACCAAGAAACCTCAGGTTCACAAATATCAAATATTGTTTCTGCTTCTTATATAACACAACAGTTAAGCCAACAAGCGCCTATCAATTTGATTGCTCAAAATAATTCTTTTATAAAAAGAAAACCTTTAAGAGGTCCCATTTTGTCAACACAATAATAGGAAGTTCTTCTTCTTCTTCTTCTTTTTTTTTTTTGGAAATTATTCTTAAAGAGGTATTCAAAGGAATAAGGAACCAAATGAAATTTCTGAATCAAAGTGGGGAGATCCCTCCCCGCAAAAACCCAACCCAACCATCAAACAACTTACAGCTTTTTTTATTTAGAAAAATAAACAGTATCTCCTGCCTCCAAGAATTTACACAGGCTAACCATATATATATATATATATATATATATATATATATATATATATATATATATATATATATATATATATATATATATATATATATTCCCACCACCCCCCCTCTTCATTTCTGCTCTTATAACCCTTACCTCCCTCTAAGGCTTAGCTTAAGTACAATCTCTTAAAGAGGTTTTACTGATTCCTGATTGTTAAGTCTCCACCTCCCTGAAATTATTTTGCGTTTAACAATTATAATAACTAACACTGATATAGCACTTTAAGGTTTACACTATTATATCATTTGAACCTTATTATATCCAACACTGTGGGATAGGGGTTATCATTATCTGCATTTTTCAGAGGGGGAAATCAAGACAGAAAAAGGTTAAGTGATTTGCCCAGGGACATACAGCTAGTAAATGAGACAGAATTCAAACTTAAGTCTTCCTGATTCCAAATCCAATAATTTATTTATTTTGGCCCCAGCTGCCTTTACTTTGTATATATCTGCATTTATTTGTGAACACATTATATCCCCAATCACCCAAAAGTAAGATCCATAAGGGCAGACCATTTCACTTTTGGCACTTGCAACCACAGGACATGGGACAATATCAAATACACAGAAGTCACTTAGTAAATGCTCCTTGACTAATACTAACAAGAACTAAAACTCAGGTCCTAATTCACAGTCTTTTAGTTTACTCAACTGAAACTTCAGAACTAGATCATATCTATGATGCTGTCCCTTAGAGTCTATTTCTTCCTATCTATAATGTCTTCCTAGCACTCTTTTAAAAGCAGGAGTTCTTAACCTTGGTATCATAGAGCCCTTCAGCAGCCCAGTGAAACCTTTAGAGCCCTACTAAGCAATTACAAAGGAAACCAATTGTATTGAAATAGAGTTATCAAAATATTTTAAAAACAACTTCACAGGGCTCCTATCATAAAGAGGCCAGGGGGCACAGCTAGATGGCGCAGTGATTAAAGCGCTGGCCCTGGATTCAGGAGTACCTGAGTTCAAATCCAGCCTCAGACACTTAACACTTACTAGCTGTGTGACCCTGGGCAAGTCACTTAACCCCCATTGCCCCGCAAAAAACCAAAAAACAAAAAACAAAACAAACATAAAGAGGCCAGGAATGTCTCTGTAGCTGAAGTTAAGTATAGTAGAACATCCCAAAAAAATAATTAAAATCAATCATGGAAAGAAAACCCTTCTCATGGTTTTGGAGAAAATTGGCCAGTACCGTGTTCTTTAGCCTCCAAAGAAACAGAAAATGCTTCATGATAAACTATAATAATAATAATTATTATTATTATTAAAGGGACGTAATTACAATAGTTCAACAACCCCAAACCTACAATATATTATGAAAGATAGATAGATAGAAAGAAGAGAAAGAAATAGGGGGAAAAACACAACCATAGAAGTCGGCATGACTGAAATGCTTTAGTAATATGACGATCCTGGGCAAAGCAACCCATTTATTTAAGAACGCTAAAGTTTTAGGCTGGTTTCGTTATTACTATTAATACCTGCTCACATCACACTTTATATCCACAAACTACTTCTCAGTTCACTCCACCCACCCACAGAAAGTGCACAACACACCTACTTTTACTCAGCTCTGTTCATAATTAAAAAACGGAAACACATAAAACCACCCACACAAGTGCTTCTGCTCCTAAACTGATGGAAGGCGGGTGGGTGAGGGTGACGTACTGTACTCATATGTTCACAGAACAAACATTACCAGCAAGTAATTTACTTTTCACTAAATACCCTCTGGAGAATAAAATCTCTGGGGAGGAAAATGATAACACAAGTACATAATAATTAGATGAACCAAAGAGTCTGATTCATAATAGAGTCAACTATTAATGATATCAGGCAAGGAAGAAGTTAAAGGGTATTAAAAAAGGTTCAAGGCCACTAAATTAGAACTCTGAATTAACCACAGTGATGGGTAGTCCACAGATAATCTAAAGACTTCACCTTTGCCAATTCAATTCAACAAATAGTTGTTACCCAAGTTATACAGAGACAACATTAGTTCTTACCCTCAAAGATCTTCCATTCCACTTGGTGAATACAAAATACACAGATGAATATAATATAATGTACAGAATGGAGGCAGGGGAGAAATACAAAATACTTTTGTGATGTTGAGGAAGGGACTAACCACTGAGGCGCAGGCATCAGAAGTCTCCACAGAGAAGACAGTTGAGCTGAGCCTTGAAAGAAGATAAGTAAACTAAAAGGAGATGAGGAGGCATAACCTTTTGGAAGCAAGAATAAGTGGGAGACAGCATGTTCAGTTGGGGGGGATTTAATGGCCCAGTCATAATAAAAGAGTGTACATTAAAGGGAGTGATACGAATTAAATCTGGAAAGGAAGGCTGGATCTAGCTTTAAATGTTAGTCTAAGGAATTAACTTTTTTTTTCTTGAGTCAATAAGGAAATAGTGGGTACAGTAAATGTAAGCAGCTATGTATACTAGATGCATTACTGGGCCTGGAGTCAGGAAGACCTTAGTGCCTCAGAAACTAGCTGTGTGACTCTGGCCAAGTCACTTAACCTCTGTTTGTCTCATTTTCCTTATCTATAAAGTGGGTATAATAATAGCCCCTACCTTCCAAGGTGGTTGGAAGGATAAAATGAGATAATATTTTGTCATTACTCAATTTTCAAACCTTAAAGCACTATGTAAATGCCAGCTACTATTATTGTTGTTATTAGGCGGTAATGTAAATGTTTTGTGAATAGAACTTTTATATATTCAGTTGTACCTTTGTACAGTGGGCACTCAAAATGGAGTTCGTTGCCTTCAAGCTGCCTACTTTTTGGTCAGGCCTGAACTTATAGTAGTTGTAAAAGGGAAAAAATTGGATAAAAGTCTAAGCTGGTTGAGTCTTAACTGACCTAGGATTTGGTAGAGGAGCTTCAAAATACTGTGATAGCTTCCTAGCTGGCCTTGCTCTGCCTAGAGTATCACCTTTCTCCTGACCATCCTTTACACACCTGTCAAAATAATCTTGATAATGAGCAGGACTAACCATGCCACTAAAGGATTCCTTTAAAAAAAAAAAAATCTGTCCAGGGGACAGCTAGATGGCATAGTGGATAAAACACCTGCCCTGGATTCAGGAGGACCTGAGTTCAAATCCGACCTCAGACACTTGACACTTATTAGCTGTGTGACCCTGGGTCTAGCCCAAATCATCAATTTGATTCAACGCTAAATATTTATTAAGTGTCTACTGCATGCCAGGCACCATGCTGGGATGCCAGAAGTAAAATAGTCCATGCCCTCAAGGAATTTCTATTCTTTTGGGGGTGAATATGGGAAAGGGTAAAAAATTTCTATAAAAAACTAAATACAAAATAAAAATAAAGCTTGGCCACAGAACAGAAGTATGAGAATGCATCACACCTGACTTCTTTGAAAAATTTAAGGAAGGAAGAGCTATAGGTGTGAAATACTATGCATAATTTTTTAAAATCTATTTTGCCAAACTCTTTTAAAGGTATGTCTCTCTAAACAGAAGAGGAAGTAGGAATACACTGGAAAACAAAAGATTAACAAAAATTGCACACAGATATATGTGTGTATGTGTATATGTGTAAGTATAAGCATGTGTATGTATATAGTACTAGCAATAAGGATAGACTTCCCATAGAGGGTTGTACTTAAGATGACATTTCAAGAAGTTAGGGATTCTATGAATTGGAGGTGAGGTGAGAGTTCATTTCAGGGAGGAGAGCCTGTGCAAAGTCACATAATGCAACAAAATGCAAAATGTTATGCACAGAGAACAGCAATCAAAACAGTTCATCTGGAACATGAAGTAAATGAAGAGTAGTGTTAAGTAAAAACAAGAGTCAGCGAGAGCCAAGCTGTGGAGAGTTTCAAAGGCCAAAAGACAAGTCTGTATTTTATCCTAAAGATAAGAAGGTACAAAAGAGGCAACAGTCTATGAAACTCCATCACCAACACAAAAGATGTCATAAAAATCAGGTACACTGCCATCCTCTCAAATATCCATCTAAAACAGAGGTTCTTTACCTAGGGTCCAGAAAGTCCAATGGATATATTTCAGGGATTCCATGAACTTGGATGGGGAAAAAACATTAAATCTTTATTTTCTTTAACATCTCCTTGAAAGTTAACGTTGCTTTTAATTATTAATATACCAACAAACGTTATTCTGAGAAAGGGTCTGGGCTGTTCAAGGGGTTCCATGACGTTGGGGAAAAAAAAGAAAGAAAGAAACCCTGTTCTAGAGATTCCAATCTGTTCTAAGTAATTTTTAAAAAATTAAGATTACATTTAAAGGAATATTGTGGGTGTGATGAAAATAGTGAATAAGCATCTAAAATGGGAATGTGGGAGAGGGGTTAGAGATAATTCAAAAGGGGCAAAAACAGGAAATGCTTCCATGCCAGTTAGGATAGTTGGATGCTCTTTACAGAATGCCTTCTTATTCCTCACAAACCAAGGAACCGATTTTATATAATCACCCAATAAAAACTACAATGAATTAACATTAAGGGTCTGACGCAGAAAGAGGAAATTCACAGTTAAGGTTGTCCTTTAACATGTAGGCACAACAGGGGGGCACCAAGAAAGTAGTTAAGTGGCCACCCTGTGGTGTTTAGATGTTGGAAGACAACTCAAACTGTGAATTTTCTAGCTTTTAATGTTTATATAAGACTCTTAAGATTTTTTTTTAATGCTGTTTCTGCTGGGGGCATTTTCTTGAGTTTGGTCCCTACTGCCCCTGACACTCTCACTCATATATACTGTTGCTCCTCTCTCTCTCCCCCTATCTGAAAGCTTGACAGATAAATGAAAGCATTTAAATCAATTCAGAAATATAACACAGGGAAGGAGTAGAAAGGAGGGAGACTTAAGAACACTCTATAGCATAGTGAGGTCTCTAAACATTAGGACCCCTTAAAATCATACTGAATTAATCTGGAATTAAACTTTCCCTCAAGGTAAGATTGGATGTGCCCTACTAAATACAAGAAATCGCACCACGGGAATAATACTTCATTGAATATTGAGCACACAATCTAAGATGTTCTTCCTGCTATAGAATTCTGTGATTTTAAAAATTAATTTATCATTATGTACATTCAGTTACATCCATGCAACTTAAAATACCTCTAGGCTATTCCATACCACAACCCTTTCCAAACATTTTATGCATCATTCAGAAATTACTGTGCTTTCCATCCAGAAATACACTAAGGATCCTATTTTATATAGGTTCCCTTCAAACAAAGCATATAAATAGTCAACACTGGAGACATGAAAAATATAAACTTTCATTTAAAAAATAAAACAGTACTTTTTCAAAAAGCAAATGAAACAATTAAAAAATCTGCTTTACTTTCACAAAATTAAACATCTACCTACCTTCGCTGTTTAAATATGCGCAAAAATTGTGTCCTGGACAAAGTACACATATGTCTCATTTTGGCCCAGAGGCATTTTTCTCTGAGTTTATAACCCCTTGAAAATAGAGGTTTCATCTGGAAACCTAACAGATCTATGGCCGCTTGCAACATTATAATATATTCATAAGGCAAGTCTTCTCTGTCAAAGACACAGCAAATTAAATGGCATAGGGTGGGGTCCAAATCCATGAAGAGGTGATGATGGGAAATGGACCAAACCAACCATGATATGGGAAGTAAAAATCCAGGAAGAAAGAGAAGATACAAAATAAATTATTTTAAAAGCAGAAACACTATGGGGAGCCCTTCATCTAGACCTAGAGAGAATTTCTGTTGTTTTTCAATAAAGCACAAAGTCTCTAGAAATCAAAAAGCCATTGAAAGATTGTCAAGATATAGACACATAGATAGGTAGATATAGATATGTATATATGTGTATATATGTATATATGCACACACATATGGCTTAACTTTGGGCAGAAAAAAAATTGCAAGAGGAGATTGGGGAAAATGTGTAAATGTAACAAAGCATGTAAATGCTATTTTTCAACTAACAAATCAAGTTTTGACTAATAATCACAGTTTATAACTACTATAATAAAGACTATTCCATTAAAGAACGGGGTTCATTAAAACTTTACCGGGCTCATTTCAAACATGAGGCAATTTGTATTAGGATCACTCTAGAGTTTTAGTTTTCTGTAGAGAGATCAGAAATCTCCATGAATCAACTAGATCATAATGTAGCTACTAGAATTCTATGGCAGTAGAATTTCATTTATTAATTATAGCCATTTAAAGATACTATCCAGTATTTCTGGATAGTTTCAGTGAGATCAGATGGGATGCTCCCCCATATAGAAAGGAATGCATGGGGCAGCTAGGTGGCACAGTGGATAAAGCACTGGCCTTGGATTCAGGAGAACCTGAGTTCAAATCCAGCCTCAGCCAATTGACACATACTAGCTGTGTGACCCTGGGCAAGTCACTTAACCCTCATTGCCCTGCCCCCCCCCAAAAGAAAGGAATGCGCAATCTGCTGGCCCATTATGAGAATGCATGACCATCCTTTTCTTCTGCTTTCCCATAGGGAAGTTTCAGGGTTAACTTGCATAACTTAAATAATCATTTAACTGAACTCTAAGAAATTACTGAACAAGTGAATCTTATGCTTATAATTATACATATTCAACTAATGGAAGTCATTAAAACATACAATAAAAATCGTGAAACTGAAGAAGAGCAGAATTGGATTTTTTACAATAAGAAAAACATACCATCGTAATAGACAATAGCTCCTACAAGCTTGTCCTTCTGCAGCATTGGAAAGTGTTCAAGAGCTCTTGATTTACTAAGGACATAACTGCTTTTCAGGCATTGAGCTCCTGCAACCAGGTCATAGAGCTTTATTCCCACCCAGTAGTAAGGCAACTGCCACCACCTATAAAAGAAAAACGAGGGAACTAAATGTCACAACAAAAAGATGACCCGTGATCATTATAACTCTTTTATTTAAGTACAATGAAGCACAATTATAGTAGCATAATGCAAAAGGTATTAAATGTGAGCATTTAATAAATAACATTTGACATTAATCTAGATGAATTACATTAGTGAACTAGATGGGCGACAATTTAAATGAGTGTTCTAAAGGAATCAGGGCAATTGGCGAAAAAAGCAGGACAAATTATAGAATTTGGGCTCATACCTCTGACAATCACTGAACAATACATAACCTGCTTTTTCAGACAATTGATATCTCTAGTCCAAGAAGGTCTCATCAGTATCTCTAGGCTGTTTAAATTGGTGTTTGTGCATGAATTTGAAATTTGGTCAATTTAGCATATTCTTGATTCTGTACCTAAAAAAATGCCTCAAAGCGCATTGAATCTCAGTACAACATTTGAAGAAAGGGCAGTTTTGATTAAACAAGCACAAAGCTTACTCAACATGTGCTGAACATTAATATACTTTCAGCAGCACAATAAAATAATTACCAAATGCAGCTAATGAAAACAATGAGTTTACTGCATGAAAAATGTATAAATACTTTATATAAACATTAAGATCAAAGCTTATTCCTTTATGCTAGGAAAGCTCTAAGTAGTAACCTCTTTGGATCCTAAAAGTGTAGAAGCAAGGTTCATTTTCCTTAAAAAAAAAAAAATGAGAATGGCTACAATATAAGATCTTTGATAACTTACAATCCATGGGCGTATCATCCCTCCCAAGAAATAGAAAGATGCTTTGTGGGGGGCAGCTAGGTATCATAGTGGATAAAGCACAGGCCCTGGATTCAGGAGGACCTGAGTTCAAATTTGGCCTCAGACACTTGACACTGACTAGCTCTGTGACTCTGGGCAAGTCACTTAACCCCCATTGCCCCACCCCACCCCCAAAAAAAGATGCTTTGTGAATGACCAGATTAAGTTATAAACCCTAAAATGTAATGTTATGCTCCCATTCGAAATTAAATCAATGCAATTAAATTCTACTTAGGTATAAAAATGTGTCAATAGAAATATGGGCACATACCTACAAATTCAAGTTTTGGAATAAAGAGAGTATTTATAACTAAAGTCGCCACAAATCTTTTTGCCAATATAAACTTTCCAAGGTATCTCTGGTCAAATTTTGCAAAAGAGTTGTTTCCTGGCTTCTCCTTTCACATCTTTAGCTTTCCCACATGCCAATTTAACTCATCAGTATGCCTAAGGAAACTAAAGTAAGAAGCTCCCAATTGTAAATGCAGAGGGTGATTGTCACCTCCTTGGAAAATTAGGTCCTTAAAACTAAAGTATGTCAAAAGAGAATCATTCAGGTAACAAAAAATCATGATTTTAAAGCAAAGGAAAATATTTTTTAAAAAGAGATAAGCACCAATTATAAGCATTAAGGGAAAGCCCACTGCAGGAATATTCTGGCTAAGACAATGTCATGCTTACTCCAGCTGAACAGACAGAGCACAGGGAATCTCAACAAGCTTACTTGTAAATCGGAAGCATTATAGGTAGTGGATGAGATAAATGGGGAGCAATCTCGAGCAGGTTGGCACGCTCATGAAGTGCTTCTTTCACCATCCTGTACTAAAAATCAAAATATGGAAAATTAGCTTGGCAGTAACAGATTATGGTGTTTTCCAAAGGGGGAAAAATGTCCTGCCAACTGATTGATACACACAACCCTCTCTACCTCTGAGGCAGGAAATATCTTAATCATATTTCCAATAATACATCATACTGTCAACTTCGAGGATTTTTAGAAACCTTCACTGTATTTGCATAGGGGGAAAACATGCCATTGGGGTTCCCAGATGTAAGATATTTCCCTGACTTGAGCTACATGATTATACAAACCATTTATCTTGTATTCCCTCTATTGTTGCCCCAGCTCCATAAAACATTTGTCCCTGCAAGGGATGATAGATTACTCAATGGTAGGTACCCTTAGATTTTTTTTCCTTACACAAACCACCCCCTCCCCACCAATGCAGATCAGGGATGCCCAGAGTATTTCAAAAAGGGGCACAAAAGTGGCAGGTGCAGAACTGCCCATGTCAAGTTGTTATTAGAGTCTTCTGTGTGCAAAACAGAGATGGAAAATTCTATTGAATTTTTATGTTCTAGAAAATGCCACTGACTCCTTCTAGAAGAATGGACACAAGGCAGAATTATAGTGTGGAAAATATGCCTCAAATCTTCTTTCCCCTAAAGAATTTGCTACTGATAACATGACCAGATGGTGACAGCTGTAAGAGAGAAAAGAGCCAGAGACTGCCCCTGAATTAAAACAATGGCATACAAAAAACCCTTGAGGGGCAGGGGGCTGGTATGGGGAACTGAATCATGGTTGCTCAAAGAAAGACACCAGGTTCAAAAATAGTTCAGCAAATCTGCTGATTAATCGTAAATTGGGGGTAGGGGGAAGGGGTGTTTATTTTTTTGATTCAAATTATTATTTCACTGGTATAGGGATTTTTTGGTGAGGACACCATTCTAATGCAGGTGTGGCACCTACTCCACATCTCAGTCTTAGAAAGCTGCCTCGGTATATAAAAGGTTAAATAACTTTTCCAGGGTCACATATCCAGTATATGTCAAAGGCAAGGACTCTAACCCAAATCCTCACTGATTCTAACACTGGGCCTCTCTATTTACTACATCATGCTGCCTTTAACACTACAGTAAAAAATTGTCACACCTCTCCTGAAAAATACTCCTGTAGAACACATTAAACAGATATTTCCAACAGGAGGAAACATTAAAAGCCATTTAAAAGCCTTATTTAATTGGAGAGGGGAAAACAGCATAGTAGCAATTTTTGTTTAACAACTAGCATACACAATTACCTGCTCATAATCCAGGTTGAAGATGGCCTTCTGAAGGTATCTCACCCCACCGTGGATCAGCTTAGTGCTTCGGCTGCTGGTCCCTGATGAGAAATCATCTCTTTCTACAAGGGCTGTTCTTAGTCCTGTGTAACCAGAAAACCAAATTAACTTCTTAAATTACACAATTTGTATGTAATTCATTAAAGGCACTTCTCCAGGGTAGAGACAATCACAAGAAAAATTACTCTGAACATGGATAAATTTGTATTCAAAGTGCACTGCACTGTCTATATTATAATGAAGAGATTTTAGCCTCTTCCTAGGGGGAAAAAAAGTCAAACCAGACTAGAAGCACATTAAACGTTAGGTGGAACACAGTTAGAAAATATCACAGCACAATTACACAGTCATAATAGGTGGATGCTTTTAAAGGAACAAAATGTCAGTCAGTCCAATGCCCTGAGCTTCCCAAATATTTAGGTGCATGCGCCCTCAAATATGCTCAGCAGCCTCACCCTGACTCCAAACTAGTTCCCAAGGTCTCTAATCTAGTCAGTTTGGTATAGGGAAAAGAGTGCTTGATTTATAATCAGGATTCACTTAATTTCGCTGGGACTCAATTATCTCGTTTGTAAAATAAGAGATTTGTATTAGATGACCTCTAAGGTTCCTTTTAACTCAAAGGTTAACTTCTTTTGTCATGGATCCCTTTGAAGTCTGGTAATACCTATGAATCTAATATCAGAAAAATGTTTTCAAATACATAAAACACATGAAATTACAAAGTAAACCAATTATATCAAAATATAGTTCTCAAAATACTAAAAAAAAAAAAAAAAGTCCCCAGCCCCCAGGTTAAGAACACCTGTACTAATCTAACTCTATGATATCATTTTCCAGTTCTTAGCCTGGCTCTCTCCAAAACCTTAGAATTCCAACTAGACAATGTATAAACATGGAAAGATGCAATACTTAGAAATGTACAAGTAGGTGCAATTTAATATAGTGCGAACAGAGCATGTGAGCGCAAATGATACATGAAAAAAAAATTAAAATAGGGTAGAATGAGGTTAAGCAAGGCCAGGCCAACTGTGAGTCTTCTTTTCACTTCCTTCCCTCCAATCTCCCATTACTTAAGAGTTCTAAAGACTTTTCTGGCATGTTATATAAGAGAACAAACAGCCTTTGAAACCTGACTAGAAATAGCCCAGACTTCAAAATGTCCCACTCCCTCCTTCCTATCCAGAACTGGGTTAGGCTTACCCCTATGGCAACCCCCAGAGTCCCATAAAATAGCTCAGGGATATTAGCCAAGGGTCTAAGTCCAACACAAGGTGCACAACACATTCTGGGCCGTGAGACCCAGATATGCTTGGCAGATACATGAGGGACTCAGTATGACAGAATCCAATTATTCTAAGAATAACCAGAATGCTTCACAGCCACTACACTCAGAAAAATAGAATTTAAGCCCATACTCAAATCATTTATGGTAGTTAATACCACAGGGCCACTTTTAAAACAACCAGTTTAAATATCATCAGAAAACTAAAGTAACTCCCTTGACTCGAAAGGGCAACATTTTTGGAAACTATGGAAGAAAAGGGTAGTGAACTTAGATTCAAGAGTAGGTACTGCTAATATTCTGGCTAAATAATAAAGAACCAAATAAATAATAAAAGATTCATTTTTGTTTCTACAAATAATTATGTTGAAGATACAATACTGTGTTTCTGGATTGTTGGCCCTACAGTTATGTTTTGTTAAATTCAGTCATAAAAGATGTAGGAAAATACACCAATAAATTATTCATAGGGGGGGAAAGTATAACAATATAGTAATTTACACCCCCCCGCAAAAAAAGTGGCTAAAAAAATAAATGTGCTAGGGATAGGACCTGTGATTTCTGAAGTAAGGAAACTCCTTCCAATAATATAGACCAGCATCTGCTCTACAACTTAGAATTGCCTAGCGAGACTAAGAGGGTAAGTGAATAGCCCAGAGGTCAGTCGGCCAAAGGACGATCAACAACAACATGTCAGAGTTAAGACTTGAACCCAGGTCTTTCTGGGGCTGGCTCTCTATCCACTGCCTCACACTTCTTTTAGAATATAATTATTCTGTAAGAAATTATAATTAGGAGCAATTCAGATAAAATTGGAAAGACTTATATGAACTGATACACAGCAAAGTAAGGAGTAAAGAGAATAATATTCACAATGACCATAATAATATGAAAGAAAACAATACTTAAAAGCATCATTAGTCTTGATTCCAGATGACTGATAAATGAAATATTCTTCTTGGTAGAGAAATTGGGAGGGGGCAGGGGAGAAACTGGAGGTGTAGAATGAGTCTCATGGGATCAGACTGATTTGATGCAGTAATTTCTTTTTCTTAACTGTACTTTGTGATAATGGGGGAAAGCCCCAAGGAATGTGATTATTAGGAAATGATAACTATGTGGGGTTTTTTTAATCAATAAGACTTCTTTTTAAATACAAGAGAAAAAAATATTTTTTCCAAAAACATGTGTGTAACCCTAGAAGTCATGACAATCTAGAATACATTGTAAAATGAGAGACACAGTGCAAATGTTTCTGTATCACAATGAATAGTTCATCACACATTTGTTTGCCTCGATTTGATTAATTCCTTACCCTGGAATCAATCCACAGAATCCAAACATATGATTCATTCAGAATACGTACTATTTAAACATTTCTTACTATATCCCTAGGTCTATGTTAGTTTCTTTATCCATCAAGCCTTTGAGAAATATAAACAATTAAGGATCCAAGCTAGCTGATGATGATCCAAAAGATGTGAAGACATGTTCCTTGCCTTTGTAGAGTTTTATTTCAATTGGGCAGTATTAAGAATGGAAGGGGAAGGAGAAAGGAAGGAAATAAGCATTAAGGACCTACTATGTATCAGGCACTGTGTGAAGTATTTTATCTCATTTGGTCCTCACAACAACCATATCCTATTCCTATCCCCTTTTCCCAGTTGAGGATACTGAGGCCAGCAAGGGTTAAGCAATTTGCCCAGGGTCACACTAGTAATAAGCATCTGAGGCCTTGTTTGAACTCACATCTTCCTGTATCCAGGCCTACCTCTAGACACTGTGCCACTTAGGTCCCTTTGAAACGATTTGTCTTCTCTGGCTTTAGGGGTTGAACAGGGTTAAAATTATTGTCTTTGATGTTTGACTAAAAACACCTGAGTGCATGTCTTGACATTGATGCCCTATACATAGCTCAAACTCAACATGAACAAAATAGAGTTCATTATCTTTTTACTCAAAATCCACCCACTTTCTCCCTTTCCTCTGTTAAGGGCACTGCCAGTTCTTCCAAATGCCCAATTTGCAACTTAGGGGTCATTCTTATTGCTTCCCTCTCACTCAGCATCCCTGTCTTATCCAAAGAAACTGCCAGCCCACAAACCTCACCTATCCTTCCTTCTGTTTACACAGTGACCATTATACTTAGGCACTCATCACCTCTCCACAATAACCTCCTAACTGGTCTCAGTCTGTCCTCAATCCTTTTGCTACCCTGATATTCCTAAAGCACAAATTTAACCAGTCCACTCAGTGACTTGCCCATAGCAAGCCCTTAATAAATGATTTAATTTTTATCCACTCACCACAGGTGGCAGGAGTAGGGCACATAAATTGTGCAGAAATTTGGGTAGATCACCAAAATCCTTGTAGCATTTGTGAATTTGGAATTATATGGGGATGGACAGAACCAGTATAGAAGCAAATCCTAAATCAGCCATGCCAAGCTTATGAGAAACTGAAGTGGTACTCTGGTGTACAAGTGAGTATTCTGTTTTGGAAGACATGCCCTCTCAAACCAAATAGCCTCATGAGGTCAAACTACACCTAGTGTAGGAAAGCTACAATAGAATAATGTAGAAGTATTGTGCTGTAAGAAACAATGAGCAGGCAGATTTCAGAGAAACCTGGAAGGACTGACATGAACTGATGCTGAGTGTGATGAGTAGAACCAGGAGAACACTGTACACAGTATCAACAACATTGTGTGTTGATCGATGCTCTCCAAATCCAGAAAAAAAAAAAGAACTGTGGAATCTAGATGCAGATTGAACCATATTATTTCTACATTTTTTTTTTAGGTTTTCCCCCTTTGCTCTGATTCTTCTTTCACAGCATGACTAATGCAAAAATATGTTTAGTGTGATTGTACATATATAACCTATGTCAGATTGCTTGCTGTCTTGGGGAAGGGGGAGGGAAGGAGAAAAATTTGGAACTAGAAATCTTATAGAAACAAATGTTGAAAACTGTCTCTACATGTAACTAGAAAATAATAAAATAATTTTATGATTAAAAAAAGAATAATGCAGAAGTACTACCCAATTAGGTAAGAGAAATATTTTATTTGAACTTCTAATTACCTCAATTAAAATTTTCTTTTGCCTTGTAAATAAGCATTATTGGTTGAACTGGAACTTGTTTTTAGAAGGGAAAAAGATAATGTTTGTTAAAAAGTGGCATCCAAATTTAATGATAGGAGCTAAAGGGGAGAAAAGGAAAGCAGGGTATAAGGTATAAAAAGAATAAGCATTTTATGTTGAAAAGTGCCATCAATTTTCTATGAGCAAGTAATAACAGCATGTTAAAACTATTTTGCAAAAACCATAACCACCAGATAGTCAATGACCACCATCTTTGGTCCCAAATTCCATTTCAGTCCTCCTTGGGGTGTGTCACTAATTATTTTCCTTAAATAGCCAGACTGTTAAATCTCTTTTTGGAATTCTGCTTGAAAGAGCAGGATATATAATTCCCCACACGCAGTTGCTGAATAAAGCCTGATCAAATCACCTGCTAATCTCAGAGGACTATTTAAGGTAGAAATATTTGGAGGTCCTACTTAGATCCCTGATATTCCATACTCCCATTCCCTTTAGAGATGGAACTCCATGCCCAATTTTCAGTGACCACCTTCTAAAGTAAGGAGACACCTTTATTCAATCAACATTTATTAGGACACCAAGCTAGGTGTTGATGATACAAGTACAAAGAATAAAACAAGATACTCTATATGAGGGAGACAACAAGCACAGATACAGCAAAATCAATCAATCATTCAACAACCATTTATTAAGTGCTAACTATATGCCAGGCACTGAACCAAGTATTAGGGATATAAAGAACGGCAAATGTATGGTCCCTGCCTTCAAGGAACTTACATTCTAATGGGGGAGGCAATATGGAAATATTTATGTGTGCATACAAAATTATATTATATATATATAATGTGTGTATTGATATATACATGCAAACATATATACGTCTATATATGTGTGTGTATATATGTATATATGTGTGTGTATATATATACACACACACACACACAAATATATACATATATACATATATACACACACACAAATATATACAGAGCAAATGTAAGGTATTTTCAGAGTGAGACACTAACAGTAAGGGAGGCCTATGAAAAGCCTCCAGAAGGTAGGGTTTGAGCTGAATGTAGGAGGCGGCCAGGGAAACCAGGAAGGGAAGGAGAACAAGACCACTGCAGAATGGGGGATAATCAGTAAAGAAGCAAATGTGATGGAGTACAGGAAAAAAAAGAAATCATACAAAAAAAAGAAAGCTAGTGCTGCAGGATCATAAAATACATGGAGGAAAGTAATTACATGTTAAGAAGACTAGAAAGGCAGGAAGGGGCCAAGCTGTGAAAGGAGTCAAAAGCTAAACACAGATTTTATATTAGATTTTGGAGAATCCAATATACAGACATGGATTTTATTGAGTAGAGGAGTAACATGCTGAGGCTGTGCTTTAGGAAAATTCCTTTCACAGCTGAATGGAAGATGGACTGGGGTGAGGAGAGAATTGAATCAAGAAAATGAACCAGAAGGCTATTGCAATAGTCCAGGTAGGACTTGATAAGCATGAACCAGGGTGGAGGCTCTGTGAATGGGGAAAAAGGCACATATACAGAGATACCATGAAAGCAAAAATGACCAGACTTAACAAGAAATTGGTTAGGTGGAATGAGCTCAGGAGAGGAGGTGAGGATAACACTGAGATTGTAAGCTTGGATGATAGGAGGATGGTGGTACCCTCAAAAGTAATAAATTGTTTGGAAGAGGGAACTGTTGTGTGTTTGTGTGAGTGTGGAAGGAGGGGAAAGGAAAGGGATGGAGGGAGACAGAAGAAGTTCTGGATATGCTGAGTTGAAAATGCCCAAAAGGCAGTTAAAAATGCAAGATGAAGGGGCAGCTAGGTGGAGCAGTGGATAGAGCACCGGCCCTGGAGTCAGGAGTACCTGAGTTCAAATCCGGCCTCAGACACTTAACACTTACTAGCTGTGTGACCCTGGGCAAGTCACTTAACCCCAATTGCCTCACTTAAAAAAAAAAATGCAAGATGAGTTCAGAAGAGAGGTTAGGGCTTCATATACAAATCTGGAAATCATTGGCATAGATATTGTAATTGAAAGCTAATGAGATTAAAAAAAAAAAAATCTTAGTGAAGAAGGCCCCGGACAAACCCTTGCAGAACACTCAAGAGTTAGTGGCCATGACCTGGAAGAAAATCCAGTAAAGGAAACTAAGAAAGAGCAGTCAGTTAGTCTGTCAGTCAGGTAGGAGGATAATCAGGAGAGAGCAGTATCATGACAAAGTATCCAGGCAGAAAAGGTAATCAACAGTGTCAAATGCTGAGAGGTTAAAAAGGATGACGGGGCAGCTAGGTGGTACAGTGGATAAAGCATTGGCCCTGGATTCAGGAGGACCTGAGTTCAAATCCAACCTCAGACACTTGACACTAGCTGTGTGACCCTGAGCAAGTCACTTAACCCCAATTGCCTCACTAAAAAAAAAAAATGCAAGATGAGTTCAGAAGAAAGGTTAGGGCTTCATATACAAATCTGGAAATCATTGGCATAGATATTGTAATTGAAAGCTAATGAGATTAAAAAAAAAAAATCTTAGTGAAGAAGGCCCCGGACAAACCCTTGCAGAACACTCAAGAGTTAGTGGCCATGACCTGGAAGAAAATCCAGTAAAGGAAACTAAGAAAGAGCAGTCAGTTAGTCTGTCAGTCAGGTAGGAGGATAATCAGGAGAGAGCAGTATCATGACAAAGTATCCAGGCAGAAAAGGTAATCAACAGTGTCAAATGCTGAGAGGTTAAAAAGGATGACGGGGCAGCTAGGTGGTACAGTGGATAAAGCATTGGCCCTGGATTCAGGAGGACCTGAGTTCAAATCCAACCTCAGACACTTGACACTAGCTGTGTGACCCTGAGCAAGTCACTTAACCCCAATTGCCTCACTAAAAAAAAAAAAAAAAAAAATACTAAAAAGGATGATGATTGAGCAAAGTCCAGTAAATTTGGCCAATAAAAAATCACTGATGATCTTGGAGTGAAGCTACAGTTGAATGATGAAGTCAGATTGCAGAGGGTTTAGAAAAGAGTGAGAGTAGAGGAATGGAATGGAGATGGTTTTCTCAAGGAGTTCAGCCAGGACATAGTGGAGACAGATAGGAAAATAGCTATTGGGGATGGTCAGATCCAGACAGGGTTGAATTTGTTTATTTTTTTTTTCAACTAGGGGAGAGATGGATATATTTTTAGACAGAGAAAAGCAGACAGCAAATAGGAAGACACAGAAAATTAGTAAGAATGGGGCATATAGTAGGAGCAATCTTCTGAAGAAGCTGGGATGAGGTGTTAGATGGGTTTGTGTTAGCATGAAGAAAGGCTACCTCTTTAAGTGATACAGGCATGAAGAAAGAGATGATAAGGGAAAGCTTATGAGTGATGTGAGATGAGGAGAAAGGGGAAAGAAAGGGCAGATGGAATAAGTTGAGGTCCTTAGCTGAGAGGATGAGGGGAGGAGGTCCCATGGGAAGTTTGGAGAGAAATAAAAAAGTTTGGAATAGCTGCTATGATAAAGAAGAGAGAAAATTGATTAGGGAGGTGTAGAAAGACTACTTTGCTGCAGCAAGGGCCCACTATGCAACATAAATCTGTAGTGCACTCAGCAGAGTTTCATGATTTGTTCTAGCACCATTTTTGTTGTTCAGTCACTCTGAGTCATGTCCAACTCTTTGTGATTCCATTTTGGGTTTTCTTGGCAGAGATACCAGAGTGGTTTGCCATTTTCTTCTTCAGCTCATCTTATACATGAGGAACTGCAGCAAACAGGGTTAAGTGACTTGCCCAGGGCCATACAGCTAGTGTCTGAGGACAAACTCAGAAAGATGAGTCTTCCTGACTTCCTGACACTCTATGCACTGTGCCACCTAGCTGTCCCTAGTACCATTCAGTAGCACGTTAATTGAAGTGAAAGTGGTAGATGGTAGGAAATCCAAGATTGGAGTTTGGCAAGGCATATCCATGATAGGACAAGAGGACAAGAGATTTAAATGTAGAAAACAGTGCAGAGCTAAACAGATTCACCCCATTTTAGGGGAGGAGAATGTAGTTAGTGTAGAGCTTATGGCCTGAGAAAGAACTGAGGGATAAAGGGATTGGAGGTCATGGTGAGGATGAAGAACAAGGTTAGGTGTCAAGTGAATTAATATAAGTATATACAAAGTATTTAAAAGCCAGGTAGCTTAATAAGGAAGGAAGCCACTAGCATTTGGGGGAAACAGAAAAAGGTTCTTTACAGAAGATATAGATGGAACTTCCCCTTAAAAGAAGAGAGAGGCTTTAGGAGATAAAGAGGGAGTGAATTTCAGGGATGCCAGATAGCCAATACAAAGGCATAAAGAAAAGAGACAGAGCATTGTGTGTAGTCTGGTTTGGCTGTATTGCTGGAGGGGGGAAGGGGGGAATAATAGCCAACTGCTGTTCAAAAGATAGAAGGATAGCTTGGAGCTAGGCTATGAAGGACTTTAATAACTAAAAAGAAGATTTTACATTTATCCTAGAGGCAATAGGAAGCCACCAGAGTTCAGTTGGGGGAGGAAGGGGGGGAGGGGTCATCTAGTCAAATGTGCATTTAAGAAAATTATTTGCTAGTAGTGTGTAATACAGACTGGACTTGGTGAAAGACTTGAGGCAGTGATAACAATTAGGAGGCTATCATTACAATCTGTTGTTGTTTGTCCTTTATTCTCTAAGAGGACCGTGAAAAGGGGTGATGCAATGACTTGCAGTAAATTGGATTTAAGTGAGGGAGGACTGTGCAAGGTCACCAACCTTACTCTCTCCTCCAGAGCCACATGAGTCTGGTGGCAAGATAGATATCAGAATGACTGGAGATGGCCCCAAATGTTTAAGGCATTTGGGGTTAAGTGACTTGCCTAGGGTCACATAGCCAAACAAGAGATGAAAAGCCTCTGAAGCTTAAAGGTACTGAAGAAGAAAGGATCATATGCAATCAATGGTGAGGAGGTAAATATAGCAAGATATGGTAATTAACTGGCTGTGGGGCATGAGGGAGGGTGAGGAGTTGAGGAAATTGTCAAGGTTATGAACAGGGGACATTGGACTTAGTGGGATGTGACCTCCTACCTTCAATTCTATCATTACAGAAAAAGGTCTGGTACTGGAATATACAACCCTACTGCAATACTACTGGCATCCCCATTAATATAGCTTGTCGTTTGGGTAGAGGTTGTTTAACCTCTAAACAGATCGTAGAGACTATAGCACAATTTGTAAGACAGTTGTAGCAGAAGTTCCTCCTCATTAGTCCTACACTTGACATCTTTAGTCATGCCCAATAATTCCTTAGATTCTGTGGCTACTAAAAGACTTAAGGCCTAGCCATCTCTACTCCCAGAGCAGATTGCCATGAATGAGCAGTAGATATCAAGAGGCACTCAGGAAGCCCTCTGACCTGTTACATAGGAGGCCCCTTGATATTTATGGTGTAAAAGGGTGAGCACCAATGCTGGAAATAGATGACCTATGTTGGCATGTATTTGGCTGTTCTCTTGCACCAAACAAAATGTCCCTTCTCCCCCTTTTTGGAATTGAAGAACAATTAGTTTCTAGGTTGTTCCCCAACCACTAGTGATACATACATGCAAGGCTCATTTTTCAATCCCCAGAAAATCTGGGGTAACATAGAAAAAACAAATACTCAAAAAGGTAGTCACACAAAGATTGATTTCAATATAATTTCTCTTTGCCTTGGGAATTTTGGTATATGGAAAGAAAAAGGTCCCCAGCACCCTTAAAATAAAGAGTCTGACAGACTCCACTGTTGATTCATCTGTAGCAATTCTCTGACTTCTGACTTTCTAATAGAAAATAAGCCCATCTTGAAAGAATCAGTGGTACAAAGGTAGCCAAAACAGGGTTTGGTTGTAAAGGAAGGGTACTAAATCAAGACATACAAACTTTAAGCTACATCTATGACACTGTCTTTCTTATTTTATTATGATCTGCTTGTGTGTGTACTATGAAGCAGGATGAGTACTATGAAAAGACCAAAGGATTCCATGACAGAGGAGTGGGGTTCAAACTCCTACTTTAAGTCACTTAGTACCTCCATGACTTTGAACAAACCTAAGCCAAATCTCTGGGCCCCATTTCTAAATGGCCTTTGGCCATCGTTTCAAGTTGAAAATCATCCACTAAGCATCTACTATGTCCCAGGGACCACACCTGCATTGGAGACATGAAGAAAGGCAAAAACAGTCCCTGCTCTCTAGAAGTTCAGTCTAATGGGGGAGATCACACACAAACTACTATGTACCAAAAAAGATATAGGCAGGATAAACTGCAGGTAATCTCAAAGGGAAGGCACTAATATCTAAGGGGCTCAGGAAAGGCTTTTTGTAGGAAGTGAGATTTTTAACAGAGACTTGAAAAAGCCAGGCTGGCAAGAGGAGGAAGAGACGTAACTATTGGGGGGAAGTGGAGACAGCCAATGAAAATGCCTGGAATTAAGAGACAGAGTACCTTATGTGAAAAACAGCAAAGAGGCCAGTGTCACTGGATCACAGAGCAATGGAGGGCGATAATATAACAACAGCAACAGCAATGGCTAACGTGCTAAACACTGTGCTTTAAGTCTGGAAAAATAGAAAGGGGTCAGAGTATGAAGGATTTTAAAAGGCAAACAAAGAATCCTCTGGCTCTAAAGTTATGACTCTACAGCTAAAGAACCAAAGGATAGAAATATGAAGCAGAGAATCCTTTTCTGTAGAACTCTATCTCCCTACCCCTGTCCAAAGGAGGGCTGCAGCATCAGCAGCATAAGTCATGGCCTAGGTTTTGACTTGGCATTTTCTAGCAAGGAATCTGTTCGTTTTAATGGAATTTTACATATTGAATTGATTTAGTACCTGCTTGCATTTCTCTCTTGGGAAGAAGGTCCACTGAATAGAAGAAATAAATTGAAATAGAAGATAGCAAGGCTCACATACTTTGCATACTTTTTTAGGATACTAGAGATTAGGTGAACCATAACCAAAAACATAACCAAGACATGACACTGATTTCTAAAGTTAAAGATTGATGAGATTAGTCAATCTCTTTTTTTTTAATATAGGAACAAGAGTCCAAAGTGTACATAAAATTCTGTATTTTTTATTTATATTGGCCCTTTAAAGAATTTGCATACTCAGCAACAGAATCAACAATCCAAACAAAGATGACTCCTTATCTGAAATGTCTGGTAAATATGCAATGTAATTGGGGTCATAATTTGTAAGCACAATGCACTATAAATTTTAATTAGTTAATTAGAAATGCTAGAATAGCCCCACACAGAGACCCTTACCAAGATGTAGGTTTCATAAAAGTGTGTTTCAATTTGCCAGTACTTTTACTGATAAGTGTTACCTGAGCTTGTTGAATGTGGGAATGGAATTCCTACAACTTTTCCCCATCAGGATGTTAGCTCTTTTTAATCTTAATGGGGGGGGGGGGGGGGGGAGGGGGGGGAGGGAGGGAGGGCAGCGCAAGCTAGGTAGCACAGTGGATAAAGCATTGGCCCTGGATTCAGGAGGACCTGAATTCAAATGCAGCCTCTGACACTTGACACTTTCTAGCTGTGTGACCCTGGACAAGTCACTTAACCCTCATTGCCCCTCAAAAAAAAACAAAAAAATTGGTATATAGTAATCTTAATCCAGCAAGGTATAGGGGAAAAAACAAAAAACAAAAAACACTTCATTCCTCCCTATCCCAAACTGCAAGTTTCTATATTACTGCTTTGTCTCCAAACTATTATTTAGACAGTTCTAAAAACTGTTGTCTCACCTTGGTCAAGATTTCCTATCAATACTATACAGATCATTTTTTAAAATGAAGTAATATGTAAAAAGGACAATCTAAGCACTCTTCTGTTCATCATCAGACCAGTTAAAAACTGTATGACCCGACCCTGTCAAAACAGCCCCCTGCCCTTTCTACCATCATCTAGACACTGTTTTTTTTTTCTTTTTTTTGGTGGGGCAATGGGGGTTAAGTGACTTGCCCAGGGTCACACAGCTAGTAAGTGTCAAGTGTCTAAGGCTGGATTTGAACTCAGGTACTCCTGAATCCAGGGCCAGTGCTTTACCCACTGCACCACCAAGCTGCCCCTAGACACTGTTCTAATCATTGCCAAAGTACTTCAGAGTACTCTACATAATATGATTTTAACTTCACTTTCATTTGTGTTTACCTTTGATTTATTGGGAAATTAAAATCATTTCCTTCAGGGACTTTGACATCCCACTCCCAAATGACTCATGGCACTTGCATCTAGCCTTTAAAATAAATATATAGACCTGCACCAGACCATAGTTGTGGTTTGGGGAGAAGGCTGAGAAAGAAAGGAAGAATGTTAGAAAAGCTTTTCACTCATGGATTCTACAGTACTAGCCTACTAGCTAGTCCCAACACAATATTCCATCTCCTGTATCCATGCCTTTGTAAATGCATGTGCCACATGCAGACTTTATGTCCCTCACTTCTAACCTCTTAGAATCTTCCATACTCAATTCAGTTGCCCTCTCCCACAAAAAACACATCCAAATATTCCCACATTTTATTAACTACACTCTCCTTCATCATATTAGTTTGCATTAAATTATCTATATGTAGAGAAATAAGGTTGTTTTGTGCTTCCCAGAGTTTTGCTGCTGGTAAACATACATAAAAGAGGTAGGAATGTGAGTCAAGAAGGTCTACAACAATGACCTTGCTTTCTTTGTTTAGCTTTGGTTATTGTTCAACTTTATTTGTATGCCAATCATGGAGGTTCTTGGAAGAAAAATAGACTTTGTATCCTCAAACACCACACAGTTCCTCTCCTGGTATTATTTTTTGATAGGGCCGCAAAATGGGTTTTGGAATTTCTAACCCTCAATCAGTTAGATGTCTGAAACCCAAGACTCCAAATCAGCAGTAAGCAGAGACAGTCAAAAGATTATACTGGGGCAGCTAGGTGGCGCAGTGGATAGTGCACTGGCCCTGGGGTCAGGAGTACCTGACTTCAAATCTGGCCTCAGACACTTAACACTTACTAGCTGTGTGACCCTGGGCATGTCACTTAACCCCAATTGCCTCACTTAAAAAAAAAAAAAGATTATATTTAATCTTAGTTTGGGTCATTCTAGCTGGCTTTTATCATCTACCCTTAAATATGTGTATTGTCTATGAATTAAAAATTAAAGATGTAATGCTTGCCCTTGTCAGAAAGAGGCCTTCTAGTCACTGTTCCTTAACAGATGTAAATATAAAATCTAGAAATTACCCTGAAGAATTGGAAGCCAGAAGATAGTAGGAGACAAAAAAATCTGTGACAATAAGTATATGTATTTTATCTTTTCAGCAGAATTTCATCTTGTTGAAGCCAGGACCTATTTCATTTTGATCTTAATATCTCCTGCATCTACCATGGTGCTGTACATACTACTTGGTGTGCAATAAATGTCTGTTGAATTGAAAGAGACAATTCATATTTGTATTGCATATTAAAGCTTATGAGACCCTTTTATATTATACTACCATCACAAGGTGATTACATAAATATCAGATTCCCATTTTCCACACAAAAAGTTGAAGCTCAAACAGGTTTAAGGACTTGCCTGAATGATATGGCTAGTGTTAGAGCCAGGATTCAAACCCAGGGCTCTTGATTCCAAACCCAGCTAAGACCTTGAGGAAAAGGAAGTGGGGGTTAGTTAGGCCAAGCAGTACATGAAAACCCTTCAGATATTTAGAAGGAAATTATCATGTCCTTTTACCATGTTCTCTTCCCCAAGCTAAGGCTCCTCTGTTCCTTCAAATGATCCTGATTCAGTCCAAATTCAAGACTTCTTTTCTCTGGATACAAGCCAACTTATCAATACTGTTCCTAAAATGTGGTGTCCACAGCTAAACACAATACTTTATGTATAGTCTGATGAGTACAGAGTAAAGCTATAGGATCAGTTCCTTATATCTGCCTCTCTTGGAGCAGTTTAATATCACAGAATTGACTCATAGCAAGCATGTAAAAATCCAGAGTAAGGTGGCATTTTCTTTCTGACACACCAACCCTGATCTTTTTTACCAGAAGGGATAGTATAGTGCAGGGATAGGTAGAGAAGGAAGGCCAGGAGTCATTGTGTTTGCAAAACAATATCCCCTAAGAAGCAAACAGAATCTCTTGCTAGGAGGAAAAGTAATTGGTTGGTAAAACAGTAGTGCATTGTTCAAATATTAAGAATATGTAGTTTGGGGGGCAGCTAGGTGGTGCAGTGGATAGAGCACTGGCCCTGGATTCAGGAGGACCTGAGTTCAAATCCGGCCTCAGACACTTAACACTTACTAGCTGTGTGACCCTGGGCAAGCCACTTAACCCCAATTGCCTTACTTAAAAAAAAAAAAGAAAAGAATATGTAGTTTTT
The DNA here is from genome assembly GCF_019393635.1 of Dromiciops gliroides. Classification (NCBI taxonomy): domain Eukaryota; kingdom Metazoa; phylum Chordata; class Mammalia; order Microbiotheria; family Microbiotheriidae; genus Dromiciops; species Dromiciops gliroides. The sequence goes on from NC_057863.1 coordinate 461,246,206, forward strand.
CCTTCACCATGCCTCTTCTGGGTCCCCCAAAATCACATTGATCCAAGAGCTTATACACCCATGATATACAAGAGCTTTAATGTCTACTGGCCCTCCAAAACTTTGATGTCCTGAAAAATCTAATTATTATTGGTAACTTTAAAAGATCACAGTAATTTATTTTTGTCAAATGTGACTAAAGATTAATGGATACAATCAGGAATAATTTGGTGAAAACATATCAAAGACACAGAAAGCAAAATTTGTTGTTAAGTGAAGCATCAAACATAATAAAAGAGCAAATTCCATGAATGAACAGCAACAATGAACAAGTCATTAACCAAATGCCTATGATTATTTCACACTTCAGAACACTACTGATACAATCAGAAAATGCAGTAAAAGGATAAATATAGATTACCTTCAGCAATTCTTTGTACATTTTAATTACAAATTCTACTTTCCCCTGGAGGCCTACCTACCAACATTATGGAAACAAGCATGAAAACTGTACTTGTAGAGCTAAATGGGTTTACCAACTACTTTAAATAAACCATAAAAACCAATATGCAAATATAACTTAGCTAATCTGTTGGGTTTTCTAAAACCATAACCAATGTGCCTAAAGCTATTAAAAATGCATATCCTTTCTTAGAAATTACTAATTACAAGCACAACTTTTAAAACCCACAAACAGAATTATTTACCACATGACCAATGCAGCATGTAGAGTGATAATACTTTTAAGGTAACTCTGAACAAAAATACCTCAACTCTCCCAACATTTTGCTTATTAAAAATAACTTAAGAGAAATCTCTATAATTTGTTCATTCCTTAAAAAGTTAAAAAAAAAACCCAGTTTTACACCAGTTTTAAGGTTTGTTGTACCAGTTATTTAACAAATTCTTCCAATGGCTCATCAAAATGAGTATTTATATTCCATATCAGCATTTACTCCACTGTGAATCAAAAACCATCCATATTCCTGCCTATCCTTTATGACTCTCATTTGTGTTCTACCAAAAACCGACCATAGAAAGCTGACACAATATGCTAGGGGCCATTCTCATGTTTTAATAATAGCTAGCGTTTATATAGCGTTTAATGGTTTATGAAGTATTTTAAAAATATCTCATGTGATCCTCACAACCTTGGAAGGCAGATGCTATTATGATCCCTATTATAAAGATTAGGAAACTGAGGTAAGCAGAGGTTAAGTTACTTATCCAGGAGTCACATAGCTAGTAAATATCTGAGTCTGGATTGGAACTTTTATCTTCTTGACTCCAAGCCCAGCACTCTATCCACTGCCACCTAGCTGTGTTTTCTTCACAATGAATGGATTCCAGTGGAGCACACACAAAGTGGCAATCCATTGAGTTTAACAAATTATCACATGAAGAATAATGTTTCTGATTTAAGGGACTTGATTTATCCTCTGAGGACTTCATAACGTTAAGAGCTTTACTTTGAGGGGCAGCTAGGTGGCACAGTGGATAAAGCACTGGCCTTGGATTCAGGAGGACCTGAGTTCAAATCCATCTCAGACACTTAACACTTAACTAGCTGTGTGACCCTGGGCAAGTCACTTAACCCTCATTGCCCTGCCAAAAAAAAAGAGCTTTATTTCTCCAGTGTCTTTCTGAATAATCAGTTGCATTCTACAAATAAGGACAAGAAAGCTTAAGTCATTCACCCAAGGCTCTTTTCACTTAAATCACTTAGCCTTGGCAGGTGTCTCAGTTTCCACAAATATAAAATATTGGGCTTAGAGGACAGCTGGATGGCACATTGGATAAAACACCAGCCCTGGATTCAGGAGGACCTGAGTTCAAATCTAGCTTCAGACACTTGACATTTACTAGCTGTGTGAGCCTAGGCAAGTCACTTAACTAACCCTCATTGCCCTGCCCCCCCCCAAAAAAAATGTAGGGCTTAGGCTAGACAACTTTGGGGAGCTTTAAAATTCTAATATTTATTATACTATGATGCCTGACTCTAATAAAATCCTACTTCAGTGTCTCAATATGTTATGGCTGCTTTCCTGAAGACTCTATAAGTAGAGTAAAAATTCTGGCAGGTACTACTAAGCTGGAAAGGCCTCTCAACAGCTCCACTGATGGTAGGGTTGTCACCCAAGAATCCAGCTAAGCAAGAACCCAGCTAAGCTTGGAGAGAGTCATCACCAGAAGGTTGGCAACCAAGTGTGCTGGAGAGGACCAGGCCAGGGTGGGGGGTGGAATTGTGCATTACTCCAGCAATTCATGAAATTCATGGAAGGCCCAGAAGAGAAGTCAGGGGAACAGTACCTCCACAATACTGGAAACACAGATCTTGTGATACTGAAGGAGGAAAAAGGATATCCCACAGAAGAATTACAGAGTAACCCAGAAATGATTCACCTTCAACAAAATCCTGCTCTCTGATACCTCTTAATGGCACAGAAGTAACACTAGGATATTCAATCCTTTCAATCCTAAATCAATCCACAAGCATCTCTTATGTGCCTACTCTGTTCTAGTCACTATGTTAAGCCCTGGGGAGATAGAGAAAGATAACCAACTATATGGTCCTGGTCTTCCAAAAGTCTCCACATTCTAATGAGGAGGCAATATGCAAATCACTACGTACATAAAAGATACCTACAGTGTAAAATGGAAGGTAATCTCAGAAGGAAGGTATGTGAGGTGGGAGAAAGGGTAGGAGAGAGGCAAAAAAGTCTCTTGCAGAAGACAGTATCTGAGTTAAGACTTGAGGATGGACAGGAAATCAAGTCAACAAGTACAAAGTGCCAGGGACTGTGCTGAGAGCTTGAAGTAGAGAGGAGGAAGGAGAGTATTCCATACAGTGTTGTTGTTGTTGTTGTTGTTGTTCAATCATTTTAGTCATGTCCAACTCTTCATGACCTCATTTAGGGTCTTCTTGTCAAAGATACTGGAGTGGTTTGGGGTGTCCTTCTCCAGCTCATTTTATACATGAGGAAGCTAAGGCAAACAGGGTTAAGTAACACTCCCAGCGTCCCATAGCTATTAAGGGTCTAAGGCCAAATTTAAACTTAGGAAGATGAATCTTCCTGACTCCACGCCTGTCACTACATCCACTGTACCACCCAACTGCCCAATTGTATGCATTAGGGACAGCCAATGAAAAGGCACAAAGGCAGGAGCTGGAACATTGGGTACAAGGAGCATGGAGTGAACCAGTGTTACTGGTAGAGACTGTAGAGAATGCTGAGGAAAATCATATCTAAGAACAAGAGGCCAGGTGATGAAGGACTTTAAATGCTGAAAAGAGCATTTTATATTTAATCCTGGAGGTAAGAGGGATCCACTAGAATTTCTTGAGCAGAAAGATCATGGTCAGAGATACACTTTAGAAAAATCATTTTGGCAGGCTGAGCAGAAGATTGGTCTAGTGAGTAGAGACTTGAGGCGGGAAGACCAACCACAAGGTGTGAGGTGATGAAGGCCTCCATCAGGGCACCAGCTAAGTGAGTGGAAAGAAAGCCGCACAAATAAAGATTAGAAAACAAAACAAGATTTGAGAAGATTCGATATGTGCAGTGATGACAAGTGAGGAGTCAAGAATAATATCAAGGTTACAAGCCTGGGTGACTGAAGAATGGTAGCTCTGTCAGACTCCATCAATATTGAACAGCTTTGCCTACCAGTTTGGAGATGGACTGTATGTCTCTGTCATCTAAGGACTAGCCTAGGATCATTCTGCAAGAGTCATTACAGGGGGCAGCTAGGTGTCACAGTGGGTAAAGCACTGGCCCTGGATTCAGGAGGACCCGAGTTCAAATCTGGCCTCAGACACTTGACACTTACTAGCTGTGTGACCTTGAGCAAGTCACTTAATCCTCACTGCCCCCATCAAAAAACAAACAAAAAAAAGTCATTACAAAGTTGAGTACCAGGTGACAAATTTGGGGGCCACAGTAAATCTGAGAAAGCACCCTTATGGAGTCACAAGCTCACATTTATAAGATCTCTTATAGTTAAAAAGTGTTTTCCTTACAATAACCTGTGAAATAGTTTAAGGATTAATATCTTTATTACTATTGTTGGGGGGTGGTGGGTAGCAGGTTAGAGGGAAGGAGAATCAGAACTCCGCTCTCATTAACTTAAAGAACTTCTTTATCAATGCACACTGAATTGTTATCTTCTCTTTGATTTAAGGTTAAGCAATCAGTCCACAATCATAGAGCCAGGAAAGCTTTTGCAATCTTTCTCAATTCTAGTATCTTACCTCTGTTGATTATTTCCTATATATCCCATCCAAGATGTTCCTTATACCTATATATAGATGTATGTCTAATGGTCTAATACAGTGGAAAAGGAATCAGTGTATCCTGCATATAGCTTGTTCATACACAGTTGTTTGCATGCTGTCTAACCCGCCCCCCCACTAGATTGTGATCTCCTCAAGGGCAAGGACTGCCCTTTGCCTTTCTCTGTCTCCCCAGCAGAGTTCTTGGCACATAGTAAGTACTTAATAAATGTCTATTGACTGAGCAAGTCTGTGTCTGAGCAAGGACTTAAACGCAGGTCTTCCTAATCTCAAAACCAGGTCTCTATCCACTACTCAAAAGTTACCTCTTTATCCCTATGCTATAGATGAAAAAAAAAAAAAGAAAGAAAAGAAAAACACTGAAGCTTGACAAGATCTAACATAATTAAATGTGGAAGCTAAACCCAAACGTGAAGACAACATGATCCACACTGTCTTCCTGCAAGCACAAACAACTTGACATATTTACTGCTTTATAACTTTGTCAAAAGATCTCTCTTTACCTGACAAGTCAAACAGGCTTGATTCCATCTACCTCTCACCTTAGCACTCTTCCTCTGATCAGTGGTAATGATGTAAATGAGCCTTTGACTCCCTCAATGTGGGTCATTGTCCTCAGGATAGGTACTCCTTCAACAGTATAGAATACAACTTCTCCAAGCTGTCTCATTACAGGAGTTCATTACAAGGTCTTTCTCAAGTACTCCATAGAGAATCTACTCAGTATACTAGAGAACTGTAACACCGGAGATGTCTACATGTCATCATTTATTCTTACTAAATGACCAACCAACACATAGTCTTTTCTGGCCTTAATTGTCACAAATGGATTTCCTACCATTTCTGATATACCAGTCATCACTGGTATGTGCTACAGCCTTCCATTCATTGTCTTGTGGGTTACTTACTATATTGGTACTTCTGAGATTGTGATGTTCAATAATTCACAGTCATATACTGTCCCTAAGACAAACTGTTTAGCTATGCAGGCAATTTCTGAAAGGTGGCCTATTTTATTCTTCTAGGGACAACTAAGTGGTACAGTGTATAAGACATTGAACCTAGAGTCAGGAAGAATTGAGTTCAAATAAGGTCTCACACACTTAATGACTGTGTGACCCTGGACAGGTTACTTCATCTATTTGCCTCATTTTCTAATCTGTAAAATGGGAATAATAATGATACCTACATTTTGCCCCTTTGACCCCAGGGTTGTAGTAAAGATTAAATGAGTTAATAATTATAAAGTACTTAGCACAGTGACTGGCACATAGTAAGCACTATACAGATGTTGGTTATTATTATTACTATCATTCTAAATGATAGTAAGCTCAATTCATTTACCATTCAATGTTCATCCAAGATGTTCTTTTGTCCTTTGCTCATTTTCAGTTGTATCTGACTCCCTATGACCCCCTTGGGAGGTTTCTTGACAAAGATACTGGAGTGGTTTGCCATTTCCTTCTCCAACTCATTTTATAGATGAGAAAACTGAGGTAAACAGGGTGAAGTGACTTGCCCAGGGTCACACAGTCATTAAGTGTCTGAGCCATGATTTTACAAGCATAATAAGTACATGTAACATATGTAAATTGCTGTTTGTGGAGAAATCAAATAGACACTTAGGTCACCCCCATCCATGTTAGGCCTTACCCCTGGTAACAGCATCCAATGCACAGCCAGCTCCTGTTGCTCCTCCACCGATAACAAGAATGTCAAACTCAGTAGTACTCTGGAGACTTGAAAGCTGAGCTTCTCTTGAAGGAAGTTCCCTAAGCTGAATATCCGAAAAACAATCTGCTGCTTCAACAGAGGCTAAGTGGATCTGAAACAGAAACAAACCATTCTCATTTGGATACATCATTTTAGGTTACATGTTAATAAAGCACACAGAAGGACTATACAGAATACAGATGAACACTACCAGAGTCCAGCATGGTATAGTAGGAGAGCATACTGGACTCTGTCTGGCCACTTCCCGCCATCTCCTTAACATGACCCAGACTCTCTGACCATCTCTACCCCACCAGAAAGTTGGACTCAGTCCCTGAAACAACAGTGGATTCTGATAGGTGATCTTCTGTCTCATCTGGCCTGGAATGAGACCTCTACCTTTCTCCCTGGCCACCAAGTCTAAACCATGCCCCAGTCATATAACCTGTGACCCTCTCCCTTTCCAGGATGCCCACATGCATTGTCACCCCCACCCCATCAGAATGGAGGCTCCTTAGGGACAGAGACTGTCTTGCTTTCTTGTATTTGTATCCTCAACACTTAGTAATGTATGTAATGCATTGTAAGTGCTTAATAAATGCTAACTCTGACAAGTATTAATTATGAGTCCCTTAGTAGTCACATGACAACAAGCTAATAGTTTTATCTTTATGAATCTCAGTTTTCCTATCTACAAAATGGGAGTAATAATCCTTGCACTATATATTTCATGGGACTGAGATATAGAAAATGTTTTATAAACCATAAAGCACTATATTAATGGAAGATACTATTAACAATAAGTTGTAGTCACTGGCCCCTGTTTATATTAAAGCAGCACAAGTATCCCTATTTTAATTGATTCTTCGGTCAATAATCTCAAATAAGGAAAACATACATCTAGTTAAACTATTTTTGGCTATCTGGCCACAATTCAAACAGATTAACATCATTTAGATTGAGTCAAAAAAACCAAAATAAAACACAGGGGCAGCTAGGTGGCACAGTGGGTAAAGCACCAGTCCTGGATTCAGGAGGACCTGCATGCAAATATAGCCTCAAACACTTGACATTTACTAGCTGTGTGACCCTGGGCAAGTCACTTAATCCTCATTGCTCTGCAAAAAAAAAAAAGAAAAAGAAAAAAAGGAAAAGAAAAAAAAGCATGCTAGAAACACTGCTGTGCTTTATACAATTTCTTTTAAATTTTTGTTTATATTTTTCCTTTTTTATTTGGGAGGAGGGGATAGCTGAAAATGCCCCAGACATTCCAATGTCTCCAGCTTTACTCATCTCTAACTAGAAAGTACTTATTCAAAATATGTGTTTGGAATAAACAATGGAAAGATGCTTTGCTTTATGAAGTTATTATTTATGATTTTTAAAAACCACACTCTAGCACTTTTTTTAAAAATGTGAAATACATGAACTAGTTTTCATTTAATTTATTGAATTAAAAATTTTAGTTTAGTATAATAATTATTAATTCTAAGTTTTCCTCTAAAACAAAAGCAAAGGTTCTTAACCTAGGGACACATGAGCTTGTGTAATACTGACAAAATTACAGAGAAAACAATTATATTGAAATTAAACTATGTATTTTGTGTCATGCATTTAAAAGCATTCTGAGCAAGGGTCTACAAGCTTGACTAAACTGCCAAATGCATCCCATGACACAAAAAGGGTTGAGGCTCACTGATCTATAGGAAGGTGAAAAATTGAGTGTAAAATTATAAGCAAACAGATTTCTACCCAAAAAAGCCCCCCAAAACTACTTTTTATATCTTTATTTTTAAAATAATACCTTTTATTGATGCCCTTGTTTTTACACCAGTCATTTCCAGATACACTACACCCCAGAATACTCAAGTACTCCTTTGTAACAAAGGAAAAACGAAAAGAACAAAGCAAAAATACTGGACAGTATAGGAAACACTCTACATAGTCCCTCATCTTTCTGCTGAAAGAAGTACATTTGTAAAAGAACCATTTTGTTTAGCAGAACTTCTTGTTGTACAAGGATGATCATTCTGACCAAGGGCAGTTGCCAGAATTTACCACTATCAAAGCACCATAATATACTCCATCTCTCCAGCCACAAAAAAAATCCCATAATAGCTAGCTCATATATTATGCTGAGCAGAACTCCTAAATGCATGTAATAAGCATCTAGTTATTAAGTGTATTTTAAATTTCTTTTAATTCCTGGGGCAGCTAGGTGGCACAGTGGATAAAGCACCAGCCCTGGATTAGGAGTACCTGAGTTCAAATCCAGCCTCAGACACTTGACACTAGCTGTGTGACCCTGGGCAAGTCACTTAACCCCCATTGCTCCACAAGAAAACAACAAAAAAAATTTCTTTAAATTCCCCAAAATTAACCTAAGCACAATTTATAAATGGTTTTTATTTCTTCATAATTTCTTAAATGAACAACACAACATTCTGAAGAAGCATATACATCCTCTGTAAGCCAAACCTAACAGAGGATGTTTTTGGTCTCATTTCAGAATAACACAGAAAGGAATAAACCACACTCTGCTCATCAGCAAAGTAATTTTTTAAATTAAAATTTTAATTCCTAATTACTCTCTAAAGCTCTTTCAGGGAAGTACAGTTTGAACAACACCAGTTAAATGTAATTTCTGAGATGAATACTAATTCATAAGATAAAATAAAATTTGCTAATTGCCCATAAAAATCTAACTCCAAAGTGCTTTTTACTAATCACTTTAAGTTGTAGCAAAGTACGGTCATTAGTCAGTCAATTATTTGAGATGTCAGATCAAAAAGAGCCTCATTCAGTATCTGTCCTGATGCCTTTTTATTGATAAAGATTCCCTTCTGTCACTGTCTATCTAAATAATTAATTCTCCAGGTTATTGTCACCACATTTGCACTTAACATATTTTCTGAGTCCCACTTGAATAAGAAATAAGAAATAGGGGACAGTTAGGTGGCACAGAGAATAAAGCACTGACCCTGGATTCAGGAAGACCTGAATTCAAATCTGACCTCAGACATTTGACACTTACTAGCTGTGTGACCCTGGGCAAATTACTTAACCCTCATTGCCCCACGAGAGGAGAGGAGAGGAGAGGAGAGGAGAGGAGAGGAGAGGAGAGGAGAGGAGAGGAGAGGAGAGGAGAGGAGAGGAGAGGAGAGGAGAGGAGAGGAGAGGAGAGGAGAGGAGAGGAGAGGAGAGGAGAGGAGAGGAGAGGAGAGGAGAGGAGAGGAGAGGAGAGGAGAGGAGAGGAGAGGAGAGGAGAGGAGAGGAGAGGAGAGGAGAGGAGAGGAGAGGAGAGGAGAGGAGAGGAGAGGAGAGGAGAGGAGAGGAGAGGAGAGGAGAGGAGAGGAGAGGAGAGGAGAGGAGAGGAATATTACCAAGCTTTGGGCAGTTTGCCTAATCTACCAAGTCAGCTACAGTATTAACTTCCATTATGGGAAACACTTTAACTAGAATACTAGGATCTAGTAAGCATCATCTTTTGTTATTAAAAGGCAATGATTGGGGGCACCTAGATGGCGCAGTGGTTAAAGCACCGGCCCTGGAGTCAGGAGTACCTGACTGAGTTCAAATCCGGCCTCAGACACTTAACACTTACTAGCTGTGTGACCCTGGGCAAGTCACTTAACCCCCATTGCCCCGCAAAAAAAAAAAAAAAAAAAGGCAATGATGTTAATGGATATATAGCAATAGTGAAAAGCCTACCATGTTACCTATATTCTATTCCCAAAGGGCATAAAATTACCCTTTGGTTGGTGTTTGGCTGCTATACAAATTCTTCTCTTAGTCTTGGCTTTATTGATAATGACTGGGTTTGGGTCTTATATCCATTCTTTGTCTCAAAAACTATATGGCAATTTTCTAAAAACTGGGCTATCCCACTTAAGATTTAATGATTTATATGCTAATGTGCACCAATACCTTGATTTTACACAAAAAAGTATGCCAAATATTATTTAGAACAACACTATATATAGACTAAGATTGAAAAACTTCCAAGTTGATGAATTAGATGTATTTCTCTGTAATAGCAACTAGTACATGAATTTTGTATCAAGAAGTGATACCTCCCTTATGTAAGTCTATAAGTTGTGAAAAATACAACATGGTCTTAACTCTAGTTAAGGATCCTCTAGTGACAGGAACCTAAGAGGTCACACAATCAGGATGTTCTATATTTTTTAATCAAATACTTAAAGGTATCTGTGAATTTATTGATGTGGGGCAGACTGTGACCCACTCAATGCAGACTGACCTGTCCAAGCCTGCCCATCCTATTCCATTCTTGTCCACATCTTCCCATTATTTTGCAACAAGCTATCCAGTCAATGCACTAGAGGCCTGCCTAACAACTTCTTTGCATCACAAAGGATCAGTGATTCCATAGATTGGGCACTGGGCATCCAACTGTTAGTTCTTTCTCTTGCCACATGACCAGCCTACATTTTTCATTCATATAAGAGAATGAAATATTTTATTCTGGTTCTTTTTCTTTTTACTTTTTTATTTTTCAAATGAAGATCTGCCTTCTCTCTCTCTCTCTCTCTCTCTCTCTCTCTCTCTCTCTCACACACACACACACACACACACACACACTCACTCTCACTCTCTTCCTCCCTCCATCCCTCCACTGCCTCTCCCTTCTTCTTCCCTCCCCACTGAGACAGAAAGAAAAACAAAACTCCAGTTATAGATATGTAGAGTCAAACAAAACAAACGTCCACAGTGACCTTGTCCCCACCAAAAAAAAAAGTCTCTATCCACTCTCATCCATCACTTCTCTATCAAGGAGGCAGGTAGCCTGTTTCATGATAAGTCCTCTGGAATGTTGGTCACTGTGTTGATCAGAGATCCTATGTCTTTCAAAGTTGACTGTCTTTTCAATATCCTCTATCCATAGATCTGACTGGTAATTTCTTCCTTGCTCTTCCAATTTGTTTATGGTATCACTCCTTATGTCTAAGTCATATATCCTTTTGAAACGTATCTTGGTATATGGTATGAGATATTAGTCTATACCTGGTTTCTGGTTCTTCATCATTATCTCTTATTTGTTATATGCTGTACCTTGCTCATACCCGGTACATATTTCTCTTCCTACTCTCTAAATGATACTTGGTTTTAATTCTTCCAAATTCCATGACTCATAATCAAATAAGAATAAAATTACTTAAAAATTTCATGGAGATCCATTTGTGGTGCCTGTCCTAATTGATAGACATCTAATTTCACATCATATTCTGGACAACACTTGTTTTTTATCTACTTAATTAAGCCTGGTGAATAATTGGGACCAAAAATCCTTGAAGTCATTTTGGACTTCATTCAGGAGCCTCTGAAATGTTCTTCTAGGACTTGATGTAACCAGTATGAAGCTTTCCGCATACTGGAGGACCTCACCAGCTATAGGAGATCTTTCTACAATTTGGCCTTTATGCTGGATCTTCCTCATGACAGTGCCAAATGAAAATTTATTTTTAGCCAGATAAAAGTTTCTGTTCTATTTCTCACCTGATAATAAATTATCATAGGGTCAAATTATGCCTGACTTTTCAAACTTTTACACAGTTTCACAGAACATTGTACAATTCTTCCATTTGCATAGGAAATATTTTTTGAAAGACAGCCTTTAAAGTGCAGTTTTTTCCTACCAAATCAAAAGATTTTTATAGTCAACAACAACAAAAAAAAAGAGAATAATAGTAGCTAGCATTTAAATAGCTCTTTTAAGTTTGCAAAGCACTTTACAAATATCCCATCTCAATTACTCTAGGAGGTAAATGGAATTATTATCTCCTTTTTACAGATAAGGAAATGTAAGCAAACAGAGGTTAAGTGTTGTCCAGGGTCAAATAACTAATAAAAGTCTGAAACCAAATTTGAACTTAGGTCTTCCTGATTCTAGGCCCACCACATTATCACTCCACCACCTAGCTGCCTCAGAATCTTTCAACTGTTGATGAGAAAGATATGATCTATTGTAGAATATGGCTGTTCCTTCCTAATGCCTTCATCATGGATAACCTCAATTCGATTCAGATTACTTTCATAAAAATTATATATAGCTTCTAAAGTAACACATAGGTAGATTTTTAAAAATATATACTCTCATTCTCCCCCCCCCCCCCGGATTAAGGGATCCAAGATTTTTGTCTATGTCTTTGGTATCTTTTTCTCTGATACCTCATGATCCCTCAATACCCACATATTACCTCTACTGAGGCAATGCTCTCATGAATCTCCTCTATGAATACTTGTTCTAATCCAGTTGCTTTTTTCCATCTTTATTCTCTTCAGTGACATTTCTACCTCCTTTAAAAATACATCCAGAACTGTGATGTTAGATTCCAAGTGTGATATCTCTAGTTTCCTTGATAGTGGAATGAGTTTATGAAGAAAAATGTCTGTAGATCATTTCCATCTTTTGTCTATATGATATGTTCCTTCCAACTTAATCTTTCAATACCCCCAGAATAAATACTGAGCTGGGTGTCTCATAAAGCCTTAACTGGCTTTACCCTCCAGTGCTTCTCTCTGTTTTATGAGGCAATGCTTTTTATAATCTTCCACCATGTTTCTCAGTAAAATTCTGTACATGAACTATATTCTACACCAGTATTACCCTTGGCTGCTATTTCTCTCTACTTATCAGCTAAGTCAAGTGTTTGCTACATAAGGTGTTTTTCAGGTACTTTTGGTTTTCCTCTTTGTAGCAATTTATTTACATTGAGCTTCTCATGAAACTATTGTAAACCGTGTTTTTGTTGTCATTTCTTCCTTCCATATTCCACTTCTAATCATCAAGAAGTCACTTAAATAGGTTGAATTAGGAGTTCTTTGAATTAAATGCTATCGCTTTTTTTCATTATCTTTTCTTTTACATTGGCACTATTTTTAATCTTTGTTCTGTCAGATTGTTCTTTGACAATTCACAGGCAGTTGATTCAAGAATGAGTTCCCCATCAATAACAAGCCATTTCTCACCCATTAAAATAAAATCAATTGCATTTTCGCGATGTTATTTTGTGCTTTCACATCAAGTACCTTTTGATTCTTCTCTCAAAGAAAATATTCAGGATGCACAGGCAGAAGGCTTTTTGTAACCTATTAATTTTTTGCCTCTTTTTATTCCTTATTACTGGCCCATAATTTCTAACATTTTTCACAGTCCTCATCTATTCCAACCTTTGCATTTAAAGTCACTAAGCATCAGTACGCATGTTCATTTAATTTGGAGGGTCTTCAGGATTTCTTTACAGAATTTCTTAACCTCTTCATTTTGTGCAAGAGAGGTTGATTCATAAGCTACAATTATTTCCATGGTGGTGTTTTTGAATGTGCTGATCATGAGCACTGAAATACAAGATTAGCAAATATCCCATGATATTTAGAGATGTCTTGATCCCAAATAGCTTGTTGCCTTTGGACACATAGTAAGTGAACTACAACAAGCCTTTTATTAACCTTTTTAAGGAGGACCTTCCTTTCATTCCACAGTCATTTCCTTCAGTCTTCTTGTTTCATTTGTAGTGAGAATGTTGCGATTATCATGACTTAGTTTCTCCAGGAGGAAGTCCATTCAGTCATTAGACAAGCATGTCACATTTAGGGTACCAATATCTAAGTTCAAGATTATAGACGGTATAAAAGCTCTGTGTCTTGGTGAACTTTGCCCCCTTTTCTACCACTATCACTGTGCATGATAAAGGACGCCACAAAAAACCCAAGGGGCAATTTATGTTTTTGTTTCGTGGGCTGCAATGGCTTAAGAATTCATCAACAAATGACACGCAGACTGGTGAGGAGCCTCTGCATACAGCTAAGTTGGCCTTTGAAAAGCAGACTGGAGTCAAGTCTCTCCAGAACTGCAGAAGCTGCAATGTTTTCAGGTTACTGGCATGCACCAGAAGCATCTCGATGCCATAATAAACCATTAATACAGGAATTTATGTGTTTCATTCTTAATTTTTAATGTGGATAAACATATATGACCATAGGTTTTTTCTTTCACCTATAGGTTCTTGAGAGACTAGATGTTCCAAACTCCTATATAGCAACATTCTATTAAACATATTAATATTTAAAATGCTACTTCACAAAATCTAAGAATTGGAAAGAACCTTAAAGACTCTATATTGCACCATATACCTGACCCAAGAATCTACTTTACAACATCAAAAAAAACAAAAAACAAAAAAATCCATTTATTAAGTACCTACTCTGTGACAGGTACAATCCTGGTCTCTGGGAGTAAAAAAAGACAACAGTAAAACGGCCCCTGTCCTCAAGGAATTACTAGGAGAATAGACAACATGTATGTGTGTCTGTGTGTGTCTGTGTGTTTAATTATGCATAAGGTGATGGGGGGGGAGGGAGAGGAAGGCCACTAACAACTAGGAAGGAATCAGGAAAAGCTTCATGTAAAAGATGTCATATAAACCAAGGCTGGATGGAAACTAGGGATTGATTCTAAGAGGTATAGAAGGAAGAGCCCTGAAGTATTTTCCATAGTTATGGATGCATATGGTGAACACTGATTTAACAAAGAAGACTAAGATAGTTGGGGAAATAACCAAGTGAGAGGAGTGTCATAAAAAACAAGAAGAGAGGTCAACTAGAGTGGTCAACATTGTCACAGATGCTATACAGAAAATTCAAGAAGGATGAAGGCTGAGAAAATGCAATCATAATTGACAACAAGATCACTGGTACCTTTGGAGAGAATAGGTCCATGATGAGCTAAGAAAGCAAGATGTAATGTATTGAGGAGTGAGAAGAGGACAGACAGTGAGTGTAGTAGACAGGTTATCCTAAGAGTTTAGCTGAGAAAGAAGAAGAGATATAGGATGATAGCTTAAAGGGATGGTAGGATCTAGTGATTTTTTTAACGGGTGGAGAGAATTGCATATATTTGTATATACTTACATACATGTGTGTTATTTCTGCTATGAGAGCATAAGCTCCTTTTAGAGAGGAAACACCATATTTTTTTTTTAATTTTTATCCCTAGTATCCATCACAGAGCCTGGCACATAACAGGTACTTAATGAATGCTTGCTGATTGATTAGAATATAATTATCTCATTTTAAAGATCAAGAAATTGAAATCCAAAAAGACTTGTCCAATATCACATAGGCACTGAAAGAATCAAGACCTGAATTCAAGTTTTTCAACTGGAAAATCAGTGGTCTCCACAATGTCGTCTTGCCTTACAACTGTCATGTAGTTATATAGTAATGTGAATCATGGGATGTTTTAAGAATAAACAATATCGGGGCAGCTATGTGGCACAGTGGATAGAGTACCAACCCTGGAGTCAGGAGGACCTGAATTCAAATCTGGCCTCAGACACCTGATACTTACTAGCTATGTGACTCTTGGCAGGTCACTTAACCCCAATTACCTCACCAAAAAAGAAGAAGAAGAAGAAGAAGAAGAAGAAGAAGAAGAAGAAGAAGAAGAAGAAGAAGAAGAAGAAGAAGAAGAAGAAGAAGAGGAAGAAGAAGAGGAAGAGGAAGAAGAAGAGGAAGAGGAAGAAGAAGAGGAAGAAGAAGAAGAGGAAGAGGAAGAGGAAGAAGAAGAGGAAGATCTAGTAGTACTACAGCTAGATCTAGTAGTACTACAGTTTGTTGTGGGTTTTTTTCTCCCAGTGTTTCAGAGGTTATTTTTAAATCTTAAAAAGTGCCCAAACTTATATACATATGCCTTTTTCAAATAAGTCCCCTTAAAAGCCTATATACAAGGGGCAGCTAGGTGGCGCAGTGGATAGAGCATCGGCCCTGGACTCAGGAGTACCTGAGTTCAAATCTGACCTCAGACACTTAACACTTACTAGCTGTGTGACCCTGGGCAAGTCACTTAACCCCAGTTGCCTCACTAAAACAAAACAAAACAAAAAAAGCCTATATACAGGGGCAGCTATGTGGTGCAGAGGATAAAGCACCGGCCCTGAATTCAGGAGGACCTGAGTTCAAATCCAGACTCAGACACTTGACATTCACTAGCTGTGTGACCCTGGGCAAGTCACTTAACCCCCATTGCTCAGAAAAAAAAAGTCTATATACATTTATTCAAATTATATTAAAAAGGAAGGGTGAGAAAAAAAGTATGGAGACCTCCAAATGCAAGATTTTTTTTGGGGGGGGGCAGGACAATGGGGGTTAAGTGACTTGCCCAGGGTCACACAGCTAGTAAGTATTAAGTGTCTGAGGCCAGATTTGAACTTAGGTACTCCTGACTCCAGGGCCGGTGCTCTATCCACTGTGCCACCTAGCTACCCCCCAAATGTAAGATTTAAGGGATAGAAGCACCTCTAAGGCAAGATAGATTCTTTAGAGAGTAAGTACGGCTGTCTGTCTGTGAGTACTTAGAGGGAATGAGGAGAAAAGAATGACAAATTTTGTAGTTTATGGAAGATTAATTAGGAGCAATAATGAATGAAACAGAATCTAAAGGGGATATAAGTAGAGATCAGTACAGCCAAGAGGTCAACTGGTCAAAGGGGAAAAGCTGCATGCCAAAAGTTGTAGGGCACACAGTCCCAGGTTTTGTGGGCTCATAGGAGTGGCCTTGCTACTGGCATTGGTACATTAAAAGTCTGCATGGATGTAATAAAGAAAAAAAATGAGTTGAAAAGTTGGTCCTAACTTTGACGTCAGAGTGACTATATAGAGAAGGAAAGTATTAGTGATAGGAGAGGATGAAAGGATGGGGTAGGGAGAAGAAAGAGTAAGGAAATGAAGAGAGAGAGAGAGAATAAATAATAGTGTTGAATAATAACTCAGTAGTCTGAGTCCTACTAGCCTCTCTACATTGCATATAACAGCAAAATAGAGGAAAATGAGTCTATATTCATAACCAAAAACTCACAGAAATATAATTGAACATAACATATATCGAGAAATATTACTCTAGAGTTCCTATCTGGGAATGAGTCAGGGTGCATCCAGAAGGAGGCTAAAGCCGATGGCCTGCCACCAACTTCTCCAGTGAAAAGGGCATTGGACCACACTGGTGTACAAATGCATCCAGCTGTATATTCCTAAAGTCAGAGGCCTGGAGTTCATATACTGCCTCTGGCACTTACTACCTATATGACTTCAGGAAATTCACCTAATTTCTCTGAGCCTCAGTTTCCTCATGTGTAAAATGAGAACATTGCACTAGATGACCTCTGAAGTCTTTTCTATCCAGCTCTAAGACTATGATCTTCACCCACCCCTTTCAAGCTCCAGTTCTGGATAAAATCAGTCCAGCCATTGTCCTATTTGGAATATGTCAATCTACTACCCTTTGGCCCCACCCATCATCCCAGTAAATTTCTGGAACAAAGTTTTCCTTCCTGGCCACCATTCCTCTATTTGTGTAGTTTCTCCGTTTAGAATATAACTTCCCTAGCTGTGTGTGACCCTGGGCAAATCACTTAACCCTCATTGCCCCATGCAAGAAAAAGAAAAAAAATAATATAACTTCCTTGAGGGTGGAGACTATCTTTGCTTTTTTATTTGTATGTTGTTAAGCTGTTTTTCAGTAATATCCAACTATTCTTCATGACCCCATTTGGGGTTTTCTTGGCAAAGATACTGGAGTGCTTTGCTATTTCCTTCTCCAGCTCATTTTCCAGAGGAGGAAACTGAGGCAAACGGGGCAAACTGACTTGCCCAGGGTCACACAGCTAGTAACTGAGATCATATTTTAACTCAGGGTCTTCCTGGCTCCAGACCCTGTACTTTATCCACTATGTTACCCAGCTATCCAAATTTTTATTTGTATACCAGAATTTAAAAGAGCTGGGCACATAATTCATGCTTAATGCTTTTCTAAAAAAATTCCAACATCCAAAGCTTTCTCATTTAACCCACTATTCACATAGTATGACCAGAACACCAATTAGGGAAATGCTGAGGAAAAGCCTGGTGCAGTAGTCTAAAAATGAATTAGGGTCGGGGCAGCTAGGTGGCGTAGTGGATAAAGCACCGGCCCTGGATTCAGGAGTACCTGAGTTCAAATGCGGCCTCAGAAACTTGACACTTACTAGCTGTGTGACCCTGGGCAAGTCACTTAACCCCCACTGCCCCGCAAAAAAAATAAATAAATAAATAAATAAATAAATAAATAAATAAATAAATAAATAAATAAATAAATAAATAAATAAATAAATAAATAGGGTCTAAAAAAGACAAGAGAGATGTCTAAGAAATATTGTACAAGCCATGATTGGCCTATTTAGTGTTCCTCACTCCAGTCTCTGTGCCTTTGTACTCACTACCTCCTTTCCTGGAATGTTTGTTCTCCCTCCTTACCTCCACTTCTTAATATCCCCAACTTCCAGCAGCAGCAGCCATCATCACCACCAGCATCATCATCATCGGGTTCACTATGTGCCAGGCACTGGGCTAAATACAATTCTTGTGTCATTTGATCCTCACAACAAGGCGGGGGGGGGGGGGTGATTATTATCCCCATTTTAGAGATGGGGGAACTTAGGCAAACAAAGGTCAAAGTGAGTTGCCCGGGTCACAAAGCTAGTAAGTGTCTAAGAATAGATCTGAGGGGCAACTAGGTGGTCCAGTGGACAGAGCACCTGCCCTGGATTCAGGAGAAGCTGAGTTCAAATTCGGCCTCAGACACTTGTTGCTTACTAGCTGTGCGAACCTGGGCAAGTCACTTAACCCTCATACCCTCATTGCCCGGCCAAAAAAAAAAGAATGGATCTGAACTCAGATCTTCCTCTTTTCTATCTAGAGGCCAAGTCCTTAAAGACTCAGCTTAGATACACTCTTTACAAACTTTTCCAGATTCCCTTAGCTATCAGTGCCTTCCTCTCTACTCTGTATGTATTTTAGGTATACTTCTCATGTACACATGGTCTCTACTATTAGAATGTAAGCTTCTTGAGGGCAAGAACTGTTTTTACTATTTCATTGTAGCCCCAGTACTTAGCAAAGTGCTTTTTATCAATGCTTGCTGATTTCACAAGATTTGGTGACTGACTAGAGATTGGAAAAAAGGACCAGGGAGGAATCATAGAAGTTTTGAACTGAGATAAAAAAAACCAAAAGGATTATGGTACCAAACAGAGAAACTGGAAGTAGAGAACCAATCTAGGGGCAGGAAGAACATAAAAGTCCATTTTAGGCATGCTTCATTTGTGGGAATACCAGAATGCTTTTCCAAAATTTAGAGAGAAAACATCTTTATATGAATGAAGTGTGCAAAGTCACTTTGTTTTTAAGGGTTAAATAACTCAGTCTATTCTAGATCTTTTGATGGCTCCCCATATCTTAATAAATCTGAGCCTCTCATCTTAGCATTTAGGGTACATCCTCTTACAACTAGTTACCACGATAAACCCCAACAACTCTCCTAATTTCACTAATCTCAAATTCTTTTCTTTTTTTTTTTTCCTGGGCAATGAGGGTTAAGTGACTTGCCCAGAGTCACACAGCTAGTCAAGTGTCTGAGGCCAGATTTGAACTCAGGTCCTCCTGAATCCAGGGCTGGTGCATTATCCACTGTGCCACCTACCTGCCCCCAACCTCAAATTCTTAGTATTCTGCTCCAACAGGGTTCAATCAAGTTTGCTATTGTGTTGTATACCTTAGTAATTCTTAGTGCCATATATGTGCCTTTCCACATGCTAGTTCTTCAACCTAGAGTACTTCTATGTCCTTTCCACCAAGTCAGGTTACTCACCTCCTTTAGAACCTTACTCAAAACTCACTTCCTCAATAAAATTGTCATGACTGACCCAACTTTCCACACTTCTTATTCAGTAGCCCCACATGGTTCTCAGTGCAGCATGCATTCAATAATTGTGGCTTGACAGACACTCAGTCAGCAATTAAACAAAATTGGCTGTGCCCAGGGTATTATCTAGCCTTCAAAACAGTTCTGTAGCACTTACCTTCTGCAAAATTAATGTTCACAGTTTCAGAAAGAAGTGTTTAAAGGGACAATCAGTTCAAACAGCTATTAACAAAAGGTTAGAAATGGAATCAGTTGCTAGAAGGTCCCTCCAATATTAAAAGAGAATGTCACACTTTGTGGAAATGTATTTTATTTCTGATACCATTCACTAAAATAAGTTAATTTGAGGTTTGCTTGTTTGGATAAATGCTGAAAAGTGTTGCAGCTCTGAATATAAGCACCAATTCTATTTTAGGGGCAGAAAACACCACCTAGGTCGCCACTTGTAATTATGTGGAGAGAAAGACTTGCTTGTTTTGACTTCATATTTAGGAATATGCAAATATGCAAATACATATCTTTATTATCTTCCCTGAAACATGAAGCCTGGTTGGAAGCAAGCAAGGGGAAAAAAAAAAGCAAAACAGGGACAAATAAAACAGGGAATGGAATTTAATCTTCTCTAAAATTTCCTACATCCTCTACTCTTCCCAAGGGCAACTAAGTGGCGCAAGGGATAGAGTGCCAGGCCTGGAGTCAAGAAGATTCCTCTTCCAAATCTGGCCTTGGACACTTACTATCTATGTGACCCTAGGCAAGTCACTTCACCCTGTTTGCCTCAGTTTCCTCATCTGTAAAATGAGCTGGAGAAGGAAATGAGAAACCCGTCCAGTGTCTTTGCCAAGAAAACCCCAAATGGGGTCACAGAAAGTCACACATGACTGACATGACTGAGCAACAACTGCCCTTCCTGATGTTAATTTCATTACAAAGGAGCCCTAAGAAATTAGATAATCCTGAGACTAAAAACTAGGATTTAGCTCAGTTCTAGGACAGACTTGAAGCAGAAATGAAAATCCAAGGTGAGCAGGAGTGACAATTCTTACTAAATACACAGATAGAAATATGCTTGAGGGAAAAAGGCAAAGATAATATCTAAATTCTAAGGTGAGTTTTTGTTCAGTTATCTGGTTTGTTTTCTAGTAGACGAGGCAGTTTAATTTTTGTAGTTACTCAAAAAAATTTTTTTTCGTAGTTACTCTATTCTGAGCTTTGTTCCAGGGCTGGTAGGTGGATCGTAGGATAAAGCGCTTGAGTCTGGAGTCAGGAAGACCTAAATTCAAATTCAGCGTCAGATACTTACTAGCTGTGTGGCCCACGGCAAGTCACTTGATCTATGTTTGCCTTAATTCAATGGAGAAGGAAATGGCAACCCACTCCAGTATTTTTGCCAAGAAAACTCTATAGACAGTACTGGCATGATATGGTTCATGGGGTCACAAAGAGCTGAACACAAACAACAAGAAGTTTTGTTACATTAGGATTTTGTATGTGTGTGTAATCTCAAAGTCAATTACTTTGACATTAAGTCAAATGTTCATGTAAGATTACATTTCAAAAGAAAAGTTCTAGATCAGGTAAACCTCTAGCAATGCTAGCCAGACAACACTGATCAAAAGTCCCTCAAACTGAACTCCTTAGTAGATGCAAAAACTTAGTGTACTTATCATCCAGGGCTTATTCGACAGAAATCCTTCCCGATGAATGGCATTCAGGAGATCAGGTTTTCTTATATTTGTGTTCCATTAGACTTGCAAATTAATAAAAAAAAAATCTAGACATTTGCAACTTCGGGTAAAACCGAAAACAAGATCTAATAATTAGTGTCTATTTCTGAAAGAAGTGCATATTTAAAGACCACAGGCAATTAACAACCAGGTTGTCCTGTAATCATGGATAGTATTAATTGGAGTGTAGTGTAGGGTTTCATGCAAATCACTTTATACAGCAGTAACCACTTTTATTCTCTTCTGCATTATGTGATTCAATCAATGGAATAGTCAGATTAAAGTGAAATTGCTTCATGTTCTATTTACTATAACTAAGGAGGCACTCACCACATTTGTATGTTCCTGAAAGTCAAGTAAAAATTAACAATCCTCTCTTTACAATAAAATTTTAGGAAAGGACAATGGCCTTCTTCATCTGAATTATTTTCTGACTTTAAACAAGGGTACTCTCCCCACTCCCTTGTATTGTCTTTACATGATCTCAATGAAAACAGTGTGAGGAATTATTGCTACCAGAGAGATTACTGCTACTCAAGGGATGTCAGCAAGTCACCCATGGTCTCTAGTTCAGACTATTAAGAAACGTGTACTACAATCATAAGAATGGAGATGGTAGTTACATATATATGAAACAACTTGCTTAGAAGAGCTATAAAAATTCAAAACCTTATACTCAGCTCAAGGCAGGGTTATATAATCTCCTCATCTGAAGATCAAGTAAAACATTCATCTGTGTGGGGGTAATTTTAGCACAGTAACCAAGATGACCTCAGAGGGGATCACTTAGTCTCAGTGTGTATAATACTTTGACAGAATGTATATGGCATTGAGCTATAAATATTAACTAAATCTAGAAATCAAAAGTTTTTCTTTTTTAGTTATGGCTTTATACCATACAAAAGAAATTAATGTTAAAATGCAGGTCTTTCATATATAAACTATATCAGATTGCTTACTGTCTCAAGGAGGGGGGAGAAGAGGGAGAGAGGGAGGGAGGGAAGAAGGGAGGAATAGAATTTGGAACTCAACAACTTATAAAAAAAGTTTTGAAAAATGCAATGTTTTTCTTATATACAAGAAGAAAATTCTGGAACAATGACAACAAATCCCTTGTCTTTGCATCTCCTTCAGACAAATTGTCACCACTGCATCTCTGAAGTAGCAACTTAAGTAAGTATACTGAAACTGACTTTAAATGATCAGTGATATTAATCATTCAATCTGTAGTCATTTGTTAATTGCCTGTGATATGTCAGGTAGTGTTGGGTGATGAGGATACAAAGACAAAAATGAAACTCCCTCTGCTCTCAAGGTGCTTACCTTCTTTTAGGAGAGTCAGCATAAAGCTGTGTGGTACATACAGTAGCTGGCTCTGAAGCCAGGGGCCTGGGTTCAAATCCTACCTTTGACACAGAATAATTGTGTGACCTTGGGAAAATCCCTTAGACCACCTAGCCCTTTGTTCCTCATCTGTAAAATGAGGGGTTTGGACCCAATGAATTCTAAAGTCTCCTTTAGTTTGAAAGTCATGATTATGATCCAAAATATATACAAAATATACTCAAATTGGAAAGGAAATTTCATGAAAAGAGACAGTAGCAGCCGAGAAAAGCCTTCATGAATGAAGGTTGAACTTGAGCTGAGCTTTGAAGAAAGCTAGGATTCTAAAAGTGTACTTTAGTGAGGAAAGAGTGCATTCCAAACCTAAAGGACAGCTTGTACAAGGCTGGGAAAACAGAGTGATCTACGCACACAACAAGAATGACTGCACTGTGTTGTAATGAGTAAAAAGGGGGCTAGTGTTATATCATAAGGTTCAAAGGGTAGTGGAAAGGGCAGATTGTAAAGAACAATAAATATCGAACAACAGAATCTGTATTTGATTCCAGAGGTTATAGGAAACTTCTGCCATTTATTGATCAAGGGAGTAATAGTCAGACACAAGCTTTAAAATAAACATACAAAAGAAATTCATATTAAACTGAAAAACTTCTTACACACAAGGACATTCTGGAAGAGTTAAACAGCAACAACAACAACAAACTACCTTTGCCTTTGCATCTGCTTTCTGGCAATTATCATGGTGGTTCTCAGAAGTATCAACTTAGGGGGCAGCTAGGTGGTGCAGTGGATAAAGCACTGGCCCTGGATTCAGGAGGACATGAGTTCAAATCCAACCTCAGACACTTGACGACACTTACTAGCAGTGTGACCCTGGGCAAGTCACTTAACCCTCACTGCCCCCACACACACACAAAAAAAGAATAATAAGAAGAAGTATCAACTTAACTAAGTCTCCTATAATTGACTAAATGATCAGGAATGTTGGGACCAAGTTGAAAACTTTAGGGTACCCTTTTGGTTTTTCTTTGTCCTTTTGAAATATTACTAAATAAGAGGGAAGAACTGTATCTGGGAAACCAACAGCACTTTCAACAACCCCCTAGTAGTTTCCACCTACCAAAATCCTCATTTTTTTTAACTCAAATGTTCTAGCAAAGATACTTTTTTTTTTTTTTGCAGGGCAATGGGGGTTAAGTGACTTGCCCAGGGTCACACAGCTAGTAAGTGTCAAGTGTCTGAGGCCGCATTTGAACTCAGGTCCTCCTGAATCCAGGGCCGGTGCTTTTTCCACTGTGCCACCTAGCCGCCCAAAGATACTTTTTTTAAAGTTCACTTAATGATGTTCTATGACTGTAAAGCAAAGAATACAATCTCCAAAGATAAAAATTACAAGTATCCCAGAGGGCAACAAAGAAATGTATGGCAGGCATTAATACAGGTCCCAATAAATGACCTGCACACAAGATATGGTATAAAAGATATCAAAGATACATTTGATCAGGAAAGGAAGTAAGTCAGTAATATTTTAAGTACAAAAGATAATAGATGGACATTAGCTTAACAGCTCTACTAATACCCATGACATTATCAAAATATCCGGAAAATGGTTTCCATTGCCTATGGGTAGATCCTGCACAGAAGATTCACAAAAAGATATGGATGAAGCTAAGAAGGTATTAAGAGGTTGTGATTTACACCAGTGTAGGAAATACCCATACCAATAAGATCAAATAAAAGAAAAAATGAAAGAAAGTAAAAAATAGCATGATTCAGTTTGTATTCAAGCAATATCAGTTCTTTCTTTGGAGGTGGATAGTATACTTCATCATTAGTCCTTTGGGATTGTCTTGGATCGTTGTATTGTTGAGAATAATTAAGTCATTCACAGTTCTTGATTGAATAATATTACTGTTACTATGTATAACATTCTCCTGGTTCTGCTCACTTCACTTTACATCAGTTCACATAAATATCTGTGCTTTACCAGCTCTGTTTTCTTATCACTAATTTGTAATTGTCTACTATCTACAGGGGGTCTTTCTATCAGTATAAATTACCAAGAGGGTTTTAAAAAGAAAAAGCTACAAATAACCCCCCAAAGTTTACATACAGCTTCAATGTCTCTATTCTTTAAAAGATATTAAAACACTCTTTCGAACATGAGAATTTTTAATAAGCAATTAAAGCCAAACAAAATCTGACTAACTCAAATCAAACTGAATGACATGAAGCTCAGCAGTAGCGGACTAACCCTTCACTAGCTGTCCAAAGCTAATCAGAGCTCAGCCAACTGTTCTCACTGTTTGACCTGTGACAGGTCACTGAACCTCTCTGACTTAGCATGTTAACAAGAAAACAACAACATAAAATTATCATGGGCTTTTTGTGAGATACATCTCAAAGAAATTCCTTGAATATCCTATTTTTGCAAAGTGCTAAATAAATGCTAAAATTATAATGAAAATGGTTGGCAACTTGTCGTAGAACGTCTCTAGCTCTATCTGGGCACAGTTTCAGTGCTTTTACAAAACATTTCCCCGTGGATGCATCTCATTCTGCACAGTTGCTATAAGGGTAATCATTTTGACTGGCCATAACCTAAATCCAGTCTATGGAATCCTAATCAAGCTGGAGAGACAAGCCCAATAAATTTAGCTTGTATTTCTGGAAGGAGAGAGACATTTCTTCCAGGAAACTGGAAGCAAGGTCCTAATCAGAGGAAAAGAGTGAGCGTTCTATTCCCTTGGCACAGTCTATAACACTGAAGTCCTAAACAGAAGGGAGTCATCTTGCCGTCAGATGAGAAGGGAAAGCCAAGAGAGTCAGGGATTCCATATGCAATCACATGATAGCCTCTGCATCATGAAGAAGGAGCCATGACTAACATACTTTATGTGATAAAATAACCTAAATTTGGAAAGTTGGCCATTTGTAAGAGTCATGACTATGCGTGAATAAAAGGCAGATGGCTCTTCCACAAGAACAATGAGCCAATATGGGGCCATTCTGATCCATTCAATCCATCTTATGCTCAGCAAATAGACAAAAACAAATAAATAGTTAGGCTGTCCCACTCTAAAACCTCTGGCTTTTGTGAATTTGAAAAGAGGCCAAAAACAGATATCACACAAGGACCTTGTGATGGGTTCAATGCATCATTTTACCTGCTCCGCTGGAGTAACTTGATTGGATAGAATATGGTACAAAGAACACTGGATTTAAAGTTGGAGGACCTGAGTTCCAAATCTCTAAACTTCTCTGGGACCTTGTTTCCCTCATTTGTAAAACAGAAGGCTATACACTAAAGGACTTTTAAGGTCCCTAGCCACATGAAACCCCACAATACTTGAAACTTGCATAACTATAAGCTTCTTCTAATGTGTATTGAGACCATTTGGTCACTAAGGGACTGCCAAATCATTTGCAGATAAAATCTAAAAAGACAACTCAATATGCAAATAGAGGCCTTTAAACACGTGGGGCTAATAGAGCCTACATATATTCATGTCCTCAATACTGAAAAGGATTCCGATGGTAATTGAAATGAGAGATAAGGTGTGGCAGAGATAAAGACCACTTCATTAATAATCCTTTAAACAGTTCTTTAAACCATTCTTAGAACAGAGATATAATTGGACATCATTAAGTCAGTCAATATACATATTAAGTGCTTAATATGTGTCAGGCACTGTCTTAAACAATGGGGGTATGGGGCAGCTAGGTGGTGCAGTGAATAAAGCACTGGCCCTGGATTCAGGAAAACCTGAGTTCAAATCCAGCCTCAGACACTTGACACTTACTAGCTGTGTGACCCTGGGCAAGTCACTTAACTGCCATTGCCCCACAAAAACAAACAACAACAACAAAAAAAAAACAATGGAGGTACAAAAAAGAGGTAAAAGAGAATTCCTGCCCGTAAGAATAGCTAGGTGGCAGGGGGCAGCTAGATGGTGCAGTGGATAAAGTACTGGCCCTGGATTCGGGAGGACCTGAGTTCAAATCCAGCCTCAGACACTTAACACTTACTAGCTGTGTGACCCTGGACAAGTCATTTAACCCTCATTATCCTGTCCCCCCACCCCCCAAAAAAAGTTCTAAAAAAAGAAAAGCTAGGTAGCATAATGGATACCATGCCAGGCCTTCAGTCAGAAGCAATCATCTCCCTAAATTCAAATCTGGTCTCTGATACTTACCAGCTGTGTGACTCTGGGTATGTCACTTAAGCTCTCTCTGCCTCAAATGGGGTCTGAGAAGAGTTGGACATGACTGAAAAATCATCTCTGCAGTACTGTGTCCTCAACAAGCTCACAATTTAATGGGGAAGAAAACAAGCAAATATGTACAAACAAGCTACATACAAGATAAAAAAGAAATAATTAAAATAGGGAAGGCACTAGAATTACAAGGGGTTGGGAAAGGCTTCCTGTAAAAGACTGGATTTCAATTGGGATAATCATTCATAGAAAAGAGGTATCTTATATATTCAGTCTATAAGTAAAATACTTCTGAGATGGAAAACTACTTACTCAGAGATAACAAAAAGTCTGTCAGGCTGAAATGACTCATGAAGTTAAAGCAATTTGTAACTCCAAAGCAAACATGTCTCCTGATAATTTCTATCTGCATTAATACCTAGGAAGCTTTACACTAATTTCAGGCCCATGTACACTACTACAAGTTCGAAAGATTGATAATTTTTAACTGAGCTTTGAGATACATGATCAAATAACTTTTTTTTTAATCTTCATTTACTTAAACCAAAAATTGATGGGTATCCAGCTATGCAAATAGGATGTCAAAAATGTATCCTCAAGGGGCAGCTAGATGGCGCAGTGGATAGAGCACCGGTCCTGGATTCAGGAGTACCTGAGTTCAAATCTGGCCTCAGACACTTAACACTTACTAGCTGTGTGACCCTGGGCAAGTCACTTAACCCCAATTGCCCCTCAAAAACAAAACAAAACAAAAAAAAAATGTATCCTCAAGAAGAATAAAACTTTGTAAGGTATATATAGAGAAAGAATAAGATGAAAGTAATACACCCACTGCTTTGGACCATTGGACTGTAAGCTCCCTGAGACTAGAAATTGCTTCTTTGTATTTATATTTCCAGCACCTAACATAGTACCTAGAAGATAGTAGACACTTAACACATCCTTGGGGACAGAGACTGTAATGCCAAGACAAAAGACAGGGAAAAAAATTATTTTTGTTCCCATTTATGTCAAGGAGAATAACCTTCAGACTGGAAAAGGTAAGGAAATAAGTTGAGAGAAACAACATTCATTTAAATAATCAACCTGTTTTAGTTATATGCCATTACCTTGTTCTCATTTTTATTCTTAGAAATGTAATCTCATATTGGCTGGGTATTGTTTCAATCTTTGTACTTGGATCCTCAGCACCTAGGCCAGTGCTTGATAACACTGTTGTTGATCAGTCATGTTCAACTTCATAATTGGGGGTTTTCTTGATAAAGATACTGGAATGTTTTACCATTTCCTTCTCCAGCTCATTTTACAGAGGAGGAAACTGAGGGGTTTTGTATCCCCAGGGTTAAGTGACTTGCCCAGGGTCACACAACACATCCAGTGTCTGGGGCCAGATTTGCACTCAGGAAAATGAGTTTTCCTGACTCTAAGCCTGGCACTCTATCCACTATACCACCTAGCTGCCACATTATGTGCTTAATAAACACTGGCTGATTGATTCTAATTTGGCATAAGTTTTCATTTTTATTCCAACAAGTTTGACTCTCTTCCCAAACTGATTCAGAAATGATTCCTACATGAGTAGTCAGTTGATTCCTGACCACTAAGGTATGGTAAACTTCATGTTCTGTGGTGTTATCTGGCACTCACCGTGTCAAATGCTCCCTAACTCTATTTTTGAAGAAAACATTCAGAGAATGTAAGCTTCATGACAAGCTTGTCTTTGTAACTCCAGTCTCTAATTTTGTGCCTTACACAAAACAAAAGTGAAGCTTATGTGATGTCTACAAACTGCTTGGTGTTTTTTTTTTTTATTTCTTTATCCTGAACCATATTTTCCAACATTTTCCATCATCCTCCCTTGCTGCCAAGTAGTGTGCCAAAGAACGAGGTTGACGCTCAAACAATTTTTTGTGACTTTATTGTCTCTAGGAATGACTGCAGGGACCTGGGGTTAAATTCATGGTCTTAATTCAGCCTATCTTTTTTCTTAAATTTTATTGATACTTTTTTAAAAAAATACCACACCTACTTTCTGATATATTTGCCTTCCCACCATAAAAAGGTAAGCAAAACACAGCAACTTTATCTGATAGCATCTGCAACAATCTGAACCCATAGTCTGTGGTCTCTCTACTGAGAGAAGGGAAAATGTGTTTTATCATCTGTTCTTCTGGGCCAAGAATTCTCCTTGTAATTAATCCAAGTTTATTAACCTTCTCTTTCCAGATTTAATTCACAAGGGGATAACACTAGCCATGTTTCCTTCATGTACTTTCCATTTTGAAGAGACTTGTATTCCATGGAACTGAGAAAGGGAATACAGAGTTTGGGGAATGGGATTTCCTTGTCACTTCTGCCATGTAGACTCCTTGGCATCCTGTAAGGATCGATTTAGATACTACTTGCTATAGTAAGCCTTTCCAATCCCCCTAGTGCTCCTGGAGCTCCTAGAGAGGGAGAACTCTCCTGACTCAGAGGCCTCTATCCAAACATCCCTCTGTGATATGTTTAATGTCATCCCCCTTCTGTTTGATTACTTCCAATGACTGGAAAAAGGACCTCCATTCCACTGACTTTTTTTTTTGGGTGAGGCAATTGGGGTTAAGTGATTTGCCCAGGGTCACACAGCTAGTGAGTGTTAAGTGTCTGAGGTCAGATTTGAACTCAGGTCCTCCTGACTCCAGCACCAGTGCTCTATCCACTGCACCACCTAGATGCCCCCCACTGACTTTTAATATCCTATATTTCTTCATAGTGTGGGTATGTATACCCTGCTTTGTAAGATAATATATTCTATTGCATATATAGATATATATTATATGATAAAGTATAATGTATAGTATATATAACAATGTTTATATGCAATAACATCACAATATATATGCATTTCTGTACCTATACATGTATACTTACATGTGTACATATACGTACAGTATATGTTATGGGTAAATATGTTTTCTGTATTTGTCTCTCCAACACTTAGCATAGTAAACATTTAAATGCTTTTTCATTCATTCATTCATTAGTATATACTCCTTAAAACTGCATAAGGGAAAACTACTCAGATCTCTTAAAACAAACTGACAAACTGAAAACAGAAATAATCCATCAGTTATTTCCTGAAAGAAACTCCAAAATGAAAACTCTGAAGAATGTTATACATAGTCAAAATCCAAAGCTTCCATGTCAAAGAGAGAAAAAAAAAACTACAAACAGCCATTAAGCAAAAATTCAATCTGAGGAACAACAGTCGGTATCATGCAAGATTTAGCAGCTATGACTATAAAGGACATCATGATAGCATGAAAAATTATATTACAAAAAAGCGAAAGATGTAGGCTTAAAACAAAGAATAACTTATTCAGCATAATCCTACAAGGAAATACATGGACTTCTAATGAAGTAGAGCACTTTCAAAGATTCTTGATGCAAAGAATAGAGAAGAATAAAAACTTCACACTACAAATACTGGAGTAAAGAGAAACACAAAAAGTTAAATACAAGTCAGCAATCAGAAAAGACTTTGTAAAAATTAAATATTTGCATTCTAATAGGGAGAGAGGATAACAAAAGCATCACCTAAGAAAGTAATGTCAAAAAGGTTCATAGAGTCAAATAAGATGAAGGGCTATGAGTAATTTTTTGTTATGTTGCGATAATCTTCAAAGAAGAAAGGAAAAACAGAGAGGGGAAAGAACACACTAGATGAGAAAGGGGGGAGAGGAATTTATGTCACATATTTAGGGGGTACAAGTAGAAGTCTATAAAAATGAGGAAGAAGATATCACTTGACCCTCACTTTGGATTTATGAAGAGTGAAGACAGTAGAACCAGAAGAATAAGTCTACCATCAACCAAGATTCCAGAACACCAGTGATTTAGAATGCTACCCACTAAGGGGCAGCTAGGTAGTGCAGTGGATAGAGCACCAGCCCTGGATTCAGGAGGACCTGAGTTCAAAATCCAGCCTCAGACCCTTGACACTTACTAGCTGTGTGGCCCTGGACAAGTCACTTAACCCCAATTGCCTCACTAAAAAAAAAAAAAAAAGAATGCTACCCACCTCCTGAGACATTATAGATAAGATATGCAGAGCAAAACACATATTTTTGAAAAGGGATAATGTTGGGGGCGGCTAGGTGGCACAGTGGATAAAGCACTGGCCCTGGATTCAGGAGTACCTGAGTTCAAATCCGGCCTCAAACACTTGACACTTACTAGCTGTGTGACCCTGGGCAAGTCACTTAACCCCCATTGCCCTGCAAAAACAAAAACAGAAAAGGGATGTTTTCTGTTGGGGTATGTATATTTGATGAAGGAATTCCTTTAGGAGGGGAGGAATAGATGCTTATTAATTAAAAAAATAGAATTTAATATAAAAAGTTGAATGAAGGGATAATTCCCATAGGAAAGGGAAGAGATCTACCTCATTTTAAGTTTTAACTTCTGTTGCTCCACCTGAAGGTAAGCTGACCATGGAACCTCAAAGTCTATTTTGTCTTAAAGGTGGAGATGTAAGGAGCTAGCTAATTAATTAAAATGAATTTCTTAAGCCTCAGCTATGGTCTAAGTTCTGGGGATCCAAAGACAAAAAAATTAAACAGTCTGTGTCTTCAAGAAACTTACAATCTATTGAGGGAGACAAGATGTACATTTATAATTATATGCAGAATATATGCAAAATAAAAGCAAATTAATTTCAAGAAGGAAGCTCAAGCACCTGGGAGATCAAAAAAGACCTCCTGTAGGAGGTGGTACTTGAGTTGAGCTTTAAAGTTAGGGAGCCTAAGAGGTACAGGAATGGCGTGTAGCCTATACAAAACCAGACAGGCTGGAGACTAAATATCAGGTGTGAGCAACAGCAAGAAGGCTAGTTTGGCTAGATCAAAGTGTGTAAAGGAGAGAAAGATAAAAGGCTGAAAGGAAAACTGGAGCCAGCTTTAAATGACAGAAGCTTGTTATTTGATACTAAAGTCAATAGGGAGCAGAGTTTACAAAGCAGGTAACTGACTAGCTCTTTAAAAATACTATTTTGTTAAATGTATGGAAGACAGATTAGATAGGAGAGAGACATCAATTAGGAGGCTATTGCAAGAGTCCAGGCAAGAGGTGATGAGGCCCTTCTGAAGTAGGGTGGCGACCTATGAGTAGAGCAAAGGAGACAAATTCCAGAAATGCTGTGGAGGACTGAATATTGAATGGGTGGGTAAGGGAGAAGTCCAGAATGACTATAAGGCTGCAAACCTAGGCAAGATGAGGAGGCTTGGAAGCCAGGTACTATATGCCATGGAGCCAACTGGTTGCCAATACAGATAATCTGACAGACTTCACTCTTTAAGGAATTTTACTCCCTCCCTTACAGACCCCATCAAGGAACTGTGTTTAAGAGGAACTCATTACTGTGGAGCCAAGTATGCACAACTACCCATCTTTGTCACCTAGAAAGGGATAAAGAATGCTCCCCACCCTAGGTGTCTATCAGATTTGACTGACTTTAAGAAGTCATCTGTGAGCTCCCCAAGAATAAGAATTTGGTGAAGAGAAAGAGAAAGGCCTAGATTCATCTATTAAAGGGAGAGCACATTTCTAACTCCACTCTCCACCAGCGTCCTGAAGAAAGAGAACCAACTCATTACAATTCAATTAAGTCAATTATCACCAGCTGTTGTAGTTCAGGTTGTTATGGTGCTGAAGGATCACAATTGGAATGAAATGAGATACTTGTAGCCCATCTAATAGTTCACAAGCCAGACAATGAATGAGCAAGGAAACAACCTGGATTCTAATGAGGAGAGCTTCCCTGCATCTGTGTGGCCAGGTCATGTGTGTCATGGTCAAGCCTGAAGAAAAGCAGCTGCTACCTCCTCATTGGCTGGCTTTTGTACTTGGACCACAAGGAAGTTATATCAGTAGCCCAAGCCTCATTCCTTGAACCAATTAAGTCTTGAAGACAGTTCTAATAGCTTTTAAGAGAAAACTAGCCTAACTTAAAAGGCAAATATTGTTCCTACCATGAATGCCTTCTCCTCAAACAGAAGCAGTGGAGCAGGGGTGTGCTAGAACCTGTTCATACAGCTCACAAAAGCCAATCATAAAATTTTCAGTTTGAGCATTTACATGTCAGCAATTGTCAGATGCTACAAATGAGGGCTTGATTTGTTGGTTTTTCCATTGTCTAGACTTTTAAAAGTAATAGAGAAATTGTTAATAATGCAAATTAAACATAAAAGTGTGTTAAACATTTGCCAGCACACCACTGTAGAAAAACCAAACCATTTGGGACACTTTGAATTATGGATCCCATGATCTTCTGCAAGGCCTCTGGGAGTTTCTTGATATCTACTCTTTCCTTCAGTGACCAAATAAAATGTTTGATTTGTCAAAAAAGTAATAGTAATAAATTATTATTTATTAATTGGTAATAATTACTAAAAAGTAATAGCCATTTAGATGAACTTCTTACCATCCATTCCTAATTGCCATGCAGTTGGTATACACTTATCATTAAATATGCATCAGCTTAACTTGGTTTTAAGTATTGATTTAAACATAAAATATCATTCACCATGTGCCCAATTATAATATGGCAGCAGTATTCTCTAATTATACCTTTAAAAAATTAAAGATAACACTTATATATTTACTTTGTAATCAATTAATGAAGGAATATATATGAATGATATCCCACAAACCTGCACATCCAGACAGAGGCCACTGGCAATAATAGTCATCTGCTATATCCTGAAACCAGTAAGTTAAGAAAGAAATTCAACTTCTGGTTGTCCAATCTCATACCTCACTGGAAATCAAATGTTTCATTATGGAGAAAGAGTCACTTGTCTCTATCACACCCCCTGCTTTCCCTCCCTAAATGCTGGCATAACCGGTTAGGTTACTATAAGGTCATAAAATCATAGAATTTTAGAGCTAGAAGGAATCTACAAGATTATCTCCTCCAAAGTCCTCATTTTACAGATGAGTAATTGAAGGTCAGAAATGCATTTACCCAAAGTCACAAGGTAAGGAGTTAAAAATCATATTTGAGGGCAGCTAGGTGGCGCAGTGGATAGAGCACCGGCCCTGGAGTCAGGAGTACCTGAGTTCAAATCCTGCCTCAGACACTTAACACTTATTAGCTGTGTGACCCTGAGCAAGTCACTTAACCCCAATTGCCTCACTAAAAATAAATAAATTTTTTTTAAAAATCATATTTGAGAGTAGAATGTGGCATCTGACTTTGTGCACATAATTCTGCCATGGAACACTTGGCTTTGGATAATACTGGTAGGAAATGAGGTTGCAACTCAAGAAAAAGAGGTATGATTGGTCCATAGTTCAAGTCATCTAGAGATAGACAAAATTCAATTTGGTCAAAATGTGTTCTTCACATTGTGTTTCTTGCTTGAACAGTTAGGCAGCTCTTGTGACCATGAATACAGATCTACTGTTGGTACCTTGCTTGATAATAATGCTCCAAAAATCAATGAAAAAAGTTTACTGTGGTTGCATCTAGCAAGCAATCAATACAGGGCAATGGATTTGCAGCATGAAGACTTGAGCTTCAATCATGACCTTGCCAATTAGAGTGTAACATTAGGCCAATCACTTTTACCTGTCTGGGGCCTAATGTAAATAAGGGAGTTAGACATACATCTAAGATCCCTTTCCAGTTCTAAATCTACAACCCTAGGAGCTGTGATTAAACACAGGGCTCTCTGGGAATGCACAAATATGGATATTCCACAAGTTATGTGAATTATTATATATCGTTCATTAATATTGTTTGAACCTAGCTTTATGAGGTTAAAAAACAACATGAAAAGCTGACTGTAGAGCTGAGAGAACCTCCAGGGAAGCCAGATGGTTGTAAAGAATGCTTAGATCCCACCCAGTGCTTGTTCTGGGTTCCCTCGGGTCTGTTTCTGGGTCTATACAAAGTTTATGTTTTGAGTTCCTCAAAATAGATTGACTTACCTGATAGTTTACATCTCAAACTGGTCTTCTCTTAGAAACTACCTTGTTATTTGTCCTTTATTTTTGAAGATCAATGACATCATGGAGTCATATCTTGACTCATATGAATTTGAATTTAAGTGAGGCAGAGTTGCACAAAGTGCCTCATTCTGTCTTCCAGAATACAGTGGCAAGAAAAAGTCAAGCCAACTAGCAATGACCCAGAATGCAGTGGATGACCTTGGTGTTTCTGAATGTCTGACCAGTTCTAAATACTCTATAGTACTTGTTTCAGTCACCTTCATAGCCAGTGGAACAAATTATTCTCATCCGACCATTTCCACTGGGGGAAATCTTCACATGCTTGGGATAGACACTTTCCAGACTCACCAACTGGTTTGAGGCCTATTCATCACCCTCAACCTAGTTTAGCCTATCTTCTGAGATGGTTTACAGGGGTATGGCCACTGTGTATGCTACAGCTTCTTGGAGCCACGGGTGAGAGTTGAGTGCCAGGTAGAAACCAAAGGTGAATGAGCAGCCCTGAAAAGGGTGTTAATCCTCCTTGAATACCCCATACATCCCAAAGAGACTGTCCACTTGAGGCCAGTCAGGCAAATATCCTTATGCCTTCATTTGAACTCTATATAATGTAAGCTCACAAAGATTTAGGGAGGGAGCTGCCCCTTTTTTCCAGTTCTCTCTCTACCAAATGACTTAATAAAATTAATTCTAAAACTATTTCAGATTTTGAGATTTGTTCTCACAAACAATATGGTATCAGAAATGGGATTCCCTAGTTAAATTAAACTCAAAATATCTCCAAGACCATGGAAGCTAAATCTCTGTGATTTTTAGGATTGAAAATGGGTGGGACCAACCAACACAAAATCAAATTATTTGCAGCTAGGATTAAGATTAAGCACAAAACAAAAGAAACATACACAATAGAAGGTTTAAGAAGGTAGAAATAAAAGGAGAACAAGAGGAACCGGAGAAACCCCTTTGTACTGACAGTGTAAAGGAGAGTAATGTGAAACAAGGGTTTGGACTTTTGGATAAATGGTTGGAGAAGGCTTTTTTTTTCCTTTTTTCATCTAGATAAGGATATATGAAACATTTGTAGAGATGCCTGTTGCCAATTTCAGAAAGACAATATTCAATCAAGTTATACTATTTACCAAATCAAAATATAGAAATAAATTTGTGACATGGAATTATTTGAGTATAGCACACTAAAATTCTTTCCTTGAAAGACCACTAGAACAATGATCCAACACAATCCCAAAGGACTAATGATGAAGCATACTATCCACCTCCAAAGAAAAAAGTGATATTGATTGAACACAGACCTAAGCATGCTATTTTTCACTTTCTTTTTTTTCTTTTATTCAAGTTTTCTTATACAAAATGACTAATATGGTAATGTTTTAAATAATTACACATTTATAACCTATATGTGATTGCTTACTGCTTCAGGAAGGGGGGAGGGGACAGAGGGAACGAGGGATAGAATTTGGAACTAAAAACTTTAAATAAAAATGTTTATTATTAAAAAAAAAAGACCATTAGAAGAATATGTCCCATGAACTGATGCTGAGTGAAATGAACAGAACCAGGAGAACATTGTACACAGTAACAATATTGTGTGACAATCAACTGTGATAGACTTAGCTCCTCAGTAATACAATGATCCAAGACAATTCCAAAAGATTCATGATGGAAAATGCTCTACACAACCAAAAAAAGAACTATTGGGTCTGAATGCAGATTGAAGCGTACTATTTTCACTTTGTTTTTTTTTTTCTTTCTTGTGGTTTTTCCCTTTTGCTCTGATTCTTCTTTCACAACATGACTAATGTGGAAATATGTTTAACATGATTGTACATATATAACTTAGATTGCTTGCTGTCTTGGGGAAGGGGGAAGGAAGAGAGGGAGAAAAAATTAGAACTCGAAACCTTACAAAAATAAATGTTGGGGGTGGCTAGGTGGCGCAGTGGATAAAGCACCAGCCCTGGATTCAGGAGTTCCTGAGTTCAAATCCAGCCTCAGACACTTGACACTTACTGGCTGTGTGATCCTGGGCAAGTCACTTAACCCCCATTACCCCGACAAAAAAAAAAAAAAGAATGTTGAAAACTATCTTTGCATGTAATTGGAAAAAAACACTATTAAGAAACAAAAAAAGAAGATATCTCAATCCTTGGAGCCTCATGGGCTCCAAAAAAAAGACAGATGGGAATATGAGAGTGAATCTTTGAAAATGAGCTAACTGAAAGCAATGGGCTCTATACTCTGAGGTGGTGCTGGCAGTTAATAGCCCTTGGAAAAATGAAATTTTAATGTTATCATTTGTGATTGTATATCCAGATTTGATTTGGTTGAAATTTGTCTGGAAACTAAATTATAATACGGTCTCATTCACAGTGAGATGTGTTCTCCTATTGAGATAACTGTGGTAAAGCAGAACTTAATGCAAAATACACTTGATATGTGGCATTAAGCCAATATGCTTGGAAACTAACAGACCAGGAAACCTGAGTTCAAATCCAACGTCAGAAATTTACTTAGCTATACAAACCTAAACAAGTCACTTGACCTCTGTTTGCCTCATTTTCCCTGTTTGTAAAATAGGACAATAATAGAACTTACCTCCCAGAGTTACTGTGAGGATCGAATGAGATAATTTTTTTAATTATTATTTTTAATTTTTTTCCGGGTTATGGGGGTTAAGTGACTTGCCCAGGATCACACAGCTAGTAAGTGTCAAGTGTCTGAGGTCATATTTGAACTCAGGTACTCCTGAATCCAGGGCTGGTGCTTTATCCACTGCGCCACCTAGCTGCCCCCGGATAATAATTTTAAAGTGCCTGGAACATTGTAAACACTATATAAACGTTTGCTACTAATTATTTTTATTAAGTGTGATTACTCTATACTAGTTTTTGAATGTGACTAGAATAGAATTTCAAACTGATAGTTGGTCATTTTTTATAGAAGAAGATTTGGATATGCATTTAACTGAATTGATGCTATTTGACTGGCAAAAAGGTTTTGTGTTAGGTTTTTAAAATCCATAATATTGTTCATATTATTGTTACACTTCTAATTTTTATTGTATTGTGAATTTGGGAAAACCACTGCATAATAAATGCCATTAATTTGAAAAATGATAACCAGAGGGTGTTGCAATTATATCATTAAAAAGTAACTTTTAATCTGGATGCTGTTAGATTATGAATTGGAAAGGCAAAGAATGTGGTCACAAAGTTCAAAATTGTTAAGTGTTTAATTGGGTATATTTTGCTTAAAATGGATAATAATAACTTGTTGAGGAAAAAAAGTACCACAGACCTCTTAAGTGGTCCTTATCTGTAAGGTTCCTTGGGCCTTTTTTTTTTTGGTGGGGGGAGGGGAGGTGCAAGGTCATAAGATATTACTAACTCTGAGAGAGAACAAGTTGTGAAGTTTTAAAGAACTTACAAGATTGCTTAAAATGTTTTATCTAATAGTTTAGTCATCACTTAGGAAAATTATGAAATTGTACCTGTTGATTAATAGCATATTTTGGAGTTTTATCTTTGAGTCAACTTAGCAACAAAAAAAACCCTTAGTTTTAAAGATTATATCTTCCTTAGGGGTTAATAGGCAATAAGGATATTTGTTAGTCTGGAAGCTTATGTTTTTCTAAGGTTTTTTAATCAACTATTATACATTCACTTTATGTGTGAAACTCCAGAATGTGATTACTCTCTTATTTTATTTTTTTGTAGGGCAATGATGGTTAAGTAACTTGCCAAGGGTCACATAGCTAGTAAGTGTCAAGTGTCTGAGGTCAGATTTGAACTCAGGTCCTCCTGAATCCAGGGCTAGTGCTTTATCCACTGTACCACCTAGCTGCCCCCCCCTCCCCCCCAGAATGTGATTGCTCTTAATTTCTAAATTACTGATTTCTGCTCCAGGATGAATAAGGATAAATAAGATAAAGCCTTCTATCTATACTTATTGCAACATGAGAAAAGCAGCAATAACCCAGTTCTAAGCTGTGATTAATGAAATTTTGTTATTAGTGAAATTTTACTATTTGAAGTAAAATCTCTTGGCACTATAATTTTATATTGTTCTGAGTTTTTATTTCAGGTATGATTGTATGAATTGTTATTAAGCCAAAAGTACATCATTCAAGGGGAAAGCCATGTGCTGCTCAAAGAGAATGCAGTCTAAGAACTGCTAAAAGTAGATGTCTATGCTTGAGAAAGTTGAGGAGATAATCTTGCATGAGTAAAGGTAAGATCCTTGATTCAGTTTCTCCATGGTGCTATTTTCTTTTTAAACTTGAAATTTTCCCACCTGTTTAATTCTGAGCCTGGCTATGATACCTGTGAATAAAGTGGAACTTTGCGGCATAATCAGCTCTTAACTATAACTTTTACCTGGAATCAAACAGATATAAGGGAGTTTTTTCCCTGCTATGTTTATATCAGGTCAGTCTGTGCCCTTGAAGGCACAGACTTGATATTGTTATAACCATGTCCCCTTCTTTTTCCTTTCATACCAAAAATTTCTATAATCTGGGCAGATGAGCTGTAGAAGTTTTTGTCATTGCAATCCTAAATCGATTAATCAATACATAAATACTATAATATCTCTGAGTTACTATAATAGGATGCAAGTATAAAAGATCTTACTGTTTTTAATCTGAATTTGTGGTCAATTTCCTAGTCTAAGCAGCTAGGTAAATCAGTTTTTAAGTTTACCACCTCTATGCTAATGGTTATATATTCATGTATAAGTTTAGGTCCTTAAAGTCTTTTATTCAGGGGCATCTAGGTGGCACAGTGAATAGAGCACCAGCCCTGGAGTTAGAAGGACCTGAATTCAAAATCAAATGAGTCAAATCCAGCCTCAGATATTTACTAGTTATGTGACCCTGGACAAGTCACTTAACACTGATTGCCTCCCAAAAAAAAGTATCTTATTTGTTTAGGATGCTATGAAGAGGGGGCAGCTAGGTGTCACAGTGGATAAAGCACTGGCCCTGGATTCAGGAGGAACTGAGTTCAAATTTGGTCTCAGATATTTGACACTTACTAGCTGTGTGACCTTGGGCAAGTCACTTAATCCCCATTGCCCCTCCAAAAAAAAAAAAGGATGCTATGAAGAAAATATATATCCTAAAAAGAGGGGGATAAGCTAAAGATATAAAAGTTTTAAATTTTGATAATGTAGAAAACTTAACTTTGAGAAAACAACATCATTTTCTCTAAGAATTAGATGTATGTGTTTATACATATGTATAAATGATTGCCTTTAAATGTTTCTTATGGGAAATATAGACTTTGAGTATGGTTTAGTAGTAAGTTCTAAAAATTAGATAAAAGATTTTGCATGTACAATTGCATTATAATGATTGTAAGAAGAATTTTAAATCATGTTTTTTTTCCTACTTTGACACCTCTCTCTCTCTCTCTCTCTCTCTCTCTCTCTCTCTCTCTCTCTCTCTCTCTGATAATATTAAGGGATAGGAGGGCTCATTTTATAAGTCATGCCCTCATGGAGCCTTTTTAAGAGTCTTCCTAAAAAAAAATTTTTTTTTAATTAATTTTTTTTAAGTCTCCCTGGGGGCAGCTAGGTGGTGCAGTGGATAAAGCACATTCACTTAACCCTCATTGTCCCGCAAAAAAAAAAAAGTCTTCCTTCATCTTGTTGATGGCATTGTCTACATCAAGTACAAGGTTCAGATAAAGATAGAAAGAGCAAGTGGTATGAAGTTCTCTAATGTTTCAGGTGAATTATGGTTTCGTAATCTGATATTCTTATTATAGGTCTAATGTTAATAGGATTAGCTCTAGAAGATTTGAGCTGGTTTTCACCACATGAATTAGTTACTGGAAAGCCAAATTTAGGAGGCTGTATTAAATTGTATTTAGTCCTATTACAGGCAGATTTTAGCAGTATTACCTAGGGAATCTCTGCATGACGTGGA
Organism: Dromiciops gliroides; assembly: GCF_019393635.1. Taxonomy (NCBI): domain Eukaryota; kingdom Metazoa; phylum Chordata; class Mammalia; order Microbiotheria; family Microbiotheriidae; genus Dromiciops; species Dromiciops gliroides. Next base: position 461,287,178 of record NC_057863.1, read on the forward strand.
ACCAGAGAAGCAGATCAACTAGGAGAAATCCCCTCCAGGGCTGCCCTGAGAACTAGGCCTATTCCAGAATTTGTAAGATGTTTCCATGGACCAGATAACTACACGGACAGCTGGGCTCAAGATGAAATGTATTGATTAAATGGACTTTGAAGAGACAATGTTATTTAATACTGATAACCATTACTGTGTTACTTTAAAGGGCTTTGAAATTTCATGGTGTTCATGGTTGCCCTTTTGAAAGAGGGGTAGAGGGGCAGCTAAGTGGCACAGTGGATAGAGTACTGGCCCTAGAGTCATGAGGACCTGAGTTCAAATCCAGCCTCAGACACTTGACACTTACTAGCTGTGTGACCCTAGGCAAGTCACTTAACCCCAATTGCCTCACCAAAAAAAAAAAAAAAAAAAAAGAGGGGTAGGCCATAATTCCTTTTATTTATTATTTGGGGATTAGGACAATTCCTCCTGCAACTTTTGGTCAACTGAAAGCCTGTGTTCTGTTTTTATTAACCATACCTTACCAAAACTTGACTTACAAAGTGTTTATAAGTCTGGGCTTCCTAAAGTGATTTCGTTATTTGTCAACTACCTTAGTTAACTGGTGATATGGTGATATCTTCCTTCTCAAATTATTCCATTGTGAGCCCTCCAGGTAGTTTAATCTGTAACTGGATTTAGTTAACTATAGATTCTATTTAACAAAGTTTGTCTCTAAGGGATGTTTGAGATAATGAGTGTATAACCTAGTTCAACTTTTATAACACTGAAGTAAATACAGGATTATAATTTTTGTGATACTCATGGCCACAGTACACTTGTTTCCTGTTGTAAATCCATTGACTTAGAGCTCCTATGGCTTACTCAAATTTATCCCTCTGATTTTGAGACACTAGGGGAAAGTCTGTCAACAATCTGACCCCTACCCCTTCTTAAAGGAATTATATCAAGCTCTAGGTGAGACAGGTAGTAAGGAGGATGCAGCTGAGTCATTATTTTAATGAACTTCCTTTGAAACGATAACCCAGCTTTTTGTTCCTATAATTATGCTTTCTCTAGTATGAGAAGGTTGGGCTTCAGGCCCAAAAGAGGGAATTGTGGATTATTACTTATCATTGATTAATAGTTTGAACCTAGCTTTATGAGGTTAAAACATGGTCTAATACAAAATGCTGACTGTAGAGCTGAGAAATACTCCAGGGGAGCCAGGTATTTGTAAAGAATTCTTAGATATTATGTGACCCTAGGCAAGTCACTTAACCCTCCTAACCTCAAGGAGGGGGGTGGAGAGGTGGGGGAACAAAACAAAAACAGACTGGAAAAAACCCCACCAATAATTCTTAGATCTCACCAAGTATTTGTTTTTGGTCTCAACAGATCTTATCTTGTTTGGGGTCCACCCAAAGCTTGTGTTTTGAGTTCCCAAAAATAAATTGTTTTACCTGATGATACTGCCCTTCTTTTGCAGACTATGGATTGCCTATATGAAGCCAATCAGGCAAATCTTCTTACACCCTTTTCTGAACTCTAAATAATTTAACCTCACAAACACTTGAGTAGGAAGCCACCCCTTCCTTCTCTCTCTTCTCTCTCTGTCTCTGTCTCTCTCTCCCCCCAAATAATCTAATAAATTTATTTTGGATTTGGGGGGTTCTCACAAGTAACAGTTAACAACAAAACAACAACAACAAAACCTTCACTTGCAAATTTGCCTCAGAGTGGCAGATTACACACTTTCCTACCCACTCTAATGCTGCCATCTATGGACAGAAGTCAAGGTGCCTAAAGTCAATAGCATTACAAAATGGCCAAAGGGCTCATCTCTTCCAAGGGTACTCTCTCCTGGATTTTTTTCTACCTAAGTCCTACTCCATTTTCCTTACTCTTTCACCAAACTCACAGCTTAGTAGAGGCCGCCTTAGTCAATATCCTTCTCAAGAATTATGCATATTTTCTTTAATTTCTCTTTCCCTTCTCTTCCAACCCTTGCCTAGTTGCCTCAGGGAAATCCATCTCCCTCTCTAAATTCCATTTGAGAGTCTCCCAAACAACACTAATCATTGCTGATAGATGTAAAAGTAGTGCTAGAGATAAACCTGAATCAAAGAAAAGCCAAAAGTACTGAAGTGAAATTAGACCTAAGAAGCAGAGCTATCAAATTCAAAAGCCCTTGACAGAGTCCAAAAGACCCCTTAAGACTCTTTACAAAAGTCTCCATCTACCACCTAATCCCTCTCTAATTAAACCAGTTTCTCCTCAAGCCCCAGCATTCAAAATAAATAAAATAACTTTTTCTATTTTAATTACTAGCATTAGTACAATATAATTTCTTCCATTTCTATTATCATATATCAAATAGCTTGGATACATTGTAGGATCATAGAGCTAGAGCTAGAAGGGACCACAGAGGACTTCTAGTCCAGAATCTTCTCATTTTACAGATGAGAGAACTGAGGCCCAGAGAGGTTAAGGACTTGCCCAAGATCACACTGATAAATTAATATTGTGTATTAACCTAGAAATCAGCCTAAACATCATTTACAACATAGTAAGAGGAAATGAGTTCCACTTAACAGTTGACCAAAGTAAACTTTTGAAACACTACCTTGAAAACCTTTTAACACATTGGCCTTCCCATTTAATTGCAACTCCCAAGACCTTTGCATTCATCCAATTTAGACCACTAACAAAGGTGATCACACTTTAGATCTTATCATTCAAACCGGCTCCATTTCAAAGAGCTTTCATTCTGAAATTTCCTACTCTGACCACAGTAGCTATCCTTCCAGTAATTATAAAATTTCACTCAACTCTACTGAACCCATTCCTTCATCCTCATCATACCTTCTGGTCTCTCAATACTTTGTTTTCTCAATCTACTAATTCTGCTCTGGTCTCATTTCTCCTGTTCAGTCTTAATCATATTATAGTTAAACATTTTCAACTGTTCTCTACCCTTGAATCCATCACTCCCCTTTTCCATTTGAATAGTCACACCCCTGACTACTACCATGCATCATCTCTGCTACTATGGAAGTCTAAGACCCCCAGAAATATATATTATCTAACCTCAATGTGGCATACATTGCTAGAAAGCGATGCTTTTGTTAATCTCACTTTTATTAATCTCAAAGTGAACTTCGAACACCATGGCTTTTCCAAATTTACTCTCATGCCCCCAACTCCACCTTAATCCCTTTTTCCCTCAGCAGATGACCCATCTACCACCATATTGATAAAAACTACATTATATTCTCTTTCTTAGTGATCTATTCTGTTCCCAAGGGTTTATTCCTTACTCCCACTTAAATGACTCCAAATACTATGTATCTCACCTTAATCTATTACCTACATTCTAATTCCACATATTCAATATACACCTCAAACTTGAGGTTTCATAGGCACCTTAAAAACCAACATATCAAAAACTGAACTCATCATATTTTCACCACCACCCTCCAAAGTCACTACCAGTAACTTCTTTGTTTCTGTTGAAGCACCACCATCCTCCCAATCACCCAGAATTTTAATCCTAAAGTCATCCTTGATTGATTGTTCCCTCTCCTTTATTCCCAATTTCATGCTAAATCCTATCCATTTTGCTTCTACACCATCTCTAACACCAGACCTCTCCTCTTCATTCACATCCACACTACCCTAATTTCTGCTAGCTGTGGCCATTGTAATGGCCCCCTAAATGATTTCCCCATCTCCCTTCCCCAATCCACCTCTTATACAGATGCTAAAATCAATTTCCTAAGGCATATGGCATGGCAAAGGCCTTCCTCTTGTGGAAAAAACCTTCAGTGGCTTCCTATTGTCTCTTGGATAAAATACTTCTAAAATCCTCTAGAACAAAAAAAAAATTCCTTTACCTGACATTTAAGGCTCTCAGCAATCTGGTTCCATCATATCTTAACCTTATTTTGTATTACTGCCCTTTTATGTGTTCCACCTTCCTGACAAACTAAAAAAACAAGTTTTCCTAGATTAATTTCTATCTCCTGCCTCTGCACATTCCTATCAGCCATTCCTATTGCTGGCATTTTCTTCTTCCTTGTCTCCTCATTGATATCCTTCTCTTCCTCTAAAGCACTTCTCAGTCACCATCTTCCCGAATTTCCCACTCTACTTCCTCCCTGGAAAATACACACACACACACACACACACACACACACACACACACACACACACACACATTCTTTCCTCCAATTTTTTTTAAGGTCCTTTGTCTGGATCTTTCCTTTGCACCCATCATGCCTTACCGTATAATATGCTTATGTTTTTAAATGTCATATATTACCCCAACTAGGCTGTATATCCAGCACCTAGCACAATGACTTGAACACATTATCACATGCTTAATAAATGTTTCTTATTCAATTTGTTGAAGCATTATTCTGGAATAAACAAAGAGCACAATGAAGACAATACAATATCAGGGCAGAAAGAGACAAAATGGCCAGAACTGCAACAAGACACGCCAGGGAACAGGACTCTCAGACCAGAACATTCAAACAAAGCCAAGTTTAGGATGAACAAGTCTTTCTTAAACTAGGGAACAACTCTTTGGCAGAAGTCAGTTCAGACAATATGGGGTAAAATCGAGGTCTTTTTACTGAACATACTTAAATGATTGTACAATTAACACAAAATACAGAATTTGTTTTCTTCTAGCATCAACATGTGGTACAATGCAAAATATGCCTGAGTGTATAGCCTCAGCTTCTACAATGTGTAGCCAATTACCATGCATATGGGGCAAATGTTTTCCTGGATCTTGAAGTCAGAAAGGTCTTTGCCCCAGTCCATGTCTGATTGGCAGCTACATGCTGAAAAAGGACAGGTGGGCTAAGGGATGCCCATGGCCAGTTTGTATCAATGGCAAGAATGGCTTGTCCTCTTCTGTGTCAAGCCCTTTGGCTAGATTCCAGCCTGCATCCAAATTGTGCATTTATGGGAATAGCTGAAAGGGACAGAAATCATCACAAAGAAATGCCCTTTTACATGACAGTTATATGACTTTTTGGCCATGCTTTCCTCCAAATGAACCCATCAGTTCATGGATATTAATTACTTACATCTGCTGCTATCTGGTCTGTTTTATTACTAGAATGTACAGCTTATTTACCTTGGGAATATAAGACTCCTTAGGAAACAAAGCACCTTCTGCCCCCCTCCACCCCCCAAAAAAATGGGGGAAAAATCATGTTTTTGGTCTTTATTTGGGGGGGAAAGCTCATTGAGTCTTAACATTTTGATTAGAAAGGTGCTTTTAATTTATTCTGCTCTTCTACACATATCCTATTAAAGACTTCATGATTGAAAATCCAGCGAAGCAAGATATGAAATAGTATTTATTTCCTTGGCAGGAAGTTAAACTGCAAGCTTAGAAGAAAGTAGAGTACATGTGGTGTGGCCAGGATATGTATGCTGTGTTCAGATTTAGTACCAGTTCATGATACTAGATATCATGACCTTTGGCATTGGCATTTTCAAGTATCATTTCAGCTATCACTAGTAAGGATGGCAGGAATAAACTATCCCCATAGTCCCCATATTCCTAAGAGGGCTCCATTTTTTAAATAGCTAGAGAAGAAACAGCATCTTTTCCATCTTACTTTTGAAGAAGTAAGATGACATTTAAAAAGAAACAATGCATCAATCAAGGTCAGGGTTGGCAAGGCCATCACATTTTAATGAAATGTCTGCAGTAAGCTTGCTCCAGGAAAATTCATTTGGGGATCTGCTAATAAATTTCAGCATTTAAACCACCACAAAACCCTAAGCACCATACACATTTTGGAATCACATGGACCAACCTGTAAAGGATCCAATGTCAGATATTCGGTGATAAACAACCAACCAGTTATGGGATTTTAAACAAATAGGTGGTGTTTGTGGTTTAGCAGCATGCTCTAATAAGCCCACATAGTGTAGGGCACAGTTCTGAACCTCTTCTATGTCATGGACTCTTTGGGCATTTTGGTGAAGTCAGTGAAACCCTTTTCAGAATCATATTTTTAAATACATAAAATAAAGCTTATAGGATTGCAAAGGAAATCAATTTTAATGAAATACTGTTAGCAAAAAAAGAATCCCTGCTGAAGAGGGAAAAGGGCAAGAAACCTGGACAAGCAGACCTGAATTCAAGTCATTTAATATCACTGAAACTCAGTTTCCTCAGCTGTAAAATAAAGATAATGCCAGTTGCACCTATCCCCTGAGGTTGTTTTTATCCTGAATATGTTTGTTAAATAACTATAAATGAAAATATATACAATTATGATTACAAAGAGGAAGTATGGGGAAGTGGAAAAACTGTAGAATTTGGGAATCAGGAGAAAGCTGGGTCCAAATCCTGCCTTTGACACTAGTTCTATGACCACTGACTTCAGTTTCCTCAAGTGTAGACCGGATTTGATAGAAATGCCTATAGCAAACTTACCTCTCGGATTTGGCATGAGGATCAAATGAGATAATGTATGTAAAGTGCTTTGCAAACCTTAACCACTATATAAATATCAGCTATTATTATCATAATTACTGCTCTTCAGGACTGAGGATTATAAGCAGCATGTGTGATTGCATTACATAGTACCATTAAGAAACAAAAATGCACACAGTTGTAGGAAGATACAGGGTTCCCATGTGCCAGCTCAGGAAAGACGGCATAAAAGACAGTATCAGGTAGTCTGTCTTTATCCTAGTTAACACTCCAAAAAGACAGTGCACAAGTAGCCAGTGGATTTATTTTTGTCTCAGCCTCCAAAATCAAGTTATGTCCCAGTTGACTTTGACAGTAGGAAAATGTAACACTGGCCTTCAAAACTCTGAGACCAGGCATTCTAGCTGAGATCAGAACCTGGAGAAGAGTCTAGCACTAAGCCCTCAGGGAGGGGAGTGTAAGGCAATGCAGTTAAGTAATCAGACCTAATTATATATTTGCCCCATGACTTGAGATTACAACAAGTACATTTCCTCATGATTTTGCATTATGGGCTAATCGGGTATCTCCATGGATTACCAAAAAAGAACAGGTTCATAGCAAAAATAAAACAAAAACCAATAACAGCAACAATTTTAAAAACAAAAACAGCACAGGAAAATCTTTACAATTTTCATGTCCCCAGAAACAGTCTCTATTTATATAGAAACAATTAAATGCAAAATATAAGTAACTGGACTTTGAAAGAAAAGGAAACCGGGCAGCTAGATGGCGCAGTGGATAGAGTACCGGCCCTGGAGTCAGGAGTACCCGAGTTCAAATCCGGCCTCAGACACTTAACACTTACTAGCTGTGTGACCCTGGGCACGTCACTTAACCCCCAATTGCCTCACTAAAAAAAAAAAAAAAAAAAAAGGAAACCAAGGCTTATCAATGGGCCCTTTCAGTAACCCTTATTTTATCCATCCTTCCCCTTCTCACAATGTTCAAGAAGATGGAAGATAAGTATATTTGTACGAGCTAGACACTACCTAAAAGAAAAATCCCTGGCCCTTCTAAATGGTCTTTTAAAGCAATAGAACTCAAACAAAACCTCAATAGTAAAATACTTTCTGATGACAACTTTCATATCTTTAAAAAAAAAAAAAAGCACATACAGACCTGAAGCATCATTAATACAGTACTCTAAATTAATGCTTCCAAATCAGACTGAGAAGCCCTTGACAGTAATTTCTAAACAAACCCATTAGCTTACACACTCCCCATATACAGTACTTTAACAGACTTAAGTTTCATATTTTAATCAGCAAATGTATAATTACTTACTTGCTTCCTTCTGTAATGAGCAAACTGAGAGAGGCCTAGCACAGTGGCAAGTGCACCTCCTCCAACCAGAGCAGTCCCTTTGAAGGCCTTTTGAAATGCCATTTCTTAATCTATTATTTAAAAAAAAAAAAAAAAGGAAAACAAACAACAAGAAATAACATTACTTTTTACCAGCGAAATCCAAAAACTAAGAAGCAACTGCAAAAAACATAAAAATGAATTCACACTAGTTGAAATTAACAACAATGATCAGATCTAAATTGTAATTCAAAATAGCTTCAACTATCATAGAGGCTAACACTTAAACAAAACAAAAAATATACAAATTTATCCAGGCTAACGGCCCCATGACTCTTAAACTTGGGGAAGAGGTAAATCATTGTGGTTTTGACAAAATGGCAATCCCAGCCTTCAGAATTTGTTCCACAGCTTACCCACTTAACAAGAGACTTAACAAGTTTCTGTTGTTACTTAACTAAACAAAGATATTACAGCTTCTTCCTCTCTGGCAAACTTTTTAGCAAAGTTCAATGATTTTCTTAAGAATTCTTTCTTTCCTGTCAGGGCCCACTGACTCCTGCAGTGGAGTTACATATTATGACTATATCCCCCAAAAGTGAGACTACAAAGATCAAAACCAGAAAGGAAAGGGGTGGAGGCTAAGGAAAGAATTCCTTGATCCTCCCAAAGAGTGATAAACATCACAATATGGGAGTTCTGGGTAGATAGCTAGACAAGCTTTCCATTCCAGCATAGATAGGTTACTTGTTTTTTGAAAAATAATAATGAAATTACAATAATTTTAAGGAAATATCTTCCAGTAATTGAAATTTATTTCTTCCTTATTACATCTTTCTGAAAACTTCCTTGGATATTTTGAGTTTAAGTTCATGAATCTCTTCCCAACCCTGCTTTTGTAATGAAAATGTTACTACTTCTAGATAACTGTATTTTCACAGGTTTTAGTTTGACCCCCAGTTATATATGTATACATGTGTGTATGCATGTGTGCATTTACACATGTATACATATTTATATACATATACACATATTTAGATATATATGTATATGAATATACACATAGTCTGTATATACACACACATATCTATCCCAGCACTCCACTTGCTTCCAGTGTCATCTTGGGAAAATTATTTCACTTCTTTGGCCTGAAATTTCCTTATCTTTAAAATAAGAGGGTTGAACTAGATGACCTCAAAGATACATTCCAAAAAAAATTTTTAAAATACATTCCAACCCTAAATCCATGATCCCATTAAAATTAAACAATACATAAATGAAAAGGAAAAAACTCTCAAATAAAACTTTTACCAACTATTTTTTTCCTCCTCCCACTTCCACAGCTCCCTTCCACAGCCTTGCATATTGCAGACATTTAATAAGTATTTATAGTTGCTCCAGAGACCACGTATTCAGTAACTAAAGTACTAACAGATCTTTGAAACATTAAGACTAGTTACTCCTAGCTGTGTAATAAAGAGATTCCATTACAATTGCAGCTGGTATACCCATTTCTTGCAGAGTTCACTTTAGATATCCCCCAGGGTGGAGATCACAAAATCATTGATCTAGAAGAGGAAGGAAACTTAAAGAATCACCTACTCCAAACCCTTCATTTTACAAATGAGAAAACCAAGACTCAGAGAACTAACTTGCCCCAAGTAGCAGCAAAGCCAGAATTCAAACTCAGTTCCCCAAGTCTCTTACCACGGCACCATTCAGTCTAAACCACAAGCTTTGTACTGTAATTACAGGGAGTGCACAGCTGAGCTAATGAAAGATATATAGCACATAAATACTTTCACACTTTCAGTCCTGAAAACTGATAAGATATTCCCTACATCCCCATCCCCACCTAATACATAGAGTACTCTGGGGAATACACAATGTGCTCAGGTGTTTTACCTGTCTTCCTCTTTGTATACTGAGTGTTACATAATTTTTTTCTTTTCTCTTTTTATTTTTTAGTGAGGCAATTGGGGTTAAGTGACTTGCCCAGGGTCACACAGCTAGTAAGTGTTAAGTGTCTGAGGCCAGATTTGAACTCAGGTACTCCCGACTCCAGGGCAGGTGCTCTATCCACTGCACCACCTAGCTGCCCCGAGTGTTATATAATTTTTAAAATTGTATTTGCCATACACAATTATGCACAGTATGATTATGTAAAAAAACAGTGCTGAGGGAAAATAGCTTTTTTAATCTCTTGGATTTTATATTAAAAAAGATAATGCTGCATCTCCTTAAAATTGCATTTCACCTCCCCTCACTCACTCTGGCAAACTCATTCCCTCAAACAAAAGTATAACTCCTTTCTCTCTCATCCTTTTGATATTGGAATAATTTCTGCATTTTGGAGAGACACACCAAGAAGGAACAGATCACAGGATATCTCCTAATATATGCCTCCAGGGGGTGTTTTTCTTCACCAACCCCGTTTTTTCACCAAATATTTCCTCTCTCCCCACCCCCATATTCAGGAAGAATGGCCAGTTTAATAAGTGCCAGTATTAATCACTGAACTAAACACAAAGCTACTACAAAGCTAGCCTGACATGAGGGCCCCCCCCCTTGTGAGAAACTCACACCTCACTAGGTCTTTTACAGAATCCTACCTGCTTTGAGAAAACCTGTACTATGAGTTCCTGGGTCCCTTCCCAAGAAACCTACTCCTAACAAAGTATACCAGCCTAATTCTATTTAACTAACTAAATTATCAGTTAAAATGCTTGCCTCAGAGAAATAAGCCCTGGTTGCCCCATGGACGTTTGCTCATGGCTGACTGATTTTTATACTCAGTAGAATTCCTTCTGTCATGTTGGTGTTGTCACTGATGACATCACAAAGGCAGTAATACATTTCACTATTTGATCCAATAAGTAGTGCCTATACAGTCATGTCTATGAAAATTTTCCAGGCCTCTTTCTTATCAGGGTATCCCTGAATCCACTGCTCACAATACTCTTGCCCCAATCTGATTTGTTTGAGACTAAAGTTAATAATGGCAAATCCTCATAGATTGTTTTAAATCCTCCCTCAACCTCTCTACCTCTTAACCAAGAAAATTTTAAATGCTGAACTAAATTTTGACTTCCCTAGATTTTGAAGGGTTTTTGATTATTATAACATTGGATTGTAAGCTACTTGAGAAAAGGGATTGTCTTTTCCTTCTTTTTGTATCCCTAGCACTTAACACAGAGCCTGGAACATAGTAGATGCTCAACAAATGGTTTATGAGAAATTATTATTAATAACTGATATCTTGGGTAGATTCAGAGTTTCCCCTCTTCTCCCAAAAGCTCTGACTTTTAGATGTCCAGTTCTCCTTGAAAATAAGATTGCAAACCAAGAGAACATTGTGCACAGAGACAAACAATATTGTTTGACGAAGAACTGTGAATGACTTGACTTTTCTCAACAATTACAATGATCCAAGACAATTCCAAAGACTATTGAAGAAACATACTATCTACCTCCAAAGAAAGAATTAATATTGATGGAACATACTGAAGCATGTTATTTTTCATTTCATTGTTTTTCTTTTAATCAGGTTTTTCTTATACAAATGACAAATGTGGTAATTACTTTGCATAATCATACATGTATAACCCCTATCTGATTGCTTGCCACCTGGTGGGGGGGGGGGGGAGTAAGGGAAGGAGGAGGCAATAAAAAATTGGGAAACTAAAACTATAAATAAAAATGTTTATTAAAAAAAGGAAAATAAGATTGCATTGTATCTCTTCATCTTGGTCAAATACATCCCCCAGTTTTCAAGGAATCTTGGGTTGGAGACAGTTCCATTTAATCTGGATAGCCATGGGCAGCTAGGTGTGCACAGTGGATAGAGTACCAGCCCTGGATTCAGAAGGACCTGAGTTCAAATCCTGCCTCAGACACTTGACACTTACTAGCTCTGTGACCCTAGGCAAGTGACTTAACCCTCATTGCCCTGCAAACAAACAAACAACACAAAAAAAAAAACCCAATATCTGGATAGCCAAAGGCTTCTCTGGACAGGGGTACGGGTCAGTCCAGGAGGGAGGTCACTTTGAAAGCCCCCCATTGAAGAGAAGGACTTTCTCTGAATTGATAGGTCCTCAGACTGATTATCTCAGCCTCAGCTGGAGATAATCTTTCTGTGCAGGGATCAATTCTTAGCCCAACTGACCACCCACTGTTTCAAGGGTATATAATCTTGGTACCCCACCAATATAGGGGTCTTTGGTCAGAGAGATTCAGTCAATGACCCTCCTTTTATTAATAACCTGCTGGTCTTATTAATAAAATTATTAAATTACCCAGAAACTGTCATTTTTAATCATCAATTTATTGATTGATTATAAAGACATACAATAATTCCCAATTAATTCTTCTCTGTGAGGTCATCTGTTTAACTGAAAAACTAATATTGCAGATGGCACAAATGATAATCAGCCAGAAATTCTCTGACATGTCTAAAATTCGCCCATGCTCTAGCCTCCATAAACCTGATCTTCATCCTTCTTCCTCAATCCCCAAAAAGGAAATATCTTTGGCTTTCAAATACAACCCTGAAGCATACAAAATTGGATGTCACTCTTGTCTTGTTCATTGAGCTTCTTTAAGAAAATGAAGAAAACTTTGGCACAATGGCAGACTAGTGCCCCAGGACCAGGAAGTTAGTGAAGAAACTTTGTCAGGAAGTGATTTTTAAAAACACAGGAAGTATGAACCATATGTTGCAGGCTACACAAAGGCACTGATACTCAACTCCAAGCCAAATTTCCCATTCCCTCTCCTCATTACACACTCTTCCTTAATCCTAAACTTTGTACTTCCAATTTAAGTAGTAGTAGTAGAGTAGGCTAGATACCCTAAAGATCATGCACATTGAAAATTTTGAATTTTTCAAGGAAAATCTTGCTCTATAATTCTTGCCCCAAGACTCTTTTACTGATGTTATCACACAAGGAAATAGAGGGATAATTTTCCATCAGTATCCACAATATCAAGAAAATCTATTGGAAGGTCCCCAGGATCGCCAGGACTGGATTACACCTAAGACACAGATATATCACAAAACGGGCAGGTATATATTGGTTAAGATCTGGATTGCTTAAGGGCATAATCATAATGAGGACACACAGATCCATTAAAATATATGAGAATCATTACCCATTTCTTCATCAAGCAAGGGGAAGAACATAGAAAAAAGTAAAATCAGAGAAACAAAAAATAAATAGGGCTAGTATACTTAAGGCTGCTCTTTTGTATTGGAAGAATGGAACCACCGAATATAGATGCTATACAGGTTTTAGAGGAACACAGAATTAAAAGTGAGAAGGGCCCTTAATGTTCACCTCTACTATGATTGTTTAACCTGGCATTTCATGGATAGATAGACTTTAAGGAGTCCACGAACAGGGATGAAGTGTGGAGGAGTGGAGTGGGTGATTATATCTTTATTTTCACTTACCTCTAACTGAAATTTAGCACTTCCTTTCATTATTTAAAAACATTATTCTGAGATCCACAGGCTATACCAAACAGCCAGACGGGCCCATGACACAAAAAAAGAAGGCTAAGAACCTTTGATTAGACATGCTCCTTCATTAATAATGTTCCTTCATCACTCAAGTAGTGACTCAAACTCAAACGTCTAAATGGAAACTAATTTTCTTCACCCATTCTCCCCAAAGCTCACCACCTCTTCAAGAAGCTAAATGGTTCAGAGGATGGAGTGCTGAACTTTCTATCTGGAATATCTGAGTTCAAATTTCACCTCAAATGCTTACTACAGTGTGATCCTGGGAAAGTTACCTAATGTCTTTAAGCCTCAGTTTCCTCATCTGTAAAATGGGGGATAATAAGAGCACCAACCATAAATGGCTTAAAATGCCATAGAAATACTATCATTACTGCTACTATTATTATTAAATTTCCCATGTTTATAACCTCGGGAGTCTATCCTTGACTCTTCAACTCCCCCTTCTATCATCAATTATGAAGAATTATCAATTCCATCTCCTCAACATCCCTCTAATCTAATCCCTTCTCTCCAATAACAAGGCCATTCTAGTTCAGGTGTTCATCACCTCTCACCTAGGACTGTTACAATTGGCTTCTCTCTTTAAATAACCTTTAAACATGGGATGGTTGGTTTCTTTATTCTTTCTTTGGTCATTGTATTTCTCTATTTTTTGTTACTGTTGCTTAAAATGTTGTAAATCAAATATTCTGCTCACTTTTTTGGAAGATTGTCTACAAAGTATCTCTTTTTTTGTTTGTTTGTTTGTTTTGTTTTGTTTTGTTTTGTTTGCAGGCAATGGGGGTTAAGTGACTTGCCCAGAGTCACACAGCTAGTAAGTGTCAAGTGTCTGAGGCCGAATTTGAACTCAGGTACTCCTGAATCCAGGGCCGATGCTTTAACCACTGCGCCATCTAGCTGCCCCCCAAAGTATCTCTTTTGAGTATACTTTTTTTCATTGATAATTAAGGTAAAATTTGCAGGCTATGCCATTGAGTTAAAGGTTGGGCTTCTTTGCTTTTTAGAATCTATTATTCCCCTCCTTTCTATGACTTCTAAAGAATAATTTTGTGTTAACTGTCTTAACATGATGGGTTCCTTGGGTGTAAATATTTTTTACATCTTTCTGTTTCTTATTTTAAAGTGTGCTTTTGCCATTTCACCTGTTCAATATGAAATAAGAAAGTAAACTGATTCAAAGTGTCTATAAAGGATTTGCATGCTTATTCTGACTGAAAAAAATCAGGAAAAGCAAGCCCCTCCCAAATATCTTGAGAACACTAGCAGCCTAAAAGTGACTAAAAATTCAGCACTTTTCTTTAAAGAAAAATTAAATGCTGTGGATGAATTAACATTTTTTCCTCTCGATAACTAAAAAAAAGATGAGTGAAAACAACAAAACCATGATATAAATATCTGTTTATACATACTATAAGAATAAGACTATATGCAAGTATGTATCTAGAAACAATAAATGGTTTAAAAGTGGATTTGGCCATCATTGGGCATTCAAATAAAATGTGAATATATATGTAAAAGTGCTTTGCATAATTGCTTATGCATTATTATGGAAAAAAGCATCAAAACTGCTGTAGTTTCCCATTTCTACTGTATTTCACTTGCAACCTATTTTTAATAAACTTTGTATGTATTTTTTAAAAAAGCATGATCAGTTCTTGCCTATGTCCCCTACCCCCCCAGTAGGGAAGCTACATCTCTCCCTCGGGGTTCTGAGATATCCTGTTGAGTTTGTGGGTGTCACTTTTCTCTACTCTCAGCTAAGGCCTCTACTGGTTGTGCCCTCCTCCCCCACTGACTAACTGATTAGCACTCCAATTCTATTTAACTATAACATCAATTCTCTTTTATAAAGGGATTTTTTTTAAACTTCAAAGATACAGCAAAAACAAATGTACAAACACATCCTCCAACACCTTGGGAGCAGGGTCACCTCAGCCAGGAAAGAGGGAGGAGAGACATGGAATTAAGCTCATAACTTAGCATAGTACAACCATGTTCATGTCCAGATGCTGCATCGCTGCCAAGTAAGTATTTTTGCTGGCCCAGAGCTCCTAAATATACTCCCCAAAATAACTCCTTACACCTTGAGGTATCAATCCTAGGCTTAGCAACAACTCGCATCCTAGATTCTGACTTCTAGACTGTTGTGGCTCACTCTTCCAACCAAGTAAGAGACTCTATACCGTGCACCTAAAACAGAAAAGAATGAAAAGGCCCCATTTCTAGTGAGCCATGTGGCCCAAGCCATTCCCAATGCAGGATGGTTTCTTTCCAGATATTATCACACCACTAAAGAGCACCTGAAGACAATAAGATAAAGAAAATGCCCAAAGCTGATTCAGGTCAAGATACAAGCAGTTCCAACTACACAGCTAATTGAAAAGGTTCCTCCCAACTATGATTAGTCAACCAAAACCAGTTACAGAATGCCTGGGTGTGCTCCAAAATCTTTCCAAAGCATTGCTTGTAATTGAAATGGTTAAACTTAACTACTATTTGTTTTATATCTTTTTTTTTTGGGGGGGGGGGGCAATGAGGGTTAAGGGACTTGCCCAGGAGGTCACACAGCTATAAGTGTCAAAGGCCAGATTTGAACTCAGGTCATCCTGAATCCAGGGTCAGTGCTTTATCCACTGTGCCACCTAGCTACCCCTCCTACTATGTGTTTTAAAGTCTGAAGCATAAGGGAAGAGGTGGCCCTGGGAAATATGTGTAGATTCTATCGATTGTTGCTTTGTTGTCGACATTCAAAAGTTTGGGGTAGTTTCCTTAAATTATTTCCAGCTTTATAGTGTTTGGTATTCTTTACTTTTTTTTTTTAAACTATTACTAGTCAAGTTCTTCTGGGAAACACAATTCTTACATAATTTCTGTCTGTCTTGTCTTCAGGTTCAATACCCATGGTTTGTACAGGGGTGGGGGGTACAAGGTGTACTTTAACATTGTTGACTTTTTGCTTCTCTTCAGACAGATTTTCATTGACTTTATTTTCTTTTTCCAAAAATAAGGGTTCCTCAATCTCCTTCTACCGGGAGATATAGGATTCACCAGCCTAGGTTCCTGACCACATAACTTCTGAGGAGTAAGACTGGCCCCTGCTAGATTTCAGTATTCTTTCCTTCAGGCAAAGTATATTCTTGCATCCTGTCCATCTCTTCCTCCAAATTCCTCCCTCAGGTGGCTTATTTTCTTTCTCCTGATGGCTAGATCAGTGTCTGTAGACTTTTTGCATGATAGAGGGGAGGGCAGAAAAAAAAATGTAACATGGTTTCCCACCTTCCTCTTTATGTGGCTGGTGAAAGTAAGTGTCAGATCCTTATTTCAGTGAAGGGGGGAGAGAGAAATTGGAAGATGGATGACCTGGAATTGTCCTCTATGAGAACAGAAAGCCTTCAATGGGTCCCAGGCACAAATCAGGTATAATTCTGCTACAAACCAGCAGAGGATGGTGGGGAATGGTACCAAACAAGCGTTTTTGGAATGAGTTTTCTGGCACTAACTAATGGGGATTTTACCTTGCCAGGGTTCTGTCTCCTTTATGTTGTGAATTCAATGGTAACAACTCTACATCTGGAGAAGTTCTTTTTTTTTTTTTTTTGGAAGGATAGAGAGTCAAATGAGTCTGGAGAAAGTGACTAATCCACCATCTTGCCAGTAATATAACCTGGAAAGATAGTGTCCTAACTAGTCTCCCTTCATCCTGTCTTCTTCCTCTCCAAACCATCCACCACACAGATTTCAAAATAATCAGGTCTGAAGATGTCACTCTCCTTGCTCTACAAGCTTCGACAACTTACATGGATTTAAGGACAAAATATAAACTCCTCTTGGCATTTAAACACATTTACCATCTGACTCTACATGATCGACTCAGCACAACTGTACATTCCTACTCCTTACACATTTCCAGCTACAGTGACCTACTTATTCCTTCTCTAGCTCATTTTACAGATGAGGAAACTAAGGCAAACAGGGTTAAGTGACTTGCCCAGGGTCACACAGCTAGTAAGTGTCCGAGGTCAGATTTAAACTCAGGTGGTCCTTGACTCCAGGCCTGGCACTCTATCCAGTGAGCCACCTAAGCAGCCCTTTGTATAATAGGCTGTCCTCTGGAATGCTCTGCCTCCTCACTTTCACCAACTTCAAGTGACACCTCCATCTAGAAGCCTTTCATTCATTCTCCCAGTTGTTAGTGCTTCATCTTACCCCCAACATTGTATACTGATTTTGCAAAGAGTCTATATAAAATGTAACAGAAGTTGGGGGTTGTGGGCGGGGGAGCATAGGCCTGTCCTATTTTTGTATTTGTATCCACAACACCCAGCACGTGACCCAACACAAAGCAGATGTTCAATCATGGCTTGTAGGTTTGCATGGCAGAGTCAGGATTTTTTTAACTCATCTTCTAACTCCAAATCTGATATGCTTTTCATTAAATTAAGTCTCTAATTCCTTTTAAATTTTCACCATAAAGTTTCAACACTTTTAGAGATGCTATAAGACTCAAGAAAAAAACAGATATGCTTATATTCAAACAAAATTGGTGTGAAATAGCATTCTAAAACTAGAAATAAATTATTTGGGCTAATACCGCTGTTTCCCCATTAAGGCTGTGTCATGGACTATAAACTCATCAATGTCAGTCTCATCATTTGAACGTACAAAATTTCCACCTCATAGAGAGGGTGCTATAGCAGAGTAGATGGACTAATAAAGAAGGGGGCACAGGCTCTATTCCTGGTTCCATAACTAACTTGTTTGGTGGCCTTAGGTAAGTGATTTAACATCCAAGCTTAGTTACCTCCTCTAAGCAGCCTGGGGTATTTCTATGGTAGTGAGGAAAATGCTTTGTAAAACTTTAAAGTGCTATATAAGTGTTAAGTACTAATATTAGCAAAAGAAAATAATGGCTCTGAAAACCAAGAAAATTAAAAGGATTCAGAAATAGAAAATAGTATAATTATTCAATAACATCCAAGAAAGGGTTCTAAGAACTTCTCTCTGGTAAGGACCAGCTTTAAATAAGGTAGAGGAAGCAATAAAAGATAATTCCAAACCATCAGTCATCCAAAAATCAATTATGTTTGACTTTGGAATGCACTGTATTGATTTTTTCATGCAATTTGCCTCTCTAGTTACACCTTTGCTTAGGCTAATACTAGAGTCATTTTTTATTTCTTGAGCACACATTAACCAGCAGCCCAGGTAGGTGACTGAATGGGATACAAGGGGAGATAAAGGGAAGCCAGTCTGGGAGTTTCAAATGACTGTGTATGACCCACTCAGCAGATAACCTATGCTGATATATTCATGGATATAGGGCACAGATAGAGATGAAGGTCTAGCTATAATTGTCAAATATAATTATTTTGTTGTTCAGTCACACCAATCATGTCTGACTCTTTATGACCCCTCCCTCAACCCCCCACACCCTGCATTTGGGGTTTTCTTGGCAAAGATAACTGGAGGGGGTTACCATTTCCTTCTCCAGCTCATTTTACAGATGAGGAAACTGAGGCAAACAGGATGAAGTGACTTGCCCACAGCTAGTGTCAGAGGCTGGATTTGAACTCTTTAGGAAAAGGAGTCTTCCTGAGTCCAGACCCTGGACTCTATCCACTGTGCCATGTAATTGCCCAAACATGGTTATAGCTACCTATAAATAAAATAGTAAATAGCTAAATAAGAGAAAGAGAGAAGAGAGAAAGAGGAGGAGAGAATGAGAGAGACAGCTCTCAAACTGATCTCCAAATCCAGAAGCCTATGCAGGTGTCAAACTCCAGGCCCATAGCCTCCTCTGAACTAGATTAAAATGTAATTAGGAGGGGCAGCTAGATGGCGCAGTGGATAAGCATCGGCCCTGGATTCAGGAGTACCTGAGTTCAAATCCGGTTTCAGACACTTACTAGCTGTGTGACCCTGGGCAAGTCACTTAACCCCAATTGTCTCACCAAAAACAAAACAAAACAAAACAAACAAACAAAAAAATATATATATATATATAAAATTAAGAACTGTTTAAGCAAAATAAAAATATAACACAACATGTGGTTTTTCTAAGTCAACATGCCACCATAGGAGTTGTTTCTATTTGAGTATGATACCACTGAGCCTACTTTTCAACTACATCGTTTTTAGGGTAAACTATATATTTGATGGTAAATTTATTATGTTTTAGACTAATTAGAATATGTTTCAAATTGTTCTCCATTGGCAGTATTTGTTGTTGTTTGTCCTTCATTCTTGAAGAGGACCATGATATTGGGAGGTGATGTCATGACTTGCACTAAATTGGATTTAAGTGAGGGAGGGCTGTGCAAGGTCACCAACCTCATTCTCTCCTCCAGAACCATCTGGGTCCAGTGGCAGGATATACATCAAGATGACCGGAAATGGCCCTGGATAGTTAAGGCAATTGGAGGAGAGAAATGGCTTGAGAGATTCGCAGCCATCCCTCACCCAACTCCTCCAGCCACCACCAGTGGGGGATGGTCCTCCCTCACTAAGGGAACTTTCCACAGTCAGATGATCACCCCCATCAGTCCTCTATAAAAGTATCTGCCTGTCTCCTGCTCTAGGAGATTGGTATCTCAGAGCCACGCTGCTCTGTGCCATGCCTTTCTCCCCATGAGAAGTCCAATGATTTCTCTCAGGGGGCAGCTAGATGGAGCAGTGGATAAAGTACCAGTTCTGGATTCAGGAGGACCTAAGTTCAAATCTGGCCTCAGACACTTGACACTTACTAGCTGTGTGACCCTGGGCAAGTCACTTAACCCCCATTGCCCTGAGAAAAAAAGAAAAAAGTATTACCCCCAATGATTTCTCTCTTGGTTTCCCTTCCCCAGCCCCTAAATAAACTACTATCTTATTTTAATTGCTTTTGTGTGCAAGAGGGTGTAATTCTTTAGAGAGGAATTCCTAAGGGCCCCAAACCACTAACCCTTACCCCTATCCCTACCCAAACCCCCTACCCCATTTTCCCCAAGACACCATTAATCCTCCAAAGAAGGATCATCGGGCTCAGAACTTTCTTCCAGATCTCTGGACATTGTGTGAATGCCAATGGAGCATAACAGCTATCTATCTACTGGTTCCCCCATATTCTGACTACATGACTATCCCGCCTCTTCTTCCAGTCATCTTTTTCTGGTGACATCCTTTAAGCCATTTTTTCCTGCTGCAATTCCTCATTAGTAATGGGTAAACAAGGGACAGCTAGGTGGCTGCAGAGGAAAAAGCACCAGCCTTGGATTCAGGAGTTCAAATGTGACCTCAGACACTTGACACTTACTAGCTGTGTGACCCTGGGCAAGTTACTTAACCCCCATTGCCCTTTCAAAAAAAAAAAAAAGGTAATGGATAAACAAGTAAACAAGATTTTTTGTTTGTTTGTTTTTTCAGGGCAATGAGGGTTAAGTAACTTGCCCAGGGTCACACAGCTAGTAAGTGTCAAGTGTCTGAGGCCCCATGTGAACTCAGGTCCTCCTGAATCCAGGGCTAGTGCTTTATCCACTGCACCACCTAGCTGCCCCCGTAAACAAGATTTTTAAAATAATGTTTGAGTACCGGGCAGCTAGGTGGCACAGTGCATGAAGCATAGGCCCTGGATTCAGGAGGACTTGAGTTCAAATGGGGCCTCAGACACTTGACACTTACTAGCTGTGTGACCCTGGGCAAGTCACTTAACCCCCATTGCCCAGCCAAAACAAACAAACAAACAAAATGTTTGAGTAGGTCCATTAAAGGACTTGAGAGTTAAAGCAAGCCCCAATTAAGATACTTAAAGATATTTTAAACTTGATTTACTTTGCATGGAAAAATAGTTTGAGTGTGAGGATTTCTAAATGTTAGTACTGCATTCCTGACCCACAATCTGTTCTATTATCCCCCAAGGCTAGAATGTACTTTTTCCTCCCTCACCTGTTCCTCAGAAAGTCCCTCTCTTTCTAGAAGATGCAGCTCAGGCACCATCTTCTGCATGAAACCTTTCCTGATCCCCTTTCACCCAAACTACTTTGTATTTGTTAACTTACATTTGCTATTTATATTATATATGGCGTTGCTCCCCTGATTCAAATGCAAGTGCCTTGTGAGTAGAGGTTATTTTATTCTTTGTACTTATTTCTGCAGCATTTAACACAGGGCCTGGCTCATAGTAGGCACTTAATAAATATTTGATTGATTTGTGGCCTACACATGATCCTGGGTTCTTAAAGACTAAGTGCATTCTATGCACAACCAAGTCCTAATCAAACAGAAAGGTTATTTGTCTACCAAAGACTGGTCTAGCTGTATTTTGTAAAGGCTGGTTAAACAGGACAGATTTTTGACATCTCAGCAATGCATGAAGACCATTCTACTAAGGTGTGGAAGAACTGCAGTCTGTGGTAAGCGGAAACAGTATCCACAGTGATGAAATCACACAACCACAAAGTAACAACTTCAGTTGTGAGAAAAACCTGCCAATCCAGAAGCTATCACAAAGAACCAAAAAGAATTGGTTGAGTGTTACCCAGCCCTTCTTCCTCACTTTTGATATGCCTACCTAAAGATTCAAATCACAAGCATTTGACATAATTCATCATGAATTTTGGATTTTAAGGAGCTAATTTACCCTCTTCAAAGAGCTGATATCTCACAAAGTCCACTCCCCTACCTCACATTATCCTTTAATTGAATAGAGATCTTTTTTTCCTTTTTTTTCCCTTTTTTTTTTTTTTTTTGCGGGGCAAGGGGGGTTAAGTGACTTGCCCGGGGTCACACAGCTAGTAAGTGTCAAGTGTCTGAGGCCGGATTTGAACTCAGGTATTCCTGAATCCAGGGCCGGTGCTTTATCCACTGCGCCACCTAGCCGCCCCCAAAATTTTTTAAATAGAGATCTTTTTTTTTCTTTTTCCTTTTTATCCTTTAATTGAATCAACCCAGAATCCCACCCCATTACTTTACTCATCATCCTTTCCCCTCACTCTTCCCCAATAGCCTAAGGCTAAAACAAGCATTTAGAGAGTTAAAATAAAAACCAAGATTACAAAGACATCTACCCAATCAGTACCAGACTCTTCTACAGGACACCCTGTTCCTTTTTGTGAAGGTCTTCTCTTCCTTCTCCCCAGACCTTTATACAGCGGTAGGAGTTTCCCTTCTTGTCTCTTCAACCTCCACATAAGACTGAGAAATTAACCAAGGAAGGATTGTGTTTTTTTTCCTCTGGAATCACAAGGCTGTCTACATCCCTACCAGGCATGATCATAGAGAAAAAAAATTATGGCAGTTCAAAGATTACCTTCAGAAAAGCAACTGCCAGGTCACTGCATGTTAGAATATTCTCAGGGCATGTGCTCTCCAGCAAGGACCTGAATGCAGAGGCATGGTTCAAAGGTCTAGGGCATAAAAATGTAGGGCTCCCAGAGCTAGACATAAACTTGTACTTCTAAAGAGTACAACTGAGAGAGCCTTCTGTCTATCTGCTACAGACTGGCATAAGCCTTCAGTGCAGCTGTGCATGGAAAGCTGCCAATTCCCTGATCCTGAGTCAGGATGAGCTGTCAAACAAAGCAAGAGGTGAGGTTTGAAGGTGAGGAATCATAAAATCCATCTGCACAAAAAATGAATGACTTGTGGGGAAACGGTTCATTAGTCATACTAAACTAGGGTGTGCCTTCTAATCAGGGGAGAGCCTTGAATTGAAGTTTAAAATTCAAGCAACATCAACTCTGACACAAACACCTGGGCCAAGGAGAGGAAAGGTGACTGACTGGTCCCAAAAGCATCTCCACCTGGAAGGCTGTCATCAACCAGAAGACTTTGAATTTGTATTTTTAAAAATATTTTTATAACTATATTTCAATATAAGTGGTTTCCTTTATAATCGTATGTACTTTATGCACTTAAAAACATTCTGAGAAGGGATCCACGGCTTTCATCAAACCACCAAAGAACCCCTGGACAAGATGATCAGTAGTGTTTTCAAATGCCAAGATTCTATTCTTCATTATGGATGTCAGATAGCTATATGGAAATTTGACTGGTATGGCAGTGGAGGGCATGTCCAAACTCTAGTCTGCTGCGTATTTCTCCCTAATCACTTTAATATTGGCACAAAGCAAGACTCCAGTCTAGCACAAAGAAATAATGATAGGCTCCTCCTTTTCGGCTACCTTCCCACTCTTTGCCATATTTATATTTCACACAACAGGAGCACAATCTTCAGGATATGCCAGAAAGTATAATAGAGATTTTAATAGGTCCTTGAGGACAAGAGGGAAGTTAAATACAGTAAAGAGAAAAAAAAGGAGACAGGAGAAGCATTTGCAGACTTGGGTTATTCAATTTCAATTCAATTCAGCAAGCATTTATTAAGCCCTTGTAAGCCAGGCAACTTGCTAGACAGGACAAAAATGAACATCTTGGCCCTCAAGCTTCCCCTCCAGAAGAGCTTAAACTGAGGTGAGGCCAGCCCCGAAGACATACTTGTGCAGTACAATCTTGAATAGTTTCTCCTGAGTTGTCCTGGTTCATGCCACTGATAACTACAAAATTTACTGAGAACTGATTGATTCCTCACCCAGTCCCCCTACCCAGGCTGGGGCTGACTGTCTTTGTCATTTCCAGACTCTTGAAGGACTTATGAACCTCCCCCACCTTCTCCAAGCAACTTATCCCCTCCCAATGTTTCCCAACCTTACTCCCCCGGACTTTTAAGAACAAGTAGTACAGATTTGCTCTCTTTAAAAAAAAAAAATCAAACCAATCCTAGACAAGTTGTCCTAAATTCACCCCATTCTGGGCAAGTAGACTAGCTCCTAAAAAAAAAAAACACAAACCTACATAGAAACCCAGATAAACTCTCAAAATGAATTAAGGCACTCCCAAAGGGGATTTAGCACTTGGGATCAAATGGAATTTTATCTTCATGTCCAGTGAAGAAATTATCCTGCATAAGCCTACAGGATATGTAAGATTGACTAAAGAGACTGAGGGAATCATTTTTTAGACAAATAATCCTTACTTTCTGATTAAAAAAAAATAAATCAATGATCCCAGAAAAACTATGTAGGCAAAAGAATTTCACAGGGGGAGCATTATGGGTTCAGGGTACCTCAGAAGTCTTCTGGGATAAATCAAAGAACCTTCTCCTTGAGAAACTAAACCAAAGGACAGAGACACCTAAAGAGATCACTTATCTCTGGGTTAGCTCCAGGACCACCACCCTTTATTCCAATCTCCCCCACCCCTTGGGGAGATAAGATTAGGTGTGGCTGAGGGCAGCTAGGTGGCACAGTGGATAAAGCATTGGCCCTGGATTCAGGAGGACCTGAGTTCAAATCCGACCTCAGAGACTTGACACTTACTAGCTGTGTGACCCTGGGCAAGTCACTTAACCCTCATTGCCCTGCAAAGAATTAAAAAAAAAAAAAAAGATTAGATGTGGCTTCTGCCTTTGTGGCCTGAGGGGAAGAGAGATGGCTTGAGAGATCCTGAGCTGCCTCTCACCCAACTTTCCCCAGTCACCACCAGTGGGGGGTGGTCCTCCCCCAATAAGGGAACTTTCCAGTCAGATGATCACCCCATTGGACCACCATCGGTCCTCTATAAAAGTTTCTGCCTGTTTCCTACTCGAGGAGATAGGTATCTCAGATATCTATGCCTCTGTGCCATGCCTTCTCCCCATGAGAAGTCCAAGGACTTCTCTCTTGGTTTCCTTTCCCTAGCACCTAAACAAATTATTTTATTCTAATTGGATTTGTGTGCAAGAGGGTGTAATTCTTTTTCTTTTCTTTTTTTTTTTTTTGGTGAGGCAATTGGGGTTAAGTGACTTGCCCAGGGTCACACAGCTAGTGTCAAGTGTCTGAGGCCGGATTTGAACTCAGGCACTCCTGACTCCAGGGCTGGTGCTCTATCCACTGCCAACTAGCTGCCCCAGGTGTAATTCTTTCAAGAAGAATTCCTAAGAACCTTTACCCCAAACCCCCACCAATTTCCCCCATAACAAGGAGGTATATATCAACTTGAGGAAATTAGAAAAGGCCTTTTGAAAGAGTAAGTGCTTGAACTAATTGTTATAGGCACTTTAAGGTTTCCAAGAGTTAGAGTTGTGGAGGGAAAATGTTCAAGGCATTGGGACAGATGGCCTTTGCAAAGGTAGATGTGAGAAAATGGGTAGTTGTCTCCTCTCAATGAGGATATAATAGTCAATTGTACTCCTGACCTGTTTGTAGGACAAAGGTCTCAGATCCCTTCCTCCACCTCTGGCTAACAAAATCACATGGTTCAAGGAGCCCTAGTCTCAATAAGGTCCACTCTGGAGTTGTGTCCATATAAGGAAGAGGGATGGAATACTTCGTTCTGATTAGCTAGCTTTTGTGCATAGACTGTAACCCTTGAGTAATTGGACCAATGATGAAAAGGGGGAGGTTCCATTTATGTTAGGGACTAGGGTATAAAACAGGGCCTGTGAGCCCCCTTTCTGGGCAACCACTAGCTGCACACTAGGGTGCCTCCTTCTCATGAGAAGGAAATAAAAGAGCCTTTGTCATATTGCTGCTGAATTCCTGAGAATTATTGAGAAGAGGATTGTTTTCCCTCACAGAGAAGCAGGAGATGGATAGTGTGCACAGGGAACAAGGAAGCCAGTTTGGCTTGAGCATAGGGATGTGAAAGAAGGTCAGGTGAAATCATTTTGAAAAGATAGGCTAGAGTCAAATAGTGAAGGACTTTAAATGACAAATGAAGATTCTGGATTTGATCATGAAAGCAACATGGCATCACTAAAACTTTTCAAACGAGTGCTTTAACATCAGTTTGGAGCATTGTGGAGGATGGATTGAAAAAGACCAGAGTCAGGGAAACAAGCTGGAAAGCCATTTAAATAGTCTAAATGAGAGGTGAAGAGCAGACTGGAGATGAAGAGAGAGAAAAGCTCTAGATCTATAGTTTAAAGAATCATGAAAGCCTGGAAACTAATGACATCACCAAGAAGGAATACAAAGTCAGAAAACCCAGGACAGAGCTCCAGGATAGGAAATATTAACCTCTGGATATGTGAAGTGAAAGGTGTTCATCTGTCAACAATAATAAAGGAATAGAGACAAAAACACTTGTCAACAGACAGAACCAAAGATCAAAAGAATGAGACATCAGTCAAGGCTTGGAGGTGCCAGAGATGAGGCTTATACATAAGGTTTTTGTTTGGTTTTTTTGCGGGGGCAATGAGGGTTAAGTGACTTGCCCAGGGTCACACAGGTAGTAAGTGTCAAGTGTCTGAGGCTGGATTTTTTTTTTGTTTTTTTTGTTTGTTTTTTGTTTTGTTTTGGCAGGGCAATGGGGCTTATGTGACTTGCCCAAGGTCACACAGCTAGTAAGTGTCAAGTGTCTTGAGGCCGGATTTGAACTCAGGAACTCCTGAATAAAGGGCCGGTGCTTTATCCACTGCGCCACCTAGCCGCCCCTGAGGCTGGATTAGAACTCAGGTACTCCTGAATCCAGGGCCAGTACTTTATCCACTGCGACACATAGCTACCCCCAAAAGCTATGTCTTTTAATGACAAATCCACTGCACCATGCTGCCTCATCTCTCTTTTTTTAGATTTTTCTTTTCTTTTTTCAAAGGCCTGACAAACATTCCATAAGAAATTGACTTGAATACTAGGATATAAGAGAAATTTCAGAATGTGCATGAGAAATACTGCACCAATTCAAAGGAAGAAAGGATGGAAAAGATTTTTTCCTCTATTATCAGAATGTACAGTATGTTGAGATTTGGTGTGAAGCCATCATGGAAGCTAACCACCAAGAAATAAAATGAATCTTCATTCAACTTCCTAAATGTCATCCCCAAAATAAATATGCCATTTTCTAGGAAAAATACCAGACTAGGGAGGACATGTGGATTCTAGTCCTAATTTTGACACTAAATTAGGTAATCTACTTTAATGGGCCTCACTTTTTTATCTGTAAGATATAAGTTGGACTCCACTGTTTCTAAGGTCTGTATTCAAACAATATCAGTTATTTCACAGGAGGTACGCTTTACCATTAGTCCTTTGGGATTGTCTTAGATCATTGTATAACTGAGAATAGCTAAGTCTTTCACAGTTCTTCATCAAACACTGTTGCTGTTATTGTATACAATGTTCTCCTGGTTGTGTTCATTTCACTTTGCATCAGTTCATGTAAGTCTTCCCAGGTTTTTCTGAAATCATCCTGCTTGTCATTTCTTATAGCACAATAATATCCCATCACCATCATATACCACAGCTTGTTTAGTCATTCCCCAACTGATGGGCAGGGCTTCAATTCCCAATTTTTAGCCCCCACAAAAAGAGCTGCTATAAATATTTTTGTACAAATAGGTCCTTTCTTTTTTTTAAATATCTTTGGGATATAGACCTAGAATCTCTTGTAAGATTTACAAAGTACTTTACAAGTATGATCTCATTTTATCCTCACAAAAATCCTGGGAGGTAGTTACTATGATTATCCCTATTTTACTGATGAGGAAACTACTTCCCTGTCATCTTTAACAGAGTGTGGTGTTGTGTCTTTCAGTTGTGTGACCCCATGGACCATATTATGCCAATACTGTCTGTGGGGTTTTCTTTTTTTCTTTTCTTTCTTTCTTTCTTTTTTTTTTTTTTTGGTGAGGCAATTGGGGTTAAGTGACTTGCCCAGGGTCACACAGCTAGTAAGTGTTAAGTGTCTGAGGCCAGATTTGAACTCAGGTACTCCTGACTCCAGGGCCAGTGTGCCACCTAGCTGCCCCTGTGAGGTTTTCTTGGCAAAGATACCAGAGTATTTTCTTATTTCCTTCTCCTTGACAACATTTCATCTCTTCCTGGTGATGCAGGGTCATTTCATCAGGGGCTGTCTGGTATAAAATTGTTTATCATATTTTAGGTAGCCCCAGACTGGATGAATAGGGTGTGTGTGTATATATATTCACATATATATACATATACATGTATGTTTACAAACACACACAGATTTTTTTTCACCATAAGGTTTTCTGCATTTACTTCGTACTGATATCAGGCCTCCAGAAGTTTATCTGCCTCTCACCTTGATAATTCGAATCTATTAAAGCTAGAATGTATAATCAAAGTTATTAGAATTGGGTCTAAAATATGAAGAAATAGGGTCTCAATGAGCACCTGGAAGACTTTGCTTTGAATAGAACACAATAACTTTTATAATATATGGATTTCTGTACCATCTATTCTAGCTACTCAGAGGATATTTTTTTCTTTCTTTTATTGGTTCTTGGTCACATTCCGATAGCTGAGGTTGCATAATAAGTGGTTGCCTAGAAAATATACTATATAAATAACAATAATAAACTATACAAGCTTATATCTAAGGATTCAGGCTTCTAAACTGGATAAAATCAACAACAAAGCACTTAAGTTAGAACTAGATTAACATTCTCATAAACTCTGCCTCCCACAAACTCTGTAACTTTGAGCTCTGTGCCTCTGTTCCTCTAAATGTAAAAACTTTCTCATTTTATTTTATTCCTTTGGATTTTTATGGTACCTTTTAAGTAGTCATCAAAAAGCTATGTGTGATGCTTACAGGGAGCTTAGAAATCCCAAGGTGAAGATGGTTTAAAAATGCAAAATAGACTATTGATTTTTTAAAAATCATTTTAAAGTAGAACAGCTGAAGAAAATTAATTGAATCAAGACTCATTCTTATGACCAGTTTATCAGTCAGTGAAAGGTAAGTTTGGAAAATGATCAACCAAAGGACTCATGATAAAAATATGCTATCCACCACCAGATGAGAGTTAATAGGCTCAGAGTACAGATTTTAAAATCTTTTTCTTTGCTCTTTCTTTTTTTTCTTGGACATGGCTATTGCAGGAATTTGTTTTGTGTTAATATGTGCACATATTCATACATAATTTTTTTTCTAATGGGTTTTGTTTTTCTTTTGTTTTTCTTGCCTTCTTTTTTTAAAATAGGTCAGTTTGATAGACCCCACTAATATGAGGGTAAGAGTCACAAGGAAAGCAGGTCACATTTTTCTGTTTAGGACCAATAGCCAGCAAAGCTGTGTATTTTTAATAAGTACAGATAATCCAACATTCTGCATAAAAGCAGGGGATGGGGAGCAAATAAAGAGAGCCAGAACAGAAGAAAATTAGTCAAAATGAAAACCTATAAACAGGAATTAATTAAACAAAGCTAAATTGGGGTCAACATTGTATCTAACAATTCTAAGGAATTCTACCTTTGAAAAGCTGTCCTTTCTCATTCATTTTAACAAGTTACGTAGCAAATAGAAAAGTTGTTGGCTGTGGAAAATTCCTGGACTACTACAAGTAACTTTTAATTTCACTGGGGTAGGCTTATTTGCATCTGACTTCCCACCTCATCTCTCTTTCCCCTCAATTCATTATCCCTGAACTTTAGATTTTGGACCAACGCTTAGAACAGAGTGATGTGTTGCATCTCAACAAGTCAGATGCACTCTGGAATATAGCCCACCAACCAAAAGCTAGGGGGATCAAGTACCACCTGAAGCACAATGACCCTGGCTGACAAAAGAAATAAGTAGGCTAATCTGCATATTAATAGTAACTATTTATATTTATGGATTTCAATCTTGATGGTACCTGACCTACCACCATTTAATTCACCATAGGGGAAGGGAGGAGAGAAGTAAGCTGGTGTAGTAAGATAGATAGCACATATAAAAATTAAAGGATCCAACTTTTAATGCCTGCAAATACTCTGGGTGAACTGAAATGATACAAGCACAAAGAATCAAATAATCCCTTACTCCCAATAAACTTATATCCAATGGGGGAGTCAAGAAATATATATAAAAATATATACAGCATAAATGTAAATTGAATGTTTAAATATGTACAAAACAGCTAAATATGTAGTTTGGGAGGAAAGGTCCTATCAGTTGAGGGGAAGAGGAAAATTAGGAAAGGCTTAATGTAGACGATAGTACCTGAGGTCTATCTTAAAGTAAGAGAGGAACTCTGAAGCAAAAGTAAGAAGGGAATGCATTTCAGGCATAAGGGATGACCAATGCAAAGGCATTCATTCCTCTTTGGATGGATCACAGAGTGAAAGAGGGAAAATAATGTCCCATGGGGCTGAAAAGAGGTAGTTACAATAATCTAGGTGAAAGGTGAAAGTGACCAACATAAGGGTGATAGCTATGTGAGCAGAGAATGGAATGGATTTGAGCAATGTTATATTATATGGCTTCCGAGTATAAATGGCAAGATTTGGCAACTGGTTATATATGGGAGGTGAAGGAGAAGGAAAAGTAGAGGATAATGTCAAAATGACAACTCAAACATTAGCATTGCCTTCAAACAGAAATAGAGAAGTTTAGAAGGGGAGGATGAAGGGTTTAGGGGAAAGATAATGAGTTGTTTTGAATTTGGGGCAATTTGAAATATCTACTAGGCACTGAGTTCAGGGGAGAAAATGAGGAAGGATGAAATATTCACTGTACCTTAGATTCTTGTACTTGTAATATACTTTAGATTCTGATACTGTGATTAATCAATAGCTTCTATGATATACATCTGTGGTAACAACAAACAGGTCTGAGCAAATGTATAATCAGCTTCTTCCCTAGTAGCTTTCAAGTGCTGCTTTAGGCCTCCAGGTTATGATTAGGTAGAGGCAGTAGATTCAGCTGCCATGTTTCCCCATCTGGCCACCATGTGTTTCTAAGATCATGGTACCTGTTTCTTTTGTGTTTCCTCTCTTCTGATCATAGGTGAGTAAGTATTATGAGGTGGAATGAATCAGGTTATGACTTTTCAATCATTAGATTGTGAGCTCCTTGAGGGCAGGGACTATCATTTGTCTCTTTTTGTATCCTAGCACTTAGCACAGTACCCAGTACACAGTAGGCAATAAAAGCTTATTGACAGATTAAAAGGTTGGAAAAGCCATCAGAGGTTCCTTCAGCAACCAGAGCCAGTAGCAGAAACCACCTGAGCCAATACAAGCAGAAGTCCTAAAGATCAAACTGTTTGTCAAGAGATACAACCAATGGGATGGCTAGATGGCACAGTGGTTAAAGCACCAGCCCTGGATTCAGGAGTACCTGAGTTCAAATCTGGCCTCAGACACTTGACACTTACTAGCTGTGTGACCCTGGGCAAGTCACTTAACCCTCATTGCCTGCAAAAAAAAGAAAAAAGAAAAAAAAAAGAGATACAACCAAGATACTCCATACTGAAAGAATCTGGATCAATTAAACATGAAAATAACTTGAACCACTAAGTGGAACAAGACCATACCCAAAAGAGAACTTGATGGATAAAAGGTCACCCCAAATCAGTCATTACCCCTAGGCCACATGTATTCCCTACATGAGTGCCTTGGTACCTTTGTACTTCATGTTTGGGTTCATAGCCTCCAGGGACCAAATGGGTGTAGAAGCAAAAGTGTGCATTCAGTTTGAAATGTTTTTCGTGTAACTTTTTCTACCCTTACTATACCTTCTTAGATATTTTTGCATAACTTATTTTACTTTCTTGGTAAATATCCTTTTGAAAAAGCTAATCGACATCAATTAGTTAATTGATATTGGCAGAAATACACCAGAAGCCACCATCCCTCAGGGTTACCACTAGAACCTTCAAGGAAACAGTAATGAGCTACCTCCTGGGGACCCAACCTTCTTACCAACCTGGAGTTGAAAGTGATCCCAGAGTGGGTACTGTACTTGCTTCCTCTGAATACCAATAACATCTACTCTACCAGTTCCTAGGAGAGGGAAGCTGTGAACTATTCTTACATTTGTTCATACCTCCCATTTGTTTTCTGGTTTTATTTATACTTAGAATGTCCAGATAAATGAATCATTTCCTCCAGTAGTAGGTCCATCCATTCTGTGAATAAGAAAGCTACAGAATGCCATTGCCTAAGTGAATATCCATGGACAGCCTACAAACTGTGACATTCTTTGGATCCTCTATTCCTTTCACTAATGCTCAGCTACTATCAAGAAAGGAACAGAAAAATGCCTCAAAGGACTGGGAAGCAGTTTTTAAATTTTGTTTCACAGGTTACCAGTCAAAAATATTAATTACAGCAGGTGGCCGATCTACTAAAAATGTAACTGAGAAGATATAACCCAATCCACTTCTAGATAGCTCAAATTGTTAAATAGTTTTATGGGGACAACTAGGTGGTGAAGTGGATAGAGCACCAGCCCTGGATTCCGGAGGACCTGAGTTCAAATCCGACCTCAGACACTTGACACCTACTAGCTGTGTGACCCTGGGCAAGTCACTTAACTCTCATTGTACTGCCCACCCAAAAAAAATCCATTAAAAGAAATCCATCAAATTGTTAGGTAGTTTTATTTTTTCCCCCTGATATCAAAACTAAATTTGCCTAAATATAATTTTCACCCATGGTTCAGCCGTGGGAGGCCAAAAAGAGCAAGTCTACTGTGTCCTGCACAAGAAGGGTCCTTTAGACACTTAGATATAATGACCATCCACCACCTCCATATTCTCCAGGCTAAATATTCATAGTTCCTTCAATATATCCTTATATGATATGAACTCAAAGACCTTGGATTCCTACTTCATTATTTCCAAAGTTACCTATGATCTCAATTGCCAAACCTAATGGCCTCTTTTCAGTCTTCCTTCTTGAACTCTGCATCATCTGACATGGTAGACTGAGATTATTTGTCTCATATTAATAATCAATAATAATATTAATAGCCAATTACTTTTTGGGAGATCCAGAATTTTTTCCCTTCCAATTTCTTTATTCTTTCCTAGGTCAAATCAGCCCCCCTGAAGAACTGATAATGAGATTGGATTTAACATTCTCAATCTTGTTCACACACATCCCATTCCCCCCACCCCCCTTCCCCGCAACTGGGAAAGCTTAGATCTGATCAAAAGGTAAAGACAGGGGCAGGTAGGTAGTGCAGTGGATAAAGCATTGGCCCTGGATTCAGGAGGACCTGAGTTCAAATCTGGCCTCAGACACGTGACACTTACTAGCTGCGTGACCCTGGGCAAGTCACTTAACCCTCATTGTCGTCGTCCCCCCCCAAAAAAATAGTTTAAAAAAAAAAAGGTAAAGACAATTTAATCTAGGTGAATTCTGGGTTGTGTCCTGTTTAGGATTGGGGGGAGGGGGGTCCTTTGTCAAGACTGCCCAAAGCTGGGGCTGGTCTGGGAATAAGAGTGATATAATCAGTCATGACCCAACACACACACACACACACACACACACACACACACACACACACACACAGCCCCTCATTAGAATGAACCCATCTCTTATTAAAATATTTATTCTCTCATTAATTGTTAACCAATCAAAGTTGATTGCCAGGAATACCCACTCTTCCAAGGGCATATAAGCATTGAGACAGCTCCAGGAAGGGTCTTTGGTTTAAGAGACATAGCCAAATGACTGTTCTTTTCTTAATTATTCACTATTCGTAATTAATAAAATGATTACTTACCCCAAAATGATGTCTCTCAAACTTTTTTTGGATCATACTACCCTACCTTCTCTTCCAAGATATTCTCTCCACTGAATTTTTACAGCACTAATCTTCCTGCTTCTCTTTATACCTAGCTGATCTCTCCTCAGTGTCCTTTGCTCATTCTTCATCTATTCTATGTCACATTCATGAACTTTAGGTCTACCCCAAGGCTCTGTGCTGGGTTCTCTCTCTTTTTTTTTCTTTCCCTCTATATACTTTCTCACTGGTGACTACCTAAGCTCCTATGGTTAAATTATCCCTATACTAATGACTTCCAGATCAGAGTCTCTCTTCTGAGCTCCAGACCAGTAGCCATCTCAGACTCAACTCATTCAAAACATCTTTACTCCTTCCCAGTTTTGCCTTTCAAATTCATCTCTCTTCAAAACTTTCTCATCAACAAGCATTAATGAGGAAATTAATTATAATGCTATATCATGCGATTATTAATATTAATTTGTAATATTCCCTTCTCTGTTCAAAAGGGCATTTCTTACCTTAGCTTAAAGATAAACCCCTCCCAGCATATTTTAGCTGAGGAATGTAATTTGTTCCCAGCCCCCCCCCCCATTCCCCCTAGGCAGGAACTCTGTTGTTTGCCATTTAAACAAAAGACAGCTGAGCAAAATCCTTCTCCCAGGGATACTGCTCCTTGTCCTTAGTACTCCCCATCAAGGGGTACAAGGATGTGCTGTCAGGACAATCAGAAGACCCTACTAGGGATTACCCCACGCCCACCCCCGCCAGCCAGCTCTTAGTCCTGGTCTTTGGGCACAAAATGAAAGCAAGTCAACAATATCTCCCTATTTCCAGGTTGCAGGCCGCTGCTAATAAAGGATATCTTGCTTGAATAATTGCCTCTGCTTGCCCTTAGTTAAATTCCAGACCCCACACTTATTAAGCACTTACTATGGGTCAAGCACTGTGGGGGAAATATACTAGTAAAAAGGCATTTCCTGTCCTCAAAGAACTTATATCCTAGCTGGGGAGACCACTACATAAAAGGAAACTGAAAAGGTGTGTGCATTGGGGGGGAGGGGAGAGAATGGGGGGGAGGAGGGGGAAGGGTTTTGAGAGAAAGAGATGAGGGTATCCAATGCAGGGGCATGGTAGAGAAAGTCCAGAGAGTCAGATGTGTGGCTGGGAAAGGAATGAAGGTATCATTGGCCTGGATATCTTCCTTAAAATGGAGGTACTGGGGCAGCTAGGTGGCAAAGTACATAGAGCACCAGCCCTGGAATCAGGAGGACCTGAGTTCAAATCTGGCCTCAGACACTCAACACTTACTAGCTGTGTAACCCTGGGCAACCCCTCCAAAAAGCCTCTCCAAAAAAAAAAAAAAAAAGGAAGTATTGGGAGAAACCAACCAATCACAAGTAGAATGGGAAGAGATTAAGAATACTTTGTATGTGAGAAGTAGACCAGAGGTGAAGTCACAGAGTTTTGAAACTTCAATGTCATTCTTGACCCCTCACTCTCTTTTAATCCCTATATCCAATCTATTGCCAAATCTTGTTTCTATCTTCATGACATCTCTGGTTCAGCTTAATCTTCTCATCACTCACACAGTCACCACATTAATTAAGGCACTCTCTCACCTGGACCATTTCAATGGCCTTTTATTTAGGGTCCCAACTTCAAGTTTCTTAAGCCAACCCATCCTCCATATAGCTGCCAAGTTGTTCCAGTTGTGTTCAACTCTTTGTTACCCCATTTGGGGTTTTCTTGGCAATGATACTGCAGCCGTTTGCCATTTCCTTCTCAGCTCATTTTACAGATGAAGAACTGAGGCAAACAGGGTTAAGTGACTTGCCCACAGCTAATGTCAGAGGCTGAATTTGAACTCAGTAAGATGAGTCCTAGGCCCAACACTCTATCTACAGTACCACCTAATTGTCCCCATGAGCTATGAACTCCAGTGGCTCCCTATTACCTCTAGGATCAAATATGAACCTTTCATTTGGACATTTAAATGTCTTCACAATCCGGTCTAGTCCTACCCTTCTAGTCTTCTTACGCATTGCTCCCCTCCACATACTCTGTAATCCAGCCATGCTCAGTCATGCTAATGTTCTTCACATACAACACCCCATCTTCATCTCTGTGTTTTTGTACTGGCTGTTCCCCATTCCTCAGAACCCCTTGTTTCCTTCAAGACTCAGCTCATTCACCTTTCATAATTCCCCCAGTTGCTAGTATTTGGGAATACCTAAAACAAGTTCATATTCATTTTGCATATATCATGTATATATTTACATATGCACATGTTTCCCCCCTTAAAATGTAGGTTCCTTAAGGTTAGAAACCCTGTCATATCTGTCTTTTTATCCCAAGGCTTAGCACAGGCACTCATGCATAGTAGATGATTTTTTTTTTTTTTTTAGTGAGGCAATTGGGGTTAAGTGACTTGCCCAGGGTCACACAACTAGTAAGTGTTAAGTGTCTGAGGCCAGATTTGAACTCAGGTACTCCTGAATCCAGGGCCGGTGCTCTATCCACTGCGCCACCTAGCTGCCCCAGTAGATGATTTTTTAAATGCTTGTTGCCTTCCTCCACAAACTCTCCAGCTTATCAGTATCTTTCTTAAATTGTGACTTCTAGAACCAAACACACCCTATGATAGGCACATTAGCAAGACGTAAAACAAAGTTATGTGAGGTCTGAGGAAGGTTATTGCTGAATAAAGGGACAAAGAAAACAATGAAGCCTTTGAGGGGTTATAATAGCATTTAAATTGGGCTTTCAAGGATGAAGAATAAGGAAGGTATCCTAAACAAAAGGAACCACTGGAAACAAAGCTTTGCTACCAGATAAAATAGGAGATAGGAATCAGTGTATACAGCTCTAACCACTAACCCCTGCATGAATATTCCCTCCAAGGCACACAATGACGTGTTTGCAATCAGTTTCATTGAGAACACAATGCCTTTTCCCAAGCAAGTCCAATATGCAAGGTGCTTTACTTTAGCGTTATCTTCTAAACAGGTCACATACAAATGGCATGCTTTCCCATACTTTCCATCAGCCTCCAATCACGTGGAGTGCATTTGTTTATACTTCTATCTCTAGTAGTTCAGTTAACTTGGCTGATTTAATAAAATGCCTGCAGGAGGCTCACTCAAAGGTTTCTGACCTGCATTAACCTTCAGTAGTGGGACATAACTTGAACCCACATGAATGGTTTCTTGTCCTCCATCCATAATAGTACTTCCTGATATATTTATTTTGGATCAGAGGGAGAAGGAAATTGCTTTCAGAATCAGCTACAGACTTCTGACAAAAGCACCAAACCATCAGAGACCTTGTGTCTCACTAATCAAAAAGGAAGGTCCCTGAATCAAAAGCAATCAGCTCTATGCCTACTCCTGAACCTTTCAAAGGAACTGTCCAGAGCAGACACACCCTTGAAAAATTTTAAACCCTGCATTCATGAACGATTTCATAGGATCACATGACTTAGAGCTGGAAGGAGCTATAGATATCATTTACTTGAATTCTGCTCAGTTACAGATGAGACCACTAAGCCTCAGAAAAAGTAACTTGCCCAATATCACATAAATAAGAAACAGCAGAGCCAGACTCCAAATCCCAGTCATAAAATCACATTTGGATAGAAACTGAGGCCCTCTAACCCAACCTATATCTGAACGAGGTTCTTAGCCTCCAAATTCGGTGTTATTTCCATTATATAATTGCCTTATTCTTTACTGGTTAGGGATCTCTCTGAGGCAAGAAGTTTGGAAAAGAAATCGATTACCCTCAACTCTGTTTGCCAACACAAAGTAAGGCAAGATGTTCTGTCTGTCAACTCCAGCACCTGACCACTCACTACTCAACTGCTACCACCAAAACCACCTTTTTGATGTACCTGCTATTCTCCAAGAACCTTTCCATTCTGTTCTGCACTGCTCTATTGCCATATCCCATCCATCCCTACTCAAACACAAATAGAAGATACCAAGTCAAAATTACCAATGCAAATGAAATCAGAAGGCCCAGAACACATAGCATTCCAACCTCCTCTTTACCTCCTTCTTCTCTGCCCTAATAGAAATTGCTGGTGCAGGTTTAGTTTATTCAGGACTGAGCTCATTAAAAATTAAAATTCACCATGAAATCAAGCTTGATACAAAAAACTCTAGTTCAAGGGCCAGCTCTACTTATATCTACTTTCATGACCTTGGACAAATTGCTTAACCTGTTTGGAGGGGTATCTGTTTCCCCAAGTGAGGGGAGGTTAAAGTAGATAATCTGTAAAGCCTCTTCAAGTTCCAAATCGTATAATGCCAAAAGAAAGGTGGATTTTCATCTAAGGTTCAAGAGACCTCTCTTCCCCATGCATGTAGCAAGTGGACACTGAAACAGAGATTTACTTCATGCTTGACACTGCCAGAACAAACACAATTCACATTCATAGACTATTTGGACTTTTTAAACCATAAAACTTAGATGAGTTAATGCCAAACATGACAGATAAAACTGGAAGATTAAAATATATATGGAGCTGTTAAAATTTGAAAAGGTAAATGCCAGTCCACTTTGTCAAAGGATAGAAATAAATTTGCACAAGAGAAAAAACCAAACTATTAATAACCACTTGAAAATTAAAACAACTTTAAGATATTACCTTATACCCATTAATTTGGCAAAATTAGAAGCTATTAAAACTCAATGCTGGGGCAGCTAGGTGACACAGTGGATAGAGCACAGGCCCTGGAGTCAGGAGTACCTGAGTTCAAATCCGACCTCAGACACACTTACTAGCTGTGTGCAAGTCACTTAACCCCAATTGCCTCACTAAAAAAAAAAAAAAACCTCAATGCTGGTGGAATATCTATGAAATAAATATTCATTCATTGCTTGAAGAATTGCTTTTTTTTTCCTCTCTCTCTCTCTTTTTTTTTTTTTTTTGCAGGGCAATGGAGGTTAAGTGACTTGCCCAGGGTCACACAGCTAGTGTCAAGTGTCCGAAGCCAGATTTGAACTCAGGTACTCCTGGGTGCTTTATCCACTGTGCTATCTAGCCGCCCCCAAAGAATTGCTTTCTAAAAAGATTCTAGTAGTTTGTAATCTGTCGATATGTAATAAAAGTTACAAAAACAATCATAAACATGGACATTGTCATCATAACCTAGAATTTGTATACTGCCTACTATGTGAGTAGGCACTGTGCTAAGTATTTTACAAATATCTCATTTGATCCTCACAATAGCACTATAAGGTAAGTTCTATTATTATCCCCATTTACAGTTGAGGAAATTGGGAGAAACAGAGGTTAAATAACTTGCCCAGGGTCATATAACCAGTAAATATCTTAATGCAAATAAGAACTCAAAACTTCCTGACTTCAGGCCCAATACTCTATGTACTATGACACCTAGCTGCCCATAATTTCACTGTTAAAAATATACTATGGGGGCGGCTAGGTGGCACAGTGGATAAAGCACCAGCCCTGGATTCAGGAGTACCTGAGTTCAAATCTGGCCTCAGACACATGACACTTACTAGCTGTGTGACCCTGGGCAAGTCACTTAACCCCCATTGCCCCGCAAAAAAAAAAAAAAAAAAAATATATATATATATATATATATATATATATATATATATACATATATATATATACTATGGGGGGCAACTAGGTGGTGAAGTGGATAAGCAACAGCCCTGGATTCAGGAGGACCTGAGTTCAAATCTAGCCTCACACACTTGACACTTACTAGCTGTGTGACCCTGGGCAAGTCACTTAACCCTCTATGCTCCACCAAAAAAAAATTTATTTATATATATTATATATATATATATACACACATACACACACTATGAGTGTTAGGGTTGTTGTTGTCTTTAAGTTCTATTCAAAGATTTTATAACAACATTATCTTTAGTTGCAAACACCTGGAAGAAAGATACAGGTACAACAATGGTCAAATTAATTGGGGTGCACTAATGCAATAGAATGATATAATGCAATTAAGAAATACCATTATAGGGGGCAGCTAGGTGGTGCAGTGGATAAAGCACTGGCCCTTGAATTCAGGAGTACCTGAGTTCAAATCCAGCCTCAGACACTTGACACTTACTAGCTGTGTGTCCTTGGGCAAGTCACTTAACCCCTCATTGCCTTGCAAAAAAAAAAAAGAAAGAAATACCATTATAAGGACTATTAAGAAACATTAAAATAGCTTTATGAAATAATACAAGGGGGGAAAGGGCATAATCAGAAGAACAAAATGTATGCCGCTTGCAATAACATAAGAGGAGACATTAAAAACTAATGAATAGCGGCAGCTAGGTGGTGCAGTGGATTAAGCACTGGCCCAGGATTCAGGAGCTGTGTGGCCCTGGGCAAGTCACTTAACCCTCATTGCCCCACCAAAAAAAAAAAAAAAACAACCCTAATGGATAAAGAATCCAACATTTTGATATTTTATGCACTGAAATTCATTTATTTAAGTGTAAATAAGAAAAGAGAAAAGAAGGGTTAATGTCTTTCCCCTTTAAAACCTGCTTTGAATTCCTTGGCAGTAAGGCAACATGTAAATTCAAATGCTGTAAAGTATTTCAACTATGGGGTGGGCACAAGCCCAGGGACAAAAAGGAATGAAAGTTGTTTCTGGTGTGTCAATGAAATGCATTCCTGGAAAGCACATTATATGGCATGGTCCCTTTAAAGAAGAATGAACATGTGAAGCTGTGGTCATCTGTTCAGGTTCAGTATCACTGGCAGGAACTACCAAATAAAAGGGCAGTCATAGGGATGATTATTAGGTCATAATGATACAACTACAGGGGCAACTAGGTGGTGTAGTGGATAAAGCACCAGCCTTGGATTCGGAAGTACCCGAGTTGAAATCTGGCCTCAGACACTTGACACTTACTAGCTGTATGACCCTGGGCAAGTCACTTAACCCCCATTGCCCTACCAAAAAAAAAACAAAAACAAAAACAATGATACAACTACACCTTAGCAAAATACTTCTCTCACAATCCTGTGAAGCCAATGGTACAAGTGTTATCATCCTGATCTGATCTTAGACCTTCTCCTTGCTTACCTGTGTGATCCTGTCAATTAATTTCAGTAAGCTTCAGTTTCCTCATCTGTAAAAGGAGGGGATTGGACTAAATGACCATGAGGAAGATAGAGTAGATGATCCCTCCAAATTTATAAGCCTAAAATGTTGATTCTATAGAAAAGGAACAGGAAGAAAAGATGTTATTTCTATATAGTAGCACACCTAATTGGAATTAATCTCCTTTCTGCAATTACTTTAAGTTTCCCTATGGATTGGCATGGTTAATACTAAGTAATATGGACTAAGAGAAAGATATTTGCCCCCAAAGTCAGGAGCCCTGGGCTCTAGGCCTCATTTGGACACATACTAAGTTATGTGATCTCAGATAACTCACTTAACCTCTCTAAGACTCAGTTTTTTACTGTATAAAATGAAAAAAGTTAAACTAAATCCTACCCACTCTAAAATCCTAAAACTAACATGCTGGGATATATACAACAATAAAACTTCAGAGGATAGATTCTGTTAGCTACAGCAGCTCATCAGGATCATCTACTATCTAATAAGCTGTGGAGGAATATGGTAGAGTTAAAAGAGTGCAAGGCTCTTCCATTGCTAAACTGGAAATCAGAAGACTTAAGAGTTAAATACTCCCTCAATCACTTATCTAGCTGGGTCACCCTGGTCAAGTTTTGATTTGACGGAAGTCACTTAATTGACTATCTACAAGCATTTTTAAGTACCCACTATGCACCAGGCACTGTGCTTAATCTCTCAGCCTCTGTTTCCTCATTTCTAAAATCAAGATAGTAATAGTAATACCCACCTCACAGGGTTATTAGGAGGAAACACTGGGTAATTCCTAAAACAGTACAGAAATATGGGGAAGTGACATCATCATTACTCACATGAATGCAACCAAAGATTTTTTGAAGCTCTTTAGCTGTCTCCTATTCAGCTATTCTCACAACATTCCTATTATTATTCAATGTCACCCTTTCCTGAAGTTGACAGATTTTTTTGCATTTCCCTCCTCTTCTGCTCTCCCCAAAGACTACCTTTCTGCTTGCTTACATCTTATACTGCAACTTACTTACACCTCATACAACTCCTAACCTTTTCCACTAATTTTTTTAAAAATCCTTATTAGATAAATTTTGCATGTGTGAACAATGATTCTTATTAGAGGGACATGTACCATCTTTCTATCTGCCATAGTAAAGAAAGTATGTCACAGAGAAAGCCAGGCAAGCTGCTGAGCCTTCGAATGAACAGACCTAGGATCTATGAGGTACCAGTGGGGAAGATACCTCGGACAGAGGTAAGGGGAAGGAAAAATAGGGACCATAGAAAAATGAGAGGGAAAGAAAAAGTAGGGCTCAGAGAACCTCAGTCATTTACTACCTATTCAACCTTGGACAAGTCATTTAATTTTTCTGAGCCTCAGTTTCCTCATCTGTAAAATAACAAGGTAAACAAGATAGCCTATTCCATCCCTTCCAGCTCTAAATTTATAATCCTATGATCATTACACATATGGTCCTATGTTGGCTACAGTCATAGACACCCAGAGAAAAATAACTAAAATATGAGATAGTTGAGTCAGAAGGGGACCTTAAGAGAGCACGTAGTCCAAACCCCTAACACTAGAAATGAGAGTATAAACACCCAGAGAATTTGCTCAAAGTTTCATGGTTATGTGATTTCAGAATCACAAAGGCAGGAGGGCCCTCTACCTTGAAGAGACTTCTTCTATCTGACCCACTGATGCTTACAATTCCATGATTAGACCTTTCATTCCTAGAGCTTAAGGTTTTATCCCCTGTTGAAATGTAGATATTCCTAGTGATACATTAAACTCTTGAGATGACTGATGTTTTCACTGGGCACTTTGCTCACAGAAGGTTTTGATGAAAGAAAGGAGAGAATACAAGAGGGACTAGTGGAGTAGAAAAGCAGGAAATGGGTATGGAAACAGGCCATTTCTTTCTTTTAAGAAAACACTAAGTTACAAAAGAATTAGGTTGCATTATGGTCTATTGCAATCATTTATGTTGCTCCTCCACACTGTTTTGGAGAAGTATATGTACTTGTGTAGTTTGTTTTTGTTTTGTTAAAATGAAATTTATCCCCCAAAAAAGATAGAAAGAGGAGGGTGAAGATGAAGTCAACTTAGACTAGTTTTGTATTGAACATATAAAATCTTATTTGTCAGTTTGTAGAGTCAAGTGATTATTCTCCTTAGGGTTATCATTTGCTTTTTTTCTCCTTTCTCTCTTAGGCATTAACATCTGCAAATCCAGAACAAAGTGGTTTGTCAACGGCTTGAAACTAACAGGGGAGCTGTGATGGCTATGCTTTAGTGGTCTAGAGCAACCATGCAGCCTGGATTTTCCAGGGTAGTCCAGGTTTCAAGAAAAGGAAGTCTACTTTCTATAAGGTTTTGTGGATATCCTTCATCAGACCATGTGTTCCTGATTTTAGGGTTGGAAACTATAGTTAGTATGATTTCTAAT
This sequence comes from Dromiciops gliroides, assembly GCF_019393635.1. Classification (NCBI taxonomy): domain Eukaryota; kingdom Metazoa; phylum Chordata; class Mammalia; order Microbiotheria; family Microbiotheriidae; genus Dromiciops; species Dromiciops gliroides. The sequence goes on from NC_057863.1 coordinate 461,330,519, forward strand.
TTGAAAACTAGGTATATGGAATGTATCTTGATAACTACAAATTTACTGAGAACTGACTGATTCCCCACCCACTCCCCTTTCCCAGACAAATAGATTGCCTGGGGCTAACCGATCTTGGTCAATTCCAGACCCTTGATGGACTTATGGACCTACCCCACCTTCCCCCAGGCAATTTATCCCCTCCCGACGACGGTTCCCCACCTTACTCACAGGACTTTATGATTATTACATAAAAGAGTCCATCTACATTAAGTAGTTTCTATTTAGAGTTAGTAGCATCTATACTTAACTTAGGAGCAGTTCTATTGTTTCTTTTATTAAAAGTTCATTTGCATTAAGCAATTGTACCAGACTCTGGAAGCAATCTTTAGGTCCCTTTTTGTTCTGTTACCCCATAAAAACCCTGTCCTCTGTTCCCATCTTTGGGTATTCCTAGCTTCCAAGAGATACCATGAGCTATAGTTCCTCTGCTTTTATTAAAGACCTTATTTCTCCTATATTGTTTCCTTAATTTCCAGGTTAACAATCTAAATATATAATATGTGCATAACACATTCTATTCGATCCCTGCTCCTCATTCTTTGATCAGTTAAGAGCTATCTGAACTGGAGGGCACTCATTTGCTTTACAAGTATTTATACAGCACCTCCTACATGCAAGAAACCATATTAGGTGCTATGGGACATGTAAAGCTGGGTAGCTCAAGAGTCTTTGCCCCAGTGGAGTTTACGGTTTAATCAGAGAGATAAGATAAGCAATATAAAAAGCTACAACAAGGAAGTAAATGATGTGTACCCTACAGGTGATCCAGAAACATACTATAGTCATTCAAAAATGAGAAGTCATCAGATTTGAATCCTCTGTGATTGGATAAATTGCTTCATCTTCTGGATCTTAGTTTCCTAGTTTATAAAACAAGGGAGTTGAGCTAAATTACTTATAAGTTCCCTTCCAGCTATAAGATTTTTAGATTCCAAGATTAAGTACTTCCATTGGCATTGAAAAGATGACATTTGGGGTATGAGCCATGAAAGACAAGTACAGTTTTGCTACATGAAGATGGGAAGAATAATCAAGACAGAGGAAATGGCATGAGCCAAGGTGAAGAGGCAGTAATTATATGGCATGTTCAGGAAATACAATCTAGCTCCATTTGACGGGAGACAAGGAGTAATGGGAGAAAAGTTTGTCTTAGTAGGTTGGGGTCAGGTTATAGATAGCCTTGAATGCTAAGCTATGCAGTTCATACTTTATCTTAAGGCAATAGGCAGCTAGTGAAGGTTTGAAAAATTCAGTGATGTGGATATGTTGTAGTAGTATCTCAGTTACTAAAGATCCAGCCTCTACAAGTAGAGAAATAATTTACAATACCATTTGATGAATGGTGGTCTTTCTGAAATCAGAAAGGAAAAAAAGAGATGTCTAGAGGTTTAGCCTGGAGATGAGCAAATGTTCCAATTTTTTAAAAGAAGGCGAATTCTTCAAATTATAGTTTGATGAGAATGCTATCCAACCTTGGGGTGGGGGGAATCTGCAACAGATTACTAAATATTTTGTAGGAATTTAAATAAAGGAAATGTAAATAAAGAAAATAGAGTCACTATAAATCTGCATGGATTACCTAAGGTAGTATGTCAACTAACCTCAGATCTAATTTTCTTTTTTTGACAATTACTAGACTGATAGATTAAGGAAATGTGATAAACCTAAGATAGCTAGATTTCTGCTAGGTATTGGAAAAAAATTCTTGAACCTATTTCTTTTAATGTTTTAAATCATTGACTTAAAGACATGGCATACTTTAACTCTGCAGGTTATACAAAGCAGGTAGGGATAGTTAATACGATGGATAACAGCAAGGTTTGAATGTAACAGAAAGGGCTCTGGTCTTTCACAAAATCAAACAAATATAGAACAGGACAGATATGATTAGACTTCAATAAGATAAATGAAAAGAGTACTAAAAGGAAGCCAGATTCAAAGTAGTTGGAATGGCCAATTTTGACCTCAGTTGGAAGAAAATGAAACCTGTTTTCCTCCTCTTGGCAGGGTTAGGAGAGGACACTAGGCAGACAATGTTATATACACTGTCATAAAAGATCTCAATCAGTTGTTTTGGTTTAACTATTCCTTTGCTGAAAGGGAGGGTTCAGTCCTGTTGGACAAAGTACATCAAGAAATGACAATTTGAAGAAAAAAAATCAAATAGATACATGCCCCCCAAATATTCGCTTTTGTTTTTGAATCAATGTTATTTGTTAAATTACAGAGAGGAAAGAGAATTCCTACTAGCTTATTTTAGTGAACAGAAACAGCTATTGACCTAAATAAAGCCCAACCACAAACTAGTATTGTTTAGCTCAAAATGAGTGGGTCTTTTTTTTTTTTGGGGGGGGGGGGTCAAAGAAGCCTGGTTTTGAAACAGTATAGCACTGGCAACTAAGAAACAGTAACTGAATGTATAGTTCTAGAACTACAAGGATTATTTAAAAGCTAAAATCTAAGTTATATAGCATGAAAGATGAAACAGAAAAACCTGAGCTGCATTAAGGGATAAGAGACAAAATACATTCTCTACATTTCAGAAGCATAATGCAATTTGATGACTGAAGTACAGAACCTGGAATAAAGAAAGGTATCACCATTATTTTAGAATCAGAAATTCTTCCTTCAGAAAGCATTTATTGAACACCTTCCACATGTTAGGTTTAGTGACAGTCACTTCAGATATAAAGCCAAAAATAAAAAGTCAAGGACTTTAGGGGGAGCAGAAGAAGGAAGAGAGGGGAGAAAAGGGGGAACAATGGAAACACCAAAAAGTATCAACAAAACATACAGAGTAAATACAAAATAATTTCATAGGGGAGGGCAATTACACCTGGGGGAGATCCAGCAATACACCACAGCTAGGCTTATATTCCAAAGACATCCAAAAAAAAGAGAAAAGGACCCATTTGTACAAAAAAAATAAATATAGCAATTCTTTTTGTAGTGACTAAGAACTGAAAACCAAAAGGATGCCCATCAGCTGGAGAATGGCTAAACAAGCTGTGGCATTTGATGGTGATGACATATTATTGTGCTATAAGAAATGAGAAGCAGGACCATTTCAGAAAAACCTGGAAAGACTTATATGAACTGATGTATAGTGAAATGAACAGAACCAGAACATTGTACACAGTAACAATACTGTTTGCTGAAGAATTGTAAATGACTTAGCTATTCTCAGCAATACAATGATCTAAGACAATCCCAAAGGACTAATGATGTAACATACTATCCACCTTCAGAGAAAGAACTGATATTGATTGAACACAGACTGAAGCATGCTATTGAGGTGGGGGACAGGACCAGAAATAGCAGAACAGCATTGAGAAGGAGCTGTGCTGGCCTGGCTGGCCTAATTGGCTTTGTTTTCAGTTCAGTAACATGAAAGAACCCTCTCTCCCCTAGTAAGGAAGAGCTGAATTATGTAAACCTCTGGGGGGATCAGGATGTGGTTAGAGCCTCCAGAGCATCTTGATATCTGCTCCAAGATATAGTCCAGCCCAAGGATAGAGCCTCTGAGAAATTGAGATATTCACTAGCCAAAATATTCCACCAAGGTGTCACAAGAGGGGAGCTCCAGGAAGTAGAGAAGACCCTTTGCATGATTCTTTTTGTTTACTCTGTCCTATAAAAAGCTGGAAGTTTCTTTGCTTCGGGGTGGTTGAGACTTAGGATCTCTCCTCCTGGTCAGCTACCCTATTGCAATAAAACCTTATGCTATCTCTGATTGGAATGTGTGTGAGTTTAATTCTTTAACTGAGGATATCCAAGAACCAGCCTACCCATGACATTATTTTTCACTTTCTTTTTTTTTCTTTTGAGTCTTCTAATACAATATGACAAATATGGAAATTAAACTAATATGGAAAACCATTTCACATCTTACTGCCTCAGGGAAAAGTAAAGGGAAAGGGAGAGATAGAATTTGGAACTCAAAACTAAATAAAAATGTTTATTAACAGGGGCAGCTGGTGGCACAGTGGATAAAGCACCGGCCCTGGATTCAGGAGGACCTGAGTTCAAATCTGGACTCAGACACTTGACATACTTATTAGCTGTGTGACCCTGGGCAAGTCACTTAATCTTTATTGCCCCACAAAAACAAAAAAAAATGTTTATTTAAAAAATAACACCTGAGAGAATCAGAAAAGACCTCTGTTAAGAGGTGAGACCTGTGCAATTCTTGGAAAGAAGTTAGAGATTCCATGAGCAGAAACAGAAATGACAGCATCCCAAGGATGACTATACAAAGACATAAGAAGATGATGGAATATCATGTCTGAGGAAGAGACAGTAGGTCAGGTTGGCTAGAATGAAGACTATCTTAGAAAGTGTAATGGACATTAAGTCTGGAAATATTGGTCAAAACTAGATTCTAAAGGGCTTTAAATGACAGAGGAGTTTGTATTTCATCCAAAAGACCACAAGGAACCCTAGAAGCTGGTGGAGTAAGTGAGTGATGTGTGCATGATAGAAGATGATAGAGAATATAGGCAAGCAGATCAATTAGAAAAGTACTACAACTTTCCAGGCAAAAGGTAATGAGTACCTGAATTAGAGGCAATGAAAATAGGAGAGTCAAAATGACTCAAAATTAACTGCACCTTTTTCTTTTTTCCCCATATCAGAAAAAAATGGTAATATTACTGTTTGTATAACGTCACTATAATGTTTGCAGATTTCATTACTTCCTCTCCGTTCCTATATCATTGGTCATTTAATACTGTCCTACTCTAACTCTGTCACTGATATCCTGGGTCCCAGATACCCTCTCCCTTATCTCTCTCACCTACCACTTTAATCTCATCAATTTTTCCTGGCTAATTAAAGGAAAATGAAAACAAACCAAAACAAAACAAAAAAACCACCACATCCCTGGCTCCTGGCTTTCTACTGCCAGATTCAAATCACCTACATTTAGTTTCAAGATCTATGTCCCCCCCCTCCCCTTCAGTAACAAATCTTCAGCTTATCCCTATTTGTTCTTCCTATCTAGAACAACCTCCAAGTTGCCTTGTAGCATCATAGATGTGGTGAGGATCTTAGGGATTATGGGATCTTCATAGATCGAAAGCTGTAAAAACCTCAGAAATCATCCAGTTCAAACTACTCATCCCGTGTAAGAGCACATCTGAAGGAAAAAAAAGAGCAAGGAGTTGAATTCCCATGATTTAAAAACCAGTGATCTTTCCACTGTGCCACATAATAAACTCTATGATTTTTCAGATAAGGAAACAGAGGCCCAGAGTGTTAAAGTGATTTGCCCAGGATCACACAGCTAATGTCAGAGCCCAGAACTAGAACCCAAACCTTCTGATTTCTCTGCTTCTTTCCACTACATCATTCTGTCTCCCTCAATTCATTCAAAACTCTTACTTGGCTGCATATTTTCCAACTTACTAAAAAGCTCACTCTGATATTACCATCCTGATTCTGCTCAATCATTCCTTTATCTCCCAACTTTCCTTGTTAGAGTGAATCACAGCCCTAATACGTGTTAATTCCCCACACATACACTTCTAGAGAAAAGTGAATAAATGCTTACATAATTTGGGAGTGGCATCCTCATGTTGGGTAGCCTGCCAGGCTTGTAAATTGTGGCATAAATTATTAGCTAAGTTTGTTGACAGTGATAAAAAGGATCTATAGTTTCCTCCACAATCTTCACCTTAAAATTGCAGACATAAATTGAAAACAGGAATGGGGGGGGGGCGGGGGAAGCAAGTGGACAGCAAAGAGATGAATTTCAGAATTTTTCTTTCATTTACCACAGATACAAAATACATAAAAGAATATGACCATGGTGGCTATAAATTTCACAGAATGAAAGTATCATACCATCAAATACTCTCAATGATATTTGGGAAACTAGCTTTTAAGTAAATTAATTCCTTCTCCCCTAAAGCTTACCCTAACTACTACAGCGCCAAGACCAAATCTTCTATATATGGCATATATGCCCCTATCTCATTTCTTAACAATTAAATATAGAAGAAGTCAGATTTTGCTAATTGTTTCAGGTGTGTGCTTGCCATGTCTTCCCAACTACTCTGTAAGCTTCTTAAATGCTGGGGCTGTCACCCTGGCTCATTGCCCACTGGACCTAGCACAGGGCTAGGCAAAGAGACACTTAAATTCTTACTGGCTAATTTAAAAGCAAAGTTAATACATCTGATTTCCAGCGTTGATAAAGACTAATATTGCCTCCTATGGCTTTAGGACAACTCTTTGACACAACTAAATTAATCCCATAGTCCAGATGGAGACAGAAAAATACAGGATTTGAAAAATCCAATAGGCTAATTTTCCAAATTGCAAATAAAGATGCAGAGAAATGCCAGAATCCAAGGAATTAAATTCACTGGCTTCTTTTCTTGACTGCCAAATAAAAAACCTATATAACTCATGAGGGACTGAGATATAACTACATCAAGTGCTTCAATAGTCCCTTCTTTGACTGTAGAGATACAAAGTCTTTACACAGGATGAAAAATTTAAAATGGCCAATACTAGTTACATGCCAGTTAAATTTTCTAATTAAAATCTGTTTTTAATACAACATAGTAAAGGGGGAATAAAGAGCAGTCACAAAAAATAAAACAGGATACCAAATGACCCTTAGTAATAGTGTGGCTCTTATCCCAGGACTAAATAATTACAAGGTTATCATGAGGTAGAGGGAAAAAGCAAAATGTTAACACAACATAGAAAACTCTAGTGATTAATAATACAGGCTATCACCAGAATATAAAACATGATTGTAATCCAAGTCCCAATGGAAGGCTTAACTATACATCCATTTGGGTGGTTGGATGTATTTTAACCTTCAATCTTAATAAAGTATGATGCAATATTTGAAAAGTACATATGTAAAAATACTGAAGCTATGTTGTAACTTGACACAGATGACATGAAACGAGGGGGGAAAAACTATCAAGTGTGGTGGTTTCACTTTCCACATCAAAGTTCTCCAAGCTAGACACAGTATTAATGACACCCCAGTTGGGTATTTCCAGACAGTGGATGACTGGCATAAAAATTAAAAAAAAAAATTAAAGTCAAGGAAGAGAGATGAACTGACTTGTCTTTAAGTACCAGGAAATGCCTGGCACACAAATGATAGAACTACTGTAAAACTATCAAACTATAAAAAGAAGTTTGTATTTCCCTTACACATGTCAACCTGTAGAAATGCAAAGTCACCTTACTAACTGCCCTAAACACAAGAGTTCATATAGCAGCAGCAGTTTCCCAAACTGTCCCTTTCCTTTATTTGCTTGATCAACATTTTTCTCTCCTAAAGACCAAACTATAGTTATTGACCGCATAATCTCTTATGCTAGTTTGAGGTCGCCCATTCAGTGAAAATGCTGGGTTTTGTTCTAGTCTGTCAACATTCCTCAGGTGTGTAAGCACACAACATATCACAAAATAATGTTCCTGTGCTCTGAGGGAACTTAAAAGTCTTTCTTGTCTTTCTCTTTCCATTTTGATTTGAAGGAAATCAGAGTAAATCAGTATTTGGACAGTGTCTTTGTGTAAAGTATGGGTTGCTCCTCCCTTCTCTGAAACGGCTTCCTATTGATTGATATTTAAGGAGTTTAGCAACACTGACCTTTTATACAGAGGTTGTCTTTTTTTTAAACCATATTTACTACTTGTAAATCTTTGTGATTCTTGAAAAAGTGCTGTATAGACATGCCCTCTTTGATATCAGTGTAGTGGAAAGGAAGTAGGTTACAGAGCACATCTTCAAGTGTGTAACACTTCATTCACTGAAATTTTTATCCCAGCCTGAAGAACTTTATGCAAATCTATCTTTACTCATTGGTATTACTATGAGTGGGAGGAGAGGGGATGCAGAGGAAGGACTCCAGCCTACACAATTTAGACCCCCAAATAGCCTTTGGTCCTCTTTCATCCTAATTTGCTTAAGAAAGCAAAACCACCCACTTCTCACTATTTTAAGTGGCATCCACCGAGGTTTAAGCAGAACTTTAAAGTAGATACCAAACTTCCCTCAAATACACAATGTCCTGAGAAAGTTCTGCCTCTTCACTGAAAAACTAAGAAGGGGGAAAAAAGTTTATTAACTGAGCTCTGAAGAATTTGTATTCTCTCTGCTGTTGCTCATTCGAAAACTGTAAAACTTTTCTTACCCCAGTTCGCTCCCAACCCCCAGGAGAGCAAAACCTGAGAGAGAAAAGGGGATCAGATGCAGTCCAACAAACACCCTTGGGATCCCGGCAAAGACACACGCAAACACACTCACACACGCAAACACACACACACACGCAAACACACACACACGCATGCACACACACACACGCATGCACACACACACGCGCACACACACACACACACACACACACACACACACACACCTCTTAAGCTGATCCTCTCGAGACAGAGTAGGGAGCAGGAGACGCTTGTTCCTAATGCCAGGGAAGTGGCTTTGCTTAGCAACTCTAATCAGCTACAGCCCGGGTACTTACGAGGAGGAGAGACGGGCTGTCAGTGGGGGAGGCCAGTGCGGGAGATCACCCCGGGACAGGCTGATCAAGTGTAATCTGATGCTTCCAGCCAAGCCTCTCCCACCGAGGAGTCCCCCACCCCCACCCTAAGCTAATTTCCTCCTCCTTCTCCGCCTTCCCTTCCTCCTCCTCTGCTCCCTCCCCCACCCTCTCCTTTCCCTCCCCTGGAAGGACTGACACCACTCCCTCGCCCACTGCCTCCGCGCTGCAGAGCCCTCCCAGTTGGGGAAACGCGGAAGTCGCTGGGGGATGGGGGTGGAGGGATCGGAGAGCCTGAGCTAGCGAACTCTCAGCCCAATGAACACGGCCAGACCCGGACACGGGACCTGCCCAGTGGGGCCGCGCCTGAGCTGATCCAATGGAGCCCTCCTTCCCACCCGTCGCATCCTTGCCTCTCGCAGAGCAGCTATGGTCCTCTCCAGCCCCTGGCCAGAGGCGGAGATGCGCGCCTTCCCCTGTTACCCTACCAGCCCAGTCTAGCAAGCCGAGGTCTGGCAATCCCGCTTGAATGCCAGGAAGCAATCTGGGCTAGGCCCGGAGTGCGGCCCCCAGGTTGCAGGGAGGTGGGAGGAGACTGTTAATAAGGTACCTCCTTGTCCCCCTCCCAAATCGGGCTTCCCCAGGGCAAAGGAAAAGACGCTCTAGACTGCTGGAGCCAGCCCCATCGACGCCAGCGAGGGAGACATCCATGAAATTAGTAGAGGCGGAAGGAGGCCCGGGTTCACTTACCTGATTTCTCGCTGGCCACCCCTGGGCTCCAGCCTTCCGGCTTAGCAGCCTCCAGTGAGCATGCTTCCCGGGCAGCACGAAGCACGTCTACGAGGCAGGAGGAGACCCCGCTGCTCAAGAGCCCAAAGCCATCTCCTCAGCGCCCCTCACCCCCCTCCTCCCCTCATCCCCCAACCACGGCGCCCTTGGAGGCGTGCCCCCAGCCTCCTGGAACCCGCCTAAGTGTCAGCAGCAGGCACGCAGAAAATACCAGGCCAGGAAGTGAAATTTTGGACTAGGGTGTCCTGGGGCCCACCTTAGGGCAGGAGAGGGCGAATGAAAGAGCCTTGTCATCAAAGCAGCAAGCTTCCTTTCTTGCACCCCTAAAACCTACCTTGCCCACTGAGCATGCCCAGCTCCACTTGTTGGAGCTTCAACAGGGTAGGGAAGCAGATGGAAAGTCAGCCACAGGTAGGGTTCAGCTCGGATTCTTTGGCTGCTTTATTTATAGACCACCTTTCTTCCCCAAACCTCAAGGTGCTACCCACATGATTCTAGTAGTAAACAATAAGGGTCACATTGAGGGAGGGAATAAAAGCCTGACAGAAAAGGATGTGTATCAGAAGAGGAGCAAGCAAGTCAAAGGCATAAAGACTGGTTCAAATGCTCATCTGAACAAAACCTGCACGGGAAAGGTGGGGCTAAGATCTTTTAATTGATATTAGATAAGAAGCAGACCTTGGGAGACTTGGGTTCAAATCTTATCTACCTTCGCCTAAGGTAACTAGCATTTATCAACCTCTTTGTAGTTCCTGGCAACGCTTTTAAGTCTTACAGCCAAGTCACATATCTGCCTAGGAATTATTCCCACACTGGAATTTCCTATTTTACTGGTCAGGATCCTTCCTTTTAACTATCCATCCCTCAATAGTATGCGTTTTTTAATGCATTATCATAACAAAAGTTTGGACATCCCATTGGAATAACCCAGATTTGAATGGTAGCTTTAGAAATAATTGTTTCCCAGGTTCCCAAAGTAATGGAAATTGGAGGGAAAATTTTCAAGAAATAATCCCCTATCCCTGTCTGAGCTGGTGCTTTTGTCCCCATCATCTCTGCCATTTTACTGCCTCACGAATCTGATCCACTTAGGTCCTAACATCATCAGATCTACTTAGATCCTAACAAATTATCACAGATTAGTACTCATCTCCTTGCATCCCAATCAAAGAGAATGGGGCATGGGATACTGATGCAGAAGGGAAATGAACTAGAAAGAGGACATTACACCAAAGGAAGAGTCCTTGAACATATAGTACAGAGTTGAACATGGAAAAATAACCCGGTAGTAGAGGAAATGGAGAGACTTGTTAAGAGGTTGGGGAGGGGGAAAGGGCAATGTAAAGAGTCACTTGAAAGAAAAAACAAACTTAGTCAACTCCATAATTTTGCCAAATGCCTCACTAACTGTATTGTTTTATAGCGCTTTGGCCATAGTCTCCACAGAATGTTTGAATCCGTTTACAACTTTACCAAGAATGTATTAATGTCTCATTTTCCCCATATCCCCCACAACACTTGTAATTTTCCTCTGCTGTCCTAGTGTCCAAACCAATAGGTATGAGGTAGTACCCAGAATTGTTTTGTCCTGAATCTCTCCAATCAATAGCCTCACTAGCTGTATTACTTTTTCCTTCCCCTATCCCTTAACTATACAATCATTTATTAAGCACCCAATATGTGCCAGGCACTGTGCTACACATTGGTATAAAAATAAAGACACAGGGGCAGCTAGGTAGTGCAGTGGATAAAGCACCAGCCCTGGATTCAGGAGGACCTGAGTTCAAATCTGACCTCAGACACTTGACACTTATTCGCTGTGTGACCCTGGGCAAGTCACTTAACCCTCATTGCCCCACAAAAAAACCCAAAAAAATAAAAATAAAAACATAAAATGAAACAGTCCTTACCTTCAAGAAATTTACATTCCAGTGGGGAGTATATACAAAAGAAATACAAGGTGATTTGTGGGGAGACACACTAGCAGCTCAAGGAAATCAAGAAAAGTCTCCTGTTGATGGTGACACATAAATTGAGCTTTGAGGGGAATCACAAATTTTAAAAGGTGGAGGTGGAGGAGGCAGTTCATTCTTGGAATGGGAGACACAGTCAAGCAAAATCAACTGGTCAGTAATCACAATAAATTACCTTATTTAACAACAATGGAGTGGAAATAGTTGTACTAAAATGTTAATTCCATTTATAAGATTGTTTTTTGAATGTACATTTTTAGATCATATCTGATCAAGTCACGAGTGGCTGTGTAAAAAAAGTCATTTTCAAAACAGACTAATCTAGAAATTTTTGAATGGCACAGCACCTTGAACTTTGCTAAAATGTGTAAAATCAAAAGGCCTATTTAGTCCATCAATAGTAGTTTACTTGTAGTCTAAAATAATACATGACATTTTAAAACCTTTTAATCTATATAGTTAAAGGAAAAAGAAAAAGAGGGCCTTAAAGCAGCATATAGTTTTATATTATGAGCTGAATTTTTATATGACTAACCAGAGAAAACTCCTCTGAATTGTTGTTCTTGGAATTTGGGCTATATGCCAGGATCAGAATGTCTTGATCTCTCTAACTTGGGTGATCTGAAGGTGTAAATTGTGTTAAGAAATAGTTATCCCTTTGTCATATCCCCATAGGTAATTTCTTTTCATTAGCAGGAGAATGCTGAGAAAAAGATTATCATCAATTCAGAACCTGCTTTCCAGAGTTAAGTATACTACATTAGCACCATAAGCTTTCAGAAATCTCTTCATACATGTAAAATCTTCAGGTGCTGGTTTTTTATTAATATATTGCTATTAAGGAAAAACTGATTGAGAAGCAATGATGGGGCAGGGGAACCTTGGTAAACAGTCAAAAGCATAAGGGAAATCTCCCAAAAGAGAGCAATTGGGGCAGCTAGGTGGTGTAGTGGTGGATAGAGCACCGGCCCTGGAGTCAGGAGGACCTGAGTTCAAGTCCAGCTTCAGACACTTAACACTAGCTATGTGACCCTAGGCAAGTCACTTAACCCCAATTGCCTCACATAAAAGAAAAAAGAGAGAGAGAGCAATCAATTTATTGGCAAAGAAAAAAATAAGTAATTTTAACATTTTCTTGTCATCAAAAGTATAATTTAGCTTTTGGAATAAAAATTTGTTTATTCCCAGACATAGAATATCAAATGATTTTTAAGACATCTAAGTTGTTTTGTTTGTCTGGTTTCCCTCTCACACACAGGAAAACTTAAGGGTAGAGATAGACTCAGTTCCACATGACAAAAACTTGTAAAACCTCAATGGTCCAGTCCCATTTGCTTCCCTCCTGGTCTATTCAGAGCCTATGTTTATTTGCTTTTAAGGGACCTATACATTGCATGATCTTTTCAGATGACTGGGAACCATATTGACTTCATAGGGCACTGATCAGGAGAAATCCCTATCACTTTGATGAAGTTACAAGGACATGAACCTTTGTTTGAGACTGCTTTTATCTCCCAATAAAGGATGTGGTTTTACCCACTGACAGCCTTACTGAGAGACGTGGGAGCATCTACTGGGACATGCCTAGTGTTAGGACTTGGATTCTCTCAAAGGAATTCATTTGCCCTAAAAGGCAAATGCTGTCTGTAGGCCCTGATTAGCCTCTGCCTCCTCTGACACAGCTTCCTGGTGACCAAAGGCCTAAAATGTCCCACCCATGTGGATGCCTGAAAATTGATCAAGTCACATTACACCACTGCTGACCACATGAGTTTCCATATAGAGACAAGGGAAATTTCATCTAGAAAAACTAAATGCCACTTTATCATTATTGCATAGCCTTACTATGTTAGGGCATTGTACAACTTCTTTTGTTAACTACTCAATGACTCATAAGTGCCTCATTTTGTCCCAACATTGGACCTGAACTAGCTGGGTACTGGTGTTAGACTCATCCTTAAATGGTCCATTAATTTCTCATTAAGGATAAGTGAGTGGGGCTGATTTAATTGTCTCAGGCTGTTATGGGTAGAAGTCATTTCTTTGTGCTTGTCCTATAAAAGGGTAACTTCGTTGGAAGGCTGTACATAAAATCGTAGATTTTAGAACTTGGAGAGATCATAAACATTATCTAGTTCATAATTCTTCATTTCAACAGATGGGGAAACTAAGGCCCATGGAAAGAAAGTGACATCCAAAATCACCGAAATCATTAAAAACAGTAAAAATCAAAATTCAAATCTCCTGATGTTTATTTTAGTTCAGTGGATTATTTTTCCATTACAATATGCTATTCCGGTGAGGTCTTTGTTCTTAAGTAATTGTGATGTATATTCATCTTTACCTTCATGTCTCCCTTAAATTCTTTCACCTGTCTTTTGGTGCCTTTGAAAACATAAGCCATAATCTAGGAAGTTCAGAGTAATATATATTTGCAATCTCACCCCTTCTAGATGAGAATTTTAAGTGTTGAAAAGCTTGCAAGAAGTTGAAAAAAGGAGGTTATACATGAAAATATTGCTTCCAGCAGACAAGATAGAGTATATATACTCTGTTATCCAAAGCAATTCTTCTGTATATACTAAAAGACAGAGACAAAGTAGGACTCTTGGGCCATTCACAAAATACAAAAACAAAAAAACTACTCCTGGGTCCAGGGTAGGTGTTGTTGTTGTTGTTGTTGTTGTTGTTGTTATTATTATTATTATTATAACAATGGAGAAAAACATAAGTGAGTGTGATTTCTCAAAGAATTGAATGAAAAGACTTAGATTATCAACTTCTGGAGGGCATGATCACACGATCCTTGCTTTAGAGTCCACGTGGTACCTGAAACAGAGGTATATACACAACTGAGGCTTGAAAAAGACTTTTTCAAAAATATTGACAATGTAAAATGAGAATAAGACTGCCCCTGAAACAGTCTTTGTTGCTTTCAACATAGGACTTATGAATACTGTTGTCCTCTAAGCATCTAAAGAAATGAAGACAAATGAGACCAAAGCAGCAATGGTAGAGAAGTTTAAACATGCTTCTTGAGATATGGATCCTGAGGAACCCCAGAATTAAGCCTGTTATCATATGAATGATTGAGGTAATACTACCCAGAGTAAACATTTTAAGTATAACTTGGGATTCCTACTACTTCTATATATCAATCAACCAATCATGAGATTTGTTTTTCATCTTCATAGCATATGTTTATATATGTATTTTGCCAATGCTCATGTTTTTATCATGTGTTAAGATCAAATTCATCCAAACAGTAAAAATAAAATTATAATCATGGATGATATCAGTCCTAATTTATTCTTGGTTTTAAAATGAGGGCATTTTTATCCTTGTGTCCATCTTGCCAAATCCTCCTATAGATGCAGATGTCCATCCTCTTTGTGAGCATTTTGGCCCCCAAAGAGAGTGCCCTTCATTTTTCTGTCAGAAAGATAATTCATGCTGGGTCCATCTTACATGAATTATGTTGCTTAGCATGGTGTACACAATAGGAACTTAATGAGTATTTGTTGAATTGTTGAATAGAAACGAAGGGGGAAAATATTGGGCTTTAAACGTGTCCTCCTTGGATTACAAACTGAAGTTCATACTTGGAATAGCTCAGCAGGGGTATAAAACAAAATGACAGACTGGTTCATTGTTATGTCCTCCAAGGGAATTTTTTTTTTATTATTTAATGGAAACTTTATTAGTTTAGAGTCTTCAAGGCCACATTGTAAAATAAACCTACCCCTCTTTCCCTCTGGCCTTGTTCCTTAACTGTGGCCAAGTTTCTGATAACTGAGACAACCTGACATGTGATTAGGAAACTGCCAGATGGCTTCCTAAGGCCTAAAAATAATTTTAAAATGGTAAATTTAGAATGACGTGTGTCGTGAGTTCCATTTGTAAAACTATGGGGTCATCGGGAGGAGGGCTTCTGAGAATGTCCCCAACTTATAGAACTTGAAAGAGCTAGGTACATCCTACATAATATACTATTCATCAAGGGTAAAATCAGAAGGGGTTCAGAGATTCCAGCCATGAGGAGCCTTGTCAGTAGACCTTCGGTAGATCAGCTATCCAGAAAAGATTGATCTTTACTGGACCCATAACCCAATCTTCATCCCACTCCCCTGGGGGGAAAGATTCTAGTAGTTCCTTGACCCTTCAGACACCTCCCTCCCCCCCCCCCCCCATCCTCACAATCCTTATAAACAACTCTATGCAAGGCATGGTTAATTATACTAGGCTGATTGGTAAGAGGCAGTACTAAAAGAAATAAGCACACAGGACATGATTTTAGTACCTAGTTTCAGACTTTTCCCTAAATCAATGTGGCATGAAAGCTAGATTCATCATGAAAATTCCCCCAACACACTACCCCACTACCCACAGGAGTTCTATTTATTTAGCCATTACAACCACTTCTCACTGTATATGTATAGCTGTTCAGCTACCTTGGACAAATATGTAACTGTTATCTGCTTTAAATACAAATTTAAGGGTGAATCAGGATTAATAACATCTGAAAAAGGTAAATCGTGAATTACTCTAGAGAAAAGGACATAGCAAAATGAAGAACAAATAAAGAAAATTATAGGAAATTATTTTTCTGAATTATATACCAACAAAATTGATAGCAATTGAAGTAAATATTTATAGAAATAAAAAATACCCAGATTAAAAGATTGCATCTAAAAAGCACAATATAATAAAATTAAATTAAATTAGTCATAAATGAAGTCCTAAAGAAAAAAATAGGATTAGATCTTTTTACAAGTAAAGTCTATTCAAAGAGTAATTCTGATATTATATAAACTGTTCTAAAATAGAAAAAAATAAGAGATTGTAACAAAGTCCTTCTATTTTACAAGCATGATCTTGATAGCTAGACCAGGGAGAGAAAAATCAGAGAAGAAAAACTACATATTGATATAGCATGCAACAACATATTAAAAAGATTGTATACTAACATCAAATTTGATTTCTACTAGGAATTCAAGATTGGTAGGAAAACTTAAAACATAATAAACTATATGAGTAACAAAATAATTGAAATAATAGGATTTTACTGCAAAAAAGGGATTTTGACAAAATATGACATCATTTCTACTTTTTTGAAAACATAAGAAAAAATGGGCTTTTCCTAAATATGGCAAATAGTATCTATCTAAAGCCAAGACAGCATTACATACAAAGGAAGTAACCTAGAAGGCTTTCTTTTTTTTTTTTCTTCCCTCTTGAGGAGATAGTTTTTTAACAGGAAAGGTTAAAAGTGCATAAATAAGCATATACAGGATAAATATAAAGGGAACAAATACAAATACATGTGTTGGACATGTTGTAGACAGGCTTCCTGTTTGGTTCCAAGTTAGACAAGATGGCCTTTTGTTAATAGTATTTTTTAATATTTTCCCCAATTACATGTAATGATAGTTTTCAACATTCATTTTTGTAAGATTTTGAGTTCCAAATTTTTCTCCCTCACTCCCTTCCCTCACCTGTCCCCAAGACAGCAAGCAGTCTGATCACACGTCATATATATACAATCACGTTAAACATATTTCTATATTACTCCTGTTGTGAAAGAAGAATTAGAACAAAATGGGGAAATGCCAAGAAAGAAACAACAACAACTGAAAATAGTATGCTTCAATTTGCATTCAGACTCCATAGTTCTTTTTCTGGATGTGGAGAGCATTTTTCATCATTAGTCTTTTGGAATTGTTTTAGATCATTACATTGCTGAAAAGGTCTAAGTCTATCACAGCTGGTCATCACACAATGTTGCAGTTACTGTGTACAATGTTCTCCTGGTTTTGCTCACTTCACTCAGCATTAGTTCATGTAAGTCTTTCTTTCCAAGTTTTTCAGAAATCCAACAGCTCATCATTTGCTGGAAGGTTTTCTAATAAAATCAGAGGAAAAACAAGGATTCCCATTATTACCACTATTGTTTGATATAGTGCTAGAAATGCTAGCCATAAAAAGACAAAAATTGGAGGACTATACATAGGCAAATAATAATAATTTCATTAAGATGGTAAGGTATAAAATAAACCCACACAAATTATCAGCTTTTCTGCATAGTACACACACACACACACACACACACACACACACACACAAAAGCAGGAAAAGAGAAAATAAGAAATTCCATTCAAAAAAAGCTGCAGAAGGTGGATTACAGAGAAACCTGGAAGGACTTATGTGAACTGATGCTGAGTGAGATGAGCAGAAGCAGGAGAACATTGTACACAATATCAATAACATTGTGTGTTGATCAGCTGTGATAGACTTGACTCTTCTCAGCAATACAATGGTCCAAGGTAGTTCCAAAGGACTCATGATGGAAAATGCTCTCCAAATCCAGAAAGAGAAAAAAAAAAAACAAAAAACTATGGAATCTAGATGCTGATTGAATCATACTATTTCTATTTTTTTTTCTTTTTTGAGGTTTTTCCTTTTTGTTCTGATTCTTCTTTCACAACATGACTAATGCAGAAATATGTTTAATGTGACTGTACATATATAACCTATATCAGATTGCTTGCTGTCTTGGGGAGAGGGGAGGGAGGGAGACAAATTTAAAACTAGAAATCTTATAAAAACAAATGTTGAAAATTGTTTCTACAAGTAACTGGAAAATAATAAAATACTTTTATGTAAAAATTAAAATAAAATACTTTTGTTAAAAGCTGCAGAAAAATAGAAAAATTTTGGGAGGCTACCTGCCAACACACACATACAAGAACTAAATGAATACAATTACTAAAAAGCTCTTTACAGAAATATTAGCTAAATTATTATGTATATTCGGAAGCATACCACTTAAATGACCAAAGTTTTTTTTTTCATAAAGTTAGAAAACAAAATTCTTCTGGTGAGACAAAAGATCAAGAATCTCATTGGAAATAATGAAAAGAAATAAGAATGAAGATGGCTTAGCAGAATGAGATCTGAAATTATACTGCATAGCAGTAATCATCAAAAAATTTGGTACTGGTTTAATAAAATAGAAAAGTCAACCAATAGAACAGATAAGTTATAAAACATACCAAAGAAAACAAACAGATAAACCTAAAGATTAGAATAAGGACTCATCATTCAATGAAAACTATAAAGCAGTCCAACAGGAATTAGTTTTAGACCAACACTCCATATAAGCTTGAAATTGATACACAAGCTAAATATAAACTGTTACATCTTATAACAAATTAAATTAGCAAGGAAGATAATACATTTCATAGCTATGGATAGGGAAAAAGTTCATAATCATACAAGGTAGAGAATCACAGAAGATAAAATGGACTTTTTTGATTAATTAAAATTGAAAAGCTTCTGCACAAACAAAATAAATAGTTACAATTAGAAGTGAAAAAGCAGGAAAAATTCTTTGCATTGAATTTCTCTGATATCCAAGATATGTTAAGAATTGATTCAAATACATAAGAACAAGATCCATTCCCCCATAGATCAATGGTCAAAGGACACGAAAAGGAAGTTTTCAAAGGAAGAAACTGAAACTGTCAACAACCATATGGAAAAAATACTCCACATCACTAATAATGACAGAAAAAGCAATAAAAACAAATCAACCGGGACAGCTAGAGGGCACAGTGGATAAGCACTGGCCCTGGATTTAGGAGGACCTGAATTCAAATCCGACCTCAGACACTTGACACTCACTAGCTGTGTGACCCTGGGCAAGTCACTTAACCCTCAATGCCCTACAAAAAATCCCCCCAAAAACAAAACAAAAACAAATCTACCTCAGAGATACTGTATTGGCAAAGATAATAAACAAGGGGAAATGCCAGTTGTTGGTGTGGATGAGGGAGGACAAACACACTAATGCATCGTTGGTGGAGCTGTGAATTGGTCCAGTTATTCTAGAAAGTAGTTTGGAACTATACCCAAAAAGTCACATCTCTTGACCCAAGGATACCATGACTAGACCTATACCCTGAAGAAATCAAAGAGGAAAAGAACCTAGGTACAAAAATATTTTAAAGAAGAGAGGCAGGCAGTGCTTAGCACAATAGAAATATCTTTAGACTTGCAATCAGCACCAATTCCTAGTTGTGTCATTTGCTATTCACGCAACTGGTGGTAAGAATTTGGCCAAATCATTCCATCTTTCTGAGCCTCAGCTTCCTCCTTTATACAGCAAGCATAATAATATCTGCCTTGCAAATCTCTTGGGGAGCTGGGGGTGGAGAGGGGGGAAGGGCAGAAGGGTGTTTGTATAATGAGAAATCTAGAAAATGTAAGCAATTACTCTTGATAATCTGAAAAGGCTCCTATCTTTCTCAACATTGCATTAATTAGAGAGGTCTCCCCCAAACCCTTAACATGATACTTCTCTTGCAGATTTTATTGATATCTTCTGTTTTTTTTTATATTATTGTTATTATATTATTATTGATATTTTCTGTTTTTATATCACTTAGACTTCTTTCCTGTGTCCTTCCCCATTTCCCTCTCTCAGAAAGCTATCTCTTATAACAAAGATTTTAAAAAATAAATAGGTAAAACAGAAAAATCTAGCAAAGCTGAATAATAAAAACAATAATAGTTAGCATTTACATAGCCATAGCATTTATTATGTCCCAGGTACTGTGCAAAGTGCTTTACAATTATTCTATCATTTGACTCTCAACAACGACCCTGGGAAGTAGGTGCTATTATTATCCCCATTTTACAAAAGGAAAAACTGAGGCAAAGAGAGGTTAAGTGACTTGCCCAGGGTCACACAGCTAGTAAGTGTCTAAGGTGAGATTTGGACTTGTCTTCCTGACTCCAGGACCAGCACTATATGCACGTGGCCACCTAGCTTTCCCTCCACTTTTCCCATGCTTCCCTGTATTCACCATGTTTGTTGTTTCTTATAACACAGTGATATTCCAATACATTCATGTACCACAATTTGTTTAACCATTCTCCAGTTAATGAGTACTTATTTCCAGTTTTTTGCTATCACTGAAAGTGCTACTATAAATATTTTGAATACTATCTTTCACCAGTCAACCCAGGGCAACTAGGTGGTGCAGTGGATAAAGCACCAGCCCTGGATTCAGGAGGACCTGAGTTCAAATCCGGCCTCAGACACTTTACACTTACTAGCTGTGTGACCCTGGGCAAGTCACTTAACCCTCATTGCTCTATAGGAAAAAAAAGAAAAGAACAGTTAACCCTTTGCTCAACAAGTGCTCCTCAAATGGTTTTTTCTATTCCCTCAAAACAACAATCTCTTTATGCCCTAGATCATATAAAGAAGTTGGTAAGAAAAAAAAGCACTAATCTTAGAATCAGAATAATAGCATTCAAGTCCCAAGTCTGGTACTTTTTAGCTGTATTCTTCTGGCCAAGTCATTCAGCCACTCTTTCCTTCATTTTCCTTAGCTCTAAAATATATTACTAAATCCCAGAGTTGTGTGGAAAACACTTTGTAAATCTTCTATTGATAGACATAAATTTAAGTTACTACTGTTATTGTTGATCAAGATGCACAGAGTGTCCTTAAAGTGCTAGGGAACAATAATTACAGCACAGTCACTGCCCCAGGAGCTGACATTCTTACCAGAGATGCTGGAAAACAGAGTTCTTATCCAAGACCAAGAACATCTATGTTAGTATTAAGGGTATCCTGGCATGATTTGTGTCCCTGTTCCAGAAACAAGGTTAAGTAAAAGTACATCATCCCCAGGCTAACAAGAACTATAACAAAGATTTAAGAGCTGTCTTTTTATGTCTTTTACCTTAGTGTTAGCTTCAAAACCTAGTTAGGCTCACTGAGATAGCAGAGAAATATATTTGTCATTATTTGGCAACCAACCTAGAGCTTATGTATACATGTGTTATGTGAAGGCTAAGGGGCACCTTTCTCCTAAGAAGCTCCTGCTCTGGAGTCACTTGGAGTGAGTTCAGTTCTAACACTTAAAAGAGAGTCAGGCTTTTGTCATACTGTCTGGCACAGTGACCCCACCCAAGAGTTCTAAGGAAAACCCTAAAATAAAACTTGAGGAACTACTAATTAAGATGTGCAGGGGGGCAGCTAGGTGGTGCAGTGGATAGAGCACCAACCCTGGATTCAGGAGGACCTGAGTTCAAAACCGACCTCAGACACTTAACGCTACCTGTGTGACCCTGGGCCAGTCACTTAACCCCAATTGCCTAAAAAAAAAAAATGTGCCAGGTTCCAAGGGGATGCAGCCCCTGTGTAGAACACCTAAGAAAAGCTCCAAATGAAATATTTTTTTTTAAAAAACAGACCCTGAGTTCCTCTATGCCATGTAGGATGACACAAGAAGACCTCTGGCTCTAAGCCTCCACTTCAATAGTAAGAGATAGTTCCAGGAGACCAGGCCCATGCCAGGCCCATGACTGGTACCTGGAGTTGCCCTAGAGGATGAGTATAAAGCTAGAACAATCTCTGGGAGCCCTAATTCTAGACCTAAGCCTGAAGCTATAGATCTCTGGATAAGCAACTATACAGCAAATCAGGTAGACCTTGGATCAGGGATCTGGGAATGTCCCAAGAAATCCCATAACACTAGCTAGATCTGGGCCGGGATACCTTAGAGGACTAAGCATGAAGTCCCAAATCTCTAGTAGGTGAATGCACAAGGAGACTATTGTTGTTTATAAGAATAAACCCCAAAATCTGAAATAGTTTTAGAAAGAAATTTTTTAGGTTATTTGGTAAAGAGAAAAAATTGGAAAAAAGGGGTGGTTCCCTTGACATGTCTTTGTGAGGTTACATTATAGAGAATTCAGAAAAGGGTATAAGGACATTTGCCTGATTTGCCTCACAGGCAGCAGGAAGTCTCCATTTTGAGATATATATCATCAGCCAAGTCAATCACCTGGTGGGATCTAAGCATTCCTTACAACCATCTAGAAGACCTCTACAATAAGCATTTAGGGTTAGACAATTTTCTAGCCACAGAAAACTAGGTTCAAACAATATTAATAAATGATAAATAATAATCCATATTATCAGGGCCAACAACACTTATTCGGTCATGTCTGACACTTTGTGACTCCTTTTAGAGTTATCTTTGCAAAGATACTGGAGTCATTTGCCATTTCCTTCTGCAAATAGGTTAAGTGACCTCCCCAGGTTTCACAGCTACTAAGTGTCTGAGGTCAGATTTGAACTCAGGTTCTTCTGACTCCAGGCCCAGGGCTCTATCCACTGAACCACCTACCTACATAGGGCCAACAATACTATTGGAAAAATCTATAAAGGGAAGCTCTATGCTTCAGTAAAAGGCAGAACTTGTCATCAACACCACTTCCAGCTCCCAAATGCAGGCCACTACTTCAGTCCCAATCTAGGACTGTGAAAGAAGGCAAGACTTTGCCCCAGGTAGCCTCCTCTTCAAAGACCAATGAATTCTATACAATAGCAGAGGCAGGACTTAGGCTTTGAATAACATTGGTTTGTTCCCAGAATGCAGCAGGAAGCAAAACGTCACCTCATAAAAGTACCTGAGAAGACATAGCCTGGCCCTGGTACAAAGACCTAATCCAAGATTGGAAGTGGTAGACATTGGAAAATATGGGGTATGGGATGGGGGGGGGGATAAGGGAGACAATATGTACTGTAATAAAGAGATAATTTAATTAAATCCCAGGATAAAATTCCATAGGAAGAAAATAATTAAAATAACTATAAGTAGAGAATCAGAAGAAAAGAACAGATTGGTCAGAAAGACTGCAAAAATGGATGGAAGAAATTAAAGAAGTACTGAAACAAAAGATTAAAAATGGATTTGAGTACTTGGAATAAAAATAAGTAGCTTAGAGCAAAAAATGGATAACCTTATCCAAATAGTCAACAACTTGAAAAAACAAAATGGAGTAAACAAATTCAGTGATTCAACAGAGCAACAAAGAATATAAAACCAAAATTCATAGGCTGAAAAACGATAAAAACAAGTGAGTTTTCTATTATCAAAAATAACAAACCTGGAAAATAAGATGAGGAAAACAAAACAAAAAAATCACTGGACCCCCCCCAAAAAAATATGGCCTGTATGCCATATTTTAGGTAATCAGCAAAAAGAGAAAGAATAGAAAGAATTTTAGTCATCTCTTTAAAGAAACCCTAAGTTGAACACATCCAGAAATATCATAGCCAAAATGCTATGTTAGGGTTAGACAATTTTCAGTCAGAAAATTTTCAGTCAGAGAAAGAATACTGCAAATGTTCAGGAAAAAGGAACCACAGGGGGCAGCCAGGTGGCACAGTGGATAAAGCACCGGCCCTGGATTCAGGAGGGCCTGAGTTCAAATCTGGCCTCAGACACTTGACACTTACTAGTTGTGTGATCCTGGACAAGTCACTTAACCCTCATTGCCCCACCCCCACCCCCCCAAAAAAAGGAACCACAGTCAGAATCACACAAAAATTTTTCAGCAACAAGTATTAAAAAAAGGAAATCTTGGAACATGAGATACCAAAAGTTAAAAGAAAAAGGCTTACAATTGAGAGCAATTTATCCTGTACAATCAAGTCTAAATCTATAGGAGGAAAAAAAATTGTATCTTTAATAGAAATTTTTCAAGGATTCCTGCTGAGAAAACTAGAGTTAGAATATTTTAAACAAAAACAAAGGAGACAAGAGAAACCTGGAAAGGTAACTAATTGTTTAAAAGTAATTTGAAAGTGCTAAATAATAATTATTTACAACTTAACAGGATGGAAAGAGATCATTGTCCTTTCAAAACCTCACTGTCTTTAAAAGATAACAAGATAAAGACAAACTCAGAGCTGTGTTGAAATTTTATACTAGTTTGTCCAATTTGAGAGAGTAAGGAGAAAGGATGGAAAAAAAAGAATATAGTAGGAAAAAATGAAAGAATGAATAGCATTTACTGAGAGCTTACTATATGAAAAGCACTGTACTAAGCACTGGGGGTGCAAATAGATAAGTAAGCTAGTCCCTGTTCTCAAGGAGTTCAGTAAGGAGGTTCCATCTACAAGTCAGATATAAAGGCTTCTAATGATCTTTAGGGTGCAGTAACAAAGCAGAGGGTAATTTGTCTTTTAAAAAGTCATTCCCATTGATAAAACCACATCTATTTCTGATGCCAAACCATTTAACTGTGCCAAAGAACTTGGTGGAAGAACTTCGTTTTCTTTAGTAGCTGTGGCTACCGAGGAGGTAGGGGCTACAGCATCTACAGAGGTAGTTGGTAGAATGCTTCTCTGTAAATGTAGCTGCTTCTTCTGAAAAATGAGAGTTGTAGATGGTGGTTGAGGTCCATTCTGGCTCTATGGACAGTTCTATGATATCGTGACCCAGGTATGCATTATTCACTTCCAAGAAGTAACATTAAAAACATGATCAAGGACATGTGGCACAGTGGAAAGAACAACACAAGGGCTTAAAGAGGTTGCTAAGACAATGGAGGGAGTGCCCGCACATATGAGATCATAAACTTGTCTCCCTCTCAAGCAAGAATAACTGCCTTGGAGGCCTGACATCTGCTGTATGTTGTAAGTTTCCTCTTCTCCATTCACTGTGTGAGAAACTGTCATATGACTCATGAGAATCACCAGTTGAAGAAGCTGAAACTGTTTGGCCTGACCCTGCTTCCTATTGAGGCTGTGTGAGCAGAACTGTGCTTGGACACACTGCCTCACTGCAATGCAAAAGTGGACAAAATTTGCCTCTCTCATCCTTCCTGACCCTCCCCCAAAGCTCCCTCCCAGGGGTTTTAAAAACAGCTTCCTCTCATAGTCATCATGGGACAGGGAGAATGGGACAGAACATTACCTGTCCCCCTTTTCTTTACAGAAGAGTAAACAAAAGTCTCAGAGGACAGGATCAAAGTCATTAGCTACCGCTGAGGATCAGAGTAACTTTGACCCTCATTTGGAATGATCCACTCTGACCATAATGATGCAATGTGAAATCAACATTCTATCTGAACTGTCTTTTTTTTTTTTTTAAATATTCCCCCCTCAAACTCTGAGGAGGCCTTCTTTGCCTCACTTGCCTTCTAAAAAAGATAAAACTTTACTTTGCTCTATATTTCTTCAGGGAATATGAATGAGCCTTACTTTTACCTATAATTTAGAAGGTTATCGATTTCTTATTTTATTTTGTTCCCCCACCCCCAGCTGTTTGTAACTGAAGAATGGAGAGAGCTTTTTATAATTCTCTGTAGCTTTTAGGGTGGTTAAATAGTACAAGGGCACACAGAGTAATAAAAGCCTCCTTTTCAGGAAGTGAAAGTAAAGGAACTGAGTGGGTTCCAATGATAGCCCCAGGTGTGTTACAACATCACCAAGACCTGCTTTAGTACTCTAATAACCCAGGGCTTGTTATTAATACAGTAATTACTACTAATAAACACACCTTGAAGTTATAAAGGCTCTTTTTTCCAAGAAGCTACAGGTGCTCACTATATATGGTTTTAATTATCCTCTTAAAATCCTAGAAAGGTAGGTAACAAAGTAGGTGCTATTATGGATCCCCTGCCTTTCCCCCCACCATGTCCCCCCCAAAAAACCCACCCTTTACAAATAAGTGAACTCAATAGAATAGAGAAAGTCATTGACTCAGGCAAGATCACATTGATAATCAGCAGTGGAAGCAAGAAAACAATTTTGATTTCCATGACTCCTGGTTCTCTGTGCTTAGATCAAGTTATATGGACCTGGATTCTGCCTCTTGGCTTTAAGGGTATTTAATCAAAGGTACTAGACCCTTCCTTCACCCCCCCACACCCCCACACCCCCCCACCCCTTTGTCTATATGACCCGTGCCAAGGGTAGGGTAGCAAAATTAACTTCTGAGTTCAATATGAGTGAGTCCTATAGAAATATAGATCACTCAGGCAAAACCAAAATATTGAACAACATCAATAAGCAAAACAACTTCAGTCCAAAACAATCATATTTGCTGTATGGGTGGCCCTAAATCCTAGGATAATTAGTCAGACCCTTTAGCACTTTCCTAAACTCTGCAAAAGAAGACACAGGCATAAGGATCATTTTATATCTGGGCTTCTCGACCTTTGGACATGGACATCTCTGGTAATCTGATGAAGCTTCTGGACCCTTTCTCAGAAGGGTTTTGAACGCATAAAATTACAAAGGAGGCCAAATATATTGAAATAGTTAACCCAACATTCCTAAACAAGTATATAAACTCCAATCAAGGACCCTTGGATTAGAGCCTAACTTAATCAAACTCTCAGCAAGACGTTTCCTGATTTGGGATTAAGTCCTGCTATTTGGAGGCTGCATTCAATTGGGATATCATTCAAATTTAAGGCTTCATAAATCAGAGCTTTGTTGAAACTGATTCTCAAACTTCCAAATTACAGTATCTTTTACCCCTTAGATCCATTATTCTTCCATATATTCCTAGAGTGTAAAAAGTGGAATTGATCTGCCTCCTTAAATTATCTCCCTCTTACAATCTTACTCTTCCATTTCCCAAGTAGTTTATGACCAAAGACATAATAGGGTGAGGTTACCTGAATTTTTCTTCAGGACACTGAATTGAGAGACTGCAGACATCCAGAGTTCAGTATCTAAATTAGTAAGGATGATTGGTTAAAATAGGAAGCTATGAAATAGTGGGCTAGAGCCTAGCAGTGAATGTTTGATTTGTATACCTATTTGATATACCTATATACCCAGAGTCCCATAAAAACTTCTTGGGCACAAAGTGATCTCGAGTAGAAAAAGTTAAAGAAGCCCTGGGCTAAAGTAAGGTTCTCTCCTATCCTTCCTTCCTCATTTCCCCTCCATGCCATAGTCTTACCAGCAACAACCTGAATTGGTACCCTAGGGTCTGAATCTATTTTCCAAAGGAGTGTCACTAAGTGTCCCTAAGTGCAGTTTGTACCACTTAACCCACATACAAAAATTACTAGACACAGCTCTTCATATGGTTGCCTTGTTTTCTCCCCTCCTTATCTCACTCTCCCATTAGGTACAAGCTGTCTCACTCTTTAGATAGTACTCTCTTTGAGGGCAAGGATTGTTTTCTCTTTTCATACAGGTACTTGGCCAAGTGTAAGGACTTAATAAATGATTGTTAATTGATTGGTGTGATGAACACTGAGGGTTTGTATGAGTTATGAGTAGATTAAAGATTTTCTCCAGGGCAGTTGGGTGGGGCAGTGGGTAGAGCACTGGCCCTGGATTCCGTAGGACTTGAGTCCAAATCCAGCCTCAGACGCTTGACACTTACTCGCTATGTGACCCTGGGCAAGTCACTTAACCCCAATTGCCTCACCAAAAACAAAAATTTAAAAAAACAAGATTTTCTCCAGGGGATCAAAAGATTACTTTAAAAAAAAAAGTTCTGCAAATTACTTAAGAGTTCCTCTAGGACACTAAATAATTCCCCAGTGGCTAAACCAGCTAGTACCCCTCCAAAAATGGGGATGCATTTGCTTATTGACATCATCTGGCTCCAGGATGCATTTTCAGTATATTTTGATTTGAAAAATGTTTACAAGCACTTTTAGTTTAGCTCAAACTACACTGCTGACATATGTCACTTTAGTCTTGTTCCACTATAAGAAAGCTAAGCATGAAGATAGACAAGGGTCTTTGGCCCTTTTTAAAAGTTCCTAAGTTACCAGGTTGTTGTGCTTACCAGCATTTATTTGCCTCATTAGCTAATTACCTTGCTGAGTATTTAACCCAAGTTCCAGCTCTAGTAAAGGCTACTTACTGGCAAAATCAATACATTTTCAATTAGACACCTGGCATTAACTTCCGTAACTATGTACTATCTGTGCTGCCTTGCTTTAACTCCATCAAGGAGATGGAAAAGTGTTTGTTTTTTCTTCACTTAGTTGTTACTTTTCTCTTCAGTGGGAGCCAAGGGAAGATGAGATCTACTCTGCTTATTTATAGAAGAGATGAACATGGAGAACCCGAGGGTGGATAGAGAAGGAAAACTACTGGATAAAAGACAGTGGTATATTCTGCATGAGAAAGAGCATTGGATTTGGAGTTGGGTACAAATCGGAATTTTGTATTTACTAGCTATGTGACTTTGGACAAGCTATAATGTCTCTGGACCTCAGATCCCTTATCTGGAAAATTATATTTTTGTTTGCTTTTGCGGGGCAATGGGGGTTAAGTGACTGCCAGGGTCACACAGATAATAAGTGTCAAGTGTCTGAGGCCAGATTTGAACTCAAGTACTCCTGAATCCAGGGCTGGTGCTTTATCCACTGTGCCACCTAGCTGCCCCCTTATCTGGAAAATTGTAAGAGTTGAACTAGATGATTTCTGAAGTCTCTCCTAGTTCTGAACGTATGATCTTATGTTACTTTGAAGCAGTTCTTAAGCAAGGGTATGCTAGAGCCAGCTCCTACTGGCTTTCAAGAGCTAAGTGATAAATTTTCAGTCTGAACATTTATATGTCAGAAATTGAGAAATGCTACAAATTAAGGCTTGATTTATTGTTTGTTGTCT
Organism: Dromiciops gliroides; assembly: GCF_019393635.1. Taxonomy (NCBI): domain Eukaryota; kingdom Metazoa; phylum Chordata; class Mammalia; order Microbiotheria; family Microbiotheriidae; genus Dromiciops; species Dromiciops gliroides. The sequence continues at coordinate 461,359,300 of NC_057863.1, forward strand.
AGACTTAGGAACATGGTAGAAAAACTATTAACAATGCAGATTAAATTTAAAAGTATATTTATAGGGGGGCAGCTAGGTGGTGCAGTGAATAAAGCACCGGCCCTGGATTCAGGAGGACCTGAGTTCGATTCTGGCCTCAGACACTTGACACTAGCTGTGTGACCCTGGGCAAGTCACTTAACCCTCATTGCCCCATGCCAAAAAAAAAAAAGTGTATCTATACATTTTCTTTTCAGATAAGTGGTTTGTTAAATTATTATTCCCCACAACCCAGTCATAAGCCATATTCAGACGGTTGTATCTACTTTTATGAAATAGTCTGTAATGATGTGTGATAATTATGGAAGTTTAGGGTTCTTTAAAGAGAAGAATAAAGATATTGGTTCTTCCAGTTTAAGCTATTTAACTCTTCACTAGTAATGAGTTCAGTCTCGAGAACAAGATTACCTCTCCAAAGAAGGCCAAAGAAATTTTCAAGAGGACAGGCCAAGGAAGACAGACCCTTGCTACTCCGTTCCCCCCTCTCCATTCACTCTACCTCTCCAAGGCTTCACCACCCTTCTCTTCCTCCCCAGGAGAAAAGCAGAGAAAATGCAAGTTACCTTCAGATAGCTTGTAAATGTCCAATTTCCCTATTGGTCAATTCAATCTTTTTTTTTCCTTTTTTTTTTTTTTTAGTGAGGCAATTGGGGTTAAGTGACTTGCCCAAGGTCACACAGCTAGTGAGTGTTAAGTGTCTGAAGCTGGATTTGAACTCAGGTACTCCTGACTCCAGGGCCGGTGCCCTATCCACTGCTCCACCTAGCTGCCCCGTCAATTCAATCTTGAAAAGATTTCCACAAGTATAAAGAGACTTCATCAATTAATTAATTTTCTCTAAGTTTTAGACCCAATGAATGTAGAATCATGAAGATGCCAAATACCTATCTACCAAGAATATGGAAAAATGTGCCTTATTCCTTAATCTTTCTGGGAATAAAATTTATCTGGGAATAAGCACATCATATGACTCCTCCACTCATTTTCTAGTATATGTAAAGAGTAAAAGTGAAATATAAATTGTCTGTTAATGCTTCCCTAGTTACCCTCTTCTATTTATATAGACTTCGAACTCTTTTTCTAGGCATTAATGCTTTTGTGGGAGGCTACAGTAAGGAGAAACTTAAAACAGTTAGCTAGAGATGTGATCAATAGCTGTTAAATAAAAAAATGAGTTTTGGTCTTAGGGGGTCTTTTCTGTTTCTGTTGACTGACCTTTAAAACTTATGCAGGGGCTGAAAATAAAAGCAATTGGGGAAATCCTGCATTTGCATTTAACATCAGTCACTGAAGTTTCCAGAGATAAACAATTGGTAGAAATGCATTCTATTATACATAATATTGCTTCCTATATTCCCTCAGAGTCATTTGCAGTCAAACCAGAACATTCTATTGTATACTGATAGGTTTCACCAAATAGGTAAGTCATTATTTAAGTAGGTCTGGTAAGAAATGGGATAAATCTAAATGGAAGCAGATATGCAGGGAAAGGTGACCTTTATTGGTCCAACAGTTTTCTCTGCTCGAAGGGTGTTTAGAGGAGCCCTGCCAAGTTTGTTAGGCCTTAACAATTCACTATACCACTAAAGTAATTCCTTTTCATGGGTTCTATCTTAAATATAACAACATTTGTTTTGCTTAACCAATGTTTGCTGCAATTCCAAATGCTTTGAATTAAATTTAACATTGCAGTTCATTCTTCAAGGGCATGAGTAAAAGGGATAAAATAGAAGCAATGCTGTTTGTGAAGGGTGCTGGAGAGGTTCAGAGAACATGAATAGGGAAGCTAGGTGGTACAGTGTATAGAGCACTGGCCCTGGATTCAGGAGGACCTGATTTCAAATCTGGCCTCAGACACTTGACACTTACTAGCTGTGTGACCCTTGGCAAGTCACTTAACCCCCATTGCCCCACCAAAAAAAAACCACAAAAAAACCCCAGAGAACATGAATGGTGACGTGCATGCCATACCATGAGCACTGAAGGAATGGGATATTTAGAATTTAACCCTCAATCTATGGGTTGTTTTTGTTTTTATTTTTTTGGACTGGTTTTTGTTTTGTTTTGTTTTTGTGGGGCAATGAGGGTTAAGTGACTTGCCCCAGGGTCACACAGCTAGTAAGTGTCAAGTGTCTGGGGCCAAATTTGAACTCAGGTCCTCCTGAATCCAGGGCCAATGCTTTATCTACTGCACCACCTAGTTGCCCCTCTAGAACACTTTTAACTGTAATACTTTGCCTCCTACCATAAGACCATTGTGCTCCCTGATAGGTTGCTTCTTCAAATCCTTTTCTAGTCACTCAGACCTAGTGCTTTGTTCCTCTTTAGCTGTACTCCATGGAATGTATGTGATTTGTAATAATGGACTCTGGGTTTCCATGTACTTGCTGGTTGTCCTTGTGTCACCTATCAGTTGATCATCCAGCATTTATTAACACCTCCTTTTTGCCAGGCACAAAGTGCCAGCTAAATGCTGGAAGAAAGCCATAAGCCATCATGTTTCAGAACCAGTTTGCTGCTCTGCTCCCTACTGTCAATGTCAAAACCTATGGATTTCTAATAATCTAGTCCCTGTTGGCAGCAACCTCATGTGTCCCAGAGCCCTTTCTTGGGGCACAACAATTGCATACTGTTCTTCTATACACCTTCCAGTCCCATCTCTCCTTCCAATGGCATTTGCCTGATTCATGTCCATCACTTTAGGTTCAGTGTTGGAATAAAATGAAACACTGACAAATCATTCAACAGTTAATAAAAAGAAGTTCTCTTAACCATAACATAGAAAAACAATTCAAACAAGGATATTGTAATAATGAGTTTGCATAGATAGAACACCCACTCCACTCCTCTCCTCCATAAGGTTTTTTAAAATTAAATTTATTATCATTTTTTCAAATTCTAAACTTAAGCACAAAAAAAGAACACATTGCAGAAAATAAAAAGAAAATTTTATATGAAATTGGGGATCTTGTGCATGTACAGAGTGCTTCAGATGGCATCTCTCCAAAAGGAGGAAACTAGTGAGCCTGCTTCTGAGAGTGTTCTACTTCAGCAAAGATCCTCTGAACATATGATTGATTAGTGTTTTAATCACAGTTCTTAAATCTTTCTAAGCTTCTTTTCTTTACATTGTTGTCCTTCTATAAAATGTTCTCTTGGTTCTCTTTATTTCATACTTTGTTAGCTCATGCTATCCAGGATTCTCTGAAATTCTTTCCACATTTATTACAGGATAATAACGTCCAATTACATCTATATACCACAACTTGGATTTAGACTGAAAGATACCCCAGGGTAAGCCCCAAGGAAGACAGCAATCTCAGAACAAGTTTAATTAAAGCATTTGAGGGGGAAAATGTCCTGTCCCTAAGAACAAGAGTACCTAGAAGAATGAAACAAGATATACAAAATGGAATATCTAGGGAAGAAAGAATGGCAAACAAAATTGACACCTTAGATCAAACCATGGAAAATCTCATCCAAAAAATTGAATTTGTTCTGGAAAATTAGAATGAGCCATACAAAGCAACAATTTAGACAACCAAACCATGATCCCTTTGATCCAGCAATACCACTATAGGTCTGTATCCCAAAGATATCATAAAAAAAGGGGAAAGGTCCTACATGTGCAAAAATATTTAGAGCAGCCCTTTTCATGATGGCAAAATATTGGAAATTGAAGGAATGCCCATCAATTGGGGAATGGCTGAACAAGCTATGGTATACGAATGTAATGGAATACTATTGTGCAATAAGAAATGATGAACAGGTAGATTTCAGAAAAACATGGAAAGACTTGTATGAACTGATCCAAAGTGAAATGAGCAGAACAGAAAAACATTATACAGAGTATCATCAACATTGTGTGATGATCAACTATGAATGACTCAGCTCTTCTCAGCAACACTGTGATCCAAGACAAGTACAAAGGATTCACAAAGGAAAATGCCATACACATCCAGATAAAGAACTAATGGACTCAGGGGCAGCTAGATAGCACAGTGGATAAAGCACCAGCCCTGGATTCAGGAGGACCTGAGTTCAAATCTGGCCTCTGACACTTGACACTAGCTGTGTGACCCTGGGAAAGTCACTTAACCCCCATAGCCCCACAAAAAAAAAAAAGAAAGAAAGAAAGAAAGAAAGAAAGAAAGAACTAATGAACTCAATCCAGATTGAAGCATATTTTTTCACTTGCTTTATTCTTTTTCATGTTTTTTTTTCCTTTTGATCTGTTTCTTCTTTCACAACTGTGATTAATAGAGAAATACATTCTACATGATAACATATGTAAAACCTATATCAAGTTGCTTACCATTTTTGGAAGAGGGGAAAGTAGAGGAGAGGGAAAGATTTGGAACTCAAAATCTTGTAAAAATGAATGCCAAAAATAGTTTTTATGTGTAATTGGAAAAAATACTATTAAAAACAGCTTAATAGGACAATAATAAAATATTAAAACAAAATCACAAAACAGTAGGCAATAGAATATAATAAATATTTGACCTAGAAAACAGACCAAGGAGAGAATTATCAGATTATCTGAAAAATCATTACCACCCCCCCCCAAAAAAAGCCTAGACACTAGATTTCAATAAATTATAAATGAACATTGATTAGAACTAGAAAGGAATGATCAATCACTTTCTGAAAGAAATCCCAAGATAAAAACTCTCGGGAATACTATAGCCCAACTTTGGAGTTTTAGGTCAAATTTTTAAAAAAATACTAAAAGCAGGTAAAAAGAAAGGGTTCAACTATCAAAGAACCAAGGTATGAATCACACAATATTTTGCAACTATCACTTAAAAGGAGAATAGAAACTGGAATCGGATATTCCAAAAGGTAACAGATTACAACCTTACAGCCAAGAATAACCTATTTAATAAAACTATCTATAATTCCAGAGTGGAAAGAGGTAAAGGAGGTGCAGAATGGACCTCTGATGAAATAGAGAATTTCTAAGCTGCTGTTTGTCCTTCCTTTTCTTTTTCTTTTTCTTTTTTTCTTTTTTTTTTTTTTGGTGAGGCAATTGGGATTAAGTGACTTGCCCAGGGTCACACAGCTAATAAGTGTCAAGTGTCTGAGGCCAGATTTGAATTCAGGTCCTCCTGAATCCAGGGCCAGTGCTTTATCTTACAGCACCACCTCGCTGCCCCTGAGTTTTTGAATTCTTAAGCTGAAAATAGGAATAGCTTTGTCACCAGAAGTGCTGGCTGATATAAGAAGTATCAAGATGTATTCCCAATGTTGATGTTAGACATTGATGGTCATGTGGAAGGAAATTCAATGTGTGCATTGTTGAAAGGAGAGTCAGTGCTGTGAGTCAGCTCAAACTATGCTTGTTAGAATTTGTGCATTTACCCTGGACAAGTCACTTAACCCCAACTGCCTCACTAAAAAAACAAAACAAAAAAACCAAAAAAAGAATCTGTTTATTTGTTTATTAGAGTCATTGTTTTCATCAGAACCTGCATTTATGAAGCAGTGTCAGAGTTGTTTGGGACATGCAACATGTATTCATGGAAAGAGGTGGGGAGGGGAGAGGGATTTGTGAATGAGTATTGGGGCACTGAAGCCCCAGTAGTTTGTGAAATATTATCAGCATCTATTAAGGCTGCAGTGAATGTGAGGATGTAGATGCATTTATTTGAAAGCTTGGCTTGTGTTTTTGTTCTTAGCACCCTTCTTTCTCCATGTAACAATACCATTAGGGAATTGTGATGTGGAATTCTATCACATAGCATATGCAAATGACAAGTTTCTGAGCTCCCTATACTTTCTACAAAGAAAGAGAAAGTTTTCAAAGTTAAGAAGATCTAGGACCTACATATGATAGATAGCCATATGACAATTATAAGAAATACAGACATCTCAAAAACTCATCAAAACACCTCAAAGGTACTCCAAGTCAAACCCATTCTTCACATCAACAAAAAAATAGAACTAGAACACTTACTCTCTGTTTTCCCTACACCTCAAGAACTAAAATTATCTAAATGTTGTGGTCCAATATATAACTCACATAACTTTTTTGTCTTCAACCTATACAAGATTGAAGACCAATAAAAACACAGGAGATGGTCCAATAACAACAACATTGTACTGCTGAGTACAATGAATATGCAAGAGCTTGTAAATATAAAAGAATATAATTTAAAACCCCTTATAATAATAGTGCCATAGCCTATAATATAATTGCATCTGTTACTAAAGAATTAGGGTGGTTTTACACTGTCATTCCTAAACCTTGTCAACACCATAAGCCTAGTCATGCCTTATGGGAGTAGTATTGCTTTTTTAGGAGATACAGAGAATAAGTGATGAAGGTTTAAATGTATTTAATTTCAAAGGCACTAAGATTATAAACCATTAAAAATAAGTATTCATTAAAGTAATGGTAACTATAATAAATCTTACATAGAATTTTAGAACTCATACATTCATTCATCCACTTAGAATTATAAAGGACCTAAAAAAAAGTTCCCTAAAAATAAGATGTAACCACCTCCATAGACAATATATATAATCCTGAGGCTCAAAGGGCAAGGGAACAGAGCGCACAATGTTGTTTAGGCCCTTACCGTCAGGCCTGTGAATGTCTAAACCACCAAGGGAATATTTTTCTTTCTTTCTTTTTTTTTTTTTTGGTGAGGCAATTGGAGTTAAGTGACTTGCCCAGGGTCACACAGCTAGTAAGTGTTAAGTGTCTGAGGCCAGATTTGAACTCAGGTCCTCCTGAATCCAGGGCTGGTGCTTTATTCACTGTACAACTTAGCTGCCCCGGGAATTTTTTTAATGATAGAAATGCTTTAGACTGTTCCAATGTGATATAGTTAGAACTATCAGAGAATTAAGTGGCTTTTATATTTTTTCACGTGGATAACATTGTGTTACAAAGGAAAAGATAGTCACTGGCTTTGGAGTCAGAGGAAATGGGTTCAAATTCTGACTCTCCTACCAACTACCTATATGACCTTAGAGAAATCATTTAACTTCAGTTTTCTTATCTATGAAATGAAGGGATTACATTTAAATGTGATCCTGTGATATTTGGCTTTTTCCAGATTGGCTCTCATAACCTATTATGTAATACTATGGAGCACAGAGTAATGAAAAACCTAATGGCTAGGTATGTTAGATTTCACCTCTCCCCCAGGGTTCTCTGGTACCCAGGCAGTGTCTGGCCTCTTCTCAAATATGGCCAGACTTCTTCCCCCTGCAAACATTGTTCCCCGAAATCGTAGGTGGCTGGTGCCCTGAACCCAGCTCCATTAGCCACTAACAGTCAGATTAGCTTTTACACAGAAATATTTACTTTAGAAAGTAAAATCACAAATATACACACTTACTCCCTCAACACATGGGAGGCAAAATACCCCCACATACACACACACTTTGTACCACCTGTACCAACAGGGAAGGGCAGGGAATTAGGTTCATAGTTTAGCTCAGTCCATTGAGCATAGTCTCAGTTCCAAGTCCAAACCCACCCTGGGCTGAAGTCCCAGGCACCCTGGCTTCTCAGGGCTTTCCTGTTGTGCTGGCTGACTACACCATCCTACCTGAAATCCTGGCTCCAAAACCATCATAGCTCAAACTCCAGGATCCCATAGGGATTACTGATGGGACCTAGACACTGAGACAAACAAAGAATACAGAACAGAAACAAATACCTGCAAACCCAGGCCGTGGAGCCTCAGTAGAAGAGAAAGGACTTCCCTTCCCCTCTCACTGGTTCAGTTCATGGAGTATGTGCTGTGGGTAAACTGGGATCTTCACCCTCCTGATAAGCAGAAGGAGAGAAACAGAAAAGGGGCTGAAAATAGAATGACTGGCTGTCGTGCCAATTTTAAAGATGTATGCAGTCAGTCAAAGGAGGCTACACTCACCTATGTGGTAGGGGATGCAGAGGCCTCCATGTTAAGCCCCAAAGATCCCTCAGGGTGCTCCCATGTTAGGTGGACTGGGCATGCCCAGACACACCTGGGTTACATAGAGAACTGGTACAGAATTTAAGAAAAATTTGTGTTAGTCTTCTGGATAATCAGTTTGAAAGCTGTTCTATTTAATAGACTAGAGTGAGAAGGCATGAATAAGGCCTGTGTGATCTAAGATCTAGTTACAAACCCTGAATGATAACAAAAATGAAATGTGCCCAGCATCCTACATCAATGCCTCTCTGCACCCCAGCAATTTATGTGTTTGTAGCACCTCTTTTGATTTTAGCATAGTAATAGTCTAAACAGCACAAGTGACTTTTTTATGGGCAAACTCTAGATGCCAAATGTTTGCTGGGTTGCTGTACTTTTCTAGTTGTAGTAAGTGTTAAAAAAAATACCTGCCACTTCTTTCCTCGGTAAAGTAGTTTTTCTTTTCACTGTCATTGCTACGTCCTTACTCTAAAGCCTTTGATACTTACCTATACTCTACTGAATAAAGTACAGTATAGACTTTTTAGCTTAGCTTTCAGAGTCCTTTATCATATTGTGGCTCCCGACTTATCTTCCCAGTTCCAGTCTTGTACAATTCCCTGTTAAACATTTACAGTGCTATCAAACTAACCCACTAACTATTCCTTGGAGGACAGCTAAGTGGCACAGTGGAGAGAGCACTGAAGTTGGGATGACTCCAGTTCAAATCTCACCTCAGACACTTAATAGCTGTGTGACCCTAGGCAAGTCACTTAACCAAAATTACCTTAAACATCCGGGGCCATCTCCAGTTGTCCTGATGTATATCTTGCCCATTGGACCCATATGGCTCTGGAAGAGAGAGTGAGGTTGGTGACCTTGAGCAGCCCTCTCTCACTTAAATGCAATTTAATACAAGTCATGACATCACCCTGTTGTCACAATCCTCTTCAAGAATGAAGGACAAGCAACAACTATTCCTTCAACTTGTCCTTCCCTATTTTTTCTATATATCTTTGCTCACATTATCCCACAGTGGACTCCCAATCTATTTTTGCCTGTTGACATTCTCTTTCTTTAATACCTAGCTAGGTACCACACTCAGGAAACCTTGCCTGAAATTCACAACTAGGAGTTATTTCTCTCTCCACAGAACTCTCATAGCAGTTTAGACCTTTTCTGATTCCATATTTTCTGGTTTACATTATTGTTATTTGCATGCCTGTCTTAAGTCCTCTTAAGTTATATTGTATCCAAATAGACTGTAAACTTCTTGAGGGTAAGGGCTGTTCCATTTTGTCTTTTTTATCCCTAGCTCCTAGTGTAGTAGGCAGTAAGGGAATGGTTTTTGGTAGTCAAGAATTTAACAGAAAAGTGAGGATGATTAAGTATTAAGCTTATTTATTGTAAAAGACGTGTTCACAGTTAAATGATCTCATTATGATGAGATGCAAATAAGTCCCTTGAAAGGAAACAATATTATAAAATGAAGGATGTTATCTAAAACCTTGGTGGAACCTTTTAAAGTCAGTCTGAGTTGGGGCAGCTAGGTGGCGCAGCGGATAAAGCACCGGCCCTGGAGTCAGGAGTACCTGAGTTCAAATCCGGCTTCAGTCACTTAACACTTACTAGCTGTGTGACCCTGGGCAAGTCACTTAACCCCAATTGCCTCACCAAAAAAATAAATAAATAAACTCAGTCTGAGTCTAAGAGATAGAGTCTAAGAAATCAGCTCTTGATGGGATAGACAAAAGAAGCATGGAGCTGAAGAAAGGGGACTTGTGATAAGCCAAATGGAGTTGAGATTTAATGCACAGAGGCAAATGCCACAAAGTAAGGGGGGAAAAAGGAAGGGAAGCTACTTGCACTGATTGAGCATAAAGTACTGAAGAATAGAAACTGTTTTTCTGACATTTCTTACCTCTATTACAGACTTCCTTTACCCCTTTGAGCTCCTTCATGAAAGACTGAATGAAGCCTTTGGGCCTGAGGGATGGGTAGTTCATTTAACTTCTGTAGGGGCCAAATTTAATATGGGGAGAGTTAATTGGGTGGCTCGCTGTAATATTGGGGTTCAAAAAATAATGAGGGACCTCTAGGTCCAAAGTTTCCTCCCTCCAAACTGCCTTTTTTAGTTATTTTTCCCAGGCCAATAAGAAAGGAGCTTAACAGCCGCTTTTCCACAAACAAATCAGGTTTTATTTAATGGGAATAAAATACACAGCAAAGGTGAAATTAATAAAGTCAAGGACAAGGGAATAGGGAAAAAGGAAAATGGATAATCTCCCTGACTCTAGCAAGGGTTGTCTCAAACCCAAACTCACTTTCAGCTCAGCTAATTCAAAGGGCTGGATTTAACTCAACACCAGGGGTCTGTAATTTCTATGGGAGTCAGCTGTTCAGCCTGTAGTCCACTCTGAATGCTCTTCCAAGGCCAGAGAGAGACCGAGAGTATTCCTGTTGGGGTTCCCTTTTCTATCTTTTTCTCCCTCCCCCAAAAGGGAAGTCCTTCAAGTAGTATGGCTGAGACTGGTTCCCTGTTGATGATGAAGTCCACAGCCTCTGAGGACACTCCTTCTCAGGGTTGGCCAAGTTAGACTAGGTCTGACAGGGTGAGCCAGGTGTGGCTCAAATCTAATTATCTTTAAGTAGGTATTTAGTAGTTCCTCATTCACACCCAATTCAAATACTACTAAATCAATCAAGTTGGACCCCTGGGCATCTGCCAAATTCCATTATTTTACCACACTTCTTTTGTTTAAATATTTACTTTGCATTTTATAAATAGTGGAAACAACCAAAAATGGTTAGTTGGTATTGTATTTATTGGGAATATATTTGGAAGAATGCAACAAAAGAGGGAGACATCCACAGAGAAAAGATAGAGATAGATCTAATACTGAGGTATTTTGCCAAAAGCACTGTCACTAGGGCAGGGGTAAGTACTCATGGCTAACTAAAAGACAAAGAGAATTACAGATCTTTTGATACAACTTCCCATGGTAGAGAAAGGGCATTTATATACTAGGACAACTCGTCTGGAAAACAAGTGACAAATGAGAATAAATAAGTTGAGGGGCAGCTAGGTTGCGAAGTGGATAAAGCACTGGCCCTGGATTCAGGAGGACCTGAGTTCAAATCTAGCCTCAGACACTTGACATTTACTAGCTGTGTGACCCTGGGCAAGTCACTTAACCCCCATTGCCCTGTGCAAAAAAAAAAAAAAGTTGAAAAATGATACTGGACTTCTAGTTCACAGAAGCAACAAAATGGCAGAGTAGATTTTTTTCTCCAATTCTTATAACCTCTCAGACCTCTCCAAATCAGAAATTACATGTCAAAGATAAAGCAACTTCAGTTCCATGGTCTAGGAAACCCCAAATCCAAAGAAAGCAAAGAAAAAAAACCACACAACCCCAAGAACTGTTAATCCTAGCTCACTCAGCACCTCCTCCCTCCAGCACCTTTCACGCTACCAGCAGCAAAGCTTTACTAGCAGACCCAAGGACACAACACTGACTTACATTAAGTTCCCCCTTCCTCTTCTCAGTGCTATGGAGACCCCAGTTTTCAGGCTGTGGAAGTTTGCTTGAGCTTCAATAGCCAGCTTGGCCATAGCACTTCATGAGCAAAAGCCTGCCAGGGACTGCAACTTGGAAGTATGACTACTGCAAAGCTCTGGACTGTCAGTGTCAGGCTGGAGAACTGAGGAAGAGAGACAGTGGGACAGGTCAACAGGAAAAAACCTGATACCACACCATTGCCAAACATTGCTACATATCAATGAGTAGAAGAATCTAGAGGATATCAGCAAGGATAGACTAGTATGATATGTGAGGCACCTAGATGATGCAGTGGATAGAACTCTGAACCTGTTGTCAGGATAGACCTGAATTCAAATTCTGTCTCAGACACTTACCAGTTATGTGACTGTGGCTAGGTCACTTATCTCTCAATCTCAATTTGCTCATCTGTAAAATGAGCTAACAGTAGCACCTACCTCACAGGGTTGTGGAGAGAATCAGATGAGCTAACATGTGTAAAATGCTTTACAAACCTTGACATGCTATATAAATACTAGTTATTAATAATATTTTATGATTCAGACAGAAGTACTGACATCTTAACTAGCTCAGTCCTTCTCTGTTCTGTTTTCATGAGCATTTCACCAGAAAGGATAGTGGAAATAGAGTCCCTTGCCAGTGGGAAGCAATGTAAATGTTTTTATGCCAAGTACAACTAGAGCAGTATTGGTAGGAAATAGTCAACTACATTTTGATAAAATATAAGCTTCTTAAGGATTAAGACTATTTCTTTTTTGTCTTTCTATCAGTTTCTGGCACATAGTAGGTACTTTAAAATGTTTCTTGATTGATTATATAAAGAGGCATGCCTTGCTATTACCTTTAAATAATATTGGTGTTGTGAGGGGGGTTGGTTCCTTTCTCCCTCTAGTTAATCACAAAAAGTAGAGACAAATATAATAGAGGTTCCAAAGTGTTAAAGTATGTCTTTTAAGTTTAATGACAACTCCATAAGTATAAGATGCTTCCCTGATGCAGCTAGTAGGAAGCAGCTGTGCAGAGTATGACCCCTGAGCCTCTACCTGGGGGCAGAGGCAGGGAAGGGATTTTTCTTTCTTCCACTCCATTGGACGTGACTCACTGCTTCAGAGCTATTCACCCAGTAGAAGACATCACATCCAACAGTGAGCAGTTAGAAAGAGAAACAAAGAAACAAGCAGCTTCAAGAAGCATAACCCCTGGAATCAGAGAAAAGAGTCAACCATGGATTCCAGGGAGAATGAGCCCTGGTAGTCAGGAGGTTAGCTTTGCAGAGAAGCAACTTCACAGAGCCTAGCTAAGGGAACTGCCCACCAGGAAAACTGTGTCTAAAGAACAATGTGAACACCATGAAAAAAGAAAGGACATGAAGGATTCAGTACCAGAGGTGGGAGTTGACTTGCCAGATATGTTCTCTCCATGTGTACCTCACTTAATAACTATACAACCCTGGGCAAGTTGCTTAATCTCTGTCTGCCTCAGTTTTTTCATCTATAAAAAAAGAGGATAATAATAGCACCTTCTTCCCAGAATTTATGTGAAGATGAAATGAGATGATATTTTTAAGGCATTTAGCAAAGTTCCCTGCACATAATAAGTGCTTAATAAATGCTTCTTTCCTTCCCTCCAAGTCCTGTGACCTTGGCACAGACACAGCCTGAGGTAACAGGGGAGTGATTCAGAGAATGTTATTGGGGATTCAGGATACACTGATTCTGGCCATATCATCTAATTATTTCCCTCTCCCTTGCCCTCCCAAGCAGTGGGCAAAGGGCAACCTAACTAGAAAGATATATTCACAAGGATATACATACACACTCAACTCTTAGGGATACAAATGCCATAACTCTTCAAATGTCACTTTCTTTTTTTTGGTAAGGCAATGAGGGTTAAGTGACTTGCCCAACATCACACAACTAGTAAGTGTCAAGTGTCTGAGGCCAGATTTGAACTCAGGTCCTCCTGAATCCAGGGCTGGTGCTTTATCCACTGTGCCACCTAGCTGCCCCCTAAATATCACTTTTAATGGAAGGACAATCAAGCACGTATTTTTTGAGGAAGTTTAATAGTGTTGGACTCATAACAAGGAATTCTTGAGTTCAAATCCTGTTTCCTGAATTTACTGTTACCATGGGTAAGTCACTTAATTTCTCTGACCCTCACTCTTTTCTACAAAACAGGTATGATAAAATATCCTACCTCATAGATTGACCATTACAGTCAAGTACCAAATCGTATTATGACCTCTGCCTACCATTCCTCTCCAGACCTTCTCTCTTCACCACTATGAATAGGCCAGTTGGTGAATGATGTGATAGATCCATTCTTATTTCTTAACTCTCCTAAATACCTTCATCTTAGTAGAGATTTAGAAGAAAAAACCTACAGCTGTCCCTAGCTTTTCTCCAACCTCTGGCAAGGCTGGAATGTTGGGAAAGCTTCAGGTAGTCAGCCCCTGCACTTTCTGCTCTGCTGTCTTTTCCTTGAGAAAAATCAGGCTGTATAGTGTTTACTGTGCTTCTTCACTTTATCAGACTTAAGAATAGGATTCAGTTTCTTCATCCATTTGGGAGAAAGTCTTTGTCTAGAGCTTGACTACCTCTGGGTATATCCACCATGATTTATAGGTTATGGGCTGCTTTGCACTGTTTGGGGTGCACATATCGTGTGTATTTATACCCTTAGCCATATATTTTCCTGATTGAGTTGTCCTGTGTCCATTGTTGGGGAGGGCAAGGGAGAAAGAAATGTTTAGATGATACGGCCAGAATCAGTTAAGTATCCTGTGTCCCTGAGAACATTCTCTGGACCACTTCCCCACTACCTCAGAATGTATCTATGCCAAGGTCTCAAGACCTTTTCAGGGAAGAAATTCAGCTTAAGTTAATGCAACAGAAGTATGCATGGGTTTAACTCTGCTGAGCATGATCTATGCTCCCAAGAGCTCATAATACGCATTTGTACCTAGACATTCAAGTTCTTTTTAAACGCCACAATTAATAAGTAATCATTCTGTAATTTAGGGTGTAGGGATCTGTATCTATCTTTGATATTTTTTTCCCTTTTCTGCTGAAATAAATTCCTGTTTCATTGACCTTTAGGGTCATGGTAGGAGGCATCATATTGAGGCTCTCCCAGTTATTTTTGGCACATTGAGAGAGACTTTAGAATTTGAGTCTACTGCCATAGATGAATTGTTCAAATCCAGCAAACATGGTAACCTTTTTTTAAAATTTGATTTTTTTTGTTGTTTTTGCGGGGCAATGAGGGTTAAGTGACTTGCCCAGGGTCACACAGCCAATAAGTGTCAAATGTCGAAGGTCGGATTTGAACTCAGGTACTCCTGAATCCAGGGCCAGTCCTTTATCTACTGCACCACCTAGCTGCCCCCAGTGGTAACTTTTTTTGGTAGTGTTTATTTTTCAAGAATAAACTCAACTGGTTTTCCCCTTTTGTTCTGATTCTCCTTTCACAGCATGACTAATGCAGAAATATGTTTAATGTAATTGTACATATATAACCTATATCAGATTGCTTGCCATCTTGGGGAGTGGGGAGGGAAGGAAGCAGGGGAGAAAAATTTGGAACTCAAAATCTTTAAAAAATGAATGTTGAAAACTATCTTTACATGTACCTAGAAAAAAATAAAATACCATTAAGATTGAAGAACAAAAAAAGGGGGTGGGCAGCTAGGTGGTGCAGTGGATAAAGCACCAGCCCTGGATTCAGGAGTACCTGAGTTCAAATCTGACCTCATACACTTGACACTTACTAGCTGTGTGACCCTGGGCAGGTCACTTAACCCCCAATGCCCCGCAAAAAAAAAAAAAAGTCAACTAAAAGAGCACTAGAGTGGTCCCTTTAAGTCCTACTTTTTTCCAAGACTATTGCTTTCATTCATTATTTAGAATTAGAATGAATCTTGCGAAAACAATTACATTAAATTGTAAAACAATTCAGTTTGTGTTGATCTCTCTGAAAACTGACTAACTGGAACATTTGTTTTACCACTATAATATTCTGTTGGAGTAAACAACATATTCAACAGAGGCAGACTTAAAGTGAAGGGGGAAGGGGTCCCCAATTTGCTCACTGGAACAGGAGCTCAAAATGATCTAGAAAGAAAATGAATAAAACAAAAACCATTTATATATAATGATATTATAATTTAGACATAATTTATGTAATAATTTAGATATAACATCATAATGAATACAGAAGGGGGCAGCTAGATGGCGCAGTGGATAGAACACCAGTCCTGGAATCAGGAGGACCTGAGTTCAAATCTGGCCTCAGACACTTAACACTGGCTATGTGACCCTGGGCAAGTCACTTAACTCTAATTGCCCCACAAAAAAAAACAAAAAACAAAAATAATGAATACAGAACTAAAATTTTAAAAATAGTTAATACTTCTTTCTGCTCAGCTGTGAGAAGCAGTAGAACATGGTAAGCAGAGATCCAACCTTAGAGTTAGGAAGACATTAATTCATGTCCTGCCTCTGACACATAACTGGCTATGTGACCATAGGCAAGTCACTTAACCTTTCAATGCTTCCAGAATACTCTCTACTACTGTAAATTACAAGGAGTTGCTATTTTACACTGAGGAAGGAAGTTTCCACCCAGGAGTCCTTTATGCTGATGATATCATAGGTCAGGAATAAAAGAAAAAAATGTTTTTAACATTCAGCTAAAATTGAATTTAGAATATCTGATGCTCCAGCCCTTTTTTCACTGCCAAGCAGAAAGTCTCTTTCTGAATATAGAGTGGGAATGATAAATATAATTAATAAGAAACATGCATTTTTAAAGTTCCTACCATGTGCCATGTGCTCTGCTAAGTGCTTTACAAATAGTATTCTCATTTGAGCCTTAAAAGAATCTTGGAAGGTAGGTGCTATTATTATAATCATTTTCATTTATTTATTTATTTGTTTGTTCATTCATTCATTCATTTGATTTTTTTGTGGGGCAATGAGGGTTAAGTGACTTGCCTAGGGTCACACAACTAGTAAGTGTTAACTGTCTGAGACTGGATTTGAACTCAGGTCCTCCTGAATCTAGGGCCAGTGCTTTATCCACTGAGCCACCTAGCTGCCCACATAACCATTTTACAGTTGAGAAAACCAAAAGAGATAGAGGATAAATGACTTGCCCACAGTTACACAGCTAAGAGTTTGAAGCCAGATTTGAAGACAGATCTTCCTGACTATAGGCCCAGTGCTCTATCCATGTTGCCACCTAGTTGCCAAAGATTTAATGACAATTTACTAGAATGTGGGGAGGGGAGTTAATTTCTCCATTTATCGAGCATTTACTGATGCAGCCACTTTGTACCTTGGCCTACATTCTGTAGGGGTGATGAAGATATATCTAAGAGGGGATCTCTGTCTTCAGGAAAACTGTAGGAATCTAGCATATAATGAAAGACACCTTCTGAGTACTTTCTGACTAAATAAGGGGACCAAATTAAAGAGAATTTTAAGTGACTTATTGTAGAAGGAAGTATCGCTTTCTATTCTAAATTATTTAACAAATTTTTGTGGTAGCAAAAACTGAAAAGAAAAGGTTTGCCTTATCAGTTGGTGAATGGCTATACAAATGATAGCACTAAATTTCATGGAATATCATGAGGTTTCAAAATTAAATAAATAGATGAACGGATAGATGGATGAATGAATGACTAAGAGAAGCACAAAAAGACTAGTATGAACTGATACAGATTAAACCAAGCAAAACCAGGACAATAATATAAGTGAGGACTAACATGGTAAGTCAGTGGCCTTTGTAAATACATTTTATTTATTTATTTTTAATTAATTAATTTTTTTGGTGAGGCAGTTGGGGTTAAGTGATTTTCCCAGGATCACATAGCTACTAAGTGTTAAGTGTCTGAGGCTGGATTTGAACTCAGGTCCTCCTGAATCCAGGGCCGGTGCTCTATCCACTGTAAATACATTTTAAAAAATAAATGTGTACAAGAAAATTTGTTTAAAAGAAAAAAAATGAAAGAAAGTGAAAAATAGCATTCTTTAGTCTGTTCCATCAATATCAGTTCTTTCTTTGGAGGTGGATAGTATATTTCATCAATAGTCTTTTGGGATTGTCTTGGATCATGGTATTGTTGAGAAGAGTCAAGTCATTCACAGATCTTCATCAAACAATATTGTTGTATCTGTGTACAAAAAAATGTTTATATTAAAAAAATGTGTAGCATAAGGGAAATATATTCAAATTGTTTAAAAGCCATAGGATTAGAAATAAATCTTTTCAAAATAATTTTAAAATTTGGAAGTCAAGAATCGAATACAAGAGTCTTCAATTCATTCCTAAATGGTCTAGAGCTTAGTTACTTTGAGTTATTTCTATCTCTAAGAACATTTAAAACAACAGAGAGGAAGTATAGTAAAGTGGAAGGAACATTGGCTCAGGAATCTGATGTGCTGCGTTTAAATCTCAGTCCTGCTACTTACTACATGAGTGATCTATGGCAGCTCACTTAACTTTACTGAACCCCGGTTTCTTTCTCTATAAAATGTGGTATTGGATTTAAAAGATCTCTGAATTCCTTTTGAACTTTAAATCTATAATCTTAGCTCCATTTATAACCACCACCACCTTCCTTCTAGATGTGGAAAAAAACTTATAATCAAGGTTGTTGTTGAGTCATTTTTACTTGTATCTGACTATGATCCCATTTGGGGTTTTCTTGGCAAAGACACTGGGGTGGTTTGCCATCCTTCCTCCCACCCCAGCCCCCATAATTTTACAGATGAGGAAACTGAGGCAAATAAAAGTAAGTTATTTGCCCAGGATTACACAGCTAATATGTGTCTGACAGTAGATTTGAACTCATGAAGATGAGTTTTCCTGACTTCATCCACTGTCACAATCAAGGTACTCAATACCCAAAGAAGCAAAAAAATTTTAGGGGAGGTATGGGGGAAAAGAAGAATACTGGTCTTGGTCTTTTGCTCTCCCTGGGTATACTTTGATTCTAAATAATTGTTGAGAACTAGTAGATTCTTCATATTTATTTTGTCTTTACTGAGCTTCTTTAAACTGATACTCTGTTAACTGGGTTCCTTTCATTGATAGAATCTCATTTTTGAAATTCATACATGGATTCAATTAAATCAAATATAGCTTAATCAAATTTGAATTGTAAAAATTAATTACATAAGCCTCAAATCTAACAACATCTCTAAAATAAAGCAATTCATTAACAGCTTATAAGAGTTGTATCTCCAGAGAAGTTTGGAAGGAGCAATGTCCTTAAGTTAGATATAACTAGCAATTTTTGCTTCATAGACAAGCATTACAAAATGGACCAAGGAAGCAGCAAGAAATTCATTCTCAGTTCAGATGGGATGGGATTGCCTTTCCAGACCATTTCTGGGCAGATCATGGCTTATGGAGGGAAGAGGGAAGGAGGGTGGTGATGGGCTAGTCCATGGAAATGCTCTGTTAGGGTGCAGAGAGAAAAAAGTTTCTTATTTTACTGGGGGTTTTTTCTATACTGCTAAAGGACTGCAAGTGTCATTGCCCTATTAATTTTAGCATTCAGAGTAAAAACCTCAGTCATCCTGCCCCAGTTATGGCTTTAGTACTTATACCTTTGTTTCTTTTCCCCAAGATTATACTCAGAGGTAAATGTGCCAGGAAAATACACATTTACTAGCACTATTTACTCTAATGTGGTTTTATCATTTTTTGATCAAGACATTCATCAAAACTTGAATAAGAGTTCAATACTCTCATTCTAGAGCACAAAGTTAAAGAGAGGTCCTTGAATTGTTTCTACACCCCAGTATTTGCTTTTCTACAGAATTACAACTTAAAAATATCTCTCTGTTCATATGCTACCCCACACCCACATCCCCAACATTACTCTATCAATCCTTCTATGCATCCATCTATTAATATTTAACTAGTGCTTCCTAGAAATGGGGGAAAAACCCACATTTACCAATACTTCCATAGTGAGTAATTCTCAGGCAATAAAGTTGGAAATGCCAACTAAGTACTGGTTGCCCATATGAGGAAATGGAGATGACACTTGAGAAAAATGAACTTCGAAAAAGTGCCTGGGCCTGACCAAATATATACCCTGCTGGAGGGGACACAAAAGAAAGAAATAATTTATGACAGCTCAAACAAGAGAAGATTCCAAAAGAAGAAAGCTCATGGGTAAAATTGTTATCAAATAGGTGGTGTAATAGGTAGAAATCTGGATCTAGAGCCATGAAGTCTTGACTTAAATCTGGTCTCCCTACTTGCTTTTTGACCCTGGGAAAGTAATTTAACCTTTTTTTGCCTCAGTTTCTTCATCTGTAAAACTGGGATAATGATATGTTCTAGGATTGTTTCAATGATACAATTGAATAATATTTCTAAAGCTTTGCAAACCTTAATGTGCTATGTAAATGCTAATTATTATCCATCATCATCATCATCATGATCTTTATCATGATATTTTCACCAAAGAAAGGCAATAAGCAACTATTAGCCCACATGCTTACATTTTCATTGTGGTGTAGTGGAAGAGCAATGAATTTAGAAAGACACTAGGGTTAAAATTCCTGCTCTGTTATGTACTATTTGTGTACCTTTCAGCAAATCATTTTGACTTTCTGGGACCCAGCTTCATCTTTGCAAAATAAGGTGCCTGAACTGGGTGATCTCTAAGGTTCTTTTCATCTCTAATGCTACAAAACTTACAAATCTCTATCAAATCTTTATGAGAATGAGCTCTACATATATCAAGTATATTCTATATCTTTAAAAAACACAAATAATCCTATACATAAGACCAGATCTTCACAGTCACATGATTGACAGGTATAAAGCATACAATTCCTCTGTATTTATTATGTGTTAATTAAAAATAAACATTTCACTTGTTATAGCAAAACAGCCTTAAAGGTTCTCCTCAAACAAGGTATCTCCTATAGACATGTATGATCATACATGATTCCTTGATACTTGTAAGCACAGAGCTACCATTGTACAATTATCCTTTGATTATCTGTCCCAAGTTGGGGCCTAAAATAGGGAGGTGTGTAATTGTCAAAAATGTTTGCCCATTTCCTGCAGTATGTCTTTTTTTTTGGTTAGCTGGGTTTAAGTATCTTCTTTTTTTTGGTTTGTTTTTGTTTGGTTTTATGGGGCAATGGGGGTTAAGTGACTTGCCCAGGGTCACACAGCTAGAAAGTGTCAAGTGTCTGAGGCCAGATTTGAACCCTGGTCCTCCTGAATCCAGGGCTGGTGCTTTATCCACTGTGCCACCTAGCTGCCCCTGCAGTGTATCTTACTCAAAATCCCTATGTAGGATTTGCTAGAGTCCGTATGGATTCACTATAGATGCTAACGTTATAGATGGTAACATTCTTCAGGTGTTACACTTTTTAGATGCCATTGTACTGATATTATTCAATAAGCATTTCTTTGATACTCACACGCCAGGCTCTGTGCTATACAAATGTGCTATGGATACAAATATAGCAGGGGCAGAACACACTCCACTGCAGCATATGCTCTGACCTTGGGGGATGGAGGGATTAGACAAGGATTCTGATACCCATGCTGAAGGCCATGGGCGCTTCTATGTTCTTGCCCCATCATGGGGGGATATGTTGAAGAGTATTGGGTTACGTCATGCAGGTGGATCAGCAGTCCAATTCATTAATCCATCAGTATATATCACGGACAGACCATGCAAATGGACAATGAACTGAACTCAGAATTGAAAAGGAGAGGGGGATGGATTGAATATAGAGAAAGTCCCATCTGTTTCAGTCTTCATGAGCTGCTCCCTGACACAAAAGCCCATCTTGTCCACATCAGTATCAGCCAGATGAAATTGTATGGCTACAAATCACAGATCACCATAATTTATGATGAATCCAAATCACAACCTGTCATGGATAGCCATAACAGTGAGTAGACATATACAACAGCATTCCACTAATGATGACTTGTACAAAACAGGTAGAACAAAAGACATCACCAAAGACAGGTATGGCCAAGAAATGTAGGTGAGTCAGTTATGTGGTTAAAGAATAACAAATGGATAGGCCAAACACTGAATTAATAATGTCAATTATAATCAATGAAATGTTCAAAGTCCTAGAAAAAAGCCTAGAGTATATTGAGCATATACTCTTCACCCTCAGTGAAGATATTATAGGACTATCACATGAATTTCCACAGGATGACAAGACATCTGCACAAGAGGAGGAAGTACCCAGAAGATAAAATCATAGATTAATTAAAGTATCAAAGAAAGTACTAACAATTATGGAAGATAAAGATAGCCCCTGTCCTCAAAGAACTTACAGACTAATAGTGAAAGCAAAACTAAAATGTGTCACAACACAATTACTGAGGAATAGAAGAAGTATATATTTATGTTCTAAACTGGATGAGGGTTGGATTTAAATAGGCAACAGGAAGTAGGTAATGTACTTCTGTTTTTCAGAACATTGAAAAGGAAATGGGCAGCTAGGTGGATAGGGCACTGGCCCTGGAGCCAGGAGGACATACGTTCAAATGCAGCCTCAGACACTTGCTAGCTGTGTGACCCTGGGCAAGTCACTTAACCCCAATTGCCTCCAAAACAACAAAAAAAAAAATGTCCCATATTTATGGGACAATAAGGAACTCAGAATAACCAAAGGATAGTATGCATATTGATAGAGTACAAGTGACCTTGAACCAAACCAAGGAGTTGAAATGCATTTCAGTAGAAAACAGGAAGCCATCAAAGTGTTTCTGAGGAGAGGAACAACATGTATAAAATATCGTTTAAGGAAAATTAATCTGGCAGCAAGTACCTAGGATGGATTGGAGTAAAGTGACATTGGTGACAGGGAGGCTAACTAGGAAGTTGTAATAATCCACCTGTGAGAGAATGAGAGTTGAGAAGCTTGGAGATGGCAATGAGCCTGGAGAGAGTGGGAATACAGGAAACCTTTGAGAGGAATAAGTAACAGAATGATTCTCTTGCTGTTTCACATACGTGCCTCCTCTCTTACATCTTTATGTTTTTGTGCTGGAATGTATTCTCTCTCCCCATCTTTGCCTCTTCAGATTTCTAGTTCCCTTCAAAATTCAGGTCAAGGTGATTCAGGGATAAAACCCACTAACAGCTATGGGGGTACTTTTTACCTCCAAGTTACCTTTATTGATTTTTATATATTGCCTTTTTGAGGTATCCCTAGCACTAAGCACAGTGCCTAGAACAGAGCTGATGTTTGACTGACTGATGTGTTGACTCTATTAGAAAGTGAGCTTCTTCTTCTTCTTTTTTTTTTTTTTTGGCCAGGCAATGGGGGTTAAGTGACTTGCCCAGGGTCACACAGCTAGTAAGTGTCAAGTGTCTGAGGTCGGATTTGAACTCAGGTACTCCTGAATCCAGGGCCGGTGCTCTATCCACTATGCCACCTAGCCGCCCCTGTGAGCTTCTTGAGGGCTGCATTGTCTAGCTTTTCACCAGAGCTTTGCCCATAGTAAGTGATTAATAAATACTTTGTTGATTTACTCATTCATTGAACATCTTTGTACATCTCCAAACCACATCCAGGTTCTTCATTTTCATGTTTTAATTTTACCCTCAGGAAACTAGGCCTTGAAGTACTACTTGTGATTTTGATGTGGAATAAATAATACTTTATATCAGAATCAGTAAAGGGCAATCTGACATGGTTGGTGACACTATTTCCCCAGGGCTTGTTTTTATAACCTAGGATAGAAATAAGCTCCTTGTATGAAGTCAGTATGATCACTCACTTTGAAAAAAGCATTGTTTTGTTGGCCATTTATTTCACGCATTGTTTCTATAGCATAACATTGTTTTATTGTGTGTGTTTTTTTTTCCTATGCTATGAACCTGGCACCAGACAGCCTCTTTTCAAGATGACATGGAAGGTGATAGAGGTCAGGAGGATGACCTGGCATTAATATGCCATGATGATGATCCCCCAGTGATATTCCTCGGTGCCTACCTGCATGTACCACATCCAGTGTGCTACAAGGACGTGCCAGAATGTAACTCAATAGCATTGACATAATGTATAATCAGCTCACAGTTCTGACTGCATAAGTAGTAAAGTGATGAAAAATTTCTTCACATTATGATAAGTGTTTATCACTGCAAATGCCAATAGGCACTGTACTTCATAGCTATAGCTGCAAATCAAAGGCCAGGGCTTATGTGTGTGCACTGTGGAAAGAACTATTGATCATTACTTGATTTTTTTCCCTGTCCATAACTACACAAAGCTAGGAATCATTGTCTATTTAGTCTGTAATACGAAACACCGTGGAACTTATTTTTTATTTATCAAATACTCGGCTTGTGAAAAACATCGTACAAAGTGTTCCAGGCAATTAACAAAATAGCAGGTACCTTCCCTACCTAAAAAAGTTAATGCTTAAACAAGGAGATTCATAGAACCTAGATGAAGTACAATTTCATTCTATCACCCAAAGACTTCACGTTTTCTTGGAATAAGAGAAAGAACTTTGGAAAGGGAGTCAGAGAAGATGTGTTTGAATCCGGATTAATTTCATGCCTGTTAGACTTAGGGGTTTTTTTTTGTGTTTTTTTAAGTGAGGCAATTGGGGTTAAGTGACTTGCCCAGGGTCACACAGCTAGTTAAGTATTAAGTGTCTGAGACCAGATTTGAACTCAGGTACTCCTGACTCCAGGGCCGGTAATCTATCCACTGCGCCATCTAGCTGCCCCTTAGACTTAGTTTTCTCATCTGTAAAATGGGGATATGAGATCTGTAATGCCTTCCTCATATGTTTTACATAGTATACTTCGCAAGCTTTAGAGTCCTTTAGAGATGTCATCTATTTCTGTTGTTAAGAACAAAGGACTGGGAGTCAGAAGAGCTGGATTCCAGAACCAGTTCTGTTATTTACTAAAGGAGTCACCTTGGCCAAGGTGCTGGAATTCTCTGAGACTCTTTTTCCTAAGATGCAAAAGGAAAGGAATAAGAAAGGTCTCTTCTTTTTGAAAAGGGATGTAGTGTGTTCAGGGAAGACTAGTACCTCTGGGGTGAGGGCTTCTGAGCCCTTTTCAGGGCTGCTTTCTACGTTTGGTATCTATCTACCTGATCCCTAACTCTCACCTGTGGTTCCAAGAAGCTATAGCATGTGCAGCTGCCATACCCAGGTAAAGAGTTTCATCAGATGGGCTAAACCAGGTTGAGAGTAACCGAGGAGTCTCAAACCCATCAGTGAGTTGGGGGAGGGAAGGTCTACACCAAGCATGTGAAGACTTAGCTTGGTAGAATGGGTGGAAGAGAACAATTTATTCCAATAGCCAAGAAGGCGGCTGAAGCAGGCGCTGTGAAGCACTTAGAGCTTGGTTAGACATTGAAGATGCCAAGGTCTTCCACTGCATCTAGGGCCATCACCAGTCATCTTGACTCTACCCTGCCACTGGACTATGATGACTCTGGAAGCAAGAGTGAGGCTGATGACTTTGTGCAACTCTGCCTCACTTAAACACAATTTATGCATGCGTTAAAAGATTTCACCCATACCATTTTACCATTTTTACCTATCTCAAAGTCCTGTGGCGAGACAAGTGACTAAGCAGCAGGTGCAGATACACTGGGCTGTAGTCACAACCCTGCACATGGCCAGCCCAGGCCATAGGGTTGTCTACTCACTGGAAGCAACAGTGGGATTCGGCAGCCCCCTGGGTGTCTGAGTACCCTTTTGATGACCTCACTGCTCACCTCCTGGTGTGAGAAAGGGGCTAGAAAAGGCACTCTAAAATTTGTTTGTTTACCCAACCCTGGCCTGATTACTGCTGTAGGCAGAAATGCCCCCCTATGGTCAAAACACACAAAAAATGTACAAAAATTTCTGCAAAGATGATTCCACTCACCATTGGGACATGGAATGTGTGCACACTTATAGACAACACAAAGTCTGGTAGACCTGAAAGACAAATAGCCCTTGTTGTGAGAGAACTCAGCAGGTGTCATATCCAAATAGCAGCCCTGAATGAAACAAGGCTGGTAAATGAAGGTCAGCTTACTGAAGTCAGAGCTGGATACACGTTTTTTCTGGAGTGGCCACAGTGAAGGGGAACACAATGAATCTGGTTTGAGTTTTGCAATCAAAATTAATCAAGTCAACATACTTGTATACTTACCAAAAGGAGTAAATGTCAGGCTCACAACAATGTTATTGCCACTTGCAGGAAAACATCATCAGTGTGTGTGCTTCCACCATGACAAAACCTGATGAGGTTAAAGAAAAATTTCATGAAGATCTGGACACTCTTATCAGTGTCCCAAAAGAGGACAAGCTGATAATTCTGGGTGACTTCAATGCTAGAGTAGGCTCAGACTACCAGACATGACAGGATATCTTTGGAAGGCATCGAGTTGGAAACAGCAACTGCACTACTCACTTACTATTGAAGAGTTGTGAATCTTATGACCTTCTCATCATAAACACTGTTTCATTTACCTAAATGCAATAAACCTTCATAGATGCACCCTCACAGCAAAACATTGGCACTTAATAGACTATGTCATCATAAGGAGAAGACCTTGTCTCATAAGGAGACCACGTCTCATAAGACTGTCTCATTAGGAGAAGAGACAGAAAGGATGTGAGACTGACAAAGGCAATGTGTGGTGCAGAGTGCTGTTCTGATCATAACATCCTCTCTAAGCTAAATATTCACATAAAACAAAAGCAGTGGTCCCAAGGCAAAATGACTATCAGAAAACTTAATGTCAACAGATTAGAGCACTTCTCTGAGAGGGAACAGTTTGTTGCTAACTTGGAGGGAAAGTTGAGACAACACAGGGTTGACAACAGTGGAACAGAAAAGGAGTGGGCAGCTTTCAAAGATTTGTTGTACAGCATTGCATTTGCTCATCTGGGTCAGAACACTTGTAAACATCGACTGGTTTGATGAAAATGATGGGGAAATTTAGAAGCTGCTAAATGAAAAACAAGAACTCCACAGGGTTTACTAGTAGGATAGTTCATCTGTGTCTAACTTAGAAGGCAGCATTTAACTCCATCGAAAGTAAAGTACAGGGTAGCTAAGTGTCAAAGTGGATAGAGCACTGGCTCTGGAGTCAGGAGGACCTGAGTTCAAATCCAGCCTCAGACACTTGACACTTACTAGCTGTGTGACCCTGGGCAAGTTACTTAACCCCAATTGCCTCACCATCACCACCGTGCCCCCCCCCCAAAAAAAAATACAAGCAAAGCTTAAAGAGATGCAGGATGCTTGGCTCAGTAAGAAGGCAGATGAAATTTAGTTTTATGATGATAGTAACAATCCAAAGTGCTTTTATGATGCCCTGAAGGCTATTTATGAGCCAAAAACATATGGTGTATCTCAACCACTCAGTGCTGAGAGAGCCACCTTAATTAGTGACAAGGACATGATCCTGGAGAGATAGGCTGAACACTTCTATAGTGTTCCCAACCGGCCATCATCCATCAACGTGGACTCCCTTGACAAACTACCTCAGGTTGAAGTCGATCCTTCTCTATACAAA
Source organism: Dromiciops gliroides (assembly GCF_019393635.1). Classification (NCBI taxonomy): domain Eukaryota; kingdom Metazoa; phylum Chordata; class Mammalia; order Microbiotheria; family Microbiotheriidae; genus Dromiciops; species Dromiciops gliroides. Next base: position 461,386,366 of record NC_057863.1, read on the forward strand.
TTTCCAACTGAAGAGGAGGTTTTGAATGCCATTAGGCTCCTCTCCTGTGGCAAAGCACCTGGTGCTGATTCTATTACAGCTGAGATTTACAAGGTTGGGAATCCACTGTTTATACAAAAGTTGACTGAAATCTTTCAGCTTATATGGCAAGAGGAGGTTATCCCCCAGGCATCAAAGATGCCTCCACTGTCCATATCTATAACGGTCCTGTGACAATCACAGGGGGTTCTCTCTCTTAATCATTGCTGACAAGATTCTTGCCAGAGTGCTCCTTAATAGGCTGATCCTTCACCTAGAAGATGGTCATCTACCTCAGAGCCAGTGTGTCTTCAGAAAGGGCTATGGAATGGTCAATATGGTGTTTGCTGCCAGACAACTCCAGGAGAAATGCCAGGAGCAGAACGGAGGTCTGTGCACAACATTCATAGTTCTGACCAAGGCTTTTGATCCTGTCGATCATGGGGGCTTATGGAAAATTGTGTTAGAATTTGGTTGCCTGGAGAAATTCATCAGTATTGTATGTCAATTTCATGACAGTATGCTTGCCCAGGTTCTGGATGATGTACAATGATCTCAAGCTTTCTCAGTCACCAGTGTAGTGAAACAGGGCTATGTGCTTGCTCCCATGATTTTTATTTTGTTTTGTTTTAGTTTTGAAGGGCAATGAGGGTTAAGTGACTTGCCCAAAGTCACACAGCTAGTAAGTGTCAAGTATCTGAGGCCGGATTTGAACTCAGGTCCTCCTGAATCCAGGACTAGTGCTTTATCCACTGCACCACTTAGCTGCCCCTTCCCATGCTTTTTAGCATTATGTTTTCAGCCATATTGTCAAATGCCTTCAATGAGGACAAACACAGCATCGAGGTCAGCTACCCCACTGATGGTAAATTCTTCAACTTGAAAAGACTACAAGCCAAGACTAAAGTGAATGGAGTGTTTGTGCATGATCTTTTGTTTGCAGATGACTTTGCACTCAATGCAGCCTCTGAAGTTGAGACACAACAAAGTATTTGACCAAGTCTCTGCTGCTTGTGATAATTTTGACCCAACAACTAACATCCAAGAAAACACAGGTGCTCCATCAGCCAGTATCACCCTATCCATACATGGAACCATCAGTTACAACAAATGGAGAAGTTTTGAATACTGTGGATAAGTTCACTTACCCTGGCAGTATACTTTCCAGGGATGTACACATTGATAATGAGGTTGATGAATGCATTGCCATAGCTAACTCAGCATTTGGGAGGCTCTGAAGGAAAGTGTGGGAGAAAAGAAGTATTAGACTGACTCCCAAACTGAAGGTCTACAGAGCCATTGTGTTGACCTTATTGTTGTATGGCTGTGAAACCTGGACAAATACCAGCACCATGCCAGGAAACTGAATCTCTTCCATTTGAATTTTTATATACTTAAATATGTATTACATCATAAGTATGGTCTTAGATACAAAGTTTAAATAAAACACAGTCCTTGATTTCAAGCATGGGGATTTAACACATGCATTGATAAATAGAATTAGATGAGGGTAAAGAGGAAAGGTTTGAGGACTTTGACACTTAATATTTTGCTTCCAGGATCACCTTATATTCATTTTTTAAAAAAAATAATCATTTATGTGAAGTATCAGCAACTAAACAGCATACATTTAATTTTTTTAATCATAAAATTATTTTATTATTTTCTAGTTACATGTAGAAATAGTTTTCAACATTTGTTTTTATAAGATTTCTAGTTTCAAATTTTTCTCCCTCCCCTCCCCCCTCCCTAAGACAGAAAGCAATCTGATATAGGTTATATATGTACAATCACATTAAATATATTTCTGCATTAGTCATGTTGTGAAAGAAAAATCAAAGCAAAAGGGAAAAACCTCAAAAAAGAAAAACAAAAAGGTATAAATAGTATGGTTCAATCTGCATCTAGATTCCACAGTTCTTTTTTTTTTTCTGGATTTGGAGAACATTTTCCATCATGAGTCCTATAACCTTATATTCTGTTTTTTAAAGTATTTTATTATTTTCCAGTTACGTATAAAGGATAGTTTTCAACATTTGTTTTCACATGATTTTTAGTTCCAAATTTTTTTCTTCCTCCCTCCTCCCAAGATGGAAAGCAATCTGATATAGGTTATATATGTACAATCACATTAAACATTTTTCTACATTAGTCATCTTGTGAAAGACGAATCAGAGCATAATGGAAGAACCTCAAAAAAGAAGGGAAAGGGCAGCTAGATGCCACAGTGGAAGAAACACTGGCCTGGATTCAGGAGGACCTGAGTTCAAATCCAGCCTCAGACACTTGACACTTACTAGCTGTGTGACCCTGGGCAAGTCACTTAACCCTCATTGCCCCACCAAAAAAAAAAGAAGAAGAAGGAAAAAACAGTCCAAAAGTATAAACAGTATGGTTCAATCTGCATTGATAATTCACAGTTCTTTTTTCTGGATGTTGAGAACATTTTCTATCATGAGTTCTTTGAAACTGTTTTGGATCATTGCACTGCTGAGAAGAGCCAAGTCTATCCCCATTGTTCATCACACAATGTTGCTGTTACTATGGACAATGTTCTCCTGGTTCTGCTCCTCCAGTCAGCATCAGTTCGTGTAAGTCCTTCCAGGTTTCTTTGACCTCCTCCTGCTCTTACAGCACAATAATATTCCATTACATTCATATACCATGACTTGTTTAGCCATTCTCCTATTGATGGGCATTCCCACAATTTCCAATTCTTTGCCACCACAAAGAGAGCTGCTATAAATATTTTTTTACATGTGGGTCCTTTTCCCTTTTCCGTGGTCTCTTTGGGATACAGACCTAGCAGTGGTACCACTGGGTATGAACAGTCTCATAGCCCTTTGGGCATAGTTCCAAATTGACCTTATATTCTTTTTTTTCCCCAACAAACATTTATTTTATTTTTCATTTACATGTAAGGGTAGTTTTCAACATTCATTTTCATAAGATTTAGAGTTCCAAATTTTTCTCCCTCCCTTCCTCCCTTTCCTCCCCCCTCCATAAGATCATAATCAGGTTATATATGTACAATCCACAGGTGTTCTTTTTATCAGTTCTTTCTATAGCAGTGCATAGTATGCTTCCTCATTAGTTCCTTGGGATTGTCCTGGATCATTGTACTGCTGAGAGTAGCTAAGTCATTCACAATTACTCATTGAACAATACTGCTGTCCCTACTCACAACGTCCTCTCAGCTCTGCTCACTTCACTATACATAGATGTTCATTAGTCTTTCAAGGTTTTTCAGGGATCATCCTGTTTGTCATTTCCTGTAGCACAAGTCCATTCTACTACAATCATATAACACAGCTTTTTCCATCATTCCTCAATTGATGGACATTCCCTTGATTCTCAATTCTTAGCCTCCACCAAGAGTTGCTATAAATATTTTTTGTACAATTTTTCCCCTTTTTCTCTTTTTCATGATTACTATTGTCAACTGTTTCCCTTCCCCATGATATTTATTCTATTATCCATCTTCTTTCATCCTATCACTCTTCAAAAGGGATTTGCTTCTGTCTGTCCCCTCCCCCATTCTGCCCTTCCTTCTTTTGCCCCTCTCTCTTTATCCCCTCCCCCTCCTCCTGCAGGGTTATAGAGATTACTCTACCCAATTGAGTATGTACATTAGTCCCTCCTTGAGCCAATTCTAATGAGATTGAGGTCTTTGAGCCAATTTTAATGAGTGTTAGGCTCATTTACTGCCCAGATTAAATAGATTACTCCACTCAGTTGGGTGTGTCTATTAGTCCCTCCTTGAGGCAGCTCTGATGAGTTTAAGATCTTTGAGCCTTTTCTGATGAGTGTAAAATTCATTTACTGTCCTGCTCCTGTAACGATAGGAATGACGCCCTCAAAGACCTTCGCTTCATGGGCAGAACTCTTCTACAGTAAGTCTCCAGCAGGTGGCGTCATTCCAATCGTTACACTCCTCTCCCATCTCTTCCCTCACTCCATAAGCCTTTTCCTGTTACTTTCATGTAGGATTTCACTTCTGCCCTTCCCCCTCCCCCAATGAATTCCCTTCTCTCCTCAATTTAACCCTAAAATGTTATCATCTAGCTAAGTGACACAGTGGACAAATCATCACCCCTGGACCTGGGGGATCCCAGTCAAAACCTGGCCTCAAACACAAGACAGTCGCCCACTGTATGACCCCAGGTATGTCCCCCAGCTCCAATTTTTTTTTTATGGTTCTCTAGGGTCTTGTATTTGAAAGTCAAATTTGCCATTCAGTTCAGGTCTTTTCATCACAAATATCTGAAAGTCTTCTTTTTCATTAAAGTCCCATTTTTTCTGCTGAAAGATAATGCTGAGTTTTGCTGGGTAGGTGATTCCCATTTCCTTTGCCCTTTGTAATATTATATTCCATGCCCTCCGGTCCTTTAATGTAGAAGCTGCTAGATCTTGTGCTATCCTGACTGGAGCTCTACAGTGCTTGAATTCTTTCTTTTTTGGCAGCTTGCAATATTTTCTCCTTGACCTGAGAGCTCTGGAATTTGGTTATAATATTCCTAGGAGTTTTTCTTTTTGGGATCTCTTTCTGGAGGTGATCGATGGATTCTTTCAATTTCTATTTTAGCTTCTTCTTCTAGAATTTCAGGGCAATTTTCCCTGAGAATATCTTGGAAGATGGTGTCTAAGCTTTTTCCTTGATCATGGTTTTCAGGTAGACCAATAATTTTCAAATTATCTCTCCTGGACCTATTTTCCAGGTCAGCAGTTTTTCACATTGTCCTCTATTTTTTTATTCATTTGGATTTGCTTTATTGTGTCTTGGTTTCTCATAAAGTCACTGGTTTCCATTTGTTCAATCCTAATTCTTAGGCAATTATTTTCATCAGAGAGCTTTTGTACCTCCTTTTCCATTTGACTTTTCAAGCTGTTGACTTTTTTCTCATGTCTTTCCTGCATCACCCTCATTTCTCTTTCCATTTTTTCCTCTACCTCTCTAATTTTATCTTCAAAGTCTTTTTTGAGCACCTCTATGGCCTGAAACCAATTTGTATTTTTCTTGGAACCTTTAGATATAGGGGCCCTGATGTTGACATCTTCCTCTGAGGGTGCCCCTTGGTCTTCCTTGTTACTGAAGAAACTTTCTGTGGTCCTCACCTTTCTCTGTCGGCTCATCTTGCCTTTATTTTACTAGACTTTTAGCTCCTTAAAGTGGGGCACTGTTTCCAGGCTGCAGTATCCCAAGCTTAAGAAGTCCCAGGTGGTATGGTTTAAGGAGAATCAGGTTCTTCACTCACCCGGGCCTGTTTCCTGGTCCTAGATGACCGAAGACCAACTTGCCAATCAACCAGCTTTGTGTGTTGTGGTTGTTAGCTCTGATGAGCCTGTGCCCCTCTCCCACCTGGGCCACTGCTACTCGAACCTACCACCTGGTTCTCAGTAGGGGTGTAAAATCCTTAGCACCAGCATAGACCCCTGTAGTCTCTCCCCTGCCCCGGGCTCAGCCCACTCACCAGACTGTGAGCTTAGTTCCAGACGACACTGGAGCTTCAGCTGATTCAGAGGCTCTGGGGGTCTCCTTCTCTGGTGAGGACTTTCTGAGACTGGATCTGTGTCAGGGTGACTGTGGGGTTGGGCCCGACTCCTGTACCAGCACAGCAGCTCTCTCCTTCTGACCTTCCAAGCTGTTCTTGGTTAGAAGATGATTTCAGCACATTCTTCTGTGAGTTTTGCTGCTCCGGGCATTTTCCTATGACCTTATTTGGATGTTTTTTGGAGCGATCATGTCACAAGTTCAGGAGCTCACTGCCTTCCCTCCACCATCTTCAACCTTCTATTCTTAAAAGTTATTGTGAACCTCCCTTCCCTAAAGACCTTTTGTTTACATGGTCTATATTTATCAATATAGGGAGGGTTATTTTGGTGGCTAAGTAACTGAATGGTAGAATTAATATCAATCTATTAACCATACCTACTATGTGACTGGTACTGTGCTAAGTACTAGGGATATGAAAAGAGGCAAAAGACCTTAAGGAGCTTACAATGTAATGGGGGATACAAATGCAAATAAATAAAAACAAAGCAAGCTATATACAGGATAAATAGGAAATAATTAACTGGGAAAAGCACTAGAATTAAGGGAGCTCAGGGAAAGCTTCCTCTAGAAAGTGGGAATTTAGATGAGAATTAAAGGAAGTCAGGGAGGACAGCAGTCAGAATAGAGGAAGGAGAGAGTTCCAGACATAGGGGGACAGCCAGAGAAAATGCTGGGAGCTGAGAGAGGGAGTGTCTTGTTTGTGTAACAGCCAGTCACAGGGTGTGTATTGGGGAGTAAGATTTAACAACAGGTAGTAATAATTTATAATATAAATAATATATTGTATATAACAATAATAAACAATAAATTGTCAACTATGTGCCAGGTACAGTGTTAAATACTTTACAAATATTATCTTATTTGATCTTCATAACAACCTTGAGAGGCAGGTGCTATTATTATCCCCATTTTACAGATGAGGAAACTGAGTCAAACATATGATAAATGATGTGCTCAATGTTGCACAGCTAGTTTCTGAGACCAGATTTTAATTCAGGTCTTTCTGATTTCAGGTCCAGCACTGGAAGGAATGTAAGTATAGAGTTTATAACAAAAGTCCCGGTGAAAGATGATAGAGACTTGAACTGGGGTAATGGTAATGTAAGTGACCGCAGCTTCAAAATAGAAGCAGAAAAATGAGATGTTGGGGATGACAAAAGACTGAGCATTATCAGGGCATGACCAATAGAAAAAAATTAGATCTAAGGTGTTAAGGGCTAAAATTCTAGCTAAACTGTCTAAAATATCTAATGAGTGGTCGCCAATAAATTATAAGCTTTAGCAAGAGTTAGACTTTTAAGCATTTATTAAGGAGAATAAGAATTTGGTAAAGAGAGAGAGAAAGGCCTAGATTCCTATCTATTAAAGGGAGAGCACATTTCTAGCTCCGCTCTCCACCAGAGTCCAAAGGAAAAACGAGTGAAACCGAGCGCCAGTCTCTTCCTTCCTCCTCCCACTCGCCCGCGTCATTTCCTGACGCCAAAGAAAAGACTCCTGTTCTTGCCCTCAAAGACCTTCGCTTCATGGGTGGAACTCTTCTACAGTAAGTCTCCAGCAGGTGGTATCATTCCAATTGTTACAAAGGGATCCAAGGTTGTAAGACAATGCCTCATTGAACTGGTTTACTATATTGGACAAAACTGTGGATAGAAGGACCAGAATGAGGGTGATGGATTGGGAGAAAAGGGAAGGGTGCTACTGTAGGTGACTATGAGGAGACAGAATGGAAGGTTTAAGAGGAACAGAATGGTAGGCAAGATAGAAGAGGAGGAGGGGGATTTAAGAATCCGAAATTTTCCAGGTAGAAGAATTTGGGATGGAGGTGAAATCTTAATGTATGACCACCCTTGTGGATGGCTCAGGTAAAGTAAAGCCACAGATTACAGAAGTTTAGGACGCGGACGATTTGGGAAGTTAGAATGTTAAAAACAACAAAAACACCCTGTAATCCTGAATACTGAATTTAGCAAGGATAAGGGCAGAAGATGAGGTAGAGAGGAAGACTTCAAAGCAGGCATTGACTCAGAGAGAGAAGGAGGAGGAGTTAGGGGTTGGAAAATGGCAGTCCCAAGGAGCTGGACAGAATGATGTAACTAGATTTTATAGGTACCAATCTAGTGTCTGCTGCAGTCAGACTGGGAAAGGCTTTAAATACCAAACAGAGGAGTTTGTATTTTAATCTAGAGGCAAGAGGAAACTACTAAAGACTCTCAAGCAGGGAAAGTTCAGACATATCAATTTGGAGAAGAGATTTCAGAGAAGAATGAGAGGAAGGCTGGGAAGATCACCCAGGAAGCTATTGCAATGCTGTTGTTGTTCTATCATATTTAACTCTTCCTGACTCCATTTGGGATTTTTCCTTGGCAAAGATATTAGAGTAGTTGGGCATTTCCTTCTCTAGCTCCTTTTACAAATGAGGAAATAGTTTCCTAGGATCACACAACTAGAAAGGTGAGGCAGGATTTGAACTCATGAAGGTGAATTTTCCTGATTCCAAACCCAGTGCTCTATCCACTATACCACCTAGCTGTTGCTTTTGCAACTATTGTACTACTGTAATAGTGCAGGCAAAATTATACTATTGTAATAGTCCCAGTTAAAAACAATAGTCCAGGGACAAAGCTAGGGGAGTGATTTTATGAATGGAAAGAAGGGAACAAAAATGTTGTGGCTAGGACCTATAATCCCTGATTCTGAGGAGCCCTGAGGCTGGTGAGTTACTTGAATTCAAGAGTTCTGAATCGTAGGAGTCTAAAGCCTAGCAGATATTCATACTAAGTCTGCCACTAATTTGGTGGCGTCCGGGAGGCGGGGGCACCATGCTGCCTAATGAAGCCTGAACAAGAAACAGGAAGTCAAAGTTCCCTTGCTGATCAGCAAGGGGATTGGACCTATAAGTGTTTGCTTCACTTCCAGCCTGGACCAGATAAGAAGACCCTGCCTGAAAAAAAAGAAAGGAGAGGGGGAGAGGGAGGGAAAGAGAGAGAGGGAGAGACAGATAAAAAGAGATACCAAGAGAGGAATGAAGGAAAGGAGGATAGAAGGAAGGGAAAGAGGGAGGCAGGAGAAAGGAAGGGAGAAAGAAATGGACAAATGTGATTGGTGTTGTGGAAGTAAAACTGATCAGATATGGGAGTTTAGGGAGAAGGAAAAGTTGAAGATAACTCCAAGGTTTCAAACCCGGGTGACAGGAAGAATACTGGTTCCCTCAATGAAAATAGGAAGTTAGTGTAGAAGCCTGGGGACAAAAAAAAAGAACCCAAAAAAAGTATTCTATTACAGACATATGAAGTCTGAAGTGCCCCCAGGGCATCCAGTTAAAGATGTCCAGTTGTTAGTTGGTGATATGATGATGGAAAAAGAAAGCTGGGGCTGGATATATAGAATTGTAATTAGTGACCCTATATAGAGTTACATGGTAGCTGAATGGATCACTGAGAGAGAGAATGTTGTTTAGAAAAAGAAGAAAAGAGAGGCCAGGACAGAGTCTTAGGGTACACCCACTCACAGAGGGGAAAGTGATAGTTCAATAAGAGAAAGTAAGGGGTGGCCACACTAGTAGGAGGGGAGCCAGGAAAGGGCAGTGGAATAAAGACTCAGGCTTTTGTTGTTGCTGGTTTAGCCTATCACTTTTTTTTTTTTTGGTGGGGCAATGAGGGTTAAGTGACTTGCCCAGTGTCATACAGTTATTAAGTGTCAAGTGTCTGAGGTACTATTTGAACTTAGGTCCTCCTGAATCCAGGGCTGGTGCCACTGTGCCAGCTAGCTGCCCCCTCCCATTCTCTTTATCTCAAAATCCCATGATAATCTTCCACTCTCCTCTTTCCCTTAGTTTTTTGGTTTTTGTTTTTTTAGTGAGGCAATTGGGGTTAAGTGACTTGCCCAGGGTCACACAGCTAGTAATTGTTAAGTGTCTGAGGTCAGATTTGAACTCGGGTACTTCTGACTCCAGGGCTGGTGCTCTATCCACTGCGCCACCTAGCTGCCCCTTTCCCTTAGTTTTTGACTAAGTTTTTGATGGCCCTTTTCCTTGCCATGAGCAATCCTTTCCATGTACACTTGATTTGAAATGTGTCTGTCTTCTCCAGAAGATTGCACCCTCAATCATAATCCCCTTCTCAACTGGTTTCTTCTCTACTGCCTTCAAACATGCCCAAATTTCCCTCATTCTTAAAAAAAAAATCTTCACTAGACCCTACTATCTCAACAATCTATTATCCTATATCTCTCCTCCATTCCATATCCCTTGAAAAAAAATTTTACGCTCACTGCCTTCACTTCCTTTCTTCACTTCCTCTTCAACCCTTTGCAAACCACCCTTCAGTTTAATCTCTCAGCTGAAACTGTGCTCTCCAAAATTACCTGTGATCTCTTAATTGGATGGTCTTTTCTCAATCCTAATCCTTCTTAACATCTCTGCTGTATTTGATGCTGTTGATCACTCTCTCCTACTGCATACTCTCTGCTCTCTGGGTTTTCACACCTGCTTCATCTACTACCTGTCAGATAGCTGCTTCTTCTTAGGCTTTTGGGTGTTTTGGGGTTTTTGGGGGGTTTTTTTGCTGGTCCACCTCATAGCCTCTTAAATGTGTGTTCCCTATGATGCTACTTGGCACTCCTTTTTCCTTCATGCTTTCTCTTTTTATAACATTATCAGCTCCCATGGCATTAATGATCTTTTCAGTGCAGATGCTTCCAAGATATATACATTCAGCTCCAATCTCTTTTCCATGCTTCAACACAGTATCACCAATTGAGTTTTAGACATTTCAAATTGGACATCCCAGAGACATCTTAAATTAAACACGTCTAAAACTGATTCATCATTCCCCTTAAATCTTTCCCTCTTCCAAACTTTCCTAGTTCTATTAAAGGCACCAGCATCCTTCCAGTGCCTTAGGTTGATGATATCAACATTATCTTAGACCCCTTACTCACTCTCACCCAATCAGTTGCCAGAAACATATTCTGTTTCTACCTGTGCACCATCTCTCCCATCTAACCCTTCTCTTACTTCCTTTTTTTTTTTTTAATTTTGTTGAGGCAATTGGGATTAAGTGACTCGCCCAGGGTCACACAGCTAGTAAGTGTCAAATGTCTGAGACTGGATTTGAACTCAGGTCCTCCTGAATCCAGGGCCGGTGCTCTATCTACTGTACCACCTAGCTGCCCCTCATCTAACCCTTCTCAACTCAGAAAACTATCACCTCAGTTATAGCCCTTTTTACCTTTCACCTAGATGATTGCAACAGCTTCCTAATGTTCTCCCTGTCAACTCTCTAGCTCATTCTATTCACCATGGTCAAAATAATTTTCCTTAAGCACAGATCTAACAATGTGACTCCCCTACTCAATGAATTCCAGTGGCTTTCTATAGCTTCTAGAATAAAATATACATTCCTCTGGTAAGCTTTTAAAACCCTACCATTCTGTCCCTACCTACCCTTTCATACCCATTTTACATAACTTCTCCTTCAGCACTCTGAGATCCAGACAAACTGGCCTTCTTTATGTTCCTCACCCATGACCCTCCAGCCTTTCTTTACTTTAGCCACCTCCCCCCCATTCCTGGAATGTACTCCCTCCCAACCTCTGTCTCAAGAGATGCAGCTCAGGCACCCTATTTGGCATGAAATCTTTTCTGATCCCTGTCCCAAATGCTAAAGCCCTTCCTTCCAAAAGTCTTTGTATTTAACTACTTTGCACGCATGTATGTATGTCCTTATGTACTCTTGCTTTACTCCTTCAGAATAATTATAGCCACAACTTCACTTCAGGGTTTTAGGAGTACTCTGAGGGTATAGGAATATCTTTTTCTATTGCTATTGGCTTAAATCTCCATTCTGGTATGGACCCCTGAATATTACCTACTAGTGACTAACCCCAGTTGCATTTAACCAATTAATATTGATGAGCTTTTACAAAAGGATATTTACTTCAAATATTTAGCAAGAAGCTCATAATCATATTACTAATACCAGAGAATTTTATTCCCCTATATCACTTCAGTCCCTAGTGAGAGTGGACTCAGATTTAATACAGTTTCTACATAAGCATTCATCCTACCAATTTCACATCCAAATGGCGAGCAGCCTCTGCAGGAGTTTCCATCTCTGCTATTGTTGAACATGAACCTGAAGATCTCACTTCCATCCTCAAGGCCTCAATCCTGGATTGGCCAGCTGTAAAACCTGGCATGGACTCTGCTTCTAGACTTCCTGGTAGCTTGATCTCCAAACTGATTTGTAAAAATTCATAAAAACATAGCAATCTCTAGATTCATTCACATAGAAGCTGGAAAAATAAATACTGGAAGTGCAGGGGTTCCTTCTCCTCACCCAACCCTCCCAAGAGGCACCCATGGGATTGTTGAAAGAGGACTGGTCTTGGAGTCAGAAGACCTGAGGTAGAGAATCAAGCTCTGCCACTTACTAGCTATGTGACATTGGGCAAGCCACCCCCAACCCCCCAGAGCCTCATCTTCCTCATTTGTAAAATGGGGATAATAGTACTCACACTTCTGACTTCCTGGATTGTTATATGGGGGCAGAAGGGGAAGCACTTGGTAAATTGTAATATTCTATAAAAATATGAGTTGTTATTTACTGGATTTTTTGGGCCACCATCTAATATTGGGTCATTAAAAAAAATTACCCATGTGTTCATCTCCTGAATTATAAGCGATACTTTAAAGCCCCCATTTTTCAAATATAGTTTGTATTATTTCTTTCTAAACACATTCCTTTACTCCCTCATTGAAGTACATCTGCTGCTTTCCTACCCACTCATACAGCCTTGTAAGACCTTCCTTCACTTTATCCCCATCTGCCTGTATTTCACTATGAAGAAGGGCTTTAGTGTTATCTACAGATTTAGTGATTTCAATATTATCTTCCCTTTCTTCTATCTTTTTATAAAACTAGGAATTAGGGGGTTGGCGTGGATCACATTCAAATATATTTGTTAACTGAAACAAATATCTTTTATATGTCTACCAAACATTCATTCTTATTGTTAATCAGTCAATTAACAGTGATCAAAACCCTACTATGTTTCAGGAACTGTGCTAAATGCTAGAGATACAAAAAAAGGCCAAAAGAACCAGTCCACGCCTTCAAGGAGTTCATAAGCTAATGGGGGAGACAACAGGCAAACAACTATGTACAATATATAGATACAGATATGAAATAAACTATGTTGTGTATTTATACACACATATTGTCCCTTTCTCTTTCAGTCTCTCTCTACATATATATTGTGGACATGAGCTCTGTAATACTTGTACTGACCAATTAAACATGTGAGAGCTTCCCTTTTTCACAGGGGAACCAGACAATAGCATAGCACACAACTAGCCAATCAAAACAACTTCTGCTGCCCATTGCTGCTTGACATACCAGTGATCCTTGTTGAAGTAAACTTTTAGCTGAACTGGGAGACAGAAGGCTGCAATTGCTGAAACCAGTCTTGAAGAGGAGAGAAAAGCAGTCACCTTGCTTTCTGACTTATCTAAAGAGCAGCAATCTTCCTGTTTTCTGATTCATTGCAGATATCTTCTCTCTAGACCCCCCACTTCCCATCTGACTTCCTAGTTTCTTGTGTTTCTCCCTTAACCCTGACTTAGCCATAAATACCTCAAAAAGTTCTAAATACCTTAGATATATAGAAATACCTCACCCTTTCCCACTCCCCTTTGAGCAGATGAACACTGTCTTACTGCTACAGCTTGCAAACTTCTTAGGCAATAAATGCGGTTATAATTTTTGTAAACTGTGATCAGACTCTGGATCATCCCAGATCCCTCTTTTCGACCTAAGGTTTCTTCCATTTTAGCAGTGTCAAAAGGGTTTTTATTTTAAAAATACATATCTATCTATTAATATGTACAGGATAAATTGGGAGTAATCTCTGAGGGAAGTCAGGAAAATTAAGGAAAACTAGGAAAGGCTTTTTTCAAGAGGTAGGACTTTACCTGGGATTTGAAGGAAGCCAAAGGAACCTGGAAGCAGAGATGAGAAGGGAGAAAATTCCAGGCATGAAGGACAGAGATGGAGTGTCCTATTCAAGAACAGCAAGGAGGCCAATGTCACTGGATTACAGAGGAGAGGAAGGTGTAAGGAGACTGTAAGGGGTTGTTTTATGAGGATTTTATATTTGATCCTGCATATGCTAGGGAGCCACTAGAGTTTATTGAATTAGGGATGTGACATGGTCAGCCTCGATTTTTGGAAAGATCAATTTGACCACTGAGTCGAAGATGGACTGGAGTGGGGAAGAGATTTTTGCCAAGGACATCAATTAGCAGGCTATTTCAGTAGCCAAGGAGTAAAGAGATGAGGGCTTTCCACGGGGGTGGGAGGGTGGCGATGTCAGACATGGGAAGAGGATCTTTTGGAGACATTACAAATGACGGCTACTCTTATATTCCAACCCTCCCCTTTCCCCCAAAGTATTATATGGGGCAAATGAAGGAGAGCAGAAGATCTTGTGATTGTTTTAATCAAATCTATGGGAAATCAACCATTATATTTTTTATTTAAAAAAACCCAAAACTCTAACTTCCCTAATACAAATCCACTTTACTGCAATCAATTGAGGGAAGGGAAGGGAAGGGAAGGGAAGGGAAGGGAAGGGAAGGGAAGGGAAGGGAAGGGAAGGGAAGGGAAGGGAAGGGAAGGGAAGGGAAGGGAAGGGAAGGGAAGGGAAGGGAAAGGAAGGGAAGGGAAGGGAAGGGAAGGGAAGGGAAGGGAAGGGAAGGGAAGGGAAGGGAAGGGAAGGGAAGGGAAGGGAAGGGAAGGGAAGGGAAGGGAAGGGAAGGGAAGGGAAGGGAAGGGAAGGGAAGGGGAGGGAAGGGAAGGGAAGGGGAGGGAAGGGGAGGGGAGGGGAGGGGAGGGGAGGGGAGGGGAGGGAGAAAACCCTACAAAAAAAACCCTTCCAACCTAATCTTTGTCTGTATCCATTCCTAATACTTGGAAGGTCTTACCATCAGATCATTGTCTATCTGCCTGACCTCTCAAATTCTAGCTCAAATGCTACCAACTTGAAGAAGCCTTCTCTGATTCCAGAAGAAGGAATTAACTTTCCTTCATTCTTCCCATAAAAGGCAACCCTTTATTTATGCCAATCACACAATTCTCTATGCATCACATTTCATTTTGTATTAATAATAAGTTTATTATTTTAGTCCACATGAATGAATATGGTATACGAGCAAATAATTGATTGGTAATTACAAATTTTTTTTAATCACTTATCTGACAAAGATGGGTGACCTCTCTTAGGATCATAGAATTAGAGTTGGAAGGGAATTTAGAGACCATATAAATTAGAGCTTCTTAAACCTTTTCCATTCTTGATCCCTTTTTACCAGACAAATTTTTACTTGACCCCAGTCATATAGGTATATAAAATAGGTATACAAATCAAACATTTACTGCCAAATTTTTCATGACCCCCACATTCAGTTACAAAACCCTATAGGGGGTTGTGACCCACAGTTTAAGAGGCCTTGATCTAGACCAGCTTCCCTTATTTTACAGATGAGGAAAGAAGAGCCCCAACAAGTTACAAGTTCACCCAGGCAGTTAAGTGACATACGGAGGTCCTCTGGTTCTCAAGACATAGAACTTTCCATTATATACTTTTCTTGGACTACTTGCTAATCCTTCAAAATAGCACTCAACCTCCCACCTCAATATTTTTGCACTGGCAGTCCCCCACACCTGAAAACCCTTCTTCTCCATTCTCTCAGTTTCCTTGACAAAGAAAACTTCCTTCAAGACTCAGCTGAAATCCCAGTTTTTGCAAGAGGCTCTTCTCCATCTCTCTAATCTGAGATGACTACCTTCCATTTCCTTTGATCTATCTTTTATGTAGCTTATTGTTTTCATGTTCTGCCCTACCCCCATCAGAATGTGAGCCCTTTTTAAGCAAACTTTGCCTTTCTTTAATGACTGATCAAATGAGATAATGTTTATAAAGGGCTTAGCATAGCCTGGCACACAGTAGGCACTTTATAAACACATTCCCTTTCCCCCTCCTCTGTATCTCCAGCACTTAGCACAGTGCCTGGTATATTGTAAACATTTAATCTTTACTTATTGCATTTTCTCAATCCTGCATTTCCTTTCAGTGCAGGAAAGGTGGATTCAGCTCTAATTTAATGAAAAAGCATAGGATCATAGATCTGGGGGTGGAAGGGACCTCAAAGTTTAACTAGTCTAACCTCATCATTTTGCAGATGAGAAAACAGGCAAGTGACTTACCCAAAGTTACACAGATAGTATCTCACTAAGGAAAGAAGATCCCATCCCACTTCCTCTTGCTCTAAAGCTCGTTATGAAAAGCTGAATCAGTTCAAAATTCAATAATAGACTATACTACAAAAGAAACAAACACGTGCTGTTTTCAGAGGCTGTGTTAGACCCTGAAAAGGGGGGAGAGGGAGCAAATGGGGAGAGAAGGGCAGGAGAGGAGAGGAGGGAAGAAAAGGGAGGAGGAGGGGAGAGGGGGAGAGGAAGAGAGGAAGGGAGAGAAAGATAAAATGTAATTGAGACATGTGTACCTTTGGCTGTGGAGATTACAATCTAGTAGGGAATAGCTTAATTTGAGGGAGGGAGAGCTGGAAAGAAAGAAAATAGGCTTGTGTTATTTTATTTATTTATTTTTTTTTGCGGGGCAATGAGGCTTAAGTGACTTGCCCAGGGTCACACAGCTAGTAAGTGTTAAGTGTCTGAGGTCGAATTTGAACTCAGGTCCTCCTGAATCCAGGGCCGGTGCTCTATCCACAGCACATTCTAGCTGCCCCATTGTGTTAATTTAAAACAAAAATAAAATAGAGTTTGCTACAGCTGTGGAGTGAGTTTTCAGATGAGGTCACTGTATTGTTAGTATTGCTTAGTTGTTTACTATGTTACAAGAGATCTCTCATAGAGTTGGGACAATCTGTAAATATTTGTAATAGAAAAACAAAACACATCAATAATTTAAAAAGATTTAGTATATCTATATATAAATATATATTCATATATATATGTGTATGTATATATGTGTGTATACAAATACATGCGTGCGCACACACACATATATTCCCCCTTAATAATTATTATGAACTTCCAAATGCCACAGTTTTCTCATTCTCTTAAGCTCCTACGGTCATTTAAAATAAATTTTCAAAACAGAATTATTATCTAGAGCACGACCAAAAACATTATTCTAGTTGTATTGCTACTTGTGTGTGGCTCTGGTCCTTCGCTAGATTGTAAGAGTTTTGAGGGCAGGAACTTCGTTTTATATTTATCACCCTGCCCCCGCCAAGGCCTATTTTAGGATGTGCACATAGGAAGCATTTACATATTGGTGTTATTGAACTGACAAAGGGAAAAGCTAGTTTTAAAATTAAATTGTCTTAACTACTTGAGGATTCTGTAGTTTTTATCTGGAAGTGACCTAGTCTCAGTTTGCTTCTTAAAAAAATATTTAGGGCTTAACTATTCACAAAGGTCAAAAGAAATGAATGCACTGTGAACTTTGGTGTGACTTCTCAATATATTTCTAATCTTTTATTACAGGAAAAAAAATCGTATATTTCAATTGAATGCAGATTTTTCAATCCAGAGAAAATGAACAATATCAACAATAACCAATCGAGGTCAATTATGGCATTGTATTGCATTTCTTACCTACTAGGAGATCTTTGAGAACTCCTTCCTACGTCGGCATTGGTGGTTCAGTGGTAGAATTCTCGCCTGCCACGCGGGAGGCCCGGGTTCGATTCCCGGCCAATGCAACAGCTGCTTTTTGAACTATTTTTTTTTTTAAACAAGCCAACCCTAGGAGTTATGAGAGAATACATGACGTACGCAGCTCTCGAGTCCTATACTTAAGAGTTGACACAAAGTTAATTGTTTCCTGTTTTCCTTTTTTAGTTCTCTTTTACAGCGTCCGAACATCTTATTTTATCCCTATTTGACTCTTTCTGAATTTACAAGTCATGAAATCTTTAATGAAGAGCGGAAAGAGGTCAATTTCAGTATTTCCGATTTTGCCGGAAAGAGCTGCTAAAAATAGTAACAAAAAAAATAGTAACAAAAAACTCAGCTTCTGGAGATGCCGGGGATTGAACCCGGGACCTCACACATGCGAAGCGCGCGCTCTACCACTGAGCTACATCCCCCAGCTACCAAACGCTTCTCCGCTCTTGGTATTCATTCGTTCTCTAACAGGGAGGAGTTTCGCGTGGTCGAATAAAATTACTGGTGTCTTAGCGTTTCCTCGCACCCCGAAGGACCATGACTCTCCTCCGCCACACGTACTCGAGCTGTGGGATCCGGGAGCTCCTCGGTCTGCGGGCCTAAGGAAAGGGCTCTCGAGCACGCGCAGAGACGGGAAGCGCGCGCTCGGGGCCGCCGCGGTCGCCCCACAAGTTGTGTCCCGAGCGGCCGCGGGAGCCCTGGTGTGAACATGCAAAAGCCGTGTTCTGGCTTAATGGGGAATGGAGGTGGTGTGGAAAGGTGTGCTCTCTGCTACTGGATTTTCTCTACTTTAATTTCATCTGTATTATTCCAGCCCATTTTCAAGGGAGGGTGGAAGGGTGGGGGGTGTGTGTGTGAAAATACCCCGGGAGGAGGTATTTCTGTTCCGGGGGTCTCAGTGGCCCCTAAGAATCTGAGGTCTGGAGTCCTGGATTCCAGGTACCAGCCCAGGGCTCTGCCAAAGCTTGGGGCCCAAAAGAATGCCACTGCCTCCTGGCCCAGCACAGGGGTTTCCAGGGATCAGGGCCTCTTCTAGCCGTTGAGGTCCGCAAGACAATAAAAATTAAGGTTCGTGAAAACACAATAAGTCAGCAAAAGGGAAAAAGGTAAGACATACCTTGATATTTTTTTAATGTATTAAAATGTTTTTCAGGATTACACCCTCTCCTCCCTCTCCCTCACCCTCCATGCAAATGCGTTGCAGTATTAATGCACTTATAGCAAGCCCTGGAAAACCATTCAAATTCCCTTTGTCCCATTGTTGCACTGATACATTTGAAGGCTCCTTGGAGATGGAGGCCTAGCTAGGTGACCCTCTTGACATTCTTTCTGAACAACTTTGGCCTGGGCCTGGGCCTGGTCGCTGTAAAGCAGAGGATCCAGATGCACCTGACACAGTGCCTGCACATAAGAAATGCTTAATAAATAATAGCCATCATCCGTGCTGTTGGTACCATCAAAAACACTACTCTTATGCCCATCTTCTTTGGCCTCTCCGTCTAGTCAACAACACCTAGTCCTCCAGAGTTTTCCCCAAAACCAAGCACAAAGAATATCCCTCCTCACAGCTACTCTAAATCCCTTTACATTAAAGCTAGATTTGGATTCAGAGGACTAGATTAAAAAATCTTGCTCCACCTATCACCTGACACTGTCTTAAGCCTCACTAGACCCAACTGTAAAATGAGAGAGAGGGTTGGGCTAAATGACCCTAACTTTTTTTTTTTCAGCCCGAAATCTACGTATCCTGTGATATAACAGTTCCACAAATAACAAGGGGAAAAAAAAAAAACCCAAACACCTTTTGGTAAAGAAATCTGCACCATCCTTTAAATCAGAAAAGTTGGCACTCTCCCTACTCTTCTTTCCCCCAATATATTTGCCTTTCTACTTTACTAATAAAGTCCTTGAACTGGCTCAAGGTCTTAGGTTTAATTAACACAGGAAGACTTTAGAACATACTTCTCTAGAGGTTGAGACCCAAAAGTTTGTTTTTACTGCGAATGATTAAAAATCCCGTAAACTATTTGACCAAAATATTAGGTTATTCTACTAAACACAAATGTTGGTTTTCAAGATTATATGTTGACTAAAACACACATACATATATGCCCACTAATAACATAGTATTCGACTTTTTGTGATAAGGATAGCCCAGGGAAACATGGAAAAATAAATGCACAGAAAATCCACAAATTTCATTTTACCCAAACTTTCCCTCCCTATCCGTACTTCAAGGGCTGTCCTGAGGGAAAATAGAGTAGAAGAAATGTCTTTTGCCCAGGGGCCTTTTACAATCATTCCCTTTTCCTCAAGGCTGTCAATATCATCCTGCTGCCCAAAGAACCCTATTCCCATGCTCATCTTCTCTGGGCTCACCTTTTCTAGTCTACAGTAAGCAACCAGCTTCAGAGCACTCCTAAACACCAATAACCAAACCATCTCTCTCCTCAAAATAAAGCCACCCCATATTCCTGTTTCATTAAAGCCCCATTCCCAGAAACCTGATGGCTAATTAGCACAATAAATTAATTCCTGTTGAGATGTTAATGCGTTACCCCTCCTAGGCATTAGAAAATTGACTTAAAGGCTTGGAACTAAAGTTATTGAGGTAGGCCCTTGGGGCAGTTAGTGGCGTTCCAAGTGAGTTCCGGTTTCCCAGCAGTCTAATCACCCTTGGGATTTTGGGAGCACTGCCTCCTGAAGGAAGTCTACCTACTCCAAATGGTAAACTGCTTTTTCCTCCTTCCCCAGCCTCCCTGCCCCAAACTCCACAAATCACTTACAAAATCATTTTTATATGCCCATATCCTAATTCCAAGATCCCATCACTACAGAGATTTTGTATACTGTCTCTAAGAACAACTAGTGAGCAGTAAAATACTTGTTGACTTTCCTCTTATCTTTCTACCACTTGGTAGGGGTGACTCTCTGGGCTTCAGTTTCCTCTTCTCTAAAATGAGGAGGTTGGGACTGAATGACCTCTAAGATCCTTCCCCCATCTAAGTCAAAATGATCCTATGAAGTGAAATAGCCAAAAGGCAGGAAGCCAAAGAATAAAGTAGGAAAAGTTAAAAACCTGGGTAATCCATAAATGGGGAATTTTCTAAAGTTGACTGCTTTTAATAATTTATATGCTAATTAGGGTTTATAATAAGATTTTGCTCTTAAAGAGAACAAACTATGTGTGGATTTGAAGTGTTCTTCCCATGTTTGAGGGACCAGGTTTATACCTTATTTGGGGTTGCACTGCAGGGCAAAATGATCAAAAGGAATCACAGGAAGGCATCTTCCATAGAGGAATGTCTCTTCAATGACATCGTTCTTTTCTTTTCTTTTTTTTGGTAATGACATAGTTTTAATAATGGATTCTGGTGCCCTGTGTGGAGTCAGACACTTAGTGTTGGTATGACCCTGGGCAAATCACTTAACCCTGTTTGCCTTGGTTCCCTCATCTGGAAAAGGAAACCACTCCAATATCTTTGCCAAATTGGGTCAAGAAGAGTAAGACATGACTGAACAACAACAGATTGAGCTGTGTAGCATTTGATACTATTAACCTTCTTTTCCTGTTGTCGCCTCACTTTTCCCTAGGTTGTCCATGACACTGCTCTCTCTTAGTTCTCCTTCCTGTCTGGTCACTCCCTTCTCAGCCTTTATGCAGGTGACTCTCAAATCTATATTCAATTCTTGTCTCTCTTCTGAACACCAGTCTTGCATCATCAAATGCCTATGAGACACTAGAATTCACCTAAATGTTCTATAGGCATATAGATGGATTTTGCCTTTTTTTTCCCCACCTTCCACAGGGCCTAACACATAGCAGACACTAAATGAAATGCTAGTTGACTATCTCAAACTCGACAAGTTCAAAACAGTTTTGATTTCTTTTCCCCAAAACCTTTCTTTCTTTCAAGATTTCACTTGAGGTCATCAGCATTCTTCTAGCCACTGAGGTTTGGGGTCTTCTCAACACTTTCCTCTTCCTTACCCCTCACACCCAATCAGTTGCCAAGTTTGGATTCCGCTTCCACAATATATTCCACATGCTCCCTTTCCCCTTTCCTCTCCATTCACACAGTCATCCCTCTGGTTCAGGCCTTTATCACCCTTCATCTGGACTATTGAAATAGCCTCCTAATTTTTTTCTTTTTAAATTTATTTTATTATTACTTTCAGGGCAATCAGGGTTAAGTGACTTGCCCAGGGTCACACAGCTAGTGTCAAGTGTCTGAGGCTGGATTTGAACCCAGGTCCTCCTGAATCCAGGGCCAGTACTTTATCCACTGCGCCACCTAGCTGCCCCTGCCTCCTAATTTTTTCAAGTAGAAATTAATTTTTATGGATTTTGTCTTTAGAGATAGCTAAGTGGTGTGATAGAACACTGGATTTATAGTCAGGAATAACTCCATCTGAATTCTTCCTTGGACATGTAAACAGCTGTGACTTTAGGTAAGTCACAGTCTCTCAGCTTCAATTCTCTCATCTGAAAAAGGGGGTAATAGTATCTATCCACAGGGATGTTGTGAAGATCAAATGAGATTATGTATATAATGTATAAATACATAAATGTGTATATATAAATTATATATAATGTTTTGCAAACCTTGAAACACTATATGGATGTTAACTATTATTTAATCCTCTATATACATTTGGTTCCCCTCCTTCTCCTCCCACTAGAATACAATCTACTATACATAATATACTATACACTTAATTTTTTAAAAAAATTCTATTCCATGTGCTGAGCACAGTGATTAGCACATAGTAGGTATTTAATCAATTCCTGTCAAATGGATGAATACAGAGGAGGAAACTAAATCCCAGTTTAAGAATTTACAAAGGTCACACCTTATAATTAGTGGAGAAGAGGTTCAAAGGACTTCATATATTTCATAGGAAGTAATTTCTCATGGGCTGGCACTAGGAGCTCTTGGTATCAGAATAGGCTTCCTGTAGGAGGTAGTATATCAATTGAGCTTTCAAGGAAGTTGGGTAGAGGTGAACACATTCCTGAACTAGGGGTTGGGCAGGGTTTGCAGTTTATGCAGAGTCATGGAAGGTCACGTACTGGAAACAGCCACTTCACCTACTCTGGAAAGATAGGTTTGACCCAAATTGTGAAGGGCTTTAATTACCAAATGGAAGAGTTTTTATTTTGTGCTAGAGACAAGAGGGAGCCATTGGAGTTTCTTGACCAGGGGAATGACATGATCAGACTGGAGTTTTAAGGATCGTCAATTTGGCAACAATGTGTTGGATGGATGATTTGGGGTGATGAAAGGGAGGAGGCAGGGAGAAAGAAGAGGGATTCAGACTCAGGTTCTTAAGATTCTGATTTATTTCATGACATCATCCTGCTTTGAAAGCCAGTAGGTTTAGCAATACCACTACTAGGTTGGTAGCAATACCACTACTAGGTTGGTACCCTAAAAGAGATTTTTTTAAAAGTTGAATTCGAAATTGGAGTGATGCCTATCAGTTGAGGAATGGCTGAACAAATTGTGGGATGAGATTAGGATGGAACACTATTGTGCTGTAAGAAATGATGAGCAGGATGCTATCAGAAGGATTTATGAAACATGCAATCCACCTACAGAGAAAGAGCTGATGGTATCTGAATACAGATTGAAGTATAATTTTTTTGGTTAGTTCTAATGTGGAAATGTTTTGCACGACTGCATATATAACATATTGAATTGCTTGAGTTCTTAAAGAGAGTTGGGGAGGTAGGGAGGACGAGAATTTGGAACACAAAGTTTTTAAAAAATTGATGTGAAAATTTGTTTTTACATGTAACTTGGGCTCCAACATCACTAGAAGTCTTTAAGTGAAGAAGGGAGGATAGCCTATTCCTTGGGCAAGAGTTGATAATTACATGACATCCGAGGTAACTTCCAACTGTGGCATTCAATAGTTCTATGGATTAATTTATTATAATACAAACCACCCCAAATCCAGATTTCAATTTTAAAAATCATAAATGGTTTCACTCCAGGCAGCAATATTTTAAATCAATCACTTTGGGAGCCATCCTGAATGGCTATACCTCATGCAATTCAGTTTCATTCCTCTTAATTCTAACTGTTGGGAACCTACATGTACAAAAATATTTATAGTAGCTGTCTTCATGGTGGCAAAGAATTGAAAATTGAGGCGATGCCATCAATTGGGGAATGGCTGAACAAGTTATGGTATATGAATGTGATGGAATACTATTGTGCTGTAAGGAATGATGAAGGGGATGGGTTTGAAAGGCCTGGGAAGACTTGTATGAACTGATGCAAAATAAAGTAAAAAGCTCCAGGAGAACAATCTACATAGTAACAGAAATGTTGTAAAGATAATCAACTATCAACTTCCAGAAAGAGAACTAATCAATTCAAAATTCAGATTAAAGCATTTTTCCCTTTCTTTTTCTTCTGTTCTTCCCCTCCCCCCCCTCCCTGCCCACAACATGGATAATGCAGAAATTTGTTGTGCATGACTTCTTATTTGTAGTGGGTTTCAGATTTGCCTTCTCGGTGGGTGGAGGAAGGGCCAGGGCAGAATCTGGAACTAAAAATAAAATTGAATATATTTTTTAAAAATGTTAATTGTTGGACCTAGAGCCAGTATTCTTCGTGCACAGAAATCCTTTACTCCCAAAGGTTTTCCTGGTGTAGAACTCTCCTCTACTCCCAGAGGTGTTCCTTATATAATAGGGATTTGAGAATTGACTGGCGTCCTGGGATTTGTAATTCAGAGCAATAAGCATCCCTTTTCAGCTCTGAGAATTATTTGGGACCATTTTGACCTTAGAACAAGAAAGCAAACTTAAATCGCACCTGAGACTTCTTAAAGGAATGAACCAGCCTATGAAAAATGAAAGGAATGGGAACTTCAGGAACTGAATAGGGACACAGTAACTTGAGGATTTGAGCACTTGGTGGTATAGCAGCAACAGTCAAAGGAGAAACTTTGCTAGTGCAGAAAAGGGAGAGATAGAAAAAGGCTATCCAGTTGCTATAGGCCTCTCAGAGCAGTAAACAGTTAATAAGAATGAAGCACTTACTATGTGCTAGGTGATAAAATAAGCACTGGGTATACAAAGCTCAACAAACAGACATTTATTTGGGCTAAAGCTAGAGGTTGCAGTCACATCTCCAAGCCTAAACCAAGTCCCTCCCCATGGTTCCCCACTCCAAAATTTGTTCTTTATCCAATCATTCCAACCAAGCCATTTCTGTCCAGTAATAGACATTGTAACATACATTCTCCTTACCTAAATTTTTCCTGCTTCCTGATTTCTTTCTCAAACATAGAGAGGCCAGGGGTTAACTAGAAATAAACATAAATTTATATTAGGGCAAAGAGTCAAAGAGCTCAGTGTTAACAATTTTACTAAGTGGAGGCTCTGAGCTATTGTGATTAGACTATTAATTTTTTCATCGAATGTAAACTCCACAAAACACAAGAGGGTGAGGTGAGAGAATGGGAGGAGGGTGGGGGAGAAACCCAAGGACCAGCATATTGTCCCTAAGCTAAAAAAAAGGAGCTAATTCTCATGACTGGGTAGGGCCAATTAAATGTCAAGATTGAAAATGAAGTAAGGGGAAAAGGAGAATGGCTCAAGAAAAGATTTCTTCATAAATGACCCTTCTAGGGAGGAGATGGACTCTGTGTGGGGAAGATTCAGCTCTGCCGTATTCAATGGGGAAGAATGAATGGAAGGTATTGGGTACTGGCTAGCACCCTATACCCTAATGGTATTCCATCTGGTTAAAGAAAGAAAGAACTGCCTGGCCTCTTCCAGATGCTGTGGTCTCAGTTGTATGCAGTAGCCAAGGATAGCCCATGTATATATTTTGTGTATTTGTATAATATTTTATTCGGGGCTAGCCTTAGGCAAAACTGTGAATCAAGCAAATTTAGTTTCTGACCCATTGGCCTCCCCTTTCTAGAACTTTCTCCTTGTGGGACCTCTTCCCACCCCAGGCATCCAAGTATTGCATGTTTGGTATCTTCCAGGAAGCTTTTCAAGGTCCAGGTATATCATCAGTCCTGCTCCCTTTCCCAGGTTCTCCTCATGCTTTTCCCCAACATCAAAAAATATTTGTCCTGAGTCCCTCCCATTCCCCCAGATATTGAGTAGGCTAATCTGATAAAATATTTCTTGTTAATACTTTAAAAGGGGCAGCTAGTTTGCACTAAAGAGAGAGTGCTAGACCTGTAGTCCGGAAGACTTATCTTCCTGAGTTCAAATCTGGCCTCAAACAATTAACTGTATGACCTTGGGCAAGTCACTTTTAACCCTATTTATCTCATCAGTAAGCTGGTAAAGAGCTGGACATGACCAAACAACAAACAATACTTTAAAAGGTGAAAACAGCTTAATGTGATACCACTTCTAGGAGTGTCAATATTTACTTGTCTCAAAGGAATTATTCTTTAGTGGTAGAATTTCAGGCACAAGGACAAATAGAAAAAGAGGTATTTTTTGGCAGGAAATCCCACCTGAATCTCAACATCTTTATCAGATCCCAACACCTACTGCTGTTGCCCCATATCATGGCACCTGAATAAGTGAAGCAAGTCCCTGGGGTGGTTGTACAAGCACAAACTGAAAATAATTTTTCCTTAAATTGTTTTAGATCTCTTTGTCAAATATGTCCTTGTCCTCATCACCTCCCCTACTAGATTGTAAACTCCTTAAGGGCATGGACATAGAATCATTGGATTCAGAAGTAGCCTTAGGAATTATCTAGGCAAGGAGTTCTTGGCCACACACACACACACACACACACACACACACGTGCGCACATGCACGCGCGCGCACGTATATATGTATGTATATGTACGTGTATAGATGTAGGCATATATGTATACATATGTGTATTGATAACTCTATTTCAATATAAATATCCTTTGTAGATCCACTATATTTATTTAATGCATTTCAAAACAGTATTCTAAGAAGGGGTTGATAAATTTCAAGACTGCCAAACAGCAGCAACAACAAAAAAAAAGTCACCAAAAAACAAAACAAAAAATGGTTAAGAAACTCTAATTCATATCCTTCATTTTGGAGATATAGAAATTAAGGCCTAGAGAAGTAAGGTAACTTGCCCACGGTCCTAAATATAGGAGACAGACTAGATCTAAACCCGTGTCTTATGTCATTTTTCATATGTTTTTATTCCAGTGCTTTCTACCATAGTAGTAAGTGTTTTTGTTTTTAAGCTGTTAAATTGAATTTCTACTTCTCATCCTCTGAAAGCCATAGATAAGATCAGTAACTATTAGGTCATGCTACTTACTGAGTTACCAGCAGTTACAAAGACTAATGGGACATGGAGAGAGTACATGAGGGGAGTAGAAAGAGAATCTTTTCTACTTGGCATTCAGAAAAGTTTATTTGCACCCTCCTGGATGAGAAAGGGAGGAAAAGACTGAATTGGTTTACATGATATGCCATAAAACTTATAGCTCCTTCAATTACATCACTTTGCTCCTCAGGGTCATAATTATTAGAAATAACTCATCACTGTAGTTAATTATTATTAATAACCACCCTGAGGGTCAAGGTGGTGTATTTGCAAAATTGCTAGGTTTATTCAAGATCCAACCATCAAGTGCATGTCTGTTGTCCAGAAACCAACCTAGCTAAATTCTGAGAAGCCGATTGGCCTCTGAGTGATGAATTTTTCATCCCCAATAATCTTCCAAGGCCATCCCTTAATTCATAGAGATCACACCTTGTTTCTGGTTTAGTAAATGGAGGACTGGTGTAGCCAGGCCAATTACATCTCTACTTTGGGGCTCTGAGTACCTTGAGGAAGTTATCTCATCTCTCCTGCTTTTGATAGCTCTTTTTTTTTTTTTTTGGCAGTGGGATTTAAGTGACTTGTTCAGGGTCACACAGCTAGTAAGTGTCAAGTGTCTGAAGTCGGATTTGAACTCAGGTCCTCCTGAATCCAGGGTCAGTGCTTTATCTGCTTCGCCACCTAGCTGCCCCTCTCTCCTGCTTTTGGCTCAAGCCTCCATTCTGGGTGTGTGCACCTTCCCCATTATTAGCCTCAATGACTAGTGCCTCAATTCCATTTAACCAATTAAGATAACCAATTAATATAAATTAGCCTTTACAAAGGAATGTTTACTTTGAAGATAAAACTGGAACAGAAGTACAAATGTTTTCCCCAAACACTCTGGGGGCACACTCTACCCTGATAACATAGAATTCTTTGGGGAGAGGGGACCAAGACTTAACATACTTCCTACTTAGTATTAATTCCATTAAGTTCACATTCAGATGTGGCATGACTGTAAGATGAGTGTTTTTCTCAGCTACCACCGGAATGGATCTTGAAGGTTTTTCCTTGCTCCTCAGTGTTTCACTACTATGTTAGTCAATTGAGACTAGTTATAGAATATGTATTCATGCTCCAAAGTCTCTCCAAGAAACTTCAATTACACATCATTTTGATTCTCTTAGAAGCAGGCTTCGAAGTCTCTTCCATATGGGAAATTGCATCAGTAGCACTCTGCCCATGCTCATAAGGACTAGGCTCAGTGTCTAGTTCCTCATCACAAAAGTAATTAACCTTTACCTTTTATTGGACAACAGTGGTAGGCTAAATGCTACCCAGATGGACGTGAGTTTCAAACAAGTAAAACTTTAGTCTACGGTCATAAATAGATGGAAAAATATGATGATGTACTCAGAAGAGAACATATCATAAAGAGTAAGTTGTGGGGGCAGCTAGGTGGCACAGTGGATAGAGCACCGGCCCTGCATTTAGGAGGACCTGAGTTCAAATCTGGCTTCAGACACTTGACACTAGCTGTGTGACCCTAGGCAAGTCACTTAACCCCAATTGCCTCACCCAAAAAAAAAAAAAAAAGAAAGAAAAGAAAGAGTAAGTTGTTATATACATTTTACCCCAGAGTACATTGCTAGTTGGAGCAGCTAGGTGGCGCCGTGGATAGTGTGCCGGGAGAAGTAGAGAGGATGAGATACAGAGGGAAAATTTAGGCAATATAAAAACAAAAATATTTTAGTGAGAATCTATTTTTTTAAAGAGTAAAGGGTATGTTGTTCTACAGAAGTAAGAAAAAAAACATGGGCTCTTGATGTAGTGTGAGTCAACACACACTCTTCATACTTCATATAAGGGAGCTATGTCCACAAGAAACAATGCTGTATTCTTGCTGAATATACTTTCCATGCTATTGTATTTTACTTTTTAGTTAAATGTTAAATATACAACATTATATATTTATATATACGCTTGAATAGAAACTCAGCATATATATGCTATATATGCTCAGCTATATATATGCTGTTTCTATTCAAGTATATATAAAATGTTTATATATGAAGTGTGTATATATACATTATATAAATAAACATTATATATAAACACCATATATATAGTAAACATTCAGATTGAACCTAATTATTGGGCATGTGTACTTGTCCAATATTGTTTATACTATATATAAAAAACATATAAACTATATATAGTAATATATTGTGTATACTATATAATATATATAGTATAATATAAAATGTAGTTTCTCTCTCTTTCTCTCTGTAGTTTCTATTCAAGTACGCATGCCCAATAATTAGGTTCAATCTGAAGAATTACTTACTCAATCTGATTCTCTCTCTAGACCATGGAAGACAGCCAAGGCCATATAGAAAAGTCATTTACATGCCTTTAGGAAATATTACCCAAAGAAGCACAATCATGCCATGAGAAGCACCATTTTGATAACACAATAATCTGAATATTCAGACACTTGGGCCAACAATCCCACTAATTGACCCCAGTTCTGGCAATTTTGAGTCATTCATTAAAGCCTAGGAGAGAAAGAATGTTAGTTCACTTAAGAACACTCCTTTGTTACCCTCTTCCTAACTGTAGCACAATAAAATACCCCTTTTCTTTCCCTTTTATATGCTAATTAATTAGTTGTCAGAAGGAGACCGAATAGGAAGAGGATGCTAACTGTTGCTATCTCCTTTAAGCATTGAGGTTTAGGGGCAGCTAGGTGGCACAGTGGATAAGGCACTGGCCCTGGAGTCAGGAGTACCTCAGTTCAAATCCAGCCTCAGACAGTTAACACTTACTAGTTGTGTGACCCTTGGCAAGTCACTTAACCCCAATTGCCTCACTAAAAAAAAAAAAAAAAAAAAAAAAAAGAATTGAGGCTTAGTGTACTCTTACGAAGAGAATACTTATGGAATTAACTTACAAAGAAGACCCCCCCCAGCACCACTTTCCCTTTAGGTTCACTCTGGAGAGTGAGAAGGCCACACTAGTACTAGTTTAAGGGAAGCCAGAAGGGGGAAGGGGGAAGGGGGAAGGGGGAAGGGGGAAGGGGGGGTGGGGATGAAGTCCCTCTTAATTACAGAGGCTGTCGGCCTTTGGATGAGAGGCTGACCCTCCATGGAGTCCTCAGTTTTTTCTTGAGGGCCTGGGAAGAGCGGCAGGAAGCAACACGAGTGGTTACTAAACTTGCCCAAGGAAACTAATATGCCCATAGCTTCTGTAGACAGAAGGTGAAATACATATACGTTTAAAGGGACCAAGCAGGACTGTTATAACAATGATTCTTTAACTCTAAATGAACTTAAACTCTTTTTAACCGATGCTACAAAAATCATAACCATTCTTCCAATTATCTCAAATCTTTCTTTTTTCTTTTTTTTTTCCTTTTCTTTGGTGAGGCAATGAGGGTTGTGACTTGCCCAGGGTCACACAAGCTAGTAAGTATCAACTGTCCGAGGCTGGATTTGAACTCAAGTCCTCCTGAATCCAGGGCCGGTGTTTATCCACTGCACTACCTAGCTGCCCCCTCTTCCTTCTTTCAAAACAACTACATCAGGGTCTCTGTCTTTTAAGCAACTAAGCATGGCAATTCATCATCATGTAGAAAGCATGTATTTAGAATGAGATGACTTGGGTTTGAAATTCAACCCTGCTCCCTACTGTGTGCAAGTAGTAAGTAGCTTAGACAAATTTCTGTCTCATTCTGGGTCTCGGTTTTCTCAGTATAAAATGAAAGTTTGATAAGATTGACTTTTAAGTATCTTTTGCTCTAAAGTGTGTGATTTTGTTGCAAAAAGTCCTCCTAGCCCTGGCTCTATGACAAAACAAAACAAAACAAAACAAAAAGCTAGGGCCCCAGAAATTAAGAAAGGAAGAAAACATGGTCTGAATGCACAGAAATCCTCTTTCCTTTGGCCTTTTCCATTGGTTTAGCTTAGAAATGATGAGAATCAATCTTATTGGATCATTTCTGATTGCCCTGGTGCATATACATAAACTTTTTAGATAACATCACCACTGAAGAAATATCAATTTAAAAACATTCATTTTCTTGCTTGTGGTGTTGATGAAAAATGTGTGATTTGGTCAAATCAGTATCAACAATAGGAAACTCACATTGACTGTTTTATAGTGGGCATATCAATACATTTATCAGCCTGCCTGAAAAGGAGCGCTTTTAAGGGAAAGAGGGGACAGTTAATTATATCACTAATTAAAGAAGCAATTTTTGTTTGTTTGTTTTTGAGAGGCAATTAGGGGTTAAGTGACTTACCCAGGGTCACACAGCCAGTAAGTGTTAAGTGTCTGAGGTCGACTTTGAACTCAGGTCCTCCTGAATCCAGGGCCGGTGCTTTATCCACTGCACCACCTAGCTGCCCCTAAAGAAGCATTTTTGACATGATGTGGTATAATGTAGCAGACTGAGCATTGCATGAGAACTTAGGTGAATCATTTAATCCTTCTAAATATTAGGTTTTTCATCTGTAAAAGTGTAATAATCTTGCTTATCTCACAAGACTGTGGCTCAAATGCAAGTTTTTACAATTTAAAATGCTATTTTGTTTAGTGATTTTTATTACCTCCCATGCAGCCCCGACTTCATCTCACATCCCCAGCTATCTATTGAACATCTCAAACTGATATCCAACAGACACCTTAAACTCAACATATCCAAAACTGGATTCATTTTCCCTCCATATCCTTCCCTCTTCCTATCTATCTTATTGTTGTCAAGGGCACCATCATTCTTCCCATCAGCCACTGAGTCTTACAACCTATGTGTCATCCTCAACTTAATCTCTCTCAACCTCCATATCCAATCTGTTGCTAAACTCTGTCAATTCTACTATGTTTATTACATCTCTCCTATATACCTCCTTCTCTTCTCTGACACTGTTACCATCCTGGTACATCACTTCTAGAGTAGTTCAACATCCTGGCTGTTGTCCCTGCCTGAAACCTCTCTCCAATCCAATGTATCCTCTACTCAGCTGTCAAAATGATTTTAGTAAAGTATCATGTCATCCCACTATTTAATAGTCACCCTAAGTGCCACCAAGCACTTCAGTGACTCATTATTATCTCCATGTATATATTCTTTAAAAAATTTTTTTTTTTGCAGGGCAATGGGGGTTAAGTGACTTGCTCAAGGTCACACAGCTAGTAAGTGTCAAGTGTCTGAGGCTCCATGTATATATTCTACATTTTACATACACCCATTTGTGTGCGTATGTAAAATATAAAATCCTCTATTTGACTTTAAAAACCTTTCATAACCTGTTCAATGGATAGAGAGCTGGGCCTGGAGTCAGGAAGGCCTGAGTTCAATTCTGACCTCATACCCTAGCTGCATGCCTCATGGTAAGTCGTTTAACTTCTGACTCAGTTCCTTCAACTGTAAAATGGGGGTAATAATAGCTCCTATCTCACAGGGTTGTTGAAGGATCAAATGAAATAGTTGTAAAGCACTTAATACTGTGTCTGGCACATAGTTTGAATTTAATAAATATTTGCTTCCTTCTTTTCCAGTCTTCTTACAACCTATTTCTCTCCATTATTCTGCAGTGCAGTGACAGTGGCCCCCATGTTGTTGCTCTCACAAGATTCTCATTCTCTCTCTCTCTTTCTCTGTCTCTGTCTCTCTCTGTCTCTCTGTGTCTGTCTCTGTCTCTGTCTCTCTCTCCTCTGTACATTTTCACTGGCTGCCCCCCTCTTGGCCTCCCTGAGCTCCCAGGCAAATCCCTTTTTCTTCAAGAATCCTTTCCAGATTCCCCTTAATGCTAGTGCTTTCCTTCTAAGATGATGTCCAGTTTATTCTGTCTATATCTTGTTTGTCAACTGTTTTTTGTTTTTTGGTTTTTTTTTTGCAATTTGTCTTCTCTATTAGCCTGTGAGCTTCTTGAGAGAAGGAACTGGGTTTTTGCTATTTTCTGTATTCCCAGATGATACCTGGTGCATCACAGGCACTTAATAAATGCTTGTTGATTTGACTAATGTGCTTTTCATGTGTAGCATTGTTATTTGGGTTGACAGTACTCAAGGGAAGACATTTTGGTCTTGGCTATCAGAGTGCAAATCATTTTCTCATTGAATGGAAAATTAGGAATTCCAGCCAAATTACCATAAACGAATAGATAATTACTGAGTTTATGTATTAGCCTAACTTTAAAAAAATAACAAACTTCTGATCTTCAAGGTTGAATGTAAAACTCATATCAATTTCGCTAATAATAATGATAACTAGTATTAAAATAGCACCTTAAGGTTTTCTAAGCACTTTACATATATTGTTACCCTATTCAATCCTCAAAAAATCTCTGTGGAGTAAGTACTACTGCTATCCCTTTCTTGGGCAGATGAAGAAATTGTCTAAGAGGTTTAATGTTTTGCCCAGGGTCACTCAGCTAGTTAGTGAAGTGCAACATTTGAATGCAGATGACCAAAAAAAGATGGTGGAGGAAAAATTTGAATGCAGAGCTTCCTAACTCCAAGTCTAAGACTACAGACCTAAACTACGGGTTAGGGGAAATGGTAAAAGAGATTTGTGGTCATCATCGTCTTCCTCTACATCATTGTCATACAGATGTTAGCAGAGTTTTAAACTTTAATAGCTTAAGGCACTTTAAAGTTTACCTAATTATTTGATTTTTACACCAACTCATTGAAGAAAGAGATAGTATCCCCATTTTACAGATGAGGAGATTGTGTTTGAGATTAGGTGACTTTGCCCAGGGCACAAAGTAAGAGACCAAGGAAGAATTCAAATTCAGCTCTTTTTATTCACTAATCCAAATCTACTTTACAAAGGATTAAAGATAATGGTGTTGGGGCAGTTAGGTGGTGCAGTGGATAGAGCACTGGCCCTGCATTCAGAAGGACCTGAGTTCAAATTCGACCTCAGACACTTAACACTTACTAGCTGTGTGACTCTGAGCAAGTCACTTAAACCCAATTGCCTCACCCCCCCCCAAAAAAAAAGAAAATGGTGCTGATCCATAGCCACTATAAAAAGAACTTTCTTTGAACACCCTCAGGGAAAAAGCAGAATCTGGGCATTCGGAGCCCAAGGGAGTCAGAGGGAAGAAAATCCTTTTCAAGAATTTTTTCCCCTTCCAGCCAGTGGCTCAGGTAACGCAGATTTCCTGCATGTTTGTAAAAGAGCTGTAGTGAGAACTCAGCACTGAGTGTCGCATTACATGTAGACCTGTGATCTTACCGGTGTGCACAACCCTTCTCACCTTGTACCTTTGTCTCCTGTTCCACTTCCTGGGAGAATTTAAATGACAGAGATAGGTAAGAAGCAGAGCTCTTGAGATTCAAAATCTAGTGCTTTTTCCTAAAGTACTACAAGCACACAGACTGAATTAACTGGCCTTTCTCCTGGCTTGAATTGGTAGGATTCTCTGCTTTCTTCAACCTTTGGAGGGGGGGAGGAAGGAGGAGCAAGACAACAGGGTAAAGGGAGAAGTAAAAATTGTCCTTGTATTCCCCAAGTGCCGTCAACTCTGCTTGTTGGTCATATGATATTTTGCATTCCTGAGGAATTAATGCAACAGAATGGATAAAATAAATTAGTGAACTTCTGGCAGTTACTTTAAAAAATCTTTTTAATGATATTTTTTGTTCCCATAGGGCCATCCCCATAACAATTTTTTTTTCCTAAGAAAAGGAGGAAAAAGAAAAAAAAGTCAGTAAAATAAACCAACACAACAAAACTTGACAATACATATAATATTCCACTCCCATGAATCCCCCACCTCTGGAAAGGAGTGTAGGAAGGTCAATTCATTACTTTATTGCTATCTTATTTTAATACATTTTGTTTTAAATTGTCTAAATTTCATCTACATTCTTCCCTTTCCCTTTCTCAAAGCTATCCCATAACAAATATCTTAAAAACAACAACAGCAAAATCAATACAGTAAAAAAAAAAAAAAAACCTGACAGTATATTTAATGCTCCACACCTGAGAATCACCCATTTCTGCAGGGGCGTTTTAAGAATCACTTTCAGCTGCTTATTGATATTATCACCTCAGTTCCAAGTATTCCTCTAATCCCTAGATCCCTTTAAGGAGAAGGGAAGGATTTTAAAATCTCAAACACTTAATTACTCTTACCCTAAAGGAAGTTGTTAACCCCAAAGAAAGTTTATTGATAGTTCATCCTGGCTTGATGGTTCGGATTTGTCTCTTCTCCCTTGCATTCCCCAAGTCAAGACCACTTACCCTATCGCTGAGATTTTAAACCACAGCAGGGATCAATGATGGGTGACATGAGAAGGGAGTTTTTGATATGGAAGGAACAGGACAGGGAAGTGGGGACACTGAACAACTTTCCAGAAACTCCTGTGTTCAGTTTTCTTCATCTTAGTGTCTCCCTGCCCCCAAAATTAGAACTGTGTGTTAACATAATAGGAAATTGATATGTGTTTGTTGAATGAAATTAATTCATGAAATTATTATTTATTAATGTATTTTATTATTGCAACATTATGAAATCCTAGGACATAAGATAAACACATTCACATATAATTATAAACACATGCCAAAAGCAAATTGTAATTTATTTGACTAACAGTTGTATTTCTATTACCATGAATAATCAATAGTTGACTTCTATCACCTACAGAAAAGTAATAACATCACCTGAGTTTGCATATCTTCAAGTATTAAATTTAAAAAAATTTTTAAATGTTTTCAGGGTGAGGCTATGAAGTGTATGTTAAAGTAAAATCTTCTATTGGTAGCCAAATGTTACACCTTCTGGAACACTGCTTAACAACAAAAGCAGAATATATTTTATTTTCCAAATTAAGCAATGTATTATTTTGCTTTATACGAAGTTGATAATAAATCAGTTCTGTGCAAACCCCAGCCTACGCCATCTATGAATGGTTTCCAAATTCCAGATAGTGATTTCTGGGAACAGCATGCAAAAACCTCTTCATGTTGCCACATATAGAGCCGGTTATTGTTTCAAGCATACCTCCACCACGTTACCCTTGTCTAGATGTCTGGAAGTGGTGCCCTAGTTCAAGGAAACACTTTGTCATCATGCAAATCATTGACAATTTTTAGTTGCCATATACCAGTGCAAACTTAACATTCAGCTTTCCCAGTCAGGCTCTCCAGGGACCCAACTCACCTCTTTGTGTTTGGGTTTCCATGCTGACATTAAGGAAAACAATAATGTCACTCCACTGTAAATCCATCTTTCTGTATTCCAGACTAATTTTAATATTAACTCTCTCCTCAACTCCTCTCTCCACACCAAGTGTTAGACTCTTTTTTCCCCTTCCCTTTTGCAGGGCTGAGTTTTCCAAGCTTGTATTTTTAAGCACTTCCAAAATTTCTCTTAACATATGTTGCAGAAAGTCTGTCCTATTAACAGAATTCACTCTTCCAGAATTTCACAATCCAAATAGTCTTTCAGATATTTTTCTGGAATGTACAATAAAGTTGTGTTTTGTGTTTAGCATTGTTCTAACATCCATTTTGTTAGATCTGGATCTCTTATGCCAGCTTCCCAGAACCCCGAATTTAACTTCATTTTCATGAAAGGGCTAGTTTGGTTTTTGACTTAGGAGAATATATGTGCTTCTGACAGTAGGAATTTTAAACAAAGAAGTAAGACAATTTGAGCAATTGAGATTCTGATTCTACTTTGTTTGAGTTTTGACAAGGAAAATTTACTTCAGATTACAAGACAGACATAGAGTTAGAACAGAGGTTCTTAACCATTTTTGTGTAACATAGGCCTTTGGCAATCTGTTGATACCCATGGACCCGTTTTCAGAATAATGTCTTTAAATGCAGAAAATAAAACAAATAGGGTTACAAAGGAAATCAAAAGATAGTGAAAATAGGTACTTTGGGGGCAGCTAGGTGGCACAGTGGATAAAGCACTGGCCCTAGATTCAGGAGGATCTGAGTTCAAATCCAGCCTCAGACACTTGACACTTACTAGCTTTGTGACCCTGGGCAAGTCACTTAATCCTCATTGCCCCACACCCCCAAAAAAAGAAAAGAAAAAAAAAGAAAATACGTACTTTGCAATTCAAGTTCAAAGATCCCCTAAAATCTATCCAAAGAACCACTGTGAATATCTGTGAATATCTGGTTAAGAACCTCTCTGGGTTAGAGGATTAGGTCTAGCCAACTCTAAAGCAACTGATACAAAGCTGTAGGCCATTAGAAATGAGCATTCCTCTCATCCACAACATTCCTGCCCCAATTTCTTCTTTTCCTAGGTTTCATGATAAAGATTTGTCTGAGTGAGAATCTCTGGAAAGAAGCCCCCTTTAAAAACTATTGCTTGTAGGGGCAGCTAGGTGGCACAGTGGATAGAGCACCGGCCCTGGAGTCAGGAGTACCTGAGTTCAAATCCGGCCTCAGACACTTAACACTTACTAGCTGTGTGACCCTGGGCAAGTCACTTAACCCCAATTGCCTCACTAACAAATAAATAAATATAAAAAAAAAAAAAAAAAAAAAAACTATTGCTTGTCAGCATGAAATTTAAATTTCTGCCACTGTATGAAATGAGCTTCATAGAGGAAAAGGTTTTTTTATTGTTTTGTTTTTTAATAAGGCACTCTACAACACAGTCTGCTCTCACTAATCAAGGAATCTTCTGTAGTCCTAGTTGTGATTGGGTGGTAACATTATCTGTTTCCTGCACTGGAACCAAGGTTTGAATTTTGATATATTTCTTCCAAGAGGACTAAAAAGTAATCTTAACCAATCTGGTCCTCAAATATTGTCATGATAGTCTGTTAGTGTATCCTTTAAGTCTGAATCAAGGCTGTCAATAGTCAATAGTCATTTCACTGAATAAATGAATGAATGAATGGAGCATTTTATTAAGCATTTACTATGCTAAAGGGTGGGGATGCAAATGGAAAACTATGACAATCCCTGCTCTCAAGAAACTTATATTCTAATGGTAGAGAAAACACACATGGAAGGTTTCAGCTACAAGTCAGATGGCAAGGTCTCATGGTCCTTAGTGTACAGTAGCAAAACAGATGGTAAGACCTTCTTCTTGTCTTGTCCACTTATAAAATCATATTAGTTTCTGATGTTGAATCGTTCGACAATGTTAAAGACTTTGGAGACAAAAGCTTTCTTTTCTGGGTCTTCAATAGATGTGGAAGTAGTACCTATAAGAGCAGTTGCAAGGCTGCATTTCCATAGAGGTTGCCTCCCAGGATGATGGCTAAGGTCAGTGGGCTAGAAGCATTGATATTTCCAAGACACTGGGTTTAAGGACCTGAGCTTGCTGTCCTCTCAGCTACAGGAGGGGGCAGGGCTTCCTCCCAAATCCAGCTGAAAGTGATCTGAGAATGGCATGTATTGGCCTTCACTGTGGAACTTGGTCCAAGTGCAAAAGTCCTAGTTAAAGCTCTGTATTTTGTCATCAACTATTAAATTAGTTTGAGAAACTCTGAGGGTCTTCCCCTCCTAGATTGATTCTTTTGAGAAGGCAGACTTGGCCATCTTTCACTTTAATTCCTACCTAGCCTTAATCACTGAATGGGCGTTGCCTCAGACAAAATGGGACATTGCTTAAAAAGGCCAAGATCTCCCACGGCATCCGAGGCCATCACCAGTTGTCCTGACCTATGTCTTGTCACTGGAGCCTGACGATTCTGGAGGAGAGGCTGAGGACTTTTCACAGCCCTGCCTTGATTAAATCCAGTTCACTTGCTTTTTTGTTTTGTTTTGAGGGGCAATGAGGGTTAAATGACTTGACCAGGTTCACACAGCTAGTAAGTATCAAGTGTTTGAGGTGAGATTTGAATTCAGGTCCTCCTGAATCCAGGACCCATGCTTTATCCACTGTGCCACGTAGCTGCCCCCAAATGCAGTTCACTTGTAAGTCAAAACATCACCCACCTGATGTCATTGATCCTCTTTGAGAATGAAGGATGAACAACAACAATTAAATTGGTTTAAGGCGAAACAAAAATCTGGAATGTAACTTAGGATGATTAATTTTGGCTTTTATCTTCACCTTAGTTCCATGAAGGGCATCATTTCTCCTGGCCCTCAGTAGATGTTTCTTCTGTTGAAGAAATTTACCTCAGCATAGATTCATTGACCTAGAACTGGAAGGGATCTTAGAGGCCATCGAGACCTACACCATCATTTAACAGAAGAGGAAACTGAGGCCCAAGGAGGTTTTTCATATGTCTTTATTTCTCCATTGAAGTGAGGCAAAACTTTAAGCTTTCCCCTAGAGATTTCTTCTTCATTATCTACTACTCCTACAGAGGGTCATAAGCCCTTTGGTACTTGAAGTGGCTTGGTCTCCTATCGTGATTTTATGGTTTGAGGATAGGTTGGCTACACCAGCCATATGCCTGAAGCAGAGTGGAGACAGAAACATATAGGCTTATTTAATACCTGTTTCAAAGAGTCTTCCATTGCACTTATTATTCTCTGTGCCATATGGTTGGAACTAGTGATTTCATCAATGTGGGGGGACTCACAGTGTGGAAACTTTTGTGTATGAGAGGCTTGCCACCAGAATTTGTGTGTGGGGGTATATATGTGGTATGTATGTGTATATGTGGTGTATGTATGTGTTATGTGTGGTGTATATGTATGTGTTGTGTGTGGGCGTGTGTGTGTGTGTGTGTGTGTGTGTGTGTGTGTATGTGTGTATGACATAGCCAGAATTTGAGCACAGGTCTTCCTCACTCCAATCTGACAATCCCATCCATCATGCCACATTGGCCTGTCAGTATTTTCTTATTTTAAGTTTCTCTCCAGTTATTTAATTTGTCTAAGCCCCATCTGCCCAGTTAGATTTTGATCTTGAGGACAGGATCTTTTTCTTATGCTTCTTTCATAACTGCTTTCTCCCAACCTTTAGCAGAGTACTGTTATAAATGGATCTCTGCAACAGGAATCAGATCCCAATGCAATGCTGTCCATCTATGAGGAAAATGGGAAAAAAGAACCCAGTTTTGATTCTGAACCCTAAATTTGTCTTCCCTCTTTGGGATACTAATCCACAACTAACTTCCCAAAATCATATGGACTGGGAAGTTTTCTAAAGCTAGACTGTTCTCTGAAGTTGTGATTTCATCTGTTAAGGGAACTTCTTCCACTATGGAAACTCCTTCCAGTGAAGCCAATCAGGAATTGCCTGAGTGGAAATTCTCTTCAGTGATACAAACCAGCAATTCTTTGGTAATTTAGAGTTATAGACAGGTGTCTGGTACACTTTAAGTGACATACCCACTGTCATACATAGCTAATAATATAGTTAATGGCTCTTTGTCCTAGGAAACACTTGGGATACATTTCAGTCTACTACTAAAATAGCAAATAGTAATAATAGTGGACATCATTTGTGTCTTGAAATTCAGAAAAAAGGAATTTGATGGTTATACAGATTTATGAAAACAAATTATGAAAAAGGAAATTTCCAGACAATTAAATGATATAGCTTTTTATAGGCCTTTAATTTATAGTCCCACTTATGAATTTCAGAGAGAGCTGACTTGGAAATCAAGATAGCATTCTAATTAGGACAGACCATTAAACAAGACACTTTGTATTTGATCAAAGAACACCTGATTACAATCTTCTTACATATTTTATTCTGATCTCAGGAAATTATCTATCAAAATACCAACTGAAGTATAATACATGTATTATTATGTTTAGGCTATTAAAAGCTTGCCATCCAAATTGCTGTTGGGTTTTATAATTCCTCCTCCCCAACACCCGCCTCCCTCCTCCTCCAGGAAGTGCCAATTTTCTTTCAACGACTCAATCAACTGATTTTGGTATATTTCAGAATAGATGCTGAAAACATTTTTTACAATCTGCTATTCATAAGATCATTGATTTAGAGCAGGAAGGTGCCTTTGAGGTCATCAAAATCAACTTCTTATTTTACAAATGAGGAAACTGAGGCCTAGTAACTTGAATGATTAGCTCAACATCATTCAGGGAGTAATTAATTGGCAAAGACAGGATTTAAACTTACATTCCCTGACTCCAAATCTAGTGTTATTTTTCTGTGTTCAGTAATTTATGATAAAAAATCCCCGAACCATTCACTTTAATTCTTTGGCATATAGAATGACTTACTGTCTAGGACGGAATTCAGGGGGAAATTTACATGGTGTAAAAATGAAAGATAGCAATAACATTTATTTTTTTAAAAACTTTCACTTAATCTGATTTTAAATGAAATGTATGTATGTATATATATGTGTGTGTGTATATAAACACACACACACATATATATATAAAAGGGGTTACCTACTTGAAGAAGCTAACCAAATATTTTCTTTGCTCCAATCTCATTTTCTTACCTAGGAGATAAAATGACGAAGAATTTTTGGGGGGAGCCTCCCTCTTTCTCCCTCTTTTCTGAGTCTATGTTACCACCATTTTTGCCATTGTTTAGTTGCTCAGGGGCTTCATACCTCATGCTGCAACATCACTTTTTGGCTTTCTATTCTTCTGGGTAAGGTACAAAATTACTCCTCCTCGTTTCTCTAGCCAATAAAAACTCCTGTTCTGTCAGTATTGTCTCAGTTATCCAAGTGGTCTGACAAAATAATTCACACAAAGTGTTGGTCATTCTTCCAGGTTTAATGCATCACCTGCTGGGTATTGTTTTGTTTGTTTGTTTTTTCATTTTAAAAGAATGCAAGGAGAAATTATTACTCAAAGGCATTGATACTAATAGTGAAATCTTCAAATGCTACTTACCTGTGGGTGGGAAGTTATATGGGAAAAGGAGACTTGTCAAAGTTCTTTATCTCAAATCAATGTGAACAGTCACTCCTGGCCATGCCACAAACTAGCTGTGTTAAATTGTCTCTCAAGACTGTTCTTGGAGCCAGTCATTGTATTTTTTTGGACCTCATTTTCCTCCTCAGTAAAATGAAGGGATTGGACTACATGGTCTCTAAAGTCCCTTCCAAGTATAATATTCTATAACTCTCTGAATCTACAAACGGCCCATTTAACCTACATGTCAAGTCTGGTCCTGTCTGTGCCTGAATTAGTAAAGTGTGTGTGGGTATGGGGTTAGGGAGAGGTATTCTTTAAATATAACAAATCTCTAATTCCAGGTTTACTCCTGTTCACACTCTTTTATGGAGAACAAATCTGTAGAGAAAATACAAATACCCATAGAGTATAGGGATTTGAGTAGATCAGAGGGAAAAAGAGGGTATATCTGGGAGAATAGGCATTTCTTCCTTTAAGATTGTGGGAGCAAGGTAGGCTTCCTGTTTCCCCTGACACTACCATGAAGCTGGTGTTTTTTTTTTTTTTTTCTGGTGGCCACTACCTCTCTCCCCTTCCTCTCCTCACTTCCCAAATATCTTATATCTGTCCTCATAGTCCCCCCAACAGGCAACAGAGTCAGCCCAGTGTTTTCAAATGCAGAGTCAGCCCAGTGTTTTCAAAAGCTATTACAGCCAGTGAGAATAGATAAGATAGCATACTGGATGTAGGTAGACATTTACAAATATTACACTTATGGTAGACAGAGTCTAGCTTCCTAACTCTAAAATTTCCTGTCCATACCACTTTTAGTTCCTGTCCCTTTTGCCCATCCACTTGAATCCCAATTGGTTTTTGTTCCAGCTTCATAATTCCTCAGCTTGCCTGCTAAGAATGTTTTTCCTGGTTTCCAGTATCTTTTCCTCCAACTGCCCTTGACCTCCCAGATTTCCTCGATTCCTCTTTGATCTGTTGATTTCTCACTTACAGCTATTTGATCTCTGCTGCCAGAGATAGACTTCTCTTATTTACCCATTAACAATTAACCATATGCACATAGAGAGAAGACCTTAGCATGATTATACCAAAGATATCTTACATTCAGACATGTGCCCTGCTGGCTGGTTTTCAGTAGGAATAAAAAAAATATATGGTAATATCGTACACATCAATAACAGTTCCTCCAGATTACATAATACTTTTTTAGA
This sequence comes from Dromiciops gliroides, assembly GCF_019393635.1. Taxonomy (NCBI): domain Eukaryota; kingdom Metazoa; phylum Chordata; class Mammalia; order Microbiotheria; family Microbiotheriidae; genus Dromiciops; species Dromiciops gliroides. The sequence continues at coordinate 461,428,980 of NC_057863.1, forward strand.
TATGATTGGATCTTCATGGGCAAAGTAAATTTAGAGTAAGGCAATAGTCCAGATTGTCTGCCTACAATGTACCAATTCACTCATCATTTGATAATATGGTACAGAAGTTAGTAAAAAAAAATATTTTGCCAAAATCTATCCAGAGACAGAAAGAAGCATGATGTCATCAGTGCTGTCACTGTCCATCTTAGTTGGTGTCATTTTGAAATGCTGTCGTATTTTCTTTGCTTTATATATTAGGAGAAAATAGATGGTGGGAACATGGTTCTTAACCTTCCCACTTGAGCTTTGGTAGTTTGGTGCTTCTTCAGGCTTTTGACTCTGCCCTTGACTATTCTGGTTGGGTTAAAGTCCATATTTATAAACTTTGTCCAGAACCTTTCACATAAGCTTATCAATCAATCAATCAACATTTATTAAGTGCCTACTATGTGTGAGGCACTGTGCTCAACACAAGGAGCACAGAGTCAAAAGATAGTCCCTGCCCTCAAGGAGCTTACAATCTAATAGGGGAGACAACAAGCAAACACATATATTAAAAGTGGACTACATACAGGATAAATAGGAAAAAATTAAAACAGGGAAGGCACCAGCATTAAGAGTGGTTGGGGAAAGTTTCTTCTTAAATGTCTTGGTGCTTGATGTTATAGAAAAAGCACCAGAGAGGAAGTTAGGTAGACCCCTTAATTCATTGTGTGGCACTGGCAAAGCCACTCTTTAAACCTTTCTATAGCTGTAAAATGGACATAACAATACTTGTACTACATTCTTTTTTTTTGTTTGTTTTGTTTTTGGTGAGGCAATTGGGGTTAAGTGACTTGCCCAGGGTCACACAGCTAGTAAGTGTTAAGTGTCTGAGGCCTGATTTGAACTCAGGTCTTCCTGACTCCAGGGCTGGTACCAGCTCTATCCACTGCACCACCTGGCTGCCCCCTGTACTACATTCTTTTTTTTTTTTTTTAGTGAGGCAATTGGGGGTTAAGTGACTTGCTCAGGGCCACACAGCTAGTAAGTGTTAAGTGTCTGAGGCCAGATTTGAACTCAGGTACTCCTGACTCCAGGGCCGGTGCTCTATCCACTGTGACACCTAGCTGCCCCCTGTACTACATTCTTCATGAGGTTGTTATAGGGAAAGGGCTTTATAAATCTTAAAGCCTATAGAAATGTAAATTGGCATTATCAATTTTAATAGCTATATTGAGACAGTCACTGAAGTTTCTTTTATGCTGTCAAGAAATTCCTGTCTCAATGCTGTCAACTCAATTCCTTCAGAAGCACCTTTGATGGTGTTTGTGGGTATAACTAGCTAAACTCCTATCCAGCACTAATTTGTCCAAAATTGAACAGAGCTCATCTCTACTAGATCATTTGCTACTATGATAGCTCCATGCAGAGAGCTAGCATATCAACTAAAATGGCCCAGGTCAATCATCATTACAGAATGCCTACAGAAAGAAATCAAAGAAGGGAAACAAAGTGATACTTGGGATGTCAGCTGAGTAAGACCAAAAAAAAAAAAAGAATCTTTAAGGTCTACTATGTTCAAAAGAGAATCTCCCAACAAGAAGACTAAACCTCAAGTCAGAGAAGAAGTATTCATCCTCAGTTTTACATGATTTTTGTTGTGCATTATTTCTGTCCTAGATGCTAGAAGCCTGGACTTCTCCCAGATAAAAGAACTGTCACATGGTCATGTGATTGCTATTGGCAAGTTTCAACAAGAAAGTTTGGCAGATTCTAAGAACAGGATTAACATATGCTTTATGTATGTGTGGGTAGGTGTATATATAGCTATCCATCTACATACATATATGTACGTTTATTTATTTATAACCTCTAGTTAAAGTCTTTAAAATTAATTTAGATGCTTTTAGGTGAGTTATTTAAATTAGCACTAGTTTAGAGGAAAGGTAAATTGTACTGACAGGTGCAATGGAGGGAAAGAGCTAACCAGGAAAGTAGGAAGACCTGGGTTCACGTTCACATCATGCCTCTGATACACGCCAGCTTTGTGATTCTAGACAGGTCACCTAATCTCTTGGTGAACCCTGGCAACTCTCTGAAACTGAAGAAGGTACTCTACTGTTTAGGTAGAGGGAGTTTCCTCCTCTATACCAAAGAAGCCATGGACATTTTTCTCTAAAAGAAAAAGAAAACTGACTATTTTAATTTCATTTGATGTTTCTGTCACTAAAGCAATCATTGACACAGATCAGGCTTTTGCTTCTTTATGTGAATTGGAATTGCTTGTAAGATCAGATGATCACTAGGATTTAGAGTTTAGTAATTTAGTCTAACCCTCCCTCACTTAGCAGATGAAGATTTAGGTCTACAGCCTTCACAAAAGTTTTAAGGCAACTGTTGATTAGAGACTGGATCAGGCCATAGTTAATATTGGTTATGTTATCAGAATTTTTAAAATGTCATGGGATTTTAGAACTGGAAGGGACCTTGGAGACCATCGAGACTGATCCTCTGATTTTACAGGTAAGGAAACAGGCCCAGAGAAGTTAAGATTTAGATATTAACTAATCTAACCACATATATGTATATATATATGTGTGTGTGTGTATGTATATATATATACATTATATATATACACATATATACATACATATATGTGTGTGTATATAAATTGAGGCTGAGAAGATATGTGACTTACTCAAGGTCACACTTAGGGTCACTGGGAGAAGTGGGATGGGAACCTGATTTTTCTGATTCCTAATCCAGTCCTTTTATTATTAATATACCAGATTTTCCTAATGCTTCTATTACTCTTTTTTTTTTTTAGTGAGGCAATTGGGGTTAAGTGACTTGCCCAGGGTCACACAGCTAGTAAGTGTTAGGTGTCTGAGGCTGGATTTGAACTCAGGTCCTCCTGACTCCAGGGCCAGTGCTCTATCCACTGCGCCATCCAGCTGCCCCTCTATTACTCTCTTGAACTAAACCCGGTGACTTTTTTTTTTTAAAGTAACTTTTTTAGACTATTGGAATATCATTTTGTGCACTTCATTAGTAAACTGAAAAGTACCTAATTTGCTTCTTGGTAGTAAGTTAAGTACTGGGAAGCTGGTTTGCTATTTATTACTTGTTAGAGTCCAATTACATGGGATATTAATGAGCCATGGACCCTCTCTCATAAAGATTGTGTTCTTGGCCTTCAATCTATGACCACTCCAAAAGGTAAAGGGTTTAATTCAATTACATACTATATTATGTATCATTAGCGACCAAATTAACCTATTTCCATTCAATTCCAAAACACTTTCTGAATGTCTCCCCCTGCCCCCCTCCACTACTTTTGCCTTATAGGAACTTTTCTTTTTCTTCCCTCCCTCCCTCCCTTCCTTCCTTCTTTCCTTCCTTTTTCTTCCTTCCTTCCCTGCTTCCTTTTTCTTCCTTCCTTCCTTTTCTTTCCTTCCTTCCTTTTTTGTAACTAAAAGTGACATTTTACTGTTGATAAAACAAGAATGAACCCTGCAGTTGTGGCCAGAAAAAACAACAATAACAATAACAACCTGACAGCCATAGACAATGACAAAATACATTTTCAACAGGATGCCATTTGACCCCATTGTTTAATAAATGGTTATTAAACAACACACACAAGGTAAGAAAGAAGATGGGAAGAAGTTTAAGACAGAACCCTTAGCCCCCTCATTGCTTTAGCCTTTGAACATTCATGTCAGCCACATCTTAAGCCTGAAATGGACTCCCTCTTCATTTGTCATTTTTGAAATCCTTCTCTTCCTTCAAAATCTGATCAGTCCAGCTAAAAGTGCTTAATTGTTTTTCACATTTCCCTACAGAAGTTTGGATCTCTTCTTTGTCCTTATCAGATTCTATCTAGTACCATTGTTACTTGTGCACATCACAGAATCACAGAATCTTAGACATGGGAAGCACCTCAAAAGCCTCCACTCCACATGTTACTTCTTTTTTGTTGGTTTGGTTTTTTAAAAAGTATTTTATTATTTTCCAGTTATATATACAGATAGTTTTCAACATTTGTTTTCACAGGATTTGTAGTTCCAAATTTTTTTCTTCCACCCTCCCTTCCCTCCCTCCTCCCCAAGATGGAAAGCAGTCTGATACAGGTTTTATGTGTGCAATCACATTAAACATATTAGTCATCTTATGAAAGAAGAATCAGAGCACAAGGGAAAAACCTCAAAAAAGAAGGAAAAAAAGTCCAAAAGTATAAACAGTATGGTTCAATCTGCACTGATAATTCACAGTTCTTTTTTCTGGATGTTGAGAACATTTTCTATCATGAGTTCTTCGAAATTGTTTTGGATCATTGCACTGCTGAGAAGAGGCAAGTTGTTCATCACACAATGTTGCTGTTACTGTGTACAATGTGCTTTTGGTTCTGCTCCTCTCAGTCAGCATCAGTTCATCCACATGTTACTTCAACAAGAATTTCCCCCTACAAATATACCTGGCAAGAGGTTAGTCATCCAGCATTTTCTCATCCCTCTTTTCGATTGGTAGCTCTTAGAAGGCCGAGTTGATTTTCATTTAATGTTCCAGGGCCTCGCATGATGACTTAAACATAGTAGGCACATGATATATATATATATATACTTGTTAAGTATAATTCTTAACTTATTTAATAACAACATGTTAAAGAAAGACAACTTTGCAAGATATTAGAACTCTGATGAATGCAATGACAAACTATGATTTTGTAGGCCTGGAAATGAGATACTAACTGTTTCCTGGTAGGGAGTTGATGGACTCAAAATACAGAATAAGATATGCATCTTTGGACAAGGGCAACAAAATTTTTTGTTTTGCTATACATACTTGATATGAGGGTTTTCCTTTTATTTTTAGTTCAATGGTAGTGGTGGGGAATGAAGAAATGAGGAGAGAAAAAAGTACTTAATTTAAAAACTTTAAAAAAAATTGTTAAATCTTGGACTAGTTTCACTTGAGCTTTCCCTGAAAGCAATTTTCTTTCCTCACCCCAATGCCCAATCATTCCAGCCTTCCCTTATTTCCCAGGCTCTGGTCTTACTTTTCTCCCGTTAAAATATCCACTCCTTAGTTAACCAGATCATCTTTACATTGTTCTTGGCCCTTGAGTCTCTTGCCTCATTATCCTATTTTAGTTCATCCCTTTTTCAGACCCCAAAAACTTGCTCTTCATGACTCTGTGGACTGTAGTCCACAGTATGGATAGTATGGTAATACTATCCATGGGGTTTTCTTGGCAAAGATACAGGAGTGGTTTGCCCTTTCTTTCTCTAGTAGATTCAGGCAAACAGAGGTTAAGTGGCATGCCCAGGATCACACAGCTAGTAGGTGTCTGAGGCCAAATTTGAACTCGGGTCTTCTTGACTCAGGAAGTAGTTGACATAGTGGATAGAGCACTGAGCCTGGAGTCAGATCTTCCTGACTTCAAATCTGGCCTCAGACATTTACTAGCTGTGTGACCCTGGGCGAGCTATTTAACTCTGTTGCTTCAGTTTCCTCATCTGTAAGATGAGCTGGAGAAGGAAATGGCAAACAACCCCAGTATCTTTGCCAAGAAAACCCCAAATAGGTTTAGAGTTGGACATAATACAACTTCCTGAGTAGGCCCAGTGCTATATCTATTGAGCTACCTAGCTGCCTCCAAAAAAACAAAAAACCAAAAACCTGGTTTGCTCCCACTAATTAACTCTCTATCACTCCCCATAGCAACTGTTTCAAAATTCTTGTTAAGCCACCTGCACCATCATCTGCCTTTTAGCAGAGGACCTCACCTAATACTTCACTGAAAAAAAAATGTGGCCATCTGTCCATAACTCCTCCTCTGCAATTCTACATTGCAAATCACCTCAGCACCATCCCCATCCTTCTCTTTTTTGCTCCAGATTCTAAAGATGAAATGAACCTTTTCCTTGCCATGACAACTTCTCCATTTGTGATTGTTTCCATTCCCTCTTGTTTCCTCCAGGAGTTTGAACATTTTATGATGGTCTCTCTTGCTCTAATTTTCTTTCCCTCCTAAAACCAGATGTATTATTTACTATGCCCTTAAACAGAAAGAACTTATACCCCGCCCAGAGAGTTGAGACACCAACTTTCCTCCTCCTACCTTCCTAAGAGACCTATTCTGTCTTTGACTTATGGTACTTTCCGTAACTCTGCCTCATTCAAATTCAATTACCTCACAAGTCAAGACTTCATGCTTGTGATGTCACTGGTCCTCTTCCAGAATGAAGAATCAACAACAACAACAATTACAACTCATAGGGGCAGCTAGGTGGTGGAATGGATAGAGTGTTGAGCCTGGAGTCAGAAAGGCTCATCTTGTTGAGTTCAAATCTGACCTCACACTTACTAGCTGTGTGACCCTGGGCAAGTCATCTAACCCTGTTTGCCTCAGTTTCCTCATCTGTAAAATGAGCTGGAAGAAGGAAATGGCAAAGCAATCCAGTTTCTGTTCCAAGAAAATCCACCAAATTGGATAAAACTGAACAACTTATCGTGCTACCTTGGGTGGGACCACATCGAGGAGGAATGCTAGAGTTCACTATTCAACATAGATCCTCAGTGCTTCATGCTCTTTCTTCCCAGTGTTTTGCTTTCCAATTTTCAACCTCTCCATATCCATTGGCTCCTTTCTTGCTGCCTACAAACATGCCTGTATCTTTCTGTACTGACCCTACCATTCCCTCAAGCTAGCTTACCTTTCAAGCCAAACTCTTATCAAAAGCTGTCTACACTCATTGCCTCTGTATTCTCAACCTCCACTCTTTTCTTGCCATCTGGTTTTTCTCCCTGTTCATCTGAAACTGATTTGTTCAAAGTAACCAGTAACCTCTTTATTGCTGAACCCAGTGGCTTTTCTGTTAGGACCTGTACTTCAGACCTCTGCAGAATCTGGCACTTTAACCACCTCCTCCTTTGGCATAATTCTGTTTGGGTTTTTGTGACACTCTTCTGTTCTAGTTTGTGTGGAGGATATCTATTCTTCTAATTACCCAAGGTCACAACCTAAGAATCATCATTGGGGCAGCTAGGTGGCACAGTGAATAGAGCACCAGCCCTGGATTCAGGAGTACCTGAGTTAAAATCTGGCCTCAGACACTTAACACTTACTAGCTGTGTGACCCTGGGCAAGTCACTTAACCCCAATTGTGCCGCAAAACAAAACAAAACAAAACAAAACAAAACAAAACAAAACCCATCATCTATTGTTTCTTCTCCCTTCCTCCCTTCCTTATAGCAAATCAAATGCCTTGACCCAGTGAAGTGATTGTTTCTCAATGTCACTTGTCCAGCTCCAATCTTCTCTGGAGAGCTAATTACTAAATTTTCATTGTTGATGTTTATGCCATGGAAATTGACAAATGCTTGCAACTCTGGGCTTAATATATTGTTTTTTTAATTGTCTAGATTTAAGAAAGTAATGGAGAAAATGTTAATGCAGGTTAAATTTATAAATGATGTGTAATTTTCCCTCAAAGAGTCAGTTGTTAAACACTTAACAGCATGCCACTGCTGGGTCTCAACTTACATCTCAATCACTGGCACCTATCACTTCTTTTCTGGATTATTGCAATATCCTCTGAATTGGTCTCACTGAAACCAGTCTCACCTCTCTAATCTATCTTCCACACTGTCAAACTGATATTCTTAAAGTATAAGTCTGACACATCATTCTTCTGCCCAAGAAGCTCCAGTGGCTTTCTATTTCCTTTATGTTAAAATACAAGCTTCTCTCTTTGGCATTTAAAACTCTTTATTATCTGGGTCCAATCTATGCTTCCAGGATTATACTTTATTCTCTTTCGCTCACTTTACTGTCCAGACAAACAAAATACATTCCCATGTTTCCTGGACATGTATTTCATTTCTCAGATATAACAGATATAACCAGGAAATTCCATCTGGCTAAGTATACCCCACAAATCATCTATCTAGTTCCAGTGCCTCTTCTGGTGACATGTTTGCCCTGACCCTTATCTCTAGGCCTCTTGATAAAGATATACAAAACCATAGATTTCTCTTTGGATTCCATGTGTTCCTCTACAATTTCCTATCCTCTTTGGGAAGGCCAAGTCAAAGGAGCATCAAAGAGAATTGGCCATTGGTCAAGAAGAGCTGGCCACATAAATTTTAAAAGCAGTGATTACTTTGTTGCTCTCATGAATGTATGGCTTGGAGCCCTGCTGGAATGGTGACTGCTCAAACCTTACAGCTAGAACTCATGTGTTCATCCACATGAGCCTGAATTAGAATCTCAAGGCCCTCAATGACTTTTCTGTTTTGTGTTTCTTTGCCTGAGTCCAGGTGACCAAACATCAATCCTGAGATGAACTCTCCAAAACTTAGCAGAAACCTCATGAGTTCTAGAGGTCATGAGCTCTTGGATCCTCACAGTAGAGGTGACTGATCCCAGGAGGAGTTTCCTGAAACTACACCCTCCTTGGAAAAGATCACTGACAAGAGGAATTTGACCCCTGGCCTGGTTTACTAGAAGACATTGACCTTGAGTGCTTTGCTGAGGTGAAGGTGAAAAACCAATTCAATAGGCCCTTAAAACATTCCTTATCTTAATTAATCAACATTACAGGAGGAAATAATAGGAACTACAGGCTGCAGTATAATTTTAAAGTCTTTGACAATGTGAGATTTTGAGTCTTTTTGTGTTATAGAGGAAATGTTTGTGTGAAGAAAAGAAATGGCTGTCCTATACCTTCTTTTAATTTAAAGTTATTTTTAAAAATTCAATTTTATTTTTAGTACAAATTATTTCCTTACCCCCCTCTATATCTATATCTATATCTATATCTATATCTATATCTATATCTATATCTATATCTATATCTATATCTATATCTATATCTGTATCTATATCTATATCTGTATCTGTATCTATTAAGAGAGAGAGAAGGAAAAGAACATATATTTCAACCTGCACTCTAGTTCATCACTTCTTTATCTGGGGATAGGTAGCATGTTGCATCATGAGTCCTTTAGAATTATGGTTGGTCATTGTGTTGATCAGGGTTCCTAAGTCTTTTAGAGTTGATTGTCCTTACAATATTTGTCATTGTATAAATTGTTCTCCTGGTTTGCTCACTTCACTCTGCATCATTTCAGACAAGTCTTCTCAGATTTTTTTCTGAAACCATCCCCGTCATCATTTCTTACTGTATAAATAGTATTTTACCACATTCATATATCATTATTTGATGTCATTCCCCAGTTGAGGAGCATCCCCTTAGTTTCTAATCCTTTGCTACCAGTAGAAGAGTTGCTATAAATATTTTTGTTCACATGGATCCTTTTCCTTTCTTTTATCCCTTTGGGGGATAGACTTAGTAGCAGGTATTGCTCACTCAAAAAGCTTTTTGGGCACAGTTCCAAACTGCTATTCAGAATGGTGTGTCCATATATATATATATGTGTGTGTGTGTGTGTGTGTGTGATATATATATGTACACACTACATACTAAGTACATTTCTGCTCGCTATTGGGGATACCCTAGTTTTGAGCACTACCTAATGATTAAGTGATTTCCTCAGGGGTCTGAGGTGGGGAATAAAAAGTCAGAGAATTAGAGGAAAAGAGTCTGAGCCTTTTCTTTAAGGGCCAGGCTCCTCCAGGACTGAACTTGGTCTAAGTTCATTATTGTGATGAAATAATGAGATTTAGCAGATACTCAAAGACCCACCTGGAGATTAATCTAGACTGATTGAATCAAGTGAGAGTGATTAACTGCTGATTGGCCTACTTCAAGTTAACTGGATTGTAATCACACCTTGAGAACACCTTCAGAACCAATGGATTTGGATGACGCCAACCAATCAGTTTGAAGCAGCGTGTAAGGACCGCCTCTGTTCCAACCTATAAAATGCTTCCACAATCAGCTTGCTGGACAGTTCCTGATTAAAGCAGGCTCCTGGAGGAGGACTTGAGGAAGAACCCAACCAGGCTGGAACTCTATGTGAGTTAGGCTTTTTCTTAACTTTCTGAACTCCTTATGAACACCTGTATGCTTTAATAAATGTTTAATGCCCAAGGACTGGTGCTAAAGCTTCTAATTTAAGGTGACCACAATTTAGATTTTAAACATCACATTATCCAGAGCTAAGGGCTCCTTTACAGGAACAAGGTGAATACCCTATCCATTTCTTCCCCCATGTGATGCCTAGATTGATTTTTCTCCTTACCTCTGTCTCTTGGAACCTATAACTCTCCTTCAGGAAGGCTTTCCTAATCCAAAAAGTACTGGTACCCTCCCTCCCTTCATATTTAACTGTTGGCATTAGTTCAATTTATGTTGAATGTACTTATGTATGTTTCTGTCCTCCCTCCTCCTCCCCCCTCCCACCATTAATATGCATCATTTTTGTACTGTAGGGATTATTTCGATCTTTATGTTTTTATCCTCAGCACAGAACTCAGTGCCTTGCACACAGAAGTAGGGGCTTAATAAAAGCTTGTTCATTGATTGAAGAAAGAGGCCTGTCCTGATCTTGCAGCTATTCGGGATGTCCTCCCAAGCACTGATTTATTTTACATCACTTATCTCTGTGTTGTATCTCTCTAAGTAGAATAAAAAGGTCCTTGAGAACAAAGATGGTTTCATTTTTGTATTTGTATCTCCAGTACTAACTGAATACAGTGCCTGATGTAGCAGGTATTTAATAAATTCTCACTAATTGTTTGATTAATTACAGTATACTGAACCAGCTCCTCATCAATGAAAAGCCAGCCCACCCATAGCAGGAAAGAATATGTCATTAAAGGCAGTGGCTGTTCTTCAATGTATCCATGAGAACTTCAGCACTTCTGGTGAGCTCAGTAAGCAGGGATCCAGCTAGCCATTATAGGCCCAAAGAAGTAAAAATGTTAGTTCTCTGTGACTCAGCACTGGCAGGATTGCCACTGAGTTTTCCAGGGTATTTTTTTTTTTGAAAATACAGAGAGTCTACCTTAGGGAAAGTTGATACTTAAAACATTAATCAATCAACAAACATCTTTCTTGGTTTTTTTCCCCATTTATTTAGAATTTTATTTTTTCCCAAATTACATGTAAAAACAATTAATGTAAATTTTTAAAACTTTGTGTTCCAAATTCTCTTCCTCCCTTCCTCCCCACCCTTCCTTAAGAATGCAAGCAATTCAACATGTTATACATGTGTAGTCATATACAACATTTTCACATTAGCCAGGTTGTGAAAGAAAACAGACAAAAAAAAACTTTAGAAAAAGGAACCAAAAAAATTATGCTTCAATCTGTATTCAGACACCATCAGTTCTTTTTTTTTTGCAGGATAATGAGGGCTAAGTGACTTGCCTAAGGTCACACAGCTAGTACGTGTCAAGTGTCTGAGGCTGGACCTGAACTTAGGTCCTCCTGAATCCAGGGCAGGTGCTTTATCCACTGTGCCACCTAGCTGCCCCCTACCATCAGTTCTTTCTTTGAAGACGAAGTTCATTTTTCATAAGTCCTTCAGAGTTGTCTTGGATCATTGTATTGCTGAAAATAGCTAAGTTGTTCACAGGAGATCATCCCACAACATTACTGTTACTTTGTATATAGTACATTTCACTTTGCATCAGCTCATGTAAGTTTTTCCAGGTTTTTCTGATAGCATCCTGATCATCATTTTTTATAGCACAATAGTCTTCCATCATTATCATTTCTTCAGCCATTCCTCAGTTGATGGGCATCTCCTCAATTTCTAATTCAACTTTGTCAACAAGCATTTATTATGAGCTTTACTATATGTTAGTCACTATGCTAAGCCATAGGGATATTAAAGAAAATCAGAAAAACAGTCCCTGACCTCAAGGAGCTTATATTTCAATGGGGGAGATAGCATGTAAATAAATAAAGAGATACATACAAACATAGGTAGAGAGTGGATGGAAATTAATTTTGAAGCAGAAAATAGTAGCAGCAGGGGTAGGTGGGGAGGGACCAAGAACAGCCTTCTGTTGAAACTGATATTTCAGATGGATTTTGAAGGAAAACAGAGATTCTAAGAGGTGAAACTGAGGAGGGAGGAAGAACATTCCCCCACATGGGGGGGGGAGATGAAATTTGGAGATAAAAATTCATGTGAAAGGACCAGCAAGGGGTCAGTATGGTTGGGCTATAGAATTGAAGCAAGTATTGTGTAAGAAAACTAGAAAGGTAGGAAGGGACCAGGTTGTGAAAGGGTAAAAGGGAACCACTGAACTTCATGGAATTGGGGGGAGGGGTGACATAATCCAACCAGCATTTTAGCAAAATCACTTTGGCAGCTGAATTGGAGGGTGAATCAGAGAAAGTGGAGACCTGAGGGGAAGCCCATTAAAAGGGTATTGTTAAAAAAAAAAGGCTATTGTATTAGTGCAGCTGAGAAGTATTGAAGGCCTGGCCTAGGGTGATGAGTAAGTGAGCTAAGAGAAGGGAATATACATGAGATATGGAATTAGAAACAACATTTGGCAGCTGTTAGGATATAAGGGGTAAGTGTGAGGAGTCAAAGATGACACTGAAATAGTGAACCTGGGTGACTTGGAAGATGGTAGCATCCTTTACAGTTAGAAGGTAAGTTTGGAAGAGAGATGGGTTTTGGGGAAAAGATAATGATTTGTTGGAGGCAGCTAGATGTCGAAGTGGATAGAGCACAGGCCCTGGAGTCAGGAGTACCTGAGTTCAAATCCGGCCTCAGACACTTAACACTTAACTAGCTGTGTGACCCTGGGCAAGTCACTTAACCCCAGTTGCCTCACTAAAAAAAAAAAAAATAATGATTTGTTTTGGACATGTTGAATTTGAGATGCCTATGGGACATCCAGTTCAGAATGCCCAATAGGGAGCTGGGGATGTGTGATTAGAACTCAGGAGACAGACTATGGCTGGATATAACCATCAGTAGAGAGAAGATAATTGAATTCATGGGAGTTGATGAGATAACCAACTGAGACAGTACAAAGAGAGGAGGCCTCAGGATTGAGCCTTAGGAGAAACCTATGGTTAGTAAAATGGCATAAATGAAGATCCAGAGAATAAGACTGAAAAGAACAGATATAAAGATAGGAGAATCAAAAGAGAAGTAGTGTTATGAAAACTCAGAAAGGTTACAATATATAAGAGGAAAAGGTGATCAACAGTGTCAAAAACTTCAAACAATGAGGTCAAGAAGGATGATGAATAAGACAAAGGCCATAAATTTGGCAATTAAGAGATCACTGGTAATTTGAAGAGAATAGATTTCAATGAATGAGCTCAGAAGCCAAATTTTAAAAGGTTTGGAAGAAAGTGAGAGGAAGAGATATATAGGATAATAGCTAGACCAGAGGGTAGCACCTAATGAGGTTCTCTTTCTTTTTCTTTAATGATGGGGAGATGAGTGTGTGTATATATATATATATATATATATATATATACATATATATATATATATATATATACACACATATATATATATATATATATACACACACACACATACACAAACACACACTTATCTCTATATGTGTGTGTGTACATACACACACACATATACAGAGAGAGATTTAAGATAATTGAGAGTAGGAATGATAGTGGGGGCAATCTGCTGGAGAAGATAACATAAAAAGGCATGAGATCAAGGGTAAATCTATTTATCAGAAATTAGCAATTTATTTAGAAAGAAAGTGATAGGTACAGATTTGATAGAGGGCAGGGTGAAGAGACAGATCCTGAGCATGGGGATGAATAGTTTTGAATGGGGAGATGAAAGGGGAAATCCTAAGAAGTCAAGGGCAGCTTTATGGTTATAGTGCTTGGATAGGGATGGGGGACTATGATTAACCTGGAAAAGATAGGAAAGGGTCAAAAACAAACTTCCTCTCCTTCCAGGTTTTGCCTAGTTAGGCACTGCTGCCCTGCAGAAAAGCAATAGCAGTCCTCCAGTTGTTATAAACAAGTTCCTTCCCCTTTTCACATTTCTGTATTCTATTATTCTTTCCCAACCTGCAGAGGACCTTCCTATTGCCATAGAAGTAGTCACGACCACAGTATATGGTTTTGAAGAGCATTACATCTAGGCCTCAGGCAGTGGAATAATTAACTGCTAATCACTTGTATTACCCACATTACACCTCATGTGTTGTATTGAAAATCCTGAGTATAAAATGAGAATAACACACTTCAATATACAGATCATTCACACAATACCCCTGCAGTTTTACTCCATTGACTAGTTCCAACCATCTTATATTGAGTAATGATGATGATGATGATAATTTGAAGTGGTTTAAGGGTCAGAAATGTAAGTCTAAAAATGATATCTCTATGCTCTGCATTTATTCTACATGAATAACTTTCACATCAAATTTGCTCAATTTACAAATCAAAAATAGATTTTTTTCTGTCAGCACAGCAAGATCAGGCTGGTATCGGAAAATCAAGCACAGCTTGTATATCATCATTCACCGTAAAGGCTCGGAAATCAGAACTGAGCTGCCAATTTTGTTGATGATGCATGAGACAAAATAGAGTACAGCTGGCTCTTCTGTCCCTATACTAGTTCTGCAGTACTGACATTAGTAAGAAATCTGTTTGTTTTTTGTTTCAGGAAATTAAATAGCTATGACTAAAAAGAAGCAGAGAGAACAGATATATATCTGTGTAATAAACAGGTGCCCCCTTCCCCTCCCCCCATTCATTTTGGTGACTATAATCTCATTTTAATTTCATCATTTACAAGGTCCCTGAAGAAAAGAGCATGAAACTTCTTTTAAAAGACCATCCAAAAAAGTCTCTTAATGACAAGAAATTATTATGATGATAATATCATCAAATACTCCTCATAGTTTAAGTTTTCAATGCATGGTATGACAATGCAGCTTTTGCATATGAGTCCCTTCAAAGAAGTGATATAAGAAAATTTCTCCTTAGACTTAATAAGGAGAGTTGCTTTGTCAACTTTTTTTTTTTTTAGGGCAATGAGGGTTAAGTGATTTGCTTAGGGTCACACAGCTAGTAAGTATCAAGTGTCTGAGGTCAAATTTGAACTCAGGTCCTCCTGAATCCAGGGCTAGTGCTCTATCCATTGTACTACCTAGCTGCCCCCTGTTAACTTCTTTTTTAAAGTATACATTCCAGGGGCAGCTAGGTGGCACAGTGGATAAAGCACCGGCCCTGGATTCAGGAGGACCTGAGTTCAAATCCGGCCTCAGGCACGCACTTGACACTTACTAGCTGTGTGACCCTGGGCAAGTCACTTAACCCCCATTGCCCAGCAAAAAAACCCAAAAAAAAAAAAAAGAAAAATAAAGTATACATTCCAAACTCTAGTACCTCGATTATTTGAGCTGGTAGGCTATGTTAACTAAATTATTATTTTTTTTTTTTAGTGAGGCAATTGGGGTTAAGTGACTTGCCCAGGGTCACACAGCTAGTATGTGTTAAGTGTCTGAGGTCACATTTGAATTCAGGTACTCCTGACTCCAGGGCCGGTGCTCTATCCACTGCGCCACCTAGCTGCCCCTATGCTAACTAAATAAAACAGATAACTGCCTAATCTCTCTTTCACTTTGTATTATGAAGAAATAGCAACAGGCATGGAAAAAAGCCTGAAATTTAATAAATTTAATTCTTTTAATCCTTTCTTATTTCAAGATAACTTGGCATCATAATTTGAACTGATGGGATGGAGAGTTTGCGAAAGGGCAGCTTTTTGAAAAGTGGCCATTGATAATAGTCAATGTCCTCCTGATTATATACCTTTCTTTCCCCATCTTTCTATTGTATTTGACACTGCTGACCACACTCTTCTGACTTCTTTCTCCTCTCTGGATTTTTCCAGTGCTACTTCTACTGGTTTTCCTCCTACTCGTGTTGCCACCTCTCAGTCTTTTTTTCTTGGTTCATCATCTGTATCATACTCCCTAAATGCGAGTGGTTGGCAAAGCTCTGTCCTGGGCTCTCTTTTCTACTCTCTGCATATTCTCTCTCCCATGAGTTTAATTATATTTAAACACATAAACCAACAGATCTTTATATCTACTTTAGCTTATGAGCTTTAGTCCTTAATCACCAATTGTCTATTATATATTTCAAACTCGATATTCTGGAAGCATCTCAGACTCAACATGTCCAGAACTCATTATCTTTTCCCTCAAACCCACTTCTCTTCTAAACTTCCCCATTTCTGTTGAAGGAAACACCATTCTTCTAGTCTCCCAGATCCCTAATTTCAGTATTATCCTCTATTCCTCACTCTCTCTCATCCCACATATCCAATCGGCTGCCTCTTGTCATTTATACCTTTACATCTCTTGTATCTGATCCCTTGTTTCCATTCACAGGTGTTCAGTCCTTTATCACATTTTGTTTATATTTTTGCAATAGCCTCCTTGTCAATCTCCCTACCTCAATTCTCTTCCCACTCTAGTCTATTCTTCTATATTGCTGTCAAAGTGATTTTCCTTAAGTGTAGATCTGACCGTGTTGCTCCTCTTCTCAATAAATTCGAGTAGCTTCCTATTGCCTCTAGGATAAAATATAAACTTTTATCTTAAGCTTTTAAAGTCTCTCACTTGGACCCAATCTCTTTCTAGTCTTATTGTATCCATTCATCCCAACATTGAAATACAGCTAAACTGGCCTGTTATTGGTTCCTTGACACATGACATTCCATTTCCCATTTTCCCTCCTTTTTATTGGCTATTCCCCAAGCCTGCAAACCACTCCTTCCTCACCTCTGCTTCACAGAATGAATTAGGCATCAAAGTGGCACAGTGGCTAGAGAGTTGGACCTGGAATCAGGAAATTTTGAGTTTAAATCTGGCCTTAGACAACAGTTACTAGCTGTGTAATCATGGACAAGTCACTCAGCCTTTGTCTGTCTCTGTTTCTTCATTTGTAAAAATGGGGATAATAATAGTATCTACCACACAGGACTATTTTGCTGATGAGATAAACTCTGTAAAGACCTTTGCAAACTACTATTATTATTATCAAATTTTAGCTACTATTAGCATTGCTTTTTTTTTCTTTCAAGACAAAGTTTATGCACTAGCTTCTATTTGAAGACTTTCCTGATTCCTTTAACCCCTAGTCTTTCCTCCCAACATATATTTAACTTCTTTCATTTATTTGTATGTCTTCTCTTTATGTCTTCTATATAATTATATGTATATTTGCTGTCTTTCACATTGAAACATAAACTACTTGAGGGCAGAGATTGTTTCATTCTTTGTATTTGTATTCCTTGTGCCTAGCATGTAACAGGTGTTTTATGTATCCTTGTTGATTGATTGATTTTTGAGCATCATCATATTTCCATGAGGAAAATTGATATGGAAAAGTGTCAAATTGAAATGACATGATGCCAAATTCTAAATCCATTGTAAATTTGGTGGTTCTGGAGCATGCTCATGATTTGGAACTCAAATAAGAATTAAAGACTTAGGGTAAAACACAAGGGTACTACCACCTGAACTCCTTTTATTAGCTTTTATTATTTTAATACTGAATTCTTGTTCTTCTCTCCTAAACTCAGCATGATTATCCTTCATCTAATAATAGAGCTCTGGTTGTAGTTCTGCGATTCACGAGAAATGAAATCTGTTACTCCTGCTGGGATCAAAACACAGTTGTCAGTAAGTGTGGGCAGCTTTGGGTGAAGAGCTTTTCAAATGAAAGGAATGGAAGCTAAATACTGAGCCTGAGCATATTGGAGTGTCAATATGGGTTTAAGAATGATCATTATAACATCAATGATATTTGTGGCGACTTCAGTGAGAAACTGCTCTGTAATGTGTTTAGGACTCTTAGATGTGAAGGTATAGTCTATGGTGTAACCAACTCATTGATCACGACAGACTAGTATGAAAGGAGAAAAGCCATCTGAGCTTAGGACTGCATCTCAAATCAGTATAAGGTCCCACTTTCATTGCCTTAGCAAGCTGGGCCCAGTCATATCCAGAGTACTACTGGAATGACTATTTCCTAATATATCTAGGTATCTTTTTTTCCTAAGAATTTATCGATTTAGTGCATTCAACCTATTTTAAATAAAGATAAATAGCCTTATTTCATTCAATCCTTGAACAAATATCACAACTAATCAATCGTTCAATTATCATTTATTAAACACCTACTATGTGCCAACAAACACTGTGCTAAGTGCTAAGGATATGAAGACAGAAATGAAACTGTACTTGTCCTCAAGGAACTAAAATTCTATTGGAAGAGGCAACATATACATATATATCCAATCTGTATCCTATATATCTTCAATCTATATCCTATCATCCATCCATCTATCTATCTATCTATCTATCTATCTATCTATCTATCTATCTATCTGTCTGTCTGTCTGTCTGTCTGTCTGTCTGTCTGTCTGTCTGTCTGTCTGTCTGTCTGTCTATCTATCTATCTATCTATCTATCTATCTATCTATCTATCTATCTATCTATCATCTGTCATCTCTCCCCCAAATAAATATAGAGTAATTTTTTGAGAGGGAGAATGAATTGTTTAAGTCTGGAGTTTCTAAGTCTAGTACAATAAAAAAGGAATTCATTAGAAATAAGATATTTAAAAGGAATAGGAGGAAATGTTGTGTTTTTTCTTTTAAAGAGAAAAGGAAGATAAACATTTAAATAATGAACATATGACTATATTCATAAAGCTGAAAATATTTGGAATGTTAATCTATGAGAGTACTCATGAGATGAAATGTTTCCAGTCATTGGGGAGCTCACCTCTGATGGTTATATATGTATATAGATACTCAGGGAATGACACATAGTATGCCTATGTATGTATACACAGGATTAACCCCAAGCAAAATTATGAAATTGTTTTTGTCCTAGGTGCATCTTCCTTTTGAATAAATAACTTCCTCTCCCCACCTCCCTGTTAAAATTAAATTTGCTACTACTCCATCTTTTTAGCACCTTCCCCAAGATGCCTTGGCTGGCTGTTCTATTTTCTAAGTATGAAGTCTGTCCTCCCAGGTCCAGGCCCAGTCCCCCTCCTGATGTCCATTGCAGGGCTGTTGAGAACAATCTTGAGTATTCTAGTTAGTGCTATAAGCTGCCCCAGGGGTTACCCAGAGTTTGTTATTACTGTTATTTTTATGCCCTACTTGCCAATCTGATTAAAACTTGCCAGTCTTATATTTCTGTGTAGGATCTAAAGAAATAGAGGATAATACTAAGATTATGAATCTGGAGACGAGAAGAGTGACATTGCCTTCAACAGAAATGGGAGAGATTAGAAGAGGAGAGGGTCTGGAGGAAATAGACTGAGTTTTGGACATGTTGAGTTTGAGATGCTCCCAGAACATCCAGATTGAAATGTAAAATAGAAAAGTGGTGATACAGGGCTAAAGTTCAAAAGATTGGGTAGATATAAAGATCTGTGGGTTATATGCATGGCTACGAATCACATGGAATTAGAAGATATTTGGGGGTGGGAGCCTGCCTGTGTGGAAGGAATATATACATGATCAAAAATCCATCTAAATAGTAGCAGAAGTATTATTATATCTCCAACCTTTCTAACCTTACTTCACACAACTCTCTATGCTTCAGTCAAACTGGATTACTTGCTGTTTTTCTGTCTCATCCTCATTTCACTTGGCCACCTCCCAGCACTCAGCCATCCTCCATGCATGGACATCCTTTACAACTCAGCCTGTGGAAATACTTCCCTTTCTGCAAAACCCAGCTCAGGTGCTACCTCCTCCAGAAAGTCTTTTTTTGATCCTGTGTCTAGAAATGATGCTTCCCTCCTTGAATCCCTGTATCCTCAGGAGTTGGATATTAGAAGCACTTAATAAATACAATTCTCATGTTGACTGGAAGAGGAAAAATATGCTTCACAAATGAATGCAGGTGCCATTATTTCTTCTTAGCTATCTACTGAGGGGGAGGCACATGAGATATTTGCCACAAGGAAACTGCAAGACCAGCGGAAAATTCTGTCTTTCATATACATTGCTCTCAACTTGTTAACCATCTGCAGAAATGCTGATCAATGGCCTGCTGTTCAAGAAATTCACTATCAACTAAGGAAAACTTAGACAATCCTTTGTAAACCAGAAAATAAGAAATAAGGAAAAGTTGAAGACTAACCTCTGAACACTTAATCCCTTCTTTTGAATGGGTTTCTTTGCTGAATGGTAGGGTTTATGATCCTGTACCCATTTGGTCCTTTTTTGGTATCCTGGAAAGAGGACTAGATTTTTATCACAGAGGACTTGGCTTCACCTCTCACCTCTGCCACTCACTACTTGTGTGGACTTTGGAAAGTCACTTAAACTCTATAGAATTGTTTTATATGCCCTTTTGACTTCAAATTGGAGGTGTTTTGAGGTGGCTCTGGGTTCTTGAAAGCTCTCCTGATGGAGTGCAAATTCATTCTGGTTTTACCAAAATCAAAAAGTTTTCAGTATAGGTCCATGGATTACAGTGTATTAGTTGTCCCAACACCAGCCTAGCTAAATTCAGAACTGTTCATCACTATGAGGCTAGTTACCAGGTGATGAATACTTTTGGATCACAACCATTCATGAAACCATCTATTAAAGAATCTTCTTGTAGATAGAATTCTTGCTAATGGTGTTAGACTAGATGACCTCTCAAGTCCCTACTAATGCTGAGATTTCATGAATCTACAAGAAAGAAAGAAGGAAGGAAGGAAGGAAAGAAAGGAAAGAAAGAAAGGAAAGAAAGAAAGAAAGAAAGAAAGAAAGAAAGAAAGAAAGAAAGGAAGGAAGGAAGGAAGGAAGGAAGGAAGGAAGGAAGGAAGGAAGGAAGGAAGGAAGGAAGGAAGGAAGAAAGAAAGAAAGAAAGAAAGAAAGAAAGAAAGAAAGAAAGAAAGAAAGAAAGAAAGAAAGAAAGAAAGAAAGAAAGAAAGAAAGGAAGAAAGAAAGAAAGAAAGAAAGAAAGAAAGAAAGGAAGAAAGGAAGAAAGGAAGAAAGGAAGAAAGGAAGAAAGGAAGAAAGGAAGAAAGGAAGAAAGAAAGGTGCTGTGATATACTTTGTTAGGAGAGCAAGCACTATTGAAATCATTGATCCTTGCAGTATTGAATCCTTGAAGTAAGGATTAAGTTCACATTGAAGCAATCCTTGAAGTAAACATTAAGAGTTAGCATGGTGTAACAGGGGCAGGTAGGTAGTCCAGTGGATTGAGTGCTGGATTTAGAATTAGGAAGATTCATCTTCCTGAGTTCAAATCTGGCCTCAGAAACTTACTAGTTGTATGATCCTGGGCAACTCACTTAACCCTGTTTGCTTCAGTTTCCTCATTTATAAAATGAGCTGCAGAAGGAATAGCAAACTGCTCCAGGATCTTTGCCAAGAAAACCCCAAATGGGGTCATGGAAGAGTCAGACTGAAAATGATAGAACAACAAAAATGGTCTACTGGAAAGCATACTGAACTTAGAGTCAGATGGACCTGGTTTCAAGTCCAGGCATTCTGGTATTTCTCATTGAGGAATGACCATGGGCATGTCATTTAATTTCTGAGAGCTTCATTTTCCTTCTTTGCAAAGTGCTTATAATAATACTAGTTTTACTGATCTCATAGGCTTGTTGGGAAGAAAACAAGTGCTATACAAATATGAGCTATAATTATTCTCTTCCATCTAACTCTGTTAGCTTTTTCATGTAGAAAGCTATAGGTCCTAACCTGGGTTGTACCTTTCCTAAATAACCTTGCTTTTAGAATTCTCAGAATCTTAGGACTTTTTCCTGGTAAGTTTATAGATTGGAAGGTTGCTGAGCTTTGTTTATACTATAACTTCAATGATATTTTCCAATATGAATTTTCAATCACCAAAAAAGTACTGTACAGGAGATGGCAAATATTTGTGCTCATTCCTTTGAAGCCTCAACTGGGCTGGCATCACTATCTAAATATAGATCAGGATTAACTGAGTAATAAGTCAAGAGTACACAGCAGTTTCTCTAATAATTCCTTCAATACAGTAACTGTACTGTGGTCTTTTCAAAGGATTTAACCTTAGGTAGACAGAAACTTCTGGAGGTATTGGAAAATGTCCACATTCTAAAACATTTACTGTATTTAGAAATTGTAGGATGCCCTAAAATATCAGAGGGAATTAAAAATCATAGATTTCATATATTTGCAGTCTCCAATTTCACAATTTCAGCATAATTATCTTTGCATTTGCTTCAAGGACCGTGTTACTTTAGGGTATGTTTTTAAGCTGATCTAGAACTAGAATCTTCTTCATTATAATAATAAAAAAAACCTTACTTCTGAAGTAGAGCTTGGGTTGGTTATCTAAATTTGGAAACAATGAAAAGTAGGGAAGAATAGAATTGGAAGTTTGAAAAAGTAGAAATGTAACAAAGAGATACGTGAAAAATTTTTTTGGCAAGTCTTTTTTAGATGTACAAGATATGGAAGAACAATATTTCAGTAAAATAGGATAGGAGAAAATACTTCAATAGGAATTCAGAATAAGGAATGAACTTAACATAAAATGAAGTTACCTACCTATCCATCTTTCTGTGACAGCTGGGGGAGGTGGGGACAGTGAATGAAACAGTAGACCTATATAGACAAGAAGACCTGAGTTCAGGTTCTATCTCAAACACTAGCCATATGACTAGGCAAATCATTTAACCTCCATTTGCCTCAATTTCCTTAACTCTAATAATGGTACCTATCTCACAAGGTTGTTGTATGGAAGAAATTAGATATTTGTAAAGTGCCTGACGCATGGTAAGCTCTTAATAAATGCTTCCTTCCTTCTACATCTCTTATTCCTTTTATAGCCAAACTCCTAGAAAAAGTTGCTGGTACTCATTGCCTTTACTTCCTTTTCTCCCATTAATTTTCAGCCCTTAGGAACCTACTTTCTAACCACTATGTTTCTTTCTTTCTTTTGGGGTAGCCATTGGGGTTAAGTGACTTGCCCAGAGTCACACAGCTAATAAGTATCAAGTGTCTTAGGTCAAATTTGAACTCAGGTACTCCTGACTCCAGGAGTGGTGCTCTATCCACTGTGCCACCTAGCTGCCCCATACCAACTACTATGTTTCAATAGTAAATTAACTTAATCTGTTTATTTTAGTTTATCATCCAACTTGACCATCATGCAGCTTTTGAAGGATGACCATACCCTCTTTCTATGTACTTTCTCCTTCTCTGGATTCCTTGGAATTTCTCTTTTCAGGTTGTCCTTCTACCTGTCAGACTGCTCCTCAGTTTCTCTTGAATGCCATTTCCACATCTCCAACTGCCTAATCTACCTCTCCATCTGGATATCCTGTTGGCTACTCTGCATGGTGTAGTGAAAAGAATGATAGTTTTGGATTACAAAGATTCTCAAATTCTCATTCTGCCATTTAGTACTGGTGTGCAATCAGTTAAGTTACCTAAGCTTTCCTAAATGTATTCTATTTACCATTTCCAAGCCTTTGTACAGGCTGTCCCCCATGGATGGAATGTACTTTCTTCTCACCTCTTTCACAATCTTTATCTTTCTTCCAGACTCATCTCATGCCATTCTCAGTCTTTCTTGTATCTGAAAGTTTATCTTGAAGTTACTTTGTATTTATATATCTTGGTACATATTTCCTCCCAAAAAACCAAAAACTTGAGAGGAGGACTCTTGTTTTGCCCTTGTATCCCCCAGTGGCTATACAGTGCCTTGTGCATAGTAGTCAATCAGTAAGTCATTAAATATTTATTGAGTGACTACTATGTGTCAGGCACTACTAAGCACTAGGAATACAAAGAAAGGTTAAAAAATACAAAAAGCAAAAAACAAACATTCCCTGATCTCAATGACTTCATAATCTTATTAGGGAGACAACATGCAAACAACTATTTTCTCTCGATCTCTGTCTCCCTTCCTTCTCTCCCCCCCCCCCCCCAGAGAGTAGATAAGCTAGAAAGAAGAATCAGAAGAGGGTGCCTAATAGTGTCAAATCAGTAAATCAGCATTTATTAAGTGCCTACTATGTGCCAACCACTGAAGCTTCAAAGAGGTCAAGAAGGATGAGGATTGAGTAAACTTCATCAGTTTTGGCAGTTATGCAACAAGGAAGACATTGTTTTTCTTGGAAATTCGGTCCCTTGATACTGAACAAGTCTAAGATGCTGAAATAGAATACCATAAGAAGAAAAAAACAGAAGAAAAGGAAAAAAAATTTGTGTAACAATGTGGCCTCCAGGAATAGAACATACTTGAAAGTTATTAGTAGGTCCTGATAAGTGTTTGTTGAACTGAATATTGAATCGAAATACAAAAATGCTCAGGATTTGGGGAAGTAAGAGGCTGTGATAAACTTGAAAAGGGAAGTATATTCATTAGCTATTTGAGCTTTTGTGACTGTCTAAGGCAAAAGCTTTTTGGCCCCACATTTCTTTCTGTATTATGTTTTCATATCTTTGGAGAAAGTGTCAGAATTCGGCAAGGGTTGGCACTGACTCATCATTGTGAGATATACATAATCAGAAGACTCTAATGAAATGACTCGGAGTAACACATTTATGGGTAGACAATTAAGTGGCCATTATATGGAAAGTGGAAACAGAGTGAAAACAATAGAAGAAATGGTCAGCTTTAAAACATCACTAACTACAATTGTTTGCACCTTCTTAAAAATTCTCTATGGAAATGTTTATCTATGGTCCTGTCAACGGGCCTTAAGATCACAGTTATTTCTCTCATTGGATATTTGTAAATTATCTGGTTGAATTAATTAATTCCTTTCTGGGGAATCAGTGAAACAAAATGGATTCTTAGGAGATTTAAGGTCTCTCAAGTCAATGTGCCCCTTTCACTCATTTAATGTTTGAATCTACATTAATTTGATTAGCTATTCTTTTCAAAAGGATTGAGATATAAGGAATCAACCCATTTAAGTCACTTTTAGGCCCCTCAGACACTTCTTTCTAATCTTTGAAATCTGTTCAGTTAGGTATTTCAATATATCTCTATGACCACTTGTCAGGAAAGTTTTAAAGTAAACTCTTGTTCATTTATTTATTGTACTAGATAACTTCTGAAGTCCCTTTTTCCAACTCCGATGTTCTATGATTCTGTGAATTTATTAATTAATTTATTTGTTGGAGGGGGACCAAAGAGGGACAGGAGGGAAGGCATGTTCTTTAGCTTGCATAGATACTTTTTTTGGGGGGTGAGGCAATTGGAGTTAAGTGACTTGCCCAGGGTCACACAGCTAGTAAGTGTCAAGGGTCTGAGGCCAAATTTGAATTCAGGTCCTCCTGAATCCAGGGCTGGTGCTCTATCCACTGCTCCACCTAGCTGCCCCTTGCATAGATACTTGCTGGAATAATTGTAAAATTAGATGTCATGATGGGAAGAAGGAGTAGTGTGGGAAAGGTGGGACAGAATTTCTGAAGGAACAGTATCAGATAAACTTAATCAGGTTGTTGTGGACACTAGGGGTTAGGAGATCAGCCAAGTCCTGAAAAGAATAAAAGAAGGAAGGCTCAATGTTTGGGGAATGGGGTATAAACTATTCTACCACAGATTTAAAGCTTCAGGGGCCCTCAGGGGCCAGCTAGTTAAAGCCGCTCCTTTTACAGTGAAGAAACTGAGGCCCAGCAAAGTTGTAACTTGTCCTATGTCACATGGGCAGTATATGACATATCTATCTGTAATTTTAAACTCAAATCCACTGACTCCAAACAACGTAGTTTTTTCACTGTTCTTAGAAGGATCCTTTGACCTCTTAAGACTAACGTAAATCAAGTTATACCCGAAATCATCAAATAAACATAATCTGAAACTGGGATTTTGGCGATTTTAATCTTTTTTGGGGGAAAGGGACACCTTTGTGATGGTGATGAAGCCTACGGAATGGATCTCAGAATAATTTAAAAAAAACTAATCGAAGGAAATACCAAATTTCAGGTAGAAATTTAGTAAAAACAACGATAGAGCCCCCAAATCTATCCACAGGGCCCCTTTTAAGAACGTTTGTATCACTCCGTCCCCATCCACGGCTCCTGTGGCCCAAAGCAATGTGCTTTTTGTACCCCCCCCCCCCCATTTATAAGTGTTTGTGCCACTGCACTCACAATACACTTCAAAAACTTTAAAATATGCTAAATGCAAAAAAAAAAATCCAGGACTTTAGTGGGTGCAGTTTTAAACTGGAATTTAATAAACAACCGCCTTCCCCCTCTTAAAAAAAAAAAAACTTGATGTGAGTTTGGCAGGAACATCCGAAGCTTTGCAAAAATAAACTGGGATGGGAACACAGGGTAGGCTCCCAAGCCTCGTTCCCCTCTCCAGGGCCTCCGGGTCAGGCCCTTAGAGCTCGAGGTTCCACACTGTTTGCCGCGCCCCAGAATGGAATGAAGTCGGGGTGGTTAGTTCCTTTCTTAGCTGGGTGGGAGTGTGGGGGTGTGGAAAGGGGAAGCCCTGGGGCAGAGGGGAAGGGAGGTGGGGAGGGGTGGAGCGGGGTAGCAAGTTTATTGTTTCCTTTCACCTTCCCCGCCCCCCCCCCCCACTCCTCCTCCTCCTCCTCCTCCTCCTCCTCCTCCTCCTCCTCCTCTACTCCCCCGGCGTCGGGGGGAGGGGGGGGGAAGACGGCGCGCGCCGGGTCCCAGCTATTTATAGCTGTCGCCGCCGCTGCCGCCGCCGCCGCCGCGCGCACGTCACGGAGCCTCGCGCCGCTGACGGGGCCGCTGACGCTTTTGGCTGGTGAGGCCGGAGCTGCTGCGGGGCTGCGCGTTGGGCGGCGGCGGCGGCTACAATGGGGCTTCTGTGTGTGTATGCAGCTGCCGCCGCCGCCGCCGCCGCCTCCCGCGGGGACCCGGGGAGGGAAAGTAGGAGGAGCAGCCCCACCCGTCCCCTTCTCCTTTCTCCCCCCCCCATCCCCCAGCCAAGATCCCCTCCCCTCCTCCAAAAGTAACAGGCGTGGAAGCGAGTGGCCGCAAGCCTCCCCGCCCATCCCGCCCCCTGCCTTGGCCTTTTTTGCCTTTGTTTCTTTCTGGTCTGTTTTAAGATAAGCCCCCTCTTCTCCCCTAGACCCCCATCCCACTCCGTCTCTTTCATTATTACCTCCACCTTCGCTTCACTTTCCCCACACCTTCCTCCGCTCACTCCCCTTACAGCGAAGAGAGAAGGGGAATCCCGGCCTACTTCCTTTTCCGGATGGGGGCGACCTCTTTGTGCGAACCAGGGAGCGTGACCCGCACATCTGGCGCACATCTGGGGATGCGGCTGCGAGAGGGAGCGAGGCGGCGGCGGCGGCGGCGGCGGAGGAAACGACCGAGCATCGGGGCGGGTGGGAGGCCCTGGCAGGTAATGTATCTTGGGGGGGGGTAGAGGGAGGAGTGGGAAAAGTGGGTATCGTAGATGGTGAGGGCAGCCCCCATTCCCTTCCCCCCCCATTTGAACCCGCCTTCCGCCACTGGTGTGAAGAGAGAAAGAAACTTCTCTTCCGCGACTGAATTTAGTCTCCTCCAGAGAGGAAAAGATTACAGATCTTCCTGCTGCTGTCCTCCCCCAGCCACTCCTTCCCCTCCTCCAATTTAGTCCCCTCCCCCCCCCCCCCCCAGCAAGTGGAGGATGCAACCGCTTCCCATCCCTTGTTAAGGTTGTCTGAGCCCCCCTGCAGGAGGAGGGGCTTGCGAGGACTTTAGGGACTCTCCCGATGCGGAGACCGGCTCTGAACAATCCTGTTGAGTCGGCAGGAGGGGGAGCTTTTTTGGTGCCTGCACACATGGCAGGCAGGCAGGGGACTTGCTGTGCCTTCTAGGAAATTGCAATCGATTTGTAAAGCAGTTTCGCTAATTGGGAGTTCAAAATTAAACTTTAATAAAGCGTTTGTCTCGTCTTCTCTAATTGTGAAAGCTTCCATCCGTCCTGGTAGGCAGACTACATGTCTAGAGTTAATGGCGTTAAGCAAGGTTCTCTCTCCTCTCTCCCTCCCACCCCCAGTACAATTCAGTCAGTAGTCTTCTGCACAGCTGGATTTCCGTTGGGTGCAGATGTTGCTAATGGCAGCTTAAGCACGGATGGGCAGATAACATACGGAATGCAACATGTTGCCATATGGTCCCTTTAGCCTTTCACCTCCAAGAGGATCAATCAAATATATTCTAGGAAAAATGTAATGACTCTCTGAGCGGCAAGATGAATTGCTTGGTACGATTTATATCCCTTGACCTGATACTTTATAACAACAGGACTATAGGATCTCAGTTTTTGTAGTGTAAATTGACTAAAAATATTGTAACATCTATTTAGATCTGAAGATCTTGACAGCTGTCAGATATGTCCTGGGGACCCTTCTTCCAGCACCACACTCACAACACCTGGGGACCATGCAAACTTCACTAAAATTATTAACTCAGAAACTTCTATTGAAACCACCAAATACTGTACAAAGGTGTACTGAGAAACACGAACATAGATTTCCAGCAACTCTGATACAGTTGTACAGAGTAAGATACTTAACATTGTGAGGACCAGAGGGAAAGAAAGGACATTGAGTTCTTGGCAACAACATACTTCTGAGCTCAATGTTAAAGCTTTACTAATAAAAATATAATCTCAGGGTACTTTAAAATCCCCCTAATTATGTAATTTAGCCTTTTTTAAAATAGTTTAGGCTTTTTTCTGACTTAAGTATGCATGATAAAACCTTTTTAAGTTTTCAGAAATTAAATATGCCTAAAAAGCAATCACTACAGAAATGTGTATACATAATATATTCAGATTGTACAATTATTTTAAAAACATATTCTCTCATGTGAAATACCTTTGATTAACAGTAACTTCAAACCATGTCATAGGCTGGTGGTTTGTTTTTCCCCAGAATCTGTGACAGCTTATTGAGGTCACTTCTCCAGACTCTAATGGAATGATTCTGTAACACTTCACAGGAATTATTTATAAATATTCTGAAGACCTGGAATAATAGTTGAACTCATCACCATTAAGTTCAAAAGGTGTAATAAAGAGGATCATCCTTCACTTTTCCTTTAACAGTGAAGGCAGACAACTGAAGAAAATAGTCAATTAATAGTTGAAAAAACTATACATAAATTGTTATTTTGGTATATCAGTATTTTTTTGTTGCTGGTAGGAAAGAGTTCATTGGTCAGAGTTGCAATTTTATTTTTTTTCTTAAATTCTGTCTTACATCAACATTAAACTTAATGAGTTGATGTGGACTATTAGAATTTTGTAATTTAAAACATGGTACTGAAGTGATCATGCTTAAAATAAATGCATATGAAGTGTTTCAGAAAATGTCAATACTTAACATTGAAAGTTTTAGATAATGTGAAAAGTTGTTTTTATCTTTTTTCATATGGCCCAGTAATTTAATATGGTATAACTCCAATTAATTTTTCAAATTTAGAATGTAAGGGCCTTATGTGGAAGCATATGAAAGTAAAATTAAAATGAATAAAAATGAAAATAGATTACAATTAATGCATCTTTTTAAAAAGAGAAGTTAAAGGGGTAAAATACCCTTTCAATATTGTATTGTCACAAGATGGTAGCATTAAATTTTTTAAATTTAGAATAGTGTGCATAGCAAAATATTTTTTCAATGTTGTCAATAATGATTCCATCTCTCTGATTTCTGAGTAGGTAGCAAGTGTTAAAATTATTTTGCTTTAATCAATTACATATAACCCTTCTAAAACTGTTATTGTCATAAAATATATTGAAATCCTTTGTTAAGCCCAGTGTTTATTAATGTACAATTCCATTCAAAATGCAGGCAGAAGATTCCTTCCTGCTGTGTGCTTCACTTCAAAATCCAGATCTATCAGTAAATAACAACCCAAACCCAGCTGCAAACCTGTTTGCTTTTTCTCTAGTTACATACAACATTGCATAAATTTCATGAATAATTTCAGGTCATTGGTAGAAGGTGTAAAGCTTTCTACAGAAAGCTAACTGTATATGTGTGACACATAATACATAGACAGTACTCAGTGCTAATCACAGGCAGCAAATTCCTTGTTTTTTTTAAATAAAAATCATAATTCCTATTTGTTTTAAATAAAACATTTATCTATTTGACCCCAATAGAGGAAAAGAACTGGAGTTATTCTGTCATGTCATCTGTGAAGGAATCACATTTTATCTCCTAATATCCTAATAGCTTTTATTCCACATCCTTCCTGTAGTACAACTCCCATATTGGTTTCTGAAAATCATTTTGGATATTGGGGCTTTTGATCATTGATTTATGACAGCCATGTATTTGTATGTTGTCTTTTTCTGCTGACTTGAAGACTTTTTAAAAAATTAAATTAAAAAACATTAATAAAGATCTGGAAGGTTTACTTCATTTGGAAGGCAGGAAGATCTGAAAGAATTTGAACACAATTTGGATTTCCCACCCTGTAATTCATTATTTTAATTGCAATGCTGGCACAGCTGCTTGCCTCTTTTGTCCCACCCTGGTATCTATGTGATCTTCTTATCTTATCTGTCAGTATGTCAATGTCTATTATATAGAGTATGCCTTCTCTATATACATACACAAATTGTCCATAGCATAAATCTAATCCTTGCTTGGCTTATGATCTAATAGGTGGCATGCTATTGACATAAACATAAGGCCTCTGTTGAAACTATTTTAATTTTCATGGGGGTGAAAAGGATGTCCCAGTGACTGATAGTAGAATGATAGTTATACTAATCTTCCTTTTTTTCCCCTGAACTTGAAATATCCTATCATTGTGTGAGTAGCTAAAAAGCTTGTTCCTCATTGTTTTCACAGCATCTTATTTTTTAAAAATAAGAACCACTGTTAACTACAAATATTTCTCCTGTTAAGCAGCAAGATGCTCTATTTGCAATTTTCTGTTTATCTTGTTAGCATGATTACCATATAAAAATCACATAAAAATTCTACCTTGCTTTTAAATACTTTAATTTAGGATTGACAGTGACTTGTTTAATTAAACATGTACTTTCTTTTGATGTTCCTGTATTTAGAAATTGAAATATAGTATTTCACTACCTTTATAAGATTGTGTTTGCATTTATTTAATTTAGAATTCTTTTTAAAAGCATGTAGCCTTGAATGTTTGTTCTACATTTTTTTTTCCACATCATTACTCTGGTACTGCTTGATGTAACTTGATTAGCTCCCTCCCCAGTCATGATTGGTAATTAAAATAGGCATTAAAATTAGTCACTTAGCAATTTTGCTGTTCAATTGGCAATTAAATTACTTAATTGCAATTAAAGTCCTAATTTTAATTGGCAAAATGATAGATGTAGATTTAAGATAATATGTATAAATACTTTAATAAGTGTCTATATAAGGATTACTTAATTACTCAACTTCAAGTTTATGCTGTTAACTTTAGAACTTTTAAGTGAGCAATGAAATTTATATTACATCTATTCAAAGGATATGGTAATTAGATTTATTACTTATCACTATAAGGGTCTTTGCTATAAGTTACTTTTGTAGCGTGAAAATTGTAGGCTTCATAATCACAGAATCATGAAGGGAAGTATATATATCTTTATCTATATATTTGTATATAGATATATACCTCTGTCATAGATGTCTATATCTATATACTCTTATCATGGTAACAGTACTTTGCCACATATTTATATTAAATTGAGGCATTTTCCTCCTAAATAGGCCCTAGAAGACTCAACAATTGTTTTTTTTAAAATCATGTTAGGTTGGATCAGAAATTAAACATGAATTTAGCCATGCAAACACTGTTGCAAAATGTATTTATTTCACCTTTCTTGATGAATGCTGTATAGTACAGACAGAATTGTAAACATCATTAGTTACTTCCAGAATTCCAAGTCACTTTGAAGTATTTTTGGCATATAGTGGCTCATTTGCAAGAGCATTATATAGAGTTAAAAAACAAAACAACAACCACCTTTCCCTGTTTTAATGAGGCAATTGTTTACTGAATATTAACAAAGAAATCTGAAACCAAGGTCACTATTCTTTGGGTTAAAAGATTTCATAAATTAAAAAATATTAAACTTCAATTAAATTTTACTTTGTCTTGCTATATGTGTGTATGACTCAAAAGTTGTAATTTTTAGCAGATAGAATTTTAAAATGAGATTAAAAGAATTTCATCACATTTTCAATTTTACATTCTTAGTTTTTAAAATGGATACATCTAGAAGAAAAATGTTTTCTTCAGCACAGCCTCTCTTTACATATATCTGTGTTGCAAATCAAAGTAAGAAAGCTTTGTTTAATTTTAAAGGATAAATTTTAGGTAGAAATGTGCTGGGAAGTGTATTAGACTTTTAAAAATGTAAATAAAAATCAACCAAGCAGTTGATTTGTATGGAAAAGGAACAAAATATACAACTGGATTATATGAAGTGGCAGAAAAACAGTCTTAAAAGGGTAAATGCAATAGCTCTCTCCCCACCCCCACCAAGCCTGTTCAGAGTTTGTGAAAGTTCAATTTGCCCTACTCCTAATATAAAGCTCACTCCAGACCAACTATTTCCATTGGTACCTAGTTGTCAATATCCATTTTAAAGTACACATCATGTTTGAAATTGACACCTGGGGAAGATGCTTTACAATTCATTTATTCTTAAGACATAACGATTGCATTTTTCATTCTGTTCTGTTAAGATGTTTTGTGTAGTAGTTCCTATGTTGTATTTGTGGATCATATAGAAATCCCCAAAGACCCCTTTAGCATGCATTGAAAAAGAAAATCTTTAGGATTTAATTCTTTGCTTTCTGGATTAAAGAAAGGTTTGTATTTTAATAAGTTCAATGTTTAAATGTGCATAAAATAAAATATATATATATATCTGTAAGTGCATATGTGATCTATAGCCATTCTTTCCCTTTTAAAATAAAATTTTATAGTTTTATTTACATGCCATATGTTCTGTTTTAACATGTGGTCAAGAATATAGAGGATAATACAGGAAAGTCATCTTCCTGTATTTTTTTTCCTGAAAAGTATTCTTGAAAAGGTAATAGTAATTTTGCAGTGTGTTTCCAATTAATTTCAAAAGAAGAGTCTTTAGTTGACTTAAGTATACAGACAACTCATCTTCATTAAGTTATTTTATTCTGAAATTCTTTGACTTAGCAATATTTAAGTAAACAGAATTTGAGAATGACTTGATGAATTTCTCATTTTCATGTGTCAGTTTAAAGGTAAGTCTGATGCTGGACTCAAAATTGTCATTTTTAATTGAATGAGTCAGAATACTTTGTGATGTTTATGTTCAATAGTCATGAAGGGCTGCAGTCATTTAAATGCAGTAGTTCAGTTCCATTTAGCCTAAAGCATCGTTTTAACATTTTCTAAAAGGTTGTTCAATCCTGCATTTTGACTCCATTATATATGTGTAATTAAACCTCTACACACAAAAGCATTCTTATGTACCAGCAAATACATCCACAGGAATCCTCTTCTAAACTGTAATTTATTTAAACATGTAATCATAGGATTTTAAAACATGCTTTCATTTTTCCAAACTATATGCCAATTTGAACTGCTTGGTGATAAAATGAGTTTATTACCAGCTAGCATTTACCAAATACACGGTGAACTAAACATGAACAGGATTGGGAAATGCATTGTAAATCCAATTCCTTGTATATCAGACTCTGCCCCCTCTATAGAAAGAGGACTCTAATATGGGTAGGTGTTTATGAATTTCCGGTTTTGAGCAGCACTGAAGTTATATGTATTTGGGCCTGGTATAAACCCTTCAGTTTTTTGTAGCTTTTAATACTTTAAAAAAAAAAAGTTTGTGGAGTCAGGCCCCCTACTGACAGGATCAGTCAATTACAGAGATTGTTGGTTCTGATTGGACTTTCCCCATCAATTCAATACTCAAATATATCCATGCTGGGGAAAAGAGTTAAGTTTGTTTGCTCTCGACTCCGGCTCCAGCTCTGATTGCTGTCTGAATGAGTATGTGCTGGAACCCTTCCTTTTATAAGCACTATAGAGCCCCACCAAGTACTGGCAGGCCCATCAGCCTGACTAATAATGGGTTTATTTAATAAACTTTTGTTAGTTTTACTCCAGCTTTCTTAAATTGTGTTCTTAACGAGTACCTCGGCCTACAGGAAAATCCAGAGATTTGAAGACAGTAACTAAAACTCAATTAATAGAAGAAAATTTCTCCCCTACCTCCTTTTTAAAAGTCATCATCATAAAGGATACCATGAAAATTTGCTTAACTCGGCCAAAGGCTCAGTCATCAAGAAGTCAGAAACAACAGGATGACGTTTATTAATTTGGGGGACTGTTATATTTTACTTTCATGGACAATGCCATAAGGCACTTCGTCCACCTTTCAGGCTCTTTGAAATTTACTTCTCATAACCGAAGACTTTCACTCACTTGGAGTGGAGGAGGCAATCTCTCAGGTTCTCAAACACCCGGGAGTGTGTTTTGTAATGGTAATGGAGGAAACTAAGCAATCGGTTTGGATATGTGTGTCTGAGTGGTGTGTGTCTGCAACCTTAAAATACTTCCAGTCACCGCTTTCTTAGGGCTAGATTAAAAAAAATGCCACCAAGTCTCCAACGTGGCTGCGCTAGAGTTTCCGATGGCCTTAAAATAGCTGGTGCTAGCCCTGCCCACAGCCGGGATCAATGAGAGTTCCCCTCCTCACCCCGCCCTGCCCCCTTGCACCAGGGGAAAGGGAGCTGGGGAGCACGCTGCCGGCTCTGCCGCGGCTGCTATTTTTGGCTGCGCCCGGCTCGGTGCGTCAATGACTGCGCCCCTGCGTCATGGCCACCCCCTCCCCCCTCCCATCTCCCTCCCTTCCAAACTCTCACTTTTTCCCTTTCGTTTGCATAGAATCTCTCCAGCCCACGGGGTGGCTGACGCTACTGAGCTCATGCTAATGAGCTATTCTTCCCCGTCCTACCCCCTCTCCCTCCCCCTCCCCCTCACTACAGCCACCACTGCTCTTCCTCGGTCCCTCTCGGTCCCCCTCATTCCTCCTCCCTCCCTTATTTTTTCTCGCGCCAGCTAGGGTACCGTGGTGCAGCAGCAGCAGCAGCAGCAGCAGCAGCAGCAGCCGCCGCCGCCGCCACCACATCTGGGGAAGCTTAAGGTGGTCACGTAGGTTTCCCCCGGGCGGCGGGGTAGCAGAGCCAGCGGCTTTCCCAGGCTGCACGCGGTGCTTGGGACGGAAGCTCACAGCCCGGGAGGGAGGGGGCGGGGAGAGGAGGGTGAAAAGGTGAAAGCTGGGGTGCAGTTTAGGGCTGAGGGAAGGCTACACTGCGTTAATCTTCGCAGTGCTTTCTTTTAATAATGAAAATACCAATAACACATAGGGAAGGGGACGGCACAAATGGATCACTGTAGCAAGCCCGAGACCTTGCAGCTCGAGAAAGGAATGAGCTGAAATCAGTCGCTCAGAAGGAAGAGTGGTTAGAAATTTTACAGATACTCCCAAATTTTACTCACAGCTGATTCAGAGCCCGCGGTAAATGGTTTGGGATAGGGTATCCCATTCCAGTTTGGGACAAGCGGACTTCTTCAACAAATAAACCTTTGTGGGCTTTGGGACCCGAACCACTGTGCTTCTCTTGGAAACGCCAGCATTTCCTTTACTAGAAAGCATTCTCTGTGTTCCCCCCCCCCCCTGCCTCCCGTGCAAGGTGCTGTCTCCATCCTCAGCCCCAGTCAGACCGATTAGCATGCAAAGCAGAGCTCAGGCTGTGACAGCTTTCTGGTGTTGGTTGCTCTAGAAGTAACGCGCCGAACCCAGCACACACTGACATACATACACTCTGAACTGATGCTGATTACACCAAGGTTTTTCTAAGGAAATTGTGTATACGTTACTTTTTTTTTTTAAGTTGGAGGAGGGGTGTCGTTTTCCACGCCACCCAGTTCAGGAGCAATGCAGTGTAGTTAAAAAAAAATACTTGGGGAAAGTGAAAAGAATTGACCCGAGGTGGAAATACAATCACCTTTCTCCAGGGAATGCACACCTGTTGCGTGGAACTCTGCTGCACTGTCAGAAGAGGGGGAGCGATATTTCTCAAATAGATTCTGGTTTTATAAGAGGTTTGGTCCAGTGCCCATCCTGTATCCCTCATTCCAACCTCCTTCCCATACCACAGTCACCACGTCCTCCCTCCTACACGTGGGTACGAGGGAAGAGGGCATCACAGAAAATACAACGGCTTTTTTTTTTTCCTCCGAGTGGAAAATATAGGGGGGGGGGAGGGAAGCACCAAGAAAGGGAAACCCCGATTTAGCAGCCTCGTGCAGTAGGCTTCTGTGCACGGTTCAACTCCTAGGGATAAGAGCAAAGGTGTAGAGCGTGCGGGGGGGGGGGGGGGTTAGAACAATGGAAGTACATATCTCCCAATACTGTGCGCTTACAGGTGCGGGTTACCTGGCACACGCAACCCCTCTCAGCCATTCTTTCACTCCCTTTCTTAACCCCCTCCCTTCCCCCCGCCCCCATCCCATCTTGGCTTTTGTTGGTGCTCTTACACATCTGGGCTGCCAAAACTATCTGTGAATTGGGGAATTTTGTAGAAGGTGGGGGGGAAGTGAGCTTTACTGGCTTTAGGGGCTAGGGTGGATAGGTTTCACCTATTTCGGAAAAAAAAAGAAAAGGAAGAAATGAAAAGAAAAAAAGCCCAACTCGGCTAACAAGGTGAACCCAGAACGGTTCCCACCTTAAAATCTGCCCTGCTTGTGACGTCAGGTCGGAAATTTACCAAAGCGAGAGCTAGCCAACTGTATGGGGAGAAACAGCCCTAAGGAGCAGGGATTGGGCAGCCTGCACTGACGTGTGATGACGCTTGGAGAGAAGGTGCATGTTGGCTGTGGAATACGGAGCCCACATAAACAAAGGCACATTGGAGGGAAGGGCCAGTCTGTCCGGCTGCTCTCACTCTGCTACATGAGTACCGCACTTCCCCAGCAGCGCTTGTAACTAGCAACTTCTCTGGACCGATTTTTTTCCCCCCTTTCACCGATCTAACCCGTCCCCTCCCCTATCCCCCCGCCACCCCACCTCCCAAAGGAAACTGCACTTCAAGACAGTTGAATGAATGAAAAGAGACGTGGAGAACCATTAAGTAAGTCTCTCTCTCTCTCTCTCTCTCTCTCTCTCTCTCTCTCTCTCTCTCTCTCTCTCTCTCTCTCTCCCCGGGTATGGGTGTGTGGTGTGTGAATTGTGCGTTCTGGAAAAAGGAGTGAAGAAGGGGAAAGGGGGTCCGGAAGGGTGATGAAAGGGAAGTTTTATAAATTGCTCCAGAAGGCTTTTTTCCTAACTACTCGTCTGGTACTAGGGACAGTACATTCTCAGTAGCGGCTTCTAGTCTGCTAATTGGGAAACGCGGAAGGAATACTTTTTACAGTCCTAGGAGCGGCTGTCTTTCTAACTTCGACTTTGGAATTTTTACTCAGTCTTCCTCCATATCGTTTTTCCTTTTAGAGCAGATGTGAATTGGTCATTTGGACACTGAATCTCAAAGGTCGTGTGTATAGTAAGGCTTGAACGCTCAGGGATAAGTGACAGGAGGAAAACTTCAGTTTACGTGTTGCTTGGGAACTGTATCACCATGGTTAGCAAACGTGCTGGTGTTCAGAAGGCTGCTGTTTCTGTATGGGTGCTGTTGTTACAGTATCCTCTTACTTGGTTTCTCCAAATTTCGGTGTTCTGACATATGTGACTCATGAATGACAGAGAGGGGAGAGAAAGATAAAAGGGCAAGCAGGAGAATGAGGGAAGAGGAGGGATAGCGAGATTAAGATCACTTCCCGAGTGAATTTGCAAACCTGGTATTATCAAATATAGTTATATTACCTTTTGGTGAGGGTGGAGAGGGGAGGTAATTGCACCTCACCCCTCTTGTAATCTAGTCTCTTGGCCTTCCAGTGGTGCAATATGAAGTTAGAAGCAGGCTAGCTAAAACTGAACAGGAATGGATATCAAGCTTTATTTTTTTCATTGACATACTTGTACTTTCAGATGCTTTAAAAATGGGAACATCTGAAGGTGGCCAGGACTGTTATGTCTTGTTTTATTAGAGGGAAACAACTCAAGCTGGTAGTAGTAAAGGGGTAATCTTGCCATATGTTTAAGTGCATCCAAATGAGTCCAAGACTTGTCTTTACTGTGTTGTTCTCTGCCTGCATTCTTTCTGTAAAAATAGGCTTTCTTCACTTATATGTACATTTCAAAATATGCACAAGAAGTTTCTTAGAAATGTGAAAAGGAAGTAGTCTGTGTCTTCAAAATAGAAGATTAGTCATTTTCATATATGTCGAGGGTTTAGCTCCTTTCCCATTGCATTCCCACAATGTAGGCCTGTAGCATACTTTGTAACTTTGAAGATGAGGTAGAGACTAGGAGGTCAGAATGTTTTTTCATATTGTTATATTCTTTTCCTTTGGTTAATGTATTATTACATTTAAATTTGCCTGCTGAAAACTCTCACTCGAAGGTTCCAAAGTGACTTCTAACAAAACTCTGGTCTTTCTTTTTTACCCAGTGCCTGGATAAAATTATGATAGAGACAACTCATTCTCTTTTATCTAGAATAAGGGGTGGTAGTGTCAATTAATGACATAAGTGTTAAATGACAACTTGTTATAAGTTTTTTTTCCTTCATAAAAGAAAAAAACACCTTTGTGCAACTAACTATATGCCAGATTGTTATAGGGGAAAACATTTTCATTGATTTTGCTTATATCTCTTCCACATTCATATGTCATGTGTTTTATTTATTTAAAGGCCATAGTAGATATTCCAGTGAAATAGGCAGTTTGGTATAGCTGCTTGTGTTCAATAAATCCCTCCACAGTAACCTGAGCATATCATATCTGTATTTCAGGGAGCAGGCTGGACAGACTGGACTATTCACTTATTTTCTAAGATCTTGGGAACTTTGTCCTACATTGAATTACGACACTGTCCACCTTTAATTTCCTCGAAAACGCCTGTAACTCGGCTGAAGGTTAGTGAATTTGATTGCTTTTCAGTTTTCCCATTCTTCTTTCTATAACACTCCTTCAAGACCCCGGGCCCCCAAAAGCAAAATCAAGGCACTCAGCAAGCCAGTTCTATTACCCGAATGCCTCCTTCAAAATAACTTGTCACCTGGCAAATCCCAACTTCCCCAGGTTGTTCCAGAATAAGGACCTGAACACATATTAAATAAGAGGTTATTGGGTGTGTGGGTGGGGTTGAAAAGGAGACACAATGGAAATAGGGGCGTTTCATGATCCTTTACATCCATCCTACCTGTCTGTGTTTCTTCTTTTAGATCTCCTTCCCCCCCCTTCCCTTTTTCGAAGGTCAGCGCCTGCAACACCGATTGTCTTTCCCCCCTTTACTTTCCCTTTTCCTCTCCTAAATTACAGTGTTGTGTACAGCTTACTTAATACAGAACCGCCGTGTGGTTGATCCAGGTGTGCAAAAGGTACAAAAGCAGGGGAGAAAGTGTTCACTTGACCAGGCTGAGTGTATATCACCCTGTTTCATTTCCAGCCATGCCCTGTGTTCAGGCTCAGTATGGGTCATCGCCTCAAGGAGCCAGCCCAGCTTCCCAGAGCTACAGTTACCACTCTTCGGGAGAATACAGCTCCGATTTCTTAACTCCAGAGTTTGTCAAGTTTAGCATGGACCTCACCAACACTGAAATCACTGCCACCACTTCTCTCCCCAGCTTCAGTACCTTTATGGACAACTACAGCACAGGCTACGACGTCAAGCCACCTTGCTTGTATCAAATGCCCCTCTCCGGACAGCAGTCCTCTATTAAAGTGGAAGACATTCAGATGCACAGCTACCAGCAACACAACCACCTGCCCCCACAGTCCGAGGAGATGATGCCGCATTCAGGCTCGGTTTATTACAAGCCCTCGTCGCCCCCGACGCCCTCTACTCCCGGCTTCCAGGTGCAGCACAGCCCAATGTGGGATGACCCAGGCTCCCTCCATAACTTCCACCAGAACTACGTGGCCACCACCCATATGATTGAGCAGAGAAAAACGCCCGTGTCTCGCCTCTCTCTCTTCTCCTTTAAGCAATCGCCCCCGGGTACCCCTGTGTCCAGCTGCCAGATGCGCTTTGATGGGCCCCTCCATGTGCCCATGAACCCGGAGCCGGCAGGGACCCACCACGTGGTGGACGGGCAGACCTTTGCTGTGCCCAATCCCATCCGCAAGCAAGCGGCCATGGGTTTCCCGGGGTTGCAGATCGGCCATGCCTCGCAGCTGCTGGACACACAGGTGCCCTCTCCTCCTTCCCGGGGATCCCCGTCCAACGAAGGGCTGTGCGCTGTGTGTGGCGACAACGCAGCTTGCCAGCACTATGGCGTGCGCACCTGCGAGGGTTGCAAAGGTTTCTTTAAGGTGAGTTGGGGCGGATAGGTTTCCCCCCTCCGTCTCCCCCCCCCCCAAAAAAAAGTTTGGTTAAACTTCAGTCTTTAGCATTGCGCTGTGGGAATTGAGAGCGGAAAACCAGACACCTTTCCCCCAACTGCCCTCCAGTCAGGAAACTGCACCCATGGTTCCCATAGGAATTTCCTTGGGGTGCTGGGGTTCGGGATGGGGGATGGACAACCGCCTTTCAGGAGCTGACACTAGCAGGGGCACTACTCAAGGAAAGGGAGATCCTTTGAAAGACCAGGCCCTGGCCCTGAAATGACTTACAGGTCCTTGGGCAGAAGTTGCTAGAGCCTGAGTTGCAAGAGGGACATTTGCATGTGCTAGGAGCTGCCTTCCCCCTTCAGATTGAAATTGGTTAGGACAGAGAACCGTGTCTAAGCTAAC
This sequence comes from Dromiciops gliroides, assembly GCF_019393635.1. Lineage (NCBI taxonomy): Eukaryota > Metazoa > Chordata > Mammalia > Microbiotheria > Microbiotheriidae > Dromiciops > Dromiciops gliroides. The sequence continues at coordinate 461,469,708 of NC_057863.1, forward strand.
CAAGTGGAACAGAATTCCCTGTGGTAAAATTAAGTGATCTCTTTATTTCACCATCCTGATTGAATAATCTTATCATTTTAAATAGAGAAGGTCTCCAAGGAATGTAAATAATATGAATGCCCACGGATTTGTATTTACTGAGCGTCTCCTTCTCCTTCTCTTGGCATATAAAACACAGCAAGGAGCTGCAAGGTTAGCTCAAATGTTAACGCTATCAATTTTCTTCTGTTAAATGCCCTGGAAAAAAAAGGGAAAGAAAGAAAAGAAAAGAAAAAGGGGGAAAGGGGGAGGGAGACCGCCCCAGCAGTTCAGAGATGCTTTTTTGATTCTTTGGGCTGCTGGACTTTTAAACGAAATTAGTTCTCAGCCTATGTCTCTTTCACTCTCTCTTTGCAGCGCACCGTCCAGAAAAATGCGAAATACGTTTGTTTAGCAAACAAAAACTGCCCGGTTGACAAGCGGCGCCGAAATCGCTGTCAGTATTGCCGATTTCAGAAGTGCCTTGCAGTTGGGATGGTTAAAGAAGGTAGGACTCAGGAAGTATCTTCCTGCCTCTCCTTCTTGAAAGCCCATCTCCTAATTCCCCTTCCTCCTCTCATTCTCCTTGCCAAGTCCCTTACTTCCTACCCAACTTTCACCTCCCCACATGCACTATAACACCTCAAGGGCTTTGTGTCCTAGCCAGGCTGTTGATCTCTCTGAGAGCCACCAGACTTTCCTTGATTTAACTATTATGACCCATTTGAAAGAAGAAACAAAATAAACCCATATTTTTGTGCTTCTACACTGTAAATGTTTTACAAGTTTCGGGTGTCTACACGTGCGACCCGACTCCCTTCTTGAATTTGCTTCTCTTGAGTGGTGGGGAGGTGCTGGGCAATTGGGGACTGGACAGCGGTGGGGAGGGAAGGTTAGAAAATTTGAAGGTCCCTTTCTCTTTCAGTGGTTCGTACAGACAGTTTAAAAGGTCGGAGAGGTCGTTTACCGTCGAAACCGAAGAGCCCCCAGGAGCCCTCTCCCCCCTCTCCCCCGGTGAGTCTGATCAGTGCCCTGGTGAGAGCCCATGTCGACTCCAACCCGGCTATGACCAGCCTGGACTATTCCAGGGTAAGCTGGAGATAATATTAATATACAGACTGGTAGGGCTGTTTACACACATCCCATCCCCACCACATGAGCCCACGGAGAAGAAAAGCAGCTGCAAACACATAGGAAAGGAGTTGGAAAGGCAGAAATGTATGTACAGGCAGAGTCAAAGACCACGTAGAAACAGTAAGAAAGCAAAGGACAGAAAGGCAGAGATAACGATTCACAAAGAAAGAATACTGACCGAATTTTTTCACTCCCTACTCTCCCTAGTAAGGACACTCTTGCACACACACACACACACACACACACACACACACACACACACACACACACACTGCTCGAATTTGCAGGGCTGAACTGACACATTCTTTTCAAAAAGTTTGTAAAAAGCCTCAATTGTGTAAAATGTTCTCTTCCCTCCCACTCCTAACACACTTTACCCAATATTTTTATAGCTAAGTTATATTAAACATGCATCTGGTTCGATTACTGTCCCAATTGCAATGCGGGTGATCATAAAAAATAATCCCAACATCGGTTGTGAAATACTAGCAGGATCATGAAGGGCATATGGTTGGAGGGAGGAGGGAAGGGAGGAATGGGGGTGGGGAATAAATAGCCAGAATCATCCATTTTATTCCAGCTGTGAGAAATAGACGTGCTTTAATTGGTAGAAGTATATGATGAAGCATATAGGCTTCTGAACATTTTTTTTTTTAAATCTACAAACGGTGGCTTTTCATGAGACTAACTCCCGGACTGGCATGAATACTAACGTGTCAATTGTTTTGTGGAGATAAGAGTCAACATTTCCCCATGCTGGATGGCACTGTATTTAGTCTGTATAGAAATGGCAATTTACATATTTAAAGCAGCGACCTCATAGCACCATCCCTAATTGAATTAATTGCCCTGGAACATCTAATTTCCTTACTGGTCAGAGAGAGGTTTAATTGTTATAAAAACCTGGCTCCCCTACTAGAAGCGGGGTTAGCAATTTCACGGGTTATATATTTTAGAGAACCTCATTAAGTGCTTTTTAAAATGAAATTCCAGTTCCAGGCTAACCCTGACTATCAGATGAGTGGAGATGACACTCAGCATATTCAGCAGTTCTATGATCTCTTGACCGGCTCCATGGAGATCATCAGAGGATGGGCAGAAAAGATCCCAGGCTTCACTGATCTTCCCAAACCAGACCAAGATCTACTTTTCGAATCTGCTTTCTTGGAACTATTTGTCCTTCGATTAGCATACAGGTAATGAGGAAGGAAGGGAAGAAAGGCAAGACAGAAAAAGAATGAAGAAATGAATGAAGAGAGGAAAGAGGAGAAAGTGGAAAGAAAAGATAGGGAAGAAAGAAGGAAAGGAGAAGAAAGGGGATTTATTGTAGGAAAGAACGAGGGAGGAGCAAAAGGAAGAAAGATTTAAGTAAAGCTAGAGAAAAAGAAGAGTGGGATGGAGATGGGGTAGGGGGCGTTCTTGATTGTTATGAAATCAAACCCTTTCAAGGTCCACTGATCTACATTTTATTAACTCCTCGGTAATTAGGTGCCTTTTAAATCCCCCATTTATTGCTCTTCAAGTAATTAGTTGTTTAGCTTTTCTTTTCTTTTCTTTTTTTTTTCCTTTTCTCTCTCTTTGGTATTAATTGCAGGTCCAACCCAGTGGAGGGTAAACTCATCTTTTGCAATGGGGTGGTCTTGCACAGGTTGCAATGCGTTCGTGGCTTTGGGGAATGGATTGATTCCATTGTTGAATTCTCCTCCAACTTGCAGAATATGAACATTGACATTTCTGCCTTCTCGTGCATTGCTGCCCTGGCGATGGTTACAGGTCAGTCCTCCTAGCACTTTCCCTACATGAGTCCTGTTCTGGGTGCTCTTACTGAATTTCTCTTTATGCGGTTGGGGGTGGGGGGGAGGTATTCTTAATCTTATCAAATTGTTAACTGCCTTTTTTGCATTCTTGTTACTCCATCCCCTTTCCACCCACCCCCCTCCAGAGAGGCACGGACTCAAGGAACCCAAGAGAGTGGAAGAACTGCAGAACAAGATTGTAAATTGTCTCAAAGACCACGTGACTTTCAATAATGGGGGTTTGAACCGCCCCAATTATTTGTCCAAACTGTTGGGGAAACTCCCAGAACTCCGCACCCTGTGTACACAGGGGCTACAGCGCATTTTCTACCTGAAACTGGAAGACTTGGTACCACCTCCAGCAATAATCGACAAACTTTTCCTGGACACATTACCTTTTTGAGACTATTCCAGCTTACTTCAAATGAACTTGAAAGGAACCTGAACTGTCTGAGGGTGGGAATTCCCACGTGCACAAAAGCACCTCTGGGTGCCTCTGCTCCATCTCCCTCCCCTTCCCAATTTCCTAACCCATCCCTCAACTTCCTGCCCCCCAAATCTCCCCCCCACCCAAAACAAAACAAAACTGTTGCTATTTCCTAACCTGCAGGCAGAACGTGAAAGGGCATTTTGGCTCTGGGGCATCCTGGATTTAGAATATGGACTACACACAATGCAGTGGTATAAACTTTTTATTATCGGCTTAAACAAATTATTGTTCAGAAGAAGGACTCCTATTGTAAGATGAAAAATGTCTGGTCACGCCGGGTGCTGCAGCTAAGACAGCTTGAATACACACACAAAAGTATTAAGGTGACCCACAAAGTATCGCCCTTTTAAAGACAAAGTTTTCTGCTGTAAAAGAAAGCTGTAATATATAGTAAAACTTAATGTTGCGTGGGTGGCATGAATTAAAGAAGGCAAAGGCTTGTAAATTTATCCAATGCAGTTTGGCTTTTTAAAATTATTTTGTGCCTATTTATGAATAAATATAAAAAAATCTAAAACATAAATGTGTTTGCAAAAAAGGAATAAATAACTACACAAAAAGGGACAGCATGTTGAATCTAGGTCGAAAATGTTATAGGCACTTGCTATTTCAGTAATGTCTATATTATATAAATAGTATTTCAGACACTATGTAGTCTGTTAGATTTTATAAAGATTGGTAGTTATCTGAGCTTAAACATTTTCTCAATTGTAAAATAGGTGGGCACAAGTATTACAAAACTGAAAATCCTGACAAAGGGACACATAGTGTTTGTAACACCGTCCAACATTCCTTGTTTGTAAGTGTTGTATGTACTGTTGATGTTGATAAAAGAAAGTTTATATCTTGATTATTTTGTTGTCTAAAGCTAAACAAAACTTGCATGCAGCAGCTTTTGACTGTTTCCAGAGTGCTTATAATATACATAACTCCCTGGAAATTACTGAGCACTTTGAATTTTTTTGTTTTTTTTTAAATGTCTAAAATTGTCAGTTAATATATTATTTTATGTTTGAGTAAGATTTTTAATATTGCCATATTCTGTAGTATTTTTCTTTGTATATTTCCAGTATGGCACATGATACAAGTCACTGCCTTTTTTTCTATGGTGTATGACAGTTAGAGACGCTGAATTTCTTTTCTTGATAAATTCTTTCTTTGAGAAAGACAATTTTAATGTTTACAACAATAAACCATGTAAACGAATATAATTTTGTCTTCTTTTTGTGTCAGGAGAAATACTAAAATACATACAATAATAGGCAGAGTGGGGAACAATAGAGGAAGGGTGACTGGTTTGGAATTCATAACTTACTAGTCAACTGGGATCCCATAAGTTTCAAACTTAGAGACTGTATTTATTCTCATACTAAGTAAACAGGCCTTTCAGCTGATTACATGGAGAATTCAGAAAAGATTTTAAAAAAATTCTCAAAATCCTGAATCATCCCAACTAGAGATCTACAATTATCAAAATTGCCGAAGAGTTTCTCAGTTTTGCCTGAATAGAGACAAAAGAGGATCCCGGACACTAAAAGCAGTTGGATTTTTTACAGCTGAAAATCTGTCAAGTCTTGCAGAGAGTTTAAGCAACTTTTATGGCATTAGACATCATTTTGGATTTATGGCGTGCTACATTACCTTTCAAAAGTTAACAACTTTGCCTTTTCACAAATCCATACTGATTTCCTAGGGAGATGCATTAAAAAAGTGCTTTTGAGGAGCTGAAAAGCACTACAATGTTTTCTGGTCAGTTCTAATACACATACAATATTTGGATTCTTTTTAAAGTCTTCCTCCTTTTCCCCACCATCTCCCCCTCCCCCCCCCCAAGGATAGGGTATGGAGAGATAATGAGTGGCTTACTCTTAGAATAATATTTCCACCCCAGAAGTTTCTGAGATAAATAATACAAGACCTATTTGCCATGGTCTGACTGGGGCATAAATAAGTTATGACACGGTCTGGTAGAGTCTACCCAGCAGTAACTTTCACCAAATAAAACTACAGATAGAGAAGCCGTATAACCACTCAGACCATCTTCTACATTTCCTGTTTTTCTGACTGAATGGAGGAGATACAATGCTATGTCACAGCTGTGAAGTCAAAGAGTGTAAGTTAGTGATCATCAAATAATGTCACCGGCAAATTTCAAATGACCACCTGTTTAATGGAATATGAAGAACGCAGACCGGACAGAGATTCTGAGTTGGAAAAAGCAAACTGCCAGCTTAGCTTTCAGGTTATTACTTCCTACCTTTGCTTTTTTGTTTTTCCTTTTTAAAAAAGGTATGTTAGGATATGAAAATACAAATTAATAAAGAACAAGCATCTTAGAGATAGTTTGAGGAGATTTCTTCTTTGATGTTTCTTTGTACATATATTAATAACAATGAGAGGACGGGTGTATACTTTTTGAAAAGTAGAACACTGAAATGTCCCATTTCCCGGATTTTTTTTTAAAAGGTAAGTCTAGCTATTTCCTTCTATTTCCAAAGCGTTAGGGCAACCAGAACCAGAAACTAAGCTAGTGTTCTCTGAACTGAAGAGGTCGGAGCATCTGCGTTGAATTGCAGGATTTTACCAATAGATCCACTACTGCTAGGCAAAAAAGGGTGGATAAAAAGGAAAGTATTTTGCGAATGTGCAGGCGTTCTTTCCCCAACCTAATCTTGTCTCCCAGGTGCAAGCTTCCCCTTGCCAGTTGAATTCAAGCTCAAATTCTTGTCTTGATTTCCCTGAGACCCAGAGTAAGAAACGAACTCAATTGCTCTCCTCCCTAAGGAGGGACAGCGAACCAACCAAGGCTAACGGGATCTCGGGTCTTTGCATCTCTAGGGAATTGGGGGGTAAAAGATGGGAGGCGGGAGCTTTCCCAACAGCTGAGGGCACATTGAACAGGCTCGGCATACAAATTTAACTGAACCTTTAGGAGGAAACTAGTTAGAGCTCTTTGTTCTTCAACTCCAGCTTCTCTCTCTCTCTCAAACTCTGAGCTTTGCTCTGGATGCTCAGTGGAATGTCAGGCTGTGCAGAGAAAGCTCACCGCCCTTTCCCCTTGGCTACCCCCTCAGGTTGGCGCATCGAAGATCTTTTCCTGTCCCTTCGCTTTTATTTTTTTAACCAAAGCGCAGGAAAATAACACCCAGACAAAGCACAATCGTCTGTAGGCTAAGAAAGTCCAAAAGTATTAATTCAAACTGCCTTAGAGGCAAGCAAAAACTTTGTACCAGAGTTTTCCCCCTATTTTCTTTCACGGAACTTCCCTCACTCACCTCGCCAGCCAGATCCCCCTCAATTCTAAACTTCAATTGGTCAGGACATCCTCTAGTAAATTGATTTATAGGAGACAAGAGTTTCCAGAAATGGTTCTATTTCCTCATAAAGGTTACCGATGTCCATATTCCAGGTAACTTTTCTAGAAAAGCACTGGATTGATGGAGCACCCGGTTTAAGAAAAACATCGTTGGTGAATCTATCCTTTGTCCAGCCCTAGCCTTTTTCTGCCTTCCTGGCTAGCTGGGGGGAGGGGGATACATACATTCTTCCTCAGTGTCACAAGCCCGTTTGGTATGACCTTCGCTTTTATTGAGAATATGCTTAGAAAGCCCACCTTCTAACTAGGGAATTTCAACCCGGGTTACTGATAGCATCGTTCTGGTGACAACTATACCTCGAGATCTTATCCTGTATAGTTTTTGGTGACTAGCTCTTTCCCTGAAGAGTCCGGAATTCTTCTTCCTCTTATTTTTAAAACAGGTCTTCAGAGGCTTCCAAGCTTTATCTGAACAGGTAACTCCTGTGCCATCAAAGCCAGGTGCGGAAGAAACTCAACTTGGTGCTGAGTATTATCCGGTGGAAATGCATGTAAAATTTAAGTAAACCACTCGAATGTAAAACTTAAGTATGGCACTTGACCCCATGGATCTTTGCAGGCATACATTTTCCATGTGAATTTATAATTATGTCTGCATGTTTTAAAAATGTAGCTAGAGCAACACTTCGAGGAGGCATGTGTTAAGAAGAAGATGCATTTGAACCTATTCCTGATCATAGACAGGTTTCAGAAAGAAGAATGCCACTTCCACCTATACCTGACTCTCCTCAGGGATGGTGCTCCAGAGCAATTTTCTGAGGCACTCTGCTTTTTAAACGTTCCTTTCTCCTCTCTGAACTTCCCCTCTTTATTATGATCACTTTCTCCATTCTCATTCCTTAATCCAAAGCTCATCTTCTTTTCTGCTATGTGAAATATGCTGAATAGGAAGATTCCTGGGGGGTCAAGATTGCTTACACACTCTCTTTTGCCTAGAAGAGACTGGCCTGCAGGGCTTTGGGTGCCAATGATTTTCCAGAGAGACTTAAAGTTTCTGATCCCAGGAGGCCAACAAAGGTAGAAAGAGAGAAAAGTTTTTCCTTTCCTTTCCTTTCCTTTCCTTTCCTTTCCTTTCCTTTCCTTTCCTTTCCTTTCCTTTCCTTTCCTTTCCTTTCCTTTCCTTTCCTTTCCTTTCCTTTCCTTTCCTTTCCTTTCCTTTCCTTTCCTTTCCTTTCCTTTCCTTTCCTTTCCTTTCCTTTCCTTTCCTTTCCTTTCCTTTCCTTTCCTTTCCTTTCCTTTCCTTTCCTTTCCTTTCCTTCCTTCCTTCCTTCCTTCCTTCCTTCCTTCCTTCCTTCCTTCCTTCCTTCCTTCCTTCCTTCCTTCCTTCCTTCCTTCCTTTTGGTGTTGGGTAGGAGGTGTGGGTAGTGTTGTGGGTGCTTGATATGTCTCTCTAAAATATGGTGAAAATAAACGGTTTTGTTGGTCTTTGAATTAAAACGTGCTCTCAGGAGCTTCTCCCCAGTCCAAGCCTTCCAGTTTGTCCACGACTATAATTTGCATGCCTGTGTCTGAAGGGGTTTTTAGTGACGGAGAGAGATGCACACTTAACACGAAGTGCCCTTTTGGGGCTAAAGGAATCTCACCCAGATGACCAAGAAGTAGAATGCCCCATTCTCCCCATAAAATTACTGTTATATAGCATATATGAAACATATATGCACACACACATATATACATATAAACATATATAGGGGGATTTAAACTTATTGATCAAGCTTGACACAACATGGCACAATTATCAGTTAAGTCTAAAACAACAGTTGAATTCCAATTATGGAATCCATTTTAAGTCCCAAAGTTGAAATAAAACACATAATAAAGACATTAACAAGCCTACAGACTCTTTATTTGTTGGGGGTGGGGCAAGAAGCGCCAAATTAGGGAATTAATTACGTTTATAACCATTTTAAGACGGTAAGTGAGTCATTTTTATTTAGCCATCTCTTTTCTTTCAATTTCTTCTAGCACTTCTGTTTGTCTCGATCAGATCACTGGACAGCATGGTCTCCTCGATTTTGTCATTCTTTCTGAAAATCACTTTTTGGTCCATCCTCTCCCTATACTGCCACTGATGCCACTCTATGCAATCAGTAACGAGAAGGGTTTTTCGGCCTCCTCTCCACCTGCTGACGCCAGAGGCCGCCCTCACTGCCCACCCCTAGGGTCCCAATAGCTTCGGAGGTGAGCAGAACCTTTACTTGGACTCTTAACTTTACGTCTCTGGGTGAATAACATTAGGAGTGTAGGACCAAAACTATCACTATTTGCTTTTTCCCTCTCTCCAACTTGGAAGACCGAGAAGCCCTGATTTGATCCACTCGGTTGGGGACGAATGGTCTTTTGGTCAGTCCTCGGACAGGGAAAGTTGCCCTTTGTCCATTTGGTCTATTTGAGCCAAAGACTAATTTGGATGTGTCTAGAAAAAGGCTTCATTTACTTCGGTTCTCTTCCCCCTAGTTTCTCCTTTCCTCAATTTCGGCCTCGTTTCTCACTCCAACTATTTTAAGGCTCAGTGATCTCCAGGCACTTAACTGTCTACTTGTGTTACACTGTTGGTCAAGTCGGCTAGATGACCTAGCGTTATCAGTCAGTCAATCAATAGCAGTCTCAGAGATGGGAATCAAGCTTCATCTTGGAACCAGAGCCTTGGTGTTTCTGAAGTCCATCCCCGATCCTAGGGAAGGGAGTGAGAGAGGAGGATCCAGGTATTTTAAAAGTCTTCCCGCCACTGGAACCTTACCCTCCACAGAGAAAAAGGAGCCCAAGGAAAAACGAGAAACAGCAGCACTGGGGAGTTCCCATTAGTGGCTTGGGGTTGGGGGCGGAATGAGGGTTCCTGGTGGGTGGCGGTGATTTTTGTACCTAGGATTGGGACCTGAGCGTTCTAGAGAGCCGGCTCAACACACACACACACACACACACACACACACACACACACACACACACACACACACACACACGGCGTGAAAGATTACGGTCAGTCTCGGTCCTACTATCAATTATTTCCCCAACACATTTAATGAACCCTCTCTGCCCGCGCGGAAGTCTCGTCAAGTCTCCAATGAAGTGTCGCATAAAGAGTGGCTGGAGGAGGGGGCCCTTAAGTCATTAAAAATCATCTTCTCCTCCTCCCCCTCCCTCTTCTGCTCCTCCCTGGCCCGCCCCCTATCCTCCTTGCTACTTAGCCCCAGCTCAGCCTGGGGCGCTGGGTGCGGGTATTCTTTGCACCACGTTTACCAGGCACGCGCGCTCGGTGGCCAGTTTTCAGTCTTTTCTTCCTTCAGCCTTTGCTTCTGCAAATGCTTAGGGAAACGAGAGGTCATAGAGAGGGTTCCACTCATCCTTTGAGATACACCGCTCAGTTCACCATGGGACAGACAGGTGGAGGAAAATGGAGAGGTTTCCCCGAGTAGGGAGCAGTGCTGGGCATTTGGAAACATTTGCTTGTTTGCACCCCCACCCCCACCCCAGTGTGTGAAGGACGTGTGTGTGGCATGTGGACCACCCTGGCACGTCTTGGTCAGGAGGAATGGCTGGGTGAGGTCCCCCGCAAGTACTGAACCAAGTGACACTTTTGGGAGACAAAAAAAAAAAATTAAAAAATCTCCCGCATCTTGAGATCATAAATCCTTCTAAAAATGGGGCTGCTATGTTCGACTCTGGAGAGAATGGCCTCTTGAACGTTGGGTTAGTGATCTGATTGGGATTGGGCAGTGGCTGATACTACAGTCTCTGGCAGTACTGGTCAGAGGACTTGGAGACGGGCTGGATCTTCACCCCAGTTGGATGGTATACAAACGTGTCTGTCTGCCTCTTCCCCTCTTCCTTTTCCTCACTTGGTCCTTCTCATTGAACAAAATCTCATCAGTTTGGGGAGAGATTGCCATTTCCTATGAGCCCAGCTGGTCAGCAGCTGGGTTTCAAGAGGGCAACACCCAGGGGACCTGCACACACGTCTTTTTAGTGTCTTTCTGTAACCTCAATCTAGCTCTTTCTGAGGCTGTGGAAACTAGGCAATGGGAGAGCAGGGCAAAGAGTAAAAATCCTGGAAACCGGGTAAAGGAAGAGAAAGGGAAGGAAAATGGAAAGGACCATAAACAGAAATCAGGGTAAAGTGGAGGTGGTGGTGGTGGTGGGAAGGGGAATAAAAATAAAAAGATAAAGAGAGAAAAATGAGTTGTTGATTGAACCGGATAAAGAGAAGAAAGGTGAGTGAACCTATGGGGTAAGCATGGACACCAACTAGTAAACATAATGTGATATAGGAAGCTTTAGTTCCAAGTGAAGGAAAAACAGATCTTGGAAAGGGGGAAGAAATGAAAATGCCAGAAGATACTATGGAAAGGTTTAAAAGAAGGAAAGAAACAATTGAAGGGGAAAGAAGAAACCACAAGGATGGTTTAGATAGGAAAGTATGAGAGATAAAGGTAGCAAATGAGGAGATCCTTTAAGTCAGGTGTAAGGAAAAAGAATATATAAACCTTTAGGGAGTAGAGGAAAGGAAAAGTTGGGAAGTTCTTGAGGAAGTGGTGAAAAGATGATAATTTTGCCAACTGGTCCTATTATAAATAGGCAGGCATGATGGGCTATTTCTTTTTAGGAATGTGGAAGAAAGTGGACAGCAGTACCAAACTAAGGGTACAATTCCTCTTCTAAAAATAATTGATATGTTTCCTCTCATCAGAATCTCAGAGTTGAAATAGATCTTTGCAATTGTCTCATTCAACTCATCATACCTGGAGAAAAATTCTACTCCGCAACATATGGACATCCCTCTTTGCTTAGATGCCTCCAGTTATAGGGAATTCATAATATATTCCACTTTTGGCCCATTCTATTTTGGGCCATTCTAATTATTAAGAAGTGTTCCTTTACTTTGAGCCAACATCTACTTCCCTATACATTTCCACCCTTTTCTTCTATTTATGCCCCCTGGAGTCAAGGAATCCCTGAAATACTTGAAGAGAATGATCATATTTCCCAGGTCTCCCTCTCTCCTAAGTTTTTTCTAAAGGCTACTTTCACCAACTTCCTTCAAGAAAGCCTTATTTGAATTACTTTTGAGTCTCCTTTTCATAGGGGTTGCCAATCTCTTCAGCTTGTCAACTTTTTTTTGGACTGGACCTTTGTGATATCACTGCTGTAAGGAATTCCAGGTTTCTGAGGCCAAAGTGAACTGATATTGTCTCTATAACTTGGAGCATTTGATCATTGTCTGGAGACACTGAGAGGTTGTGACTTATCCAAAGTCACAGCCAACATGTGTCAAAGGCAGAACTTGGGCACTTGTTTCCTTACTCTGAGAATAGTCCTCTATCTCTTATCCCTCACCATCTCTTGGTTTGTTAATAGTACTAAAATATGGTGCATAGAACACAAAGCAACAAATGTAGTTTCTGGAATAACAGGGTGTGCAGTCTAGAAGATAGACTTGGAATCAATGAAGTTTTAAAAATAAAATATTGAAGACTATATTTAAATATAACCCATTTCCTTTGTAATCCTATAACATTTTATTTTGTATTTTAAAACATTCTTTTGAAAAGGAGTCCATAGACTTTCCCAGACTGCCAAAGGGGTCCAGAACACAAAAAGGGTTAAGAACTATTAAAAAAAGATACAGACCGAGCTGGTGATTTCATTGATATTGGAAACTCCCTCTGCAAATATAGGCCAGTACCTTTTCTTCAACTTAAGTTGCCCAGAGCTCTTTAATATTAAGTGATCAAGGGTAGTTCTCTATCCACTAGGCTACCCTGCCTCTCAGGCCTGAGAGAAGGCCCTTTAAAAGAAACCTTGTTCTAATAAGAGTAGGTGAGAATGGCAGAAAGACAAAATTTTCTCTCCTGCAAAAGGTGGCTACTACCTAAGGGGAGGCAGTTCTTTTGAGGAGGGGAGGTCAATGACTCAGCTACTGAAAAATTAATCAATCACTGTAGCCTACTATGTGCCAGGCATTGAGGATAACACAGAAATGAAGAAATTTTATAGTTTATCCTACTTTGCTGGCTCAAGGGGAAAAAAGGGAATGATTGCCCAGATATTTATGTCACTGAAAAAGCCTAATTTAAAGTATGAAGTAGGGGAGGGGATTCCCTCCGCCCCCTTCATCAAAGGTATTCCAGTTTTTTTAAACTGGCCGTTTCCTTTTCGGCCACTTCCTGTGATTCATATCCCATGTGCCCATTTGCCCTTGACTTTGATAATATTATCTGCAATCCCTTCACATACCAAATCAGAGCACACTTTGCAAAACCCGACTGAAAGGATTTCCTTTATTTTCTTACTATATACTATCTACAGCACTCATTTTAAAAATTAATATTTCTTTAATATCTACATCTTACATTCTAACCAAAACAGAGTTCAGGGCCTAAGGGAGGGGGAAGATGTTAAATAGATTGCTATTTTTCTTCAGAAGACTTGAACATTCATCTGTTTCTAACTTGGGAGGGTCATAAGGTTGGCAACGTTCTCTTATTATTTTACAAAATTTATTAGGATTTACACACTCAACAAACAAAATATAGTGGATTTAGGTCAGGTGTTTGCTTATACAGTAGACTGTGTTCATCTTTGACATTTAATTTAAGCTTCATTTTTCTGAGGACCCAAATAGTGTAAGAATCCTCTGCGTGTGTTTTGCTTTCTGTGCTGTAAAACTGTACTTGTCTGCAGTTATTTGGAGATAATTCATGATCAGTGACTTAGGGACTAGAAGTCTTTGTCTCATGCTCTGCAAATGCCTTTCTGAAATGAAGTGCTGAAAAGTTGAGTTATTGTAGGCATGAGGCACTTACGGTAGTTTTTATTAGTTGAAGAATGTGGATAGCTGCATTTCCTTTCTTGGTCCTTTGCTTAATTATCTTCATAGAATGCCGATTTGATACCTTTGAAAATAAGCTACTAGACATTCATAATTACCATATGGGAAGACAGGGAAGTCTGTATTCTGTGTAATTTTCATTCTTTCAGCAGTGCCCGAGTAGGAAATCCTGGCCCTATAATGTGGAAACGATATCAGAAAACATTTGACACTCCAGTGACTTATTTTTAATATATCTGAGAAAAATAAAGACCACTGCCGTAAAATCTGCACTTGCAGATGTGTTAGCCCTAAATAACCTTTAAAATTGGTCGTGGTGTGGTGGGAGATGTTGGTATTCATGAATGTTTTGACATGTTTGACATTTTATGTATGGTGTGCTGCTCTGTCTGTCTTGATTCTCTCTCTCCCCCCCCCCCACCCCATATTGCATATTTTCTTAGTAAAATGTAGCTTTCAGTGTTCATTGTAGGGGTCTGTAAGTCTGCTTATTGGACTGATGCTTTGTAGTTATGTATCAGAATGCTGTTTTAATTAAATAATGGGATGATTGCCCCTTTACATGTTATGATCAAAACAGAGCATTTTTTTTTTTGGTGGTGGTGGTGGTAGTAGTGGTAGGATGATATGATTTGTACCTAGGTTTCTCAAGAATGCTACACATGGCAAAGAAACCAAATACAAACCACATACTTCAAACTTGCCACAGCGCTGGAATATCAAGTAAATAGTTGCTATGTGTCTCTGGGTTGATTATGCTCATAAAACCAAGGTATGCCAGCATGAGAATCTGAGGAAGTGGATGGTGATTTTGAAATTGAGAAGCATTCAGAGTCTGACTTGATCCACTACTTTTGGAAGGGATAAGAGGGAAGGGACTGGGTTGCAAGTTGCACTGAAAAATCTGGGTGGACTTATGGTAAGTACATTTAAGGACAATATCTACTCAAAACAATGGAGAATTTAGAGTTACACAGGATACTTAGAATGATAGGTAAGTATGATGCCTTCATTGTTCTATCGTGACATATAGAAAACAGATATTGTTATTTCTATAGCCAGGTGGTAAGTTCATATACACATATGTATATATACACATATGCACACACATATATACATATACATAAATATATTCCAAATGATCAGAGAAATGTTTTAATTGACATTCAGTGGAATATTTTTCAAACTTAGGAGTACAACGCCACCGGACGAATTGAGATTTGGTGCTTGGATTTCAGAACACACAATAAGAATTGATTACAATGTGTTTAGAGTTACTTTTTTTTTTTTACTTACATGATCAATATGTCTTTTATTGTGTATTCAGACTTGTCTGATAGACATGGCAGGAAGTTCTGTAGATAATTCCCAACTAATGCATTGCTAATTACTCTCCATCCATCTTAATGCTAATGTTGGTAATACTGTAGCATTCTTTTAAATTTTGTTCTTTTTATAATTGTCCCTGACAGTAAGTAAGGCTTGACATTTTTTGCCCTAGATATTTCTCATATATATACATATATGTTTATATATATGTATATGTAAAATTTCCACTTATTTGCTATTAGATTCTCGGACAGTCTTTACTTCAAGGTAGGAGAACTGATGAGTAACTTTCTCTGTGATGTCAGGGCTACTTTTTTTTTTTTCAGTAGGGGAAGACTTATATGGCCTCTCCCTAGAGTCTTAACATATCACTACCATGACACATACAGCTTTCCTGGCTTGGGGTTGGTAGAGAATCACAAGTACACTTTTAGTAAGTAAAGGCATTTAACTGAATGTGTGCTTGCAATGCTAATGATATTGGAAAATAGGTTTGTAAAGGATATCCTGCATAGAGGATATCTTCATAATTTTTTTGTAGCTAACAGACCTCTTTGTTTAAAGTACTCTAAAGGTGGCTTATGTAGCATGACTCCAGACTTTACAAAAATGCTCAAAAAAAGTAAAAAGTCCTCTTAGGATGCATATTTAAAAATTATATATGTGTGTGTACATATATATACATATATATATAATCTTGGTTGTAACAGGAGATGACTTTTAAAAAGAATGTTATAATTTATAAAATATAACTACTTTAGTAAATGTAAAGTATTTCAGATACCCTGTACATTTTTGACACATTAATATTTATTGATTAGTACGTTTTACTCCTGGACTGTCCATCATTCAACAACAAGAAACATGGACTCAATGCTTGTCTTTCATTGAATTTGTAACATGGATTCAAAATTAGTTTTAAAAAGTAGAATAGCAAAACGAATTCATGAAATTTGATAATTATAGGAATATATTGGATGCTAAGTATACTATTTATTCATTATGCCTGCAAATAGCAATTGTGTTATTTAAAGGCAAGGAGCTCCATCCATGCTGGTGGATTTAAAGAAAATTAGTAACTGGGATAATATAAATACTTCCATCATGGAGACATGTTCATTAATTCTGGAGACCATGAATACAGAAACCAGGAATAATATCAAACTTGCATGAGTTTTAAGTGAAAGTTTATTATTTTTGAAAAAGTCTGTTACTTTGGATTTCAGTGAGAGAAATAAATCTTCCAGTACTATGAATACCATAATCTTTCTCCCCCCAGCTAACAACTGTAACTTCAAAATCTGAAGAATAAACCACAGCAGTCAAACTTAACAACCCTTTGGTCAAATTACAAAATGAGTGACTGAAGGCAAAGAAAAGCCTACGATACACTCACAAAATCTCATTTGAAATCTTATTCACATTGACTTGGATGCTGTGATATGAGCTGAAAATTGGTTGAAAGATCATAAATAATAGGAAATATTATACTGTAATATGCTGACTTGTATGGAGGAATCTAAAGGGGATGCGGCTCAGATTAGAATTAGGTGTGTTTTTCACTTAACCTCTTTATTAGTAAACTCTATAAGGAGCGATGGTCATATTAATTACATTCACAAATGATGCTGAATGGGAAGGTTGCTGCATAATTTAGTGCGACTAGAGAAATGCAGCAGTACAAAGAGATCTAGGGAGGTCAGGCACACATGAAGAAAATAAAACAATACTGGGAAAATAAGAGCAAATACAGATAGTGCTTGTTCCAGCAAAACAAAACAGAAACTCAGACAATGAATCTGAGAGGGGCTATGTGGAAAATACTCATGCTAGAAGAAGCTTAGAATGAATACTGAAGTACAGATTGGATTTGAATTTGCAGTGGAAAATCATGGAGAAAAAGCTTATGTGACTTTTAAGCTGCATGCACAGAGGCTTCATGTTGTGGACAGGGGAGGTGCTAATCCTTTTCCATATGAAGCAATGATGAAACTGCACCTGGAATATTGTATGCAATACTGGGCTGCTCAGTACTGGGGAGATGTTGACAAATTGGACAGAATTCAGAGAACAGCAACAAAAATGATTAAGGGGCTGGAGAAATTGACTTATGAGGAAAGATTAAAAGAACCAATTATGTATTGCTTACCCAAACAAGATGAGTAGCAGAGGGGGAGGAAGGACAAGAAAATCATGTATGATTATTTGAAGAGTGTAAATACCAAGGAAGGAGATGAATTGTTTAGATTTGTCCAAGGTGGCAATATACTGGGAGTAAGGCAAAGAAAATGAGCTTGGAGAAATTTGTCTATCAGGAAAAGAATTTCCAATGTTCAAATTGGTGAAATTGTGGAATAACTTCTTAGGGAATTGTTGGAAGCACTATTGATTTATTATTTAAAATTGGAGGCAGTGTGGTGGGGTGGAAACAGGGCTGGCTTTGTAGTCAGCGGATGTGGGTTCAAGTATTGCTTTGTCACTTACTACTTTGTATGATCTTCAGTAAGCAATTTCATTTCTCTGGGCTCCAGTTTTTTCATCTGGAAAATAAGGGATTTGCACTAGATGGTCTCCAAGGTCGGGGGTGGGGGTGTCATAAATTTGTCTGTGGTAGGCAACCCTTTATTGGTCTGGTGAAGCCTATGAATACTTTTTCAGAATGATGTTTTTAAAAGCATAAAATAAAATACATATAATCATAAAGAAAACAAATAATACTGAAATACAGCTATTCAAAAACCAATAAAAAGCAGGTTTATGGATCCAAGTTAAGAACTTCCACAGTTTAGAATCCCTGGAACCCTCTTTCATTTCAAAAGTTAAGATTTTCTGACTATGCCAGTAATATTTTATGGAAATCAGAAGTGACATGAAATGCAAAGGAGAAGAATAAAGGACATTTGTTGGTTCTCTTCTATTTGGAATGTGAAGAACTGTATTTTAGCATATCTTAAAAGAAGGAAAGTTGAAGGGCTTGTTTAGAACTTGTACCACTTTCCTAAAGAGATCAATGAAAGAGGACAGAGAATCATTTATATAAAATATAATTTTTTTCCTTTGTTTTCTTTTTTCCAGAGCAATAAGGGTTAAATGACTTACCCAGGGTCACACAGATAGTAAGTGTCAAGTGTCTGAGGCTGGATTTGAACTCAGGTCCTCTTGAATTCAGGGCTGCTGCTTTATACACTGTGCCACCTAGCTGCCCCCATAGCAGCTTTTTTTTTTTCAATGGTAGTATTAGCAAAGAACTGGAAATGGACTGGGGTGCCCATCAATTGGGGAATGGCTAAACAAAATGTGGTATATGAATGTAATGGAATAGTATTGTACCATAAGAACAATAAAAGGGATAGTTTCAGAGAAACCTGGAAAGACTTTAATTTATGCAATAACTAACATTGTAAAGACAAACAACTTGGAAAGACTTAAAAACACTGATCAATAAAATAGCCAAGCATGATTCCAGAGGACTAATGATGAACCATGTTACTTACCTCCTGACAGAAAGCTTCTGGATTTAACACGCAGAATAAGACAACTACTTTGGATGTGGCCAATATATATATATATATACACACACACACATATATATATATATATATATATATATATATACACAACATAGACACATGCACACATACATATATACATACATACAATATATTATTTGCTTGACTATGCAAATTTTGTTTAATGGTTTTCTTTTTCTTTTTTGATTAAAGAGATGGTAGGAGAAAAATTATTAAATTTTTGTTAATTAAAAACAGCACCAAACCTTTTTTTATTATTCTTGTTCCCACAGGAGAGGTACCATGGTGAACCACAAGATTTCAAAAAGACCCAATCATCAAAAGTTATACTGGTCAACTGCTTGTGGGCAGGCTTACTTGGTTAATGCATAGGGGAAGTCATATTCTTACTTTAGTTAGGATGCCCACTAAACTCTCCAGGCCATAATTATATAGAAAGGCAATTATGCAGAAAGAACTTGATTATTATAGGCACTAGACAGTGTGATCTAGTGAGCAGCATCAACAAATCAACTTAAAAAGCATTTATTAAACACTTATTATGCTTCAGCACAGTAGTAAATTCTTGGTGTACTAATATTAGCAAAGAGTAAGTCAGTCCTTTCTCCACAAAGCACTTACATTCTGAAAGGTGAATTAAACACATGAAAAGAAGCTGAAAACATGGGAGGAAAGTACCCATGCCTCATGGTGGACGCATGGTGGCAAAATCTGGAGAGTGGGCAATGGTTCTTGGTTATTCCTCAAAATGAAGGTTCTAGGAGGAGCTCAGCAATGGGAGAAAGAGACCATAGAGAAAGAAGGAAAAGGAACCTGAAGCATGATCACAAAATCTGGGAGAGTGCCAGATTTGGAATCAGGAAGACCATTGACACTTGTTAACCGTGTGACCTTGAACAAGTGATATCACTTCTCTTTACCTCCATTAACTCTTGCCAAATAGGGATAATAACAACTTTGGTACCTAACTCACAGTGTTATTAACACTGATTAAATAGGAAAATATCTAGAATGCATATTACATACTTTTAAGTACTATGTAAATACCAGTTATCATCATCACCACCACTACCATCATTATTAATTATTATTATTATTTCAGTCTCATTTCTCGCATCTTTTCTGATGGATCTCCGAAAGAAACAGTCCTGGGATATCACTATATTTAGCACTCTGCAGATTTTCTCCAGGTGACTAAAACCACCACTACTACTACCACCACCACCACCACCACCACCATCATAATCATACTTTGCTCTAATAATTTCAGGAGGGAAAAAAAGAACTAATCTGACCTTTTGTGGACATCTCTCTGTCATGCCATGCTTAAACTTGGCTCAGCTGTGAAGAAAAGGACCCAATGGGACTTGAAGGCTACTTTAAATAGCAATTAACTACCTCAGAATGATGAAAAAAAAGGAGATCACAAGTCACCTTACTCCAGAAGCCAGGCAAAGGAAAAGGCCCCCCTCCAATGACCACACTGAAGATTAGTGGATTTTAAAATATTAATGATAAAATATGTAAACAGACAGACTTGAGGCCCACTGGTGTCTCCCACACTACCAATATTAGGACTGCAGTAACTTTCATAGGCTGTGCAGCAAGTTTCAGCAGGAGGCCTGGGACTGGGCTCTCCATTAGAAGTTTCAGTATGGGTGTTCATGGGGGTGCTGGAGCAGAATCTCATTAGCATGAGCTCTCCACTCCCTGTGCACTTTGAAACTGCCTGCTGTCAGACTGCTGAGAAGCCAACATATGCAGCTTTTCAGAGCTCGTGTGCTGCAGAAGGCTGTGTATAATTATTTCTGGTTGGGCCCCTATGATTCAATGATAATACTGAATTATATTTCTGTCTTTACTTGAGCTGAAATTTCCTGCACATATTATTTAAGCTTCCAACAGTGAGGTGTCATATTGGGGGAACAAACAGATATTTTCTCTTAATTTATGATTCTGCAAGTTGATCTCCTAACTCCGAATGATTTACTGTCTTGACTGGAAGAAAGGAAAACCCTGCATTTTAAACTTTTTGGTGGTGTTATTGTTGTTTACAGTGAGTACACAAAAAGAAAGAGATAGTTTGTAGCAAAGCAGATTCTTCAGATGGCTCAATCTGTTCTATAATTAAAATAAAACAAAACAGTCTTGTTTCTGATAGTTATAACTTATATGGGAATGAGTATTTTTTATTGTAAGATAATTTATCAGTTGCCTATCCTTATCTTTTCTTGATCTGTCATATAATAATGCAAATGCTTTTCTTTCAGGGGTCAAACCCAATAATCAGTTTTAAAAGATGCATTGATAATGAAAAAAACACTAACTTGATCAAAGTTCATGAAAACCATTTGTTATACAGTTTTATTCTACATGGAGAGGATAATATAAGTAGCAAATTGTCTTCATGTTTAGAAATGATAATGGGCTTTAAAAGTATTTACATATATATGTGTGTCTAGATATATATGTGTATAGGTATGTATGTGTATGTATGTGTATATATATGTAATGTTTAATCTTAAAATCAGCATTGAAGACATTACTTAAATGGGCCATTTGCAAGCTTTTGGTATTTAATAAATTACATTAACTCCATTCTTTTCATTTTGGTTTCTATTTTTGTGATTTATTATAAAATGAGCTTATTTTTCTTAAAAAGTGAAACTTAATTAAGGTAAATGAAGCTTCTATTTCTAATGTTTACTCTTATAATAAATAATAAACTTTTCTAACAGTAACATTCTTCTTTCAGGGAACACTAGTTTCTGCATTTAGCTATCGGTAAATTAAAAAAATATCACTTTCAAGAGAAGATGAGTTTTATTTTTAGCCCTGTGATTAATTTATTTAATATATAGCCAACTTTTCTGCATCACTGAATTCAGAGTTGGGGTTTTATATTATGATACTAAGTTGTTTATAAGTAGATTCTAGTAGAGTTTAATAGGTAGGTCTGTATTATTTCAGTTTTAGTCAATAAACAGGAAACTCACTCCTTGCAAATCACACTGATGTGGTTTAAAAATAACAGACAAATATCTTTTCTTTAGCTTTCTCATAATCAGCATGGTATATTCTAGCTCTTTCTCTCTCTTTTTTGGAGTGGGGGAGGCTGGACAATGAGGGTTAAGTGACTTCTCCAGGGTCAAACAGCTAGTAAGTGTCAAGTATCTGAGGCCAGATTTGAACTCAGGTTCTCCTGAACCCAGGGCCAGTGCTTTATCCACTGCACCATCTAGCTGCTCCCCATATTTTAGCTCTCTTAAAATGTAATGTAAAGTATTTTATTCAGCCTCAAGATTAAGATTATTTTAAGACACCATTTGGGGTTATAATCACATTTCCTGAATCTCTCTCTCTCTCTCTCTCTCCCTCTCTCTCTCTCTCCCTCTCTCTCTCCCTCTCTCTCTCTCTCACTGTTTCTCTCTGTCTCTGTCTCTCTCCGCCCCCCCCCCTCACCTCTCTCTGCCTTTTGAAGATTTATTTCTATCCTTGTGTGGAAAGCACTGAGCAAGTCTGACCAGAAATGAATAAAGAAAGTAGAGAGGCAGAAAGTTGTGTAAAATAACCATGTCAATTTAAAATTGACCATCCAGCAAAATAATCCCTAAATTTTCTTTAGCAAGTGTAACTTTCCTATGCTTTTATGATGTACTTTGGTGTAATCTGTAAAATGTTTAGAACAATAATTATTTTATGAATAGATTGAGATATTTTAAATTTCTTTCTACCTTGTATAGACTGGACGTGCACAGAATCAATCTATTATGTTTAGAATTAAGTGGTACAGTGTATAGGGAGCTGGGCCTGGAGTTAGGAAGACCTGAATTCAAATATGTCCTTAGACACTAACTAGCTGTGACTCCTTGGGCAAGTCACTTAACTTCTCTCAGCCTCAGCCTAGAAGAGAGCAGGCATTACATAAAAGGCAGCCTTTGGTGACAAAAGCTTAAGGAGTGCTGTGTATGTATGTGTGTGTGTGTGTGTGTGTGTGTGTGTGTGTCTAGTCAACGACTTGCATTAAGGTTTGATCATCAAATGTTATGATCCCACAAAGCTGGAAGAGATGGCTGCCATAGTGGAAGACAGAGTTAGTACCCCAAGGGATCTTGATAGGCAGGAGCTTTGAGATGAATCTAATATTAATGGGGACAAATGTAGAGTCTTTCACTTGGGTACAAAAAGTCAAATTCATAAGTACAAGATGGGGAAGGCATAAATACATATCAGTTGCCCTGTAAAAAACCTGGGGGGGTTGGTGGATTTCAAACTCAATATGAGATAGCCATGTGAAATGGCAGCTAAAAAACTAATGATTTCTCAAACTGTATTACAAGGGGCACAGGTTTCAGGAATAGCAAAGTGATAACTGGATTCTGCCCTTGCAAGGCCTTATCCAGAGTTATCATGTTCAGTTCTGGGTACCAAGGTTTAAGAAAGACATTGATAAAGTGGAGAGTGTCCAGAGGAGGGAAATCAAGATGGTGACATACGAGGATCAATTGAAGGAACTTGGCTTAGGGATGTCAGTAGACTCAGGGGAAACATTTTAAGTGTCTTCAAGTGTTTGAAGGATTGAGATGTGGAGAACAGATGAAACTTGTTGTTTTTGGCTCTAGGAAGCAGAACCAGCAGGAATAAGTGGAAGTTACAAAGAAGGCAAATTTAGGCACAGTCAGGAAAAACTTCCTAACAATTAGAACTGTGCAGAAGTGGCATAGGGTATCTCCAGAGAGGATGGTTCCCCTTCCTTGGAGATCTTTAAGCAAATGCTGAATTACTTACTACTTCTGAGGTATAGTGGGTGGGATAGGACCACTATATAAGAATCAAGGTTCCTCCCAAACCTACCCCACCCTAAATATAGGTTAGGCCAATTTTCCCCTGTCGTTGGGGCTTGATTAGCTTGGGCCTAAGTATTAAATTACATTGGTAGCCTCTGGCTATGTTGATTTAGCTTCTTGGTCATTCAACAGCAAAAAAGTACCATCCATGTGGAGCTGGGAGATGTATCAAGGTTGTATAAATCATGATACTCTGCCATGCTGAGTTTCTGTATGGTGGTGAGGGTGGCATGTCTACCCAAACTAAGTGCTTCAGTATCCTCATTGAATATTTTCCCTTTGCTACAGCTAAGTAAATCTTATTGTATTAACTATTGAATCACAGATGAGTGTCTGAATTTGTTCCAACACCAAATGTAAACTACTGAGGGACTGGTTTGAGTCAGGCCTGCCCCCTAGCTTTTGACATATTTAGTCATTGGAATTAGATGACATGGCTTAAACCATGGTTGAAGCAGGGGGAAAATGATGAAAATATAGAGAACTATGTGATTGGATGACCAGATATGACACTATGGCAAGGACCCTTCTGGTACTTTATGAATCAAGCCTCCACTGGCACAGAACAAATTAGCTCAGTGAGTGCTGGAAGAGGCTTCCAGGGATTGTAAAGAAAGTGTTAGGTCCAGTATTCTCTGGTTGTGGTTCGATTATCCTGCAGAAGTTGGACTGCCAGTATAATATAACTGAAAGTAAATTGACTCAGCACACAGAGGTAGAGCCCTTGGCTTTTAAGGATCGTGTCATGAAAGCTGAGGGGCACCTAATGGAGTTTGCAACAGCACAAGTAAAAGTGGGAGTTAGTAGGCTGAAAAGGAGAATGTTTAACGCAGATGTTTAATTGCATGGCTCTGAGATCAGAGCTATAAGATTGGAGATTGAAATCAGGAGTGAAAAGGAGAATGGGGAGGGGGGAACCTGTGGTAAGAAAACAGTGGGCTTATTCTATTACTACTCCCTAGAGGGCAATTTCTGCCACTGAGAGATCAGGGTATGGGAAAACTTTCACCATCAAGGAGCTATGGAGCTTGCAAGAGACTTTCAAAAAGCAACATGATGAGTCAGTAGAGCAGTGACTGCTAAAGGCTTGGTCCAAAGGAACCAATACAGAGCAACTCTCCATAGCAGTGTTCCATAGGCTGGGAGAGCCCTATTTCAGGGCTAGTCTCCCTGGAGACTACCCTTTGTCCTTTTTTAAGTGGCTAAGAGGAAGAGTTACACATAGGAGGCCCCAAAAAGGGAATTCCTGTTGTAGCCCCCTCTCCAATGGAGTCTTCAAGGGAGGGGATAATGTTTCTAAAAGAAATGGGTTCTATAGATTGGATTTATACAGAGGCAATTAAGTAATATCTTCTGGGCAGAATCCCACTGGAATGGCTTTGGAATTTAGCTATGGATCTCCCTTACCCACAACTATACAGGTGTGGTCTAATTACTGAAATTTGGGCAGGAGATTGGGATAGCTGTGGACTGGAAAAACATTGTTGTCAAAATGTAAATGGATGCTCTGGGGATAGGGGGAGGAGGCAGAGAGACCACTGCTCTTCTGGGTGGGCATCGGGTGGGGATACTCTCTTCTGGTGGGAACTTTGGGTGTGGCTCCTGAAACATGAGGTTGATAGGAAACCAGATGAAATCTAGCCTATGGGGGTGCTAGTAAAACTATGCTGTGAAATTCAGCATTAGAACAGTACAGGACTTTTAGCTCCATTCAAATCTAAGGCATCTTCTAAAGCCCTTGTCTCATTTAGATTATCCATGGGGGATTAGAGAGGGTAGAAAATGGATGGAAAGGGTATCATGAGCTCTTGGGAGTCACTATTTGTGAGCACCTTTTTGGGCAGCCTCTATGCAAATTATTGTGGTTGTGGCCAGTAGAAACCCTGAATCATCCTGTGTAGTTAATAACAAAAAATATGGGGTTTGTAGGCAGGGATGGAGGAGAAGGTTTGAAAATGATGGAGATGTGGAGATGAAGGAAGCTGGAATATTTTATTATACCAACTCCCTTTACAAAATCCTGTTTGTGCCACAATGAAGAGAGATGCACCTGTAAATTTATGATGAAAAATCTGTCCTTAGATATTTATTGGCTGCATGATTCTGGATAAGTCACTTAACCTCTCTTTGCTTCAGTTTCCTCAACTGTAAAATGGGGATAATAATAGCATCTATCTCCCAGGGTTGTTGTGAAATAATATTCATAAAATTCTTAGCATAGTGCTTGGCACATGGTAGATGCTCATCATGCTCATCAGGCTGTTCCTGACCTACCTCATTATTGTTGTAGACCAAGTAGCTCAGACCCAGGGTGAGTGGTATGGGATTATTAACCTCACCAATGCTTTTTTCATCCTCCCTTCCTGTCACTTAAATTAGTCTGGAACAGTTGAACTCTTCCTTCTCTTGCTATATTCTGGTGTAAAGAGACCTGAAGGAAATTTCCCTTCTTGGGGATAGGGTTGGATGAGGCCACAGTGGCAGGGACCTTAGATCAGATGGTGGTCCATATTGGAGACAAGAGTTGGGAAATCAGCCCTAAGAAAATCTAGACTGTCCTGACTACCTAGTCAAGTTTTGAGGAATACAATGGATAGAGAAAACCCAGAGGGTTTAGGGCACAGTTAAGAATAAGTTAATGAGGGCAGCTAGGTGGCGCAGTGGATAGAGCACCGGCCCTGGAGTCAGGAGTACCTGAGTTCAAATCCGGCCTCAGACACTTGACACTTACTAGCTGTGTGACTCTGGGCAAGTCACTTAACCCCAATTGCCTCACTAAAAAAAAAAAAAAAAGAATAAGTTAATGAGGGGGCAGCTAGGTGGCGCAGTGGATAAAGCACCAGTGCTGGATTCAGGAGTACCTGAGTTCAAATCCGGTTTCAGACACTTGACACTTACTAGCTGTGTGACCCTGAGCAAGTCACTTAACCCCCATTACCCTGGCCCCCCCAAAAAAAATAAAAAAAAAAAGAATAAGTTAATGATATTCACTTCCCTACAATCTAAGAAGAAAGTCCAGGGGCAGCTAGATGGCACAGTGGATAAAGCACTGGCCCTGGATTCAGGAGTACCTGAGTTCAAATCTGGCCTCAGACACTTGACACTTACTAGCTGTGTGACCCTGGGCAAGTCACTTAACCCCCATTGCCCCGCAAAAAAAAAAAAAAAAGAAGAAGAAAGTCCAGAAGCATATTGGATTGTTCATATTTTGGAGAATTGGCATTCCCTACCTGAGGATCCTGATGACTTTCATTTTCTTACTCAACCATAATTCTATCTCTTTTGAGTCGGGCTTAGAATAGGTTACAGCCCTGGAAGAACCAAATCCAGAAATTGCTCTCCTTGGGCCAGTATGACCCTGAGGAGCTCATGATTTCTGAGGTCTCTATCTAGAAAAGCTAGTCTGAATGGAATCTTTGGCAGGCACCAAGGGGATGGTCAGAATAAGTAACAGTTAGTTTTTTGGACCTAAAAGTTGTCCAAAGTAACAATTGCCTATATTATGTTTTTTTTTTGTTTTTTGTTTTTTTTTTAATTTTTAGTGAGGCAATTGGGGTTAAGTGACTTGCCCAGGGTCACACAGCTAGTAAGTGTTAAGTATCTGAGGCCGGATTTGAACTCAGGTACTCCTGACTCCAGGGCCGGTGCTCTATCCACTGCGCCACCTAGCTGCCCCCTATATTATGTTTGAAAAGCTGTTTACCTGTTACTGGGCTCTAGTTATTACTCATTAGATGGTTAAGGGAAAGGGTCATACAGTAACCCCTCTTTCAGAGTTTTCTATTATGAAATAGGTGATTTAGATGGACCTTCTAACAAGATGGGTAGGACCCATGAAATCTCTGTTATTAAATAGGAATGAAACATCCAGAAGTGTGCAGGTCTATTAGGCATTAGTGCCTGTTAGTTCATAAACGAGTTTTGTCTATGCCAGAAACTGTGGCCTCTAGTGTAGGCCCTGGGAACTCTGTCTCCTCTACTAACCCAATGGGCTCCCATCTACAAAGACTTGGCTCCTGATGAATGTGGTTTTGCCTCCTTTACCAGTGACTCCATCGACTATAAAAGAGGTATATACAACTGGACTTCAGCAGTCACTCACACACTAGTAGGAACTACTAAACAATGGGGGTCCTGACAAGTTCTCCCACTGGGCTGCATGACTGGCATATGAGAGCCTTGAAAGATTTGGTTGAGAAAAGCTTCATTTACACTGATTCCTGTTCAGTGGTCCTGGGGCTAGCCAAGTAGTCTGAAGCTTGTAGAGAACAGGACTGGATAATCTAATACTATTCCCTCCACCTACTGCCCCCACTGTACCCCCTTCCCCCAATAGAATCCTCTCTTGTAACAAAGAAGTGCTAAGTAAAGCAAACCAACACATTGTTTATTTCAGATAACATAGACATCATTCCCCACATTAAGTCAGCATAAATTATTCAAGAGATCTGTGATTGGGAAAGGAAGTGGGACAGCCTATGGCCAGGTAAAGGAATATGAAGTATTGTACTGCATGCTCATGAAGTGTTCAGAGACCTATAGAAAGGCTCTGGAATATCAAATTGTTCCCAATGGAAGATTTATGGTAGAACAAAGACAAGAATCACATGGGATTAGAAGGTATAGATAAATTGTGACCTGTGCCATTGGAGGGAATATTCATGTGGATGACATGAACGACTCACTGAAATATTGAGGTATAATGAAGCACCTTAGGCAAGCAAATATTTTATTTCCATAGTGTATTAACACATTTGTATGCAAGAGGAATGTCTCACGAATGACTTTCTTGGACATGTTCTAGGGAAGGCAAACTTTCCTTATGGTTATTGTACTGTAATAGCAGAATATTACAGAATTTAGCGGATAATTTCTTCTTTTTTGTCCAACCCCTTCATTTTATTTTTCTTTCTTTTTTTTGGGTAAAAAATAAATATTTTATTTATGTTCTTTGTAAACATCATTGTACTTTCCAATGACTCCTCTTCTCTATAGATCTATTTCTTGTAACAAAGCAACACAGTTGTTCAAAACAAATCCACACATAGGCTCTATTTGACAAGGTACACTTTATTCCATATCTTATAATCCACCTCTCTCCTGAGATGAGGAAGGCATGCTTCACTGGCTACCCTCTGAAGTCATGAATGGTGACTTTATTGATCACAGCTCTAAAATTTTCCAGTGTTGGTTTCTTTTCCATCACTGTGGTCATTGTTTAAATTGTTTTTTCTGGTTCTGCTTACTTTGTTCTGTATTATTTCACTTAAGTATTTCTAAATTTTCCTGAATTCTTCATATTTGTTGTTTCTTATGGTGAAATACTATTTCATTATGTTCGTACACCATTTCTTCAGCCACTCTCCAGTTGATAGGTGCCCACTTTGTTTCCAGTTCTTTGCTACCATGAAAGTAGTGTTATGAATATTCTTGAATATTTGTGACCTTTCCGTTTTTCTTTGACCTCCTTGTGGTAAATTTTATCACTAGGTCAAAGGGTTAGTGACTTTTCTCAAATAATTCTAAATTGTATTATAAAGTAGTGGCACTAATTTACAAGTCTCCCAACAGCTGTGGGATTACTATGCTTATCTTCAGTTTATTCTATTTTATTTTTTGTTATCTTTGTCAAATTGAAAGGCATGAGATGAAGCCTCAGAGTTGTTTTGATATGCATTTCTCTTATAATTAGGGATTTGGAACATTTTTCCATATGGTTTTTGATAATTTTAATTTCTTCTTTTGAAAACCACCTTTGCCTACCTGTCTATTAGATACTGGCTCTTGTTATATATTTATACCAATTCTCTTTATATCTTGAATATCAGACCTTTATCAGAGATATTTGTTCTAAGTTTTTTTTTCCCCCAACCAGCAATTTTATTTCTTATCATAGCTGCATTGATTTTATTTGTGCAACAGTTAAAATGTACTTATTCAAATTGTATTTTTTATTTTTTGAAGATATTTATTCCTTATTTACTTAAGAATCCACCCCCCAGTTGTATAAGTACCTCCTTCCATTCTCTTCTATTTTTCAAAATGATATTTCCTTTTAAATCTAGGTTGTATATGAATTTGGTATGTACTCCAAAATGAATGAATGAATGAATGAATTGTTGTATCCCTTCAGCAGAATGCAAGCTCCCTGAGGGCAAGGACTTTGGAAATTTTTGTCTTTGTAGCCCCAGTTTCTAGCACTCTACCTCACATATAGTATGCTCTGAGGATATCACAATAAAATGAAAAATGGCCCTTGTCTAAAAGGAGTTTACATTCTATTTGAGAAAAGAAGAATTAAATATAATTGGAAAATATTTTCTCTTTGATACTCAAAATCTTTCCTGAGATTAGTTAAAAGTATTTAATTTGAATTGTGACACCCTTGTGTCTTGATGGACAGAACTCTAAAAATTTCTTCTCATTGTATCCTAGCAGGATAGAATCAACCCTTCATCTTATAAATGTAGGGTAATCAGCAAGAGCTACTGAAAGTCTTTCAAATTAGACTTTAGGTTCTGATCTCTTGCGTGCTTTTATGATTCTTTGGCAGAGTTTACAAGTGTAAGAGATCTTTTGAAGCTTTGATGTTTGAAAAACAATACTGGGGCAGCTAGGTGGCGCCGTGGATAGAGCACCGGCCCTGGAGTCAGGAGTACTTGAGTTCAAATCCGGCCTCAGACACTTGACACTTACTAGCTGTGTGACCCTGGGCAAGTCACTTAACCCCAATTGCCTCACTAAAAAAAAAAAAAAAAAAAGAAAAACAATACTGACTTTTCCTCTTTTCTTATGTCTATGTGATGCCAAAAGAGTTCATAAATTTAGCTAAACAACCATTCATTCATTGATAAAGTTAACCATGCTGGTTGTTTGTATCACTTGAACAGATAATTCGGTCAAAATGCTTGAATAGGTAGTTCCATTAAGGCCAAAGGCTGACAGTGTGTTTATTAGTCTCCCCTTTGCCAGGGAGTGTTAAAAATAAAAACATGGTGGATATAAAATCCCTCTCAAGTTAAACATTGGTTCCATTTCTCTTCCCTCTCTGTTTCCCCTCCCCATTTCCTGTACACAGGAATTGTGTTCTGCTGTGAACTGATTGCACTGGAAGAACCTCACTATAAGACTGTCCTGCCAGAGGAGAATTCAGTATTGCTTGGGACCTGTCTTGGATGCCATCCAAGGAG
The DNA here is from genome assembly GCF_019393635.1 of Dromiciops gliroides. Classification (NCBI taxonomy): domain Eukaryota; kingdom Metazoa; phylum Chordata; class Mammalia; order Microbiotheria; family Microbiotheriidae; genus Dromiciops; species Dromiciops gliroides. Next base: position 461,500,244 of record NC_057863.1, read on the forward strand.
TAGGGAGAAGAAGCAAAGAGTTACTGAAATGCAAAAAATATCTTTTTATGATTGTCTTCCAGTATGGACCTTGGGGGCATTATTATGAAACTCCAGAGTATTCAGAGGAGGCAGAACCTACACAGGCAAAGTGAGGTGGAGAAGTGAGAATATCAGAATTACTTAGACCAAAGAATTCGATGCCTCAGAATGATTTCATATTTATGCTACTCATAGCATAATGAATGAACTCAGCATTTTCCCTGTGCAGCCCATAAGGAAATTCAATATAAAGAAATTCTTTGCTGATGATTGACTAGATAAATCTTAGAAAGTCCCTTGAGGCAAAGAGAGGTTAAATTCCTTGTCTAGTGTCACATGATCAATAAGTACCAAAGGCAGAATTTGAACCTAAGTCTGCCTGACTCCAAATAAACTCATTTATTTACTGTTTTATTCTGTCCCTTACACCATGTCACTGCCAGATCATTACTAACAAAACTCTTTATTTATACATTGTATTATCTTTTTATTTAAGGTCACAAGGTTTTATAAGCATAGGATGATATTCAATACCATGTTTATGAGGAAAAGAGTTGAACATTGTCGTTGTCCTAGTTATATGTTTTTTGGTTTTTTTTTTTGCGGGGCAATGGGGGTTAAGTGACTTGCCCAGGGTCGCACAGCTAGTAAGTGTCAAGTGTCTGAGGCCGGATTTGAACTCAGGTACTCCTGAATCCAGGGCCGGTGCTTTATCCACTGCGCCACCTAGCTGCCCCCGTTGTCCTAGTTATGTAAATAAGAAAAAGTAGGCCATAAAATGGCCAAATGACTCGGCCACATTCATACATTTTATTTATAGTAGAAATTGGCTTCTCTCCCCCTAGCCCCCACCCTTTTCCTTGAGTCACAGAATCAGATTTCAGAATTGTAAAGGTTCCAGGGCCTATAGAGTCCAATGTCTTTTTTTTTTTTTTTTTTTTGGTGGGGCAATGGGGGTTAAGTGACTTGCCCAGGGTCACACAGCTAGTTGAGTGTCAAGTATCTGAGGCCGGATTTGAACTCAGGTCCTCCTGAATGCAGGGCCGGTGCTTTATCTACCGAGCCACCTAGCTGCCCCCAAAATAATGGCTTTTAAAGCATACCTGACAAGTGGTCTTTTCTTGAAGACATCCATTGAGGAGAAGCTGGTAACCTTCTAGTTCATTCTGCCTTTGGCTTATTCTAACTAGAAGGAAGTTTGTCCTTCCATCAAGACTCAATTTGCTGTTTTTTTGATATTTGAAAGGAATAGCACGTTGTGCATAGTACATTTGCAGTTTCATGTACAATCATCTTTTTTATTGTACTATGTTATGAAAATGCTTGTTTTATTCCATAAATTAAACATGAAATAAATTTTAAAAAAGACTCAGTTTTTTTTTAACAACTTCTTAACATTGCTCCTTGTTCTGTTTTCTGGGGATCAAACAGAACAAGTTCAATCCTTTGTCCACAAGAAAGTCTTTTGAATACTTGACAGACATCATGTACCTGAGTCTCCTCTTACCCAAGGTAAATGTCCATACTTCCTTAAGGTGATTCTCATATAGAATGCATCTGAGAGCCCTCCTTCAATATCCTTGTTGCTCTCTTCTGGATGCTCTTTAGCCCATCAATGTCATTCCAAGAATGTGGTGCCCAGAGCTGAAGAAAACACTACGGATGTCAGCAGACCATTGTAAAGTATAGGAGGGCTCTTATGTCCCTATTCCTGGGTGCTATGTATCTCTTACTGAAGCCCAAGATAACATTCATTTTTCTGGACTTCCATGGTCTTACAGTTGATTCATATTTAGCTATACTATTTACTAAAAAACCCAGAGCTTTTTCAGACAAATTGTTATGAAACCAGGCCTTCATTCCACATCCTATAGTTATGAAGTTGATTTTTTTCACCAAAATAAGACTTTAAATTTATCCTAATTGAATTTTGTTATATTAATTCATCATAATTTGCTAGCTTCTCAAGGTCTTTTTGGATTCTGGCTCTGAATTCAATGTGTTGGCCTTTTCTTCCTGGTTTTGTGTTATTTGAAAATTTGATAACAGGTCATTTATGCATTTATACAAGTCACTGATAACATGTTTGAGAGAGTATGGTCAAGGACAGATTCCTGGCACGCTGCACTGGACATCTTCTTCTGAAGACTCTGAGGCACTCTGGAAGCACTGTCTGTTCCTGGCTGGGTTTGGACTGTGCACTGAGTTGTTCAGCCTGATCAGTAGGTGATCACAATTGCCCTCTTTTGCTGAACAATAGTCTCATTCTGTTCTTATGTGCATTAGGCTGCTCTGTTTTGGTTTTTTGTTTTGGTTTTTTGGTTGGGTTTTTTTTTTTTTACAGCATTATTTGGGAGTGAGTGGATGGGTTTATCTGGAGCTTGTGGGAGTCATAGCCTCTCCTCTGCCATCTTGGCTCTGCCCCTGGACATCTTCTTCTAAGGTGACATTGAACTGTTAATGTTTCCTTTGAGTCTTCCCATTCAACTAGTTCTATATCCATATCATTGTACCATTGTTTAACTCATTTCTTTTCCATAAACTTTGTAACATTCCCTTTACCTAGTAGTTCAGTATTTCAGTCAAAAAAAGGGTCATCTAGCATGACCTGATGTTCAAGATGAAGTCATATTGATTCTTTGTGATCTCTCCTTTGTCTAGGTGCTTGCAAGCCATCACTTTGATAATACATCCTAGAATTTTCCCATGAATTGAAGTAAAATTCATTGGTTTATATTTTGCTGAATAGCTTTCTTTACTATTTTGAAAATTGGAACATTTTCTCTTATTAAGTCCTGTGGCACCTCCCTTGTTTTCTACAATCTTTCAAATACTGACAGTGGTTTGGCAATCACATATGCCAGGTCTTTTAGCAGATGAAGATAAAAGTCACCTGGGCCAGATGACTTAGCTCATCCAGGGTTGTTAAGTACTTTCTAAGTATCTACTTATTTATCAAGGACATCAATTTCTTGTTAGCCATTTTGTTTTTTGTATTCTTTCCAGTCTGTGACTCAATTTCTTTGGCAAAGTAAAATTTTAAAATGTAAAAAAAATTCTGTCATTTCTTTGTTGTCAGTTACCATTGTCTTGAGCATAGCTCAAGTGCCTTCTTTTTGTTGTCTTTAGTTTTCCTTGCCAGCTTTAGCTCATATTGAATTTTATCTCCCATGACACTAGTAAAATATTATTCTATATTTTTAAATTCACCTTCTGTTACTTTCTTTTGCTTCATTTTTTTGTACAAAGCTTTTAAAAATCTAATTTGGGGTGCAGAGGATAAAGCACCGGCCCTGGAGTCAGGAGTACCTGAGTTCAAATCCGGCCTCAGACACTTGACACTTACTAGCTGTGTGACCCTGGGCAAGTCACTTAACCCCCATTGCCCTGCAAAAAAAAAAAAAATCTAATTTGGTTAGTGATTTTTCTGTGCACGAACACTCATCTCTTCAGATAATCCCCATTTTTTGTCTCCATTGGAATTCTTATTGTGTATTCAGAATTTAATTCACATCAAAGTCTTCCATCACCACTATATAATGCTTCTATGTTGTGCTTTAGTTTGTTTTCTGAACTCATTTATTTGTTCCTTCTACAATGACAAAAATCATCTTAGTGGTTCTCTTCAAAGATTTTCACTCAAATGCTTTCCACCATACTTCCCCACACTGGTTTCTGTACAGGGAGTATACCTATTCTTTTCTCCTCCACAGTGCTTGAATGAGTATACCTAATTAGAGTCATAACTCTGTCATTGATCATCTCAGAGATCCCCATGACATTAAATTTGTCTTCTTATAATGTGATCTCTAGTCTATCTTTTTTATTTCCTAAATTTTATGAATTTGCATATAGACATTTAAAGTCAAGCTTTTTACTACAAATTCTTTGTGCATTTTGTTTTCTGTGATCTTCAGGGTGTCTCAGTAGCTATTCTTCCCACATTGTAGTTTCTCTATATTGTGTCTAGCTTGATGAATATGTGTTCATACATAGATACAAAGTAATTTGAGAAAGGAGAGAGCATTAGCAGTCATAGGAAGAGGATGTTTATGAGGCATTGCCCACCCCCAGAACTTTATGAAGGTGACACTGAGCCTTGAAAGAAGATAAGAATTCTGAGAAGTGGGAATATGTTAGGATTGAGAGGGAGATAGCTGTTCTGATGTAGAGGTGGGAAATGGAATGCCAAGAAGTCAGAGAAACAGTTCAATTTGATCAATATGTAATGTTATGAAAGGGAGTAATATAAAACAAGGCTGGAAATATGGGTTGGATCCATATAATTTTAGTAATTTTTTAGTCACTTTTCAGTCACGTCTGACTCTTTGTGACCCTCTTTGGGGTTTTCTTGGAAAAGATACTGGAGTGGTTTGCCATTCCTTCTTCAGCTCATTTTACAGATGAGGAAACTAAGGTAAACAGAATTAAGTGACTTGCCAAAGACGTAGCTAGTAAGTTTTTCATGTCAGATTTGAACTTAGAAAGATGATTCTTCATGATTCCAGTCCCAATACTCTATCCACTGTGCCACCTACCTGCCCTATCTGTATCACAGAGGGCCTTAAATAATAGGGTGAGGAATTTATGATGTATACTAGAACAATAGGGAGTATGTAATATGGATTGGAGATAGAGGGAAACTGGAGATTAATTACTTCTCAGGGGTATAAGGATCAAAAGACAATTTATATAAAGTGCTTTATAAGTGTTAGCAATTGATAGTATTATAGGCAAGAAGTGATGAGGTATGAACTAGAGTGATGGCTACATGAGAGGAGAGAAGATAGACACAATAGATGTGGTGATAGAATTGACAAGCCTAGGCAACTTATTAAATCTAAGGCACAAAGGAGGCAGCAAGGTGGCACAGTGTATAGAGTGTTGGGTTTGGAGTCAGGAAGACTTATCTTCCTGAATTCAAATCTGGATTAGATACTTACTAGCTATGGTGACCATAGGCAAGTCACTAAACCCTGTATGCCTCACTTTCACCATCTGTAAAATGAAGTGGAGAAGGGAAATAGCAAAACCTTCCAGTATTTCTGCCAAGAAAAACCCAAATGAGATCATAAAGAGTTGGACACTGAAAAATGACTTAAAAACAACAACAAAAGAAATGAAGAAGAGAGGGCAAGATTAAGGATGACTTGGAGGTAGTGAACATGGTTACTTGGAAGAGTTGCAGTTTCCTTTCCAGAAATAGTAAAGTTTGGAGGAGAGGCAAGTTGTGGGGGAAAACGATATGTTCCATTTTGGACATATGAAGTTGGGGATACAGATGGGACATCCAGGTGCGCATGTCCGAGTGAGGTGATGAAAAACTGGAAAGACATTGAGGCTGGATATGGAGATTTGAAAGTTATTTTTAGAGAAATGATAATTAAATCCCTGGAAACTATTGAGATTACTAAGGGAGGGAGTATAAATTGAGGAGACAAATGTGTTCAGGACAGAATATTGGGGTACTATCAAGATTAGGGAGCAGAAAATGATAATGGACCTGATAAAGGGGTCAGAAAAGAATCAAAGGTAGGAGGAAAACCAAAACAAAACAATGTCCAAGGGAAACCAAGAGAGAAAAGAGTAAATAGGAAGAAAAGGAGGCCAACAGTATCAAAGGTTGCATAGAGATCAAGTAGGATAAGGACTGAGAGAAGGTCACTGTAGTTAATACCCAAAACACAATTCCTATCCTTAAGGAAAGCACCTCTTAGTTGTGGAGTTCAAAGATACATATGGGAAGAAAAAAATACACAACTGAAAAACCCAATTTGTCGAGCAACTTAACAAAAATTATTAGTAACTTTGGAGAGAGAAGTTTAGGTTGTGTTGGAATTGGAATTGAATTTAGAAGGGGTTGAGAAAGAAGCCAGTCTTATGGAAGTGAAGAAGGTAATATAGAGGACTCTTTCTAGGACTTTGATGGCAAGAAGGGACAGAGATACCCAAGAAAATTTCAGGGTCAAGCAAAGATTTCTAAGACCTAGGCATGAAACAAATAAAATATAATAGCAAAAATTGCAATTCAATAGAGAGTCCTAGGTGGACATTTACATTTTTTCCTTAGTAGGCATATGTGAAATCATCCCAGAACAGCAACAATGTCAATCACACTTCGCTTTTTGAAAACGTCCTCATCTTGTCTGTCTTTGCCTGTCTCTAAAGAAAAACCTCATTCAGTTTCCCTGGTGTCACCCATTAGTCCTCAGCTGCTGTGAATTAATACTCATGTTTGTCATATATCTCATAGTTGGCAAAACTTTCTGCAATAAGTAGCACCCAGAGCAGAGAGTGATGATGAACTATGTTTTAATAAGACAGCTTTCATATGTCCAGGTCACATTTTAAAGCACCAGGCTACTTGTACATGGCTCACCAGTGGAATTCTGGTACCCTGTAGAAATAGATGTGTTTGTGGTATCTAACTTTTCTTTATTTTCATACATTGTGGAAGTACCTGTGAAGGTAAGCAAAGCTGTGGAGTGAGGGAGAAGGAAAAAAATCTTTCATTTCCAAAACTTTTTATGTTCACTTAAAAAAATTCTTACTTTTAAATTGTGATAATGCAAATTATCAATCTCTTTAAGGAAAAAAGATGCTCTGGAGGGAACATGTGTGTGTGACATAAATGTAGTATGATCCTTTTATGTAGGGGGAGAATTAAAGAAACATATTAATCTGAATACAAACACATATATTTCCTTTAAAAATAAACATTTGCTTTCAAAATACTAGACTAAGAAGATCTTATCTTAAAAATCTGCTAAGCATGAACAGCCATTTTTGGAGACTATAAAGCTCACAGTTCTAGAAAGAAGGGGAAATACTTCTAGAAAAATCAGGTATTTTACACTTTATATTTATAAAGCTTTATGGTAAAGACAAATATTTTGCCCTCTGAAAAAATTTATGTATTTGGGCAGCTGCTCAATTTACTCTTTCAAGGTTATAAATATTTACTAAAAAAGAATCAATCTCTAATCAAAATAAATTATAATTCAAGTACAAGATAATATCATGTTTAGAAATTAACAATCAAAAATCAGACTGAAAGGAGGTGTTATGGAAGACCTTGTTAGAGTAACCTGCATTCTCTCATTATTATCAAAGGACGAAGAATTTGTCACCTAGAAACTTTTTTGAATAGTTATAAACACCATGTGAGCTATACAATTTTGCTAGGTAGAATCAAGGTCCTTTTCACTTTCAAAGCATCTGGTTATCCAGTCAAAAAAGCAAATTTATTGAGGATATTGTGTTCTGAGCAAAGTAAGATGTTGAAAATATAATTCCTGTATTCATGAAATGTACCTTAGAGGAGGAGTACTCAAACACAAAGGAAACACACATACACAATACATACATACATATATATGTATATATATATATATATATATACTCACTCACTCTATATAATATATATTTACATACACACATATAAAGTAATATATGGTACAATTTCCTTTTAACTTTTCTATCTCCACGTGAGTTGTTCACTTTGTATAGAACCTGTAGCCCATTTTTCCTTCCTATCACGCACCATGTTTCTTGGTTTGACAGTTGATATGCCATCAACTGCATCAGAGGATGCCAACTTCAAGATTATCATCTGGGGGGCAGCTAGGTAGCACAGTGGATAAAGCACCGGCCCTGGATTCAGGAGTACCTGAGTTCAAATCCGGCCTCAGAAACTTACTAGCTGTGTGACCTTGGGCAAGTCACTTAACCCCCATTGCCCCGCAAAAAAAAAAAATAAAAAGATTATCATCTGAAAAAAGTAACTAAGAAAATCTGATACAAATACAAATATTCATAAGGCAGATTTCAAAGCCAGTGTGATTTTTAAATTATACTGTTTTGCATCACTATTCTTGCCTCTTTTTTTTTTTTTTTTTTGCAGGGCAATGAGGGTTAAGTGACTTGCCCAGAGTCACACAGCTAGTAAGTGTCAGGTGTCTGTGGCTGGATTTGAACCCAGGTCCTCCTGAATCCAGGGCCAGTGCTACTGTTCTTATCTTTTTGGTTAGTAAATTGAAATTTGGACTGCATGTTGTTCATACTTGATGATGACATAAAGGTGTAATGAGTTGGGGAGATTCAGGCTGATTTTCTTTTAGTTTTGGTATTAGAATGGAATGAAACCCTTCTAGGATACTCCACAATTAACAAAAGAATATTTACTTATCTATAGCATAGAAAGTATATTCAACAAGGATATTTTAGTCCTTAGTTTGAGTAGATAACTTCCCTTTTCTTCCTTTCCCTGAAACTGGGTGCCAACATATGGAAATGTGCCTGACCAATAGGGCAGGATGTAATGATTTTACTAAGATTTGGAACTTCTTTTTCCAAATCTGAAAGTCCCCAAATTCCATATGAGTTAGCTTTTTCATGCCTTTAGATGTCAAGGAAGACATGTCAATATGGCCAGAGGTCACCATGAAAATGTGTCAAGATTTGGGTTTGACTCAACCCCTGGGATCAATCAAATGCTGAGGACAGCTCCCTTGCCTTAGAACAAAAGAACTAATCTAATTTATTTGGGAATTGTGGTTGCAGGGCTAGGAATCCTGGTAGATAGAGATCTTAATACTGATGGGCAGTGATCACCTTTTCTGTTAATGGCCCTGGAATCAGGGAGACCTGAGTTAAAATCTGGCCTCAGATACTTACTATTTGTGTGACCCATGTCAAATCACTTAACTCTGTTTGCCTCAGTTTCTTCAACTGTAAAATGGAGACAATAATAGCACCTACCCTGAAAGGTTGTTGTGAGGATGAAATGAGATAATATTTGTAAAATACTTAGTACAGTGCCTGAACATAGTAGGTGCTATATAAATTTGTATTCCCTTCCTTCCCCCTGCAGTGGGCGTGCCCAAAGAACAAATTAACATACACTAAGTAAGACCTTATAACAGAATTGAATAGAAGGAAGACACAAGATGGATTGCATTTGGAAAATTACATATCACTTTCAGTTATTACAAGATTCCTCTTCAAACAAAATCCCGAATTTATTGCCAATATTCTGTTAGGGAAGCTAAGTGGCTATGAATAGTGAAATCCTTTAATCTCTGAGGAAGTCAAATGTGGAGTCACTTAAAGGCCAATGGAAAGATGTGTGCAGGGTGTAAATAGGCTGTAGTACATTTAACAGTGATGACTGGTGTGCAAGAATCCACTTCAAAGATGTTATTGGGATATATTTAACTGGAAAAGGAGTGGGCTGCTCCTTCCTATAACAAGAGCAAAGTATAAGATATGGACAGCTCGGGGGCAGCTAGGTGGTGCAGTGGATAAAGCACCAGCCCTGGATTCAGGAGGACCTGAGTTCAAATCTAAGCCTCAGACACTTGACACTTACTAGTTGTGTGACCCTGGGCAAGTCACTTAACCCTCATTGCCCCCCAAAAACAAACAAACAAAAAAAAGAGATGGACAGCTCGCCCACGGTACTGGTACCCACATCTTGTTATGAAACCAAAAGAAAGCTTCTATCATGTTGGTTGGAGCCCCATGGAGTTCATTGGGATGGATATGGATGAGGACCTCACAGAATGTGACCCCTTATGGAGTATATAATACTTTCTGGGGAGCTTGGAAGTCGGGGTGCTATGGTTAACATTTTTCATTTAACTTTTATTTTATTTTTCCTCAATTACATGTAAATAAAAATTATTAACATTTGTTTTTTAAAATTTTGAGTTCTGAATTCTCTCCCTCTTTCCCCTCCCCTCTCCTTGAGAAGGCAAGTAATATGATTGAGATTATACATGTATAGTATGCAAAACATTTCCATATCAATCATGTTGCAAAAGAAAGTAGATCAAAACCCAAGAATAATAAAGTAAAAAGTATGCCTCAATTTGCATTTACACACCATCAGTTCTTTTTTTTGAGGTGGATATAATTTTTCATTGTTAAGTCCTTTGAAATTGTTTTGGATCATTGTATTACTGAGAATAACTAAGTCATTCACAGTTGATCATCATGTAATATTGCTATTACCTCATAAAATGTCCTTCTGATTCTGTTCATTTCACTTTGCATTAGTTCATATAAATCTTCCTAGGTTTTTCTGAAAGCATTCTACTTGTTATTTCTTATAGAACAAGAATATTCCATCACAATCATGTGCCATGACTTGATTAGCCATTCCCCAATTGATGGGCATCCCCTTAATATCCAATTCTTTGCCACCACAAAAAAAGAGTGGCTATAAATAGTTTTGTACATATAGGTCCTTTTCATTTTTCTTTGATCTCTTTGAATATAGGATTAGTAGTGCTATTGATGGGTTAAAGAGTATATATAGTTTTAAAGCCCTTTTGGCATAGTCCCAAATTAATCTCCAGAATGGTTGGGTCAGTTCACAACTCCACCAACAACACATTACTGTCACAATTTTTTTGCATCCCCTCCAACATTTGTCCTTTCCCTTTTCTCTCATATGATAGTCAATTTGATAGGTGTGAGGCTGAATTTCTTAAAAGGATAAGAAGTTGTAAGTGATTTTGTTTATATGTTTATAAGTTGGAGAGATCACCTGAATTAAGGAGATAATCAACCCATTAAGTATTTTAATTGACACCAATAAGGTGAGGGTCAAGGATTGAGAAAATATGGATCAATGAATTTTCTCAATAACTGAAACTTAACCCTTTAAATGATTACTTTATTGATTGTTGAGAAAAATCTTCCTAAACTGTATTAAATATTTCCTTGACAGTAAAAATACTGTATGAACACAATTAACCTTTATGTTAACTCAGGTCATCATTGTAAGTATTTATTATTGTATTATGTTATAATATGGTGTTGTGCTCAGAGTCCATTGTTCCTACACTAAATGGCTCCAGACCAATGTGATTTTGTTGGCAATCTTGCATCTTTTAAAAAAATATCCATAGTTACTTATAAATATTGTATTAAATATAAGTATTGGCTTTAGCAACCAGATTTATTTTGGTAGTGATAGGCAGTAAGGAACTGTAATTAGTTGTTAAGTAGGGTAATTGAACAGCAATCAACAATGGCTGACAAAGATTATTTTAGCAACAGGTTACTTAAAGGTAGTACAGTGTAGCAGATAGAGGGCTAACTTTAGAGTTAAAATGTGGGGAAGCTAGATGGCATAGTGGGTACAGTTCTGGGCCTGGGGTCAGGAAGGTTCATCCTCCTGAGTTCAAATAGGACCTCAGACACTTATGAGCTGTCGGATCCTGGCCAAATCATTTCATTCTATTTGTGTTAGTTTCCTCACCATTAAAATGGGAAGGAGAAGGAAATGGAGAGTCAAACGTGACTGAAACCACTGAACAAGAAGAACAACAAAAGACCTAGTTTTAAGTCCTCCTTCTGATACATTTTAATTGTATAACCATAGATGAATTACTTCATTTCCTGATATCAGAGGCCTAGAGTTGGAAGGGCCCTTAGAGGCCAATAACTCACCCTCCTTTTTTACAGTTAAGAAAATTGAGGTGCAAGGAGATTAAGGGTAAGGGTAAGGGAGGCAGGAAAGAGAAGAAACTTGGTGCTTTGAGAGTTTCACAGGACTATGTTCCAAGTCAAAGAACCAAATAGACACCTAGAACTTCTGTTGAGACATTACAGGACAGAGGTGATAGCATACACTGTGAGAATAGGTGAATTCTTTGAGGGAGTAAAAAAGAGAGGAGGGCTTTGTATTAGTCAAAGTGCCACACTGGCAAACTCTTATGAATGATATGACCTTTATAAGTGCTTCCCATTTTCTCATTTCATCTCCTCACAGCAGCCCTGCAAGATAGGTATATGCTGTTATGATTACTCCCATTTTACAGATAGGGAAGCTGAAGCTGAGAGCATTTAAATGGTGTGTCTATGACCACACAGCCATATGTTTCTAAGGTGGCATTAGAACCTTGGTCTTCCTGATGCAAAGTCCAGAGATCTGTTTGCTACATTGCACTCACTTCCACATACCCTTGAGTCTGTGTGACTGCAAAGGCAGGAAGTTCAGGACAGGGGTCATGAAATTGGAGGGTGAATGGCAGAAGACAAAGCTGATTGAAAATGAATGCTTGAGGGGCCGCTAGGTGGAGCAGTGGATAGAGCACCGGCCCTGGATTCGGGAAGACCTGAGTTCAAATTGGGCCTCAGACCCTTGATACTTACTAGCTGTGTGACCCTGGGTAAGTCACTTAACCCCAATTGCCTCACCAAAAAAAAAAAAAATAGAAAAGAAAAAGAAAAAAAAAGAAAAAGAAAATGAATGCTTGGGCCCAGCATAATGGTTTGTGGATAAGGGGCAAAGATGGTGGGGCTTTAAATAAAGAATGGATTACAGTGGCAGATTATTCTTTTTTTCCCATTAGTCTGCTGCTTTTGCCTCTGATCTTGCATATAGTAGCAACATAGCATAGCAGAGCCTGAGAGATGAGAATGGATTGGCACTGTGTCATGGCTTTTGCAGTCGATTCAGAATCACAGATTCTCACTAGCTCAGAAGTTGGTAAAACATGGATGGACTTACTTTTATTGGGGTGGCAAGCGGTTCTGATGCTTCATATCAGCATCTCTCAGAAATGTGAAATAATTTAAAATCTGAAAAGTACAATTACGGAGAGGAATTTGGCTGCATTGAAAGGGAACACATTTTCCCTTTAGCAGGAATACTTATGCAGTTTCTACTATGCCCTTTACCTGCCAAACTATATTTGATCTAAGTTTTTTTTTTTTATCCTTGGGGTCTATAATAAGCTTTAAAACAATATATGAAATAGAGCCTAGGGACCCCAAAACACTGAAGCCAGCATTCATAAAGCATTTATAAGGAAAAACTGATGCCTCTCTTGGGTCCATCTCTGTTAACCTGCTGGTTGCTATATATGTCTGAGAAGCATATTAATATGCCTATTAGTAATAGAAATCTGTTTCATTTTTAGGTCAAACAGGCAAAAGAATATTTCCTTCTTTTCTTTCTTTCTTTTTTTTTCTGATCGCTCTACCTGGGCAGTAACTAAGGACACATTTACAACTCTGAATGATATAATGCAATTAAGACTCTCTATAACATTCTAATTTGCATATCTCATTATATAGAGTGACACCATTAGAAGACATGTGTTGAAGCTTTCAAAATTATTATAATATGTGAAGGTATTAAGGACACGAATATGCTTTGCTGAACCACTACTGAGCAGAATTCTCATGCGCATTTAGGCTCCAAGGTGCTCCCAAGGGAGGTGATTCTTGAGAACTAATGTCAATTAAACACTTGCTTTGCTGTCCTTTTCTATGAATACTACAAGTGAGGTAATATTTTATTCCCAAATCTACTACTAATTCCATGTCAACAAAGTTTTAGGAGACAGTAATCATTCAAACCTAAGCAACTGGTGCCAAATCAAAGAGATGACAGGGAAACATGCAACGTTCTGAGAAAAGTCACTGATTGGAATTTTGTTTCTTCAATAGAAGGAAAGCTAAATTAGATATGTATTTGTGTGCACACATACATGTACACACATATATACTTATATATGAGTCAGAATCAAACAACTTATTTATTCCTACCAGTATAGACATTTGTTCAAAGAAAATATTAAGTAATTCACAGAGCAGAATAAAAGAATGACTAAAAAGCAAAGCCTTGGAAAAATGTCAAAATAAATAAGAAAAACATATACTGGCAGAACCCCCTTCTTTCCCCCCCCCCATTCCAGAAAACAACAGCTAGAGATGACAGGAAATGTATGATAATTAAACATGCTCAGAAGACCTCTAACCAATATAAGATAAATAAGAGAGGTCAAAAATTAATGGCCTATCTTTTGGCCTGGGATAACCCAGCTATCAAATTCCTTGTTATGTTATTATAAGTTAACCACAGAGCTACAAAAGATTGTAGTCTTGGAGGATTACCAATAGTTTGTAAGTTATTTTAGCTACCAACATGTGAATTGTTTTTGTGTGTTTGCAAATAAACTTTATGTAAAGAATTCTCACTCACTGGTCATATAATTAGAGATAAAATATACTACCTTCCTACAAAGTTAAGAGTGAGGGGCCTGTAGTGAGACTGTGACAGGAGAAGGTAGAATTATCTTTTATTATAGGTGGAAATATCTCCTGTCATTTCTGGGTTCTTGAATCAGCACATATGATGCTTAATGATGTCACTGTGTTCAATGCTAGAGTCCTTCTTTTGTGGGTTTGCATGCCTGATTTCTAGGCCTTCGTTCTGGAACTATTTCTCCTCCAAGTCTAGTTCTTAATCCCACAAAGCCTGTTGGGTAGTTCCTATGCCAGGGATTCTGAATTTATGTGTGATGGAATGCTGGAGCTGGATTCAGGAAGACCTGGGTTCAAATCTAGCTTCAGATAGTCACTTGCTGTGTGACTCTGGGCAAGTCACTTAACCCTGTTTGCCTCAGTTTCCTCATCTATAAGATGAGCTGGAGAAGGAAATGGCAAACCATTCCTGTATCTTTACCAAGAAAAACCCAAATAGTGTCACTAAGAGTTAGAGATGACTGAAATGATATCCATATTCTCTCCCTAGTCCAAAATGAGTCAGCTCTTCAGTTTGAGTGCATAGTACAGTCCACAGTGGCACTCAGAACTACAGGAAAAGCTTGTCACCAGAATGCTAGTAGGTGAGGATTTCCTTTCTGGTCTCAGCAACTCATGAAGACTATCTACCACCATGTTAAGGGCTCATCTTTTGCATGGGTGGAAGGAGTACCTACAATGGTGAAATTACAGATTTTTGAAATCTTGATGTATATAATTCAGATGAGAAATAATTATATGGTATTTAGGTGCATAGTCTGGTCCAACTTGATTTAACTTAATTTGTTTTGGTTTGGATTTGGCCTAATATGTTCCATATCCATGTATCATATCCATAAAGTTCATTTGCAAGTGTCAGCCATGGTCCTTTCAATCAGGTTAGATAACGTGGCTTGGGAAGCAGATTGCTTATTAGCATACTGACTGATCAATCTAATAAACTTTAATTCCTTTCAGTTTGCCTTATTCCTCCCCAGGGTACAATGTGAGTTTCTCCCAACTTGTTGAAGAAAAACTTGATTGCAGTAATTCTCAATGCAGATCATGGAAACTTACCCAAGACTTCTCAGATAGTCACAAGTTATACCGAGGGCTGATCATATGGTCACTTCCGATTTGACTGCCTTACTTACTCAAGTATCTGTTTGCCAAGTTTCCACAAATGCTATTTCTGGGAAACTAGAGTTGGTAGGTTAACTCAGAATCTGTTATAAACGATCTATATTAATGATATGGACACTCCAAGCCATTTGAAAATCCCAGTATACAGAATATCATTAGTCAGGGCTCTCTTTTGCTACTTGCCTTTCCCTAACATGAATGTTGTAGGCCAGGGGCAGCTAGGTGGCGCAGTGGATAAAGCACAGGCCCTGGATTCAGGAGGACCTGAGTTCAAATCCAGCCTCAGACACTTAACACTTACTAGCTGTGTGACCCTGGGCAAGTCACTTAACCCCAATTTCCTTACCAAAAACCCAAAAAGAAACAAAAACAAAATGAATGTTGTAGGCCAGACCTGACTTAGGCTAATCTAATGGTTCAGATTCAGGACTGGAAGACAATGAGACACTTGTAGGATATATAAAACAACAAGGAAATTCACTTAATCTAAAGCATGGAAAGGATATTCAGCAAGGACACAACATTGAATTGTATTAGTTCCTTTGCATTTGATGCAGTGGTAGTAGCAGTGCCAAGGGAAGATCTCCTTACTCTTTGTAGGCTGACTTTTGAACCAGGAAGTTATGTCAGTGGTTTGAGCCTTAGTCCTTTGGGTCAGTTAAACCTTGAGGATAGTTTCAATGCCTTTTGAGGAAAAATTAGACTAGCATGCCATAGGTTAGGACCTTGGGAAAACCTAGCCAAGCCTACCCAGGAGAGGTCCTTCTAGATGAGTGTGAGCCTAATATGCGCTAATATCGTAGTGACTAGGAGGAGGAAATAGAAAGAATGAACAATAATTTTGGAGAGAGCAAGATGTTCCTATCTATTATTCTTGTGCTAATAAGGGCTAATATATAGTGCCTTGAGGTTTATTATTTGCTTTCTTCACAACAACCCTATGAGGTTGGTCTATTTTTAGTAACATGACCACTTTAAAAACAACAATATTCTTGTTCCATATTTGGTCCACTCTGATATTGACTGTTTTCTTTCTTTCTTTCTTTCTTTCTTTCTTTCTTTCTTTCTTTCTTTCTTTCTTTCTTTCTTTCTTTCTTTCTTTCTTTCTTTCTTTGGATCAGCCTCATGCAGATAATTCTTTCCTACCTTGTAGAGTTTTGAATTTATTTTTTTCTTCTCCTATTCATTTTTAACTCAATTCAATTAAAAAGGAATTCATTGTGTGCCTATTGTGTGCAGAGGACTATAATGGGCCTGAGAGAGAAAAAAGAGGTTAGTTAGCATATCATCCCTTTAATTAAGGTCTGGTAATTATGATAGCTTAGGCTATGAAGACACTCAGCCATCTTTTTATGTGGTTTGTCTTAAGCACTTACTCGTATACCCTGCTAAGTGCTAGATATGCAAAGAAAAAGCAAAAACTATCTCTTACCTCAAACAGCTTATGTTCCAATGGGATGAGACAACATAGAAAAATGATAACCCATAAGATAGATACAGAGCAGATCCTTAGAGAGGATGGCCCTGGCAGCTGGGGGAGGAAACCTGGGAAAGCCTTTGGGAGCAAGAGGAGATGTTTGAGTGAAATCTTCAAGGAAGCCAAGGATTCTCAGGATCAGAGGTTAGAAAGGAGAGCTTTCCAGGTAGGGAGAATAGCCAATGCAAAGATATAGAGATGGGACATGGAGTGTCATGTTCTGGGAAGAGCAAGTCGGCCATGATGG
The DNA here is from genome assembly GCF_019393635.1 of Dromiciops gliroides. Lineage (NCBI taxonomy): Eukaryota > Metazoa > Chordata > Mammalia > Microbiotheria > Microbiotheriidae > Dromiciops > Dromiciops gliroides. The sequence goes on from NC_057863.1 coordinate 461,517,175, forward strand.
CTAGATTGTAGAGGGCACAGAGGGCAGGAGACTGACTATAAGAAGATTGGAAAGGTTAAAGGGGATCATGTGAAGAGTTTTAAATGCCAAAGGATTTTAGATTGATTCTTGTTAAGTATTTCCAAATTACACACAATTTTTTTTAACATTCACTTTTTTTTTGGGTGGGGCAATGAGGGTTAAGTGACTTGCCCAGGGTCACACAGCTAGTAAGTGTCAAATGTCTGAGGCTGGATTTGAACTCAGGTCCTCCTGAATCCAGGGCTGGTGTTTTATCTGTTGTGCCATTTAGATGCCCCTTTGATTCTTGAAATAATAGGGCACTATTGGAGTTTATTAAATTGGGGGGGGGACGACTTGGTCAACCTACTCTTTAGGAAAATCATTGTGACAATTACATAAAAGTTATATTGGGGAGTGGGAAGAGATTTGCAACAGGGAGGCCAGTTCTAAGGCTATTGTTATAGTTTAGGCTGGAATAGGTGATGAGGGTCTGGCCTAAGGTTGTATATGTCTGTATATATGGAGAGAAGGGGATGTATGTGAGATACATAGCAGAGAAAAAATACAAGATCTGGCAATGAATTATGTATGGGGCACAGTAGAAAGAACACAAGACTTGGATCCAGGAAGACCTGAGTTTGAATTGAGCCTCATGTAATTTCCAGCTATGTGGTATGAGGCAAATTGCCTACCCTCTCAGCTTCAGTTTCATATTTTATAAAACAGTGCTGGTTATAACATCAACCTCAGAGGATTATTGTGAGGATCAAAGGAGGCAATATGCATAAAACACTTTGTAGAACTAAAAGCACTCTAAAGCTAGCTATTATTTCAATACTTTCATTTTATGCTTTTTAATAATAATAAACATTTTAATTTAAAATTTTGGTTCTAAAATCTATTCTTCCTTCCTTCCTTCCCTCCCCTGCCCCCTCTCTGAGGTGGTAAGAAATCAGATATTAGCTATTATTATTATAAACTATTAAAAAATTATTGTTATTAAGCTCCATAAAAGAATGGATCATACCTTATATAAAGGGCATATATGTATGTATACATATATGTGTATTTATAGACACTCAGGTATGCATGTGTATATACACATACATATACATATAGACACCCATGTATTCATGTCTCTGTATATTTGTGTGCATATGTATATTTCTTAACTCTGGAGATGGTTCTATTCAATGACGATTCCTCACTCCTTATCTAGCATCTCATGCAACAGTAATTCCTCAGCTCTAGGGATATTTCCACTCACCATTTTATCTCTAAGTTTTCCTATTAAAAAAATAACTAATTTTAATTAAACTTAAAATCTTTTCCTGTGCTTAGAACAGTGTTCTGCACACAGTAGGTGCCTAACACATTTTTATTGAATAAATGAAAGAAATAACCCTGTGTAGCCTTTTTTACCTGGTGAGCTGATGAGCCAAGAGAGTGTCATAGTGGTTACATGAGCCTGTCTTCCAGACAGTACAAATTGGCTTGTGGAAGGATGACCATCACAGCTATAAATGTACCACGTATAGTCAAGAAGGGGAAGTGAAGCAATAGTAACTCTAATAAGTTCTAGCTCCAGAAGAAGTTGTGAAGTGGGCCAAGTTTTCCTTGATGCTCCCAACTTTCATTTGCTGTGCTTCCCCATCCCCTTTTCCTCCATCCACATGGGTGTGGCCCCATACTACCACAGTGACCTTCTGTCATAGTGGAAAGCAATTCTATAAATGAATCCCCATTAAGTTATTTTAAAGGTGTGCTCTACCTAGAAATATTTATATTTAAAAGAGGGGACAATGCATAATTCAAAGAAATGAATCTTAATAGTAACAATAATGATAGCATTTATATATTGCTTTAAGGTTTGCAAAACATTTTAGAAATATTATCTCCTTTAATTCTTTTAGGAACTATTATCCCCATTTTACATATGAGGAAATGGAGGGAGACAGTATTTAAGTGACTTGCTCAGGGTCACATAGTTAGTAAGTGTTTGAAACAAGATTTGTTCTCAGGTTTTGGCTTCAGGTCCAGTGCTTTATCTACTCTGCATCTAGCCTGTGAAATTTTATACATTATGGCATCTGAAGATGGGGGAGATATTTAGGGAGTTTTCTTTCACCACATTGCATAGGCAACCATTTGCTCCTATGTTTAAGACACTTGCCACTATTCTGACTGTACTCAAGGTGTGTAAGAAGGTTACAATAGTTGTTAAAATCCTTCAGGTGAAAGTTTGGGTGGGACTCCCTTATTTCTGCTTTAAGGGAAGGGCAAATATTCTTGTTTTAAAGCTCCTTTTCAGGGATTTGGCCTGTGCAACCTGCAGTTTTTCCCAAGTCGGAAATACTGCAAGCTTTTCTGCCGACTTCCTCAATGACATATGACCTATTCATTGACAGATGACAGCTGTCAGTCTCACAGGGCTGACTAGTCATTCAGAAGTCATGCACAAAGGCAGGGGCCAGGCAGACTCCTTGGTGGCAGTCTGGCTAACTTCATTACACACCAGTCAACCATTATAACTGTGAGTCTCCCCTTTCTGTGAGCAGAACCAATTTTTCAGACTATATCAATGAAATATCTTGTTGGGCCGGATGAAAAGAAGTTAAAATTCACCTCCAAATGAATAGACCAATTCCTCTCCCAAATGGAGTCTTATCCTTTGACCAAAGATAAATTTAAGGATACTTCAAAAAAAAGTTCTAGTCATAAAAATCTCCATGTAAAAGGGATGTACTTAAAACTCTTTTAAAAAGAGGAAAGTTTTTTCTCTGTAGAAAGAAAGGATTGGACTAGATGAATTCCAAGGTCCCTTTTAACACTAAATCTAGGTCCTGATAGTCCTATGATTTCCAATAGCAAAATTGAACATATAGGTCACATGTACCCAAAATATATCTCTGCATCATCAATATTTGATCACAGCATTATTGCAGAGGAAAGCTTCAATTTTCAAATGCAAAATCCTCTTCAGAATACATGCTTATCTCTTTTCTTCTATTCAGTGGAAGGGAGTAATTCACTCCAAGATAGAGCTTTGCCAGTTGATAACCAACTTTCCTAATTATACTGAAAGTCACTCTTTGAAGTCAGACCACTTTTATGCATCAATTAACCTGATTCCCCCATGCAAATATTTAACAAACATTCAGGAAACAAATATTCAGACATTGATTGAATTAAACAAATATTCAGACATTGATTGAATTTAACTGAACCCATAATCCAGATTCCACATGTTGTTTATTCTGTCCCCACCTGGAATGGATGGGAGGGTGTTGGCCTGACTTTTCTTACACTCCAGGGGTTTTTAGCATCATTTTATGTAATTGATTTCTGTACAGACTGACAATTGGATGGAGATGGAGCATAACTATTTAATGCTTAGTCAGAGAAATGGGCCACAACCTTGGAGCAGTAGGGCTGATCTTTCTTGACTTGTACTCTATTTTATTCCATCATGTTTAACCCTCAGAAAATGATGGACAGACCATAGGAAGTGTAAATAAGCCTAAAAGTTGTGGTGCAGTACATTGCATGCATTTCTGTGTATATTAATAAAAATACTTAAATGCTTCCATAATGTTACAAAAACTTATGAAAATGTTAGTATTTACAGAACTATAAAACTGTAATAAATTTGAACCAATGCTGAATTTGAATGGGTATACCAAGTCTGTGATGAGGAGTAGGTATTGCTAAAGAAACACAACTTCAAGGTAATTTATTAAAATTTAACAGAATTTTATTTGATTATATTCCTGAAATATTTTTAATTGTTGTACTAACTTTTCTGGAGGGTGAAGAGCAATAGATTGAAACATATCTATTGTATGCTTGTCTTTTTCATAGCTTTGTTACTCTACAGGAGAAGCAACATGGGATTAGGGATAAAATACTAGGCTTGTAGTCAGGGAGATGGGTTCAAATATGCCTCCCTCTGATACTTACTAACTGATTTACTATGGATGGGCAAGTCAGGATGCACTCTGAGAATATGTTTTATGCCAATGAAATCACAGGTCCATTGAAATTATAATTGATGAAAATAAAGTTTAAAGGGGAAAACGCTCTGTTTTCTTTACCAAATTGCACTATAGAGAATTTATAAAAATTTATGAGAAAACTATGCCTATCTCCACATCCAGAAAAAGAACTACAGAATCTGAATGAAGATCAAAGCATACTATTTTTACTGTTGTTGTTTCTTTTTTTCTTGTGGTGTTTTCCTTTTGTTCTGGTTCTTCTCTCACAACATGACTAATGTGGAAATATGTTTAACATGAGTGTAATGTATAACCTATATTGGATTGCTTGCTGACTTTGGGAGGGGGAAGGGAAATGAGGTAGGGAGAAAAATTTGTAACTCAACATCTTACAAAAATGAATGTTGGAAACTATCTTTACATGTAATTAGAAAAAATAAAATCAAATATTATTAAAAAGTTTACAATCATATAGAAAGTGACAGACATAGGATACATTGGAGAGAATCTTAGTGGGAAGGTATCAGCATTTGGGCAGTTAGGTGGCACAGTGGACAGAGTGCTGGGCCTCGAGTCAGAAAGATTCATCTTCCTTAGTTTAAATCTGGCTTTAGAAACTGACTATCTGTATCACCCTGGGCAAGTCACTTACCCCTGTTTGCCTCAGTTTTATCCTCTGTAAAATGAGCTGGAGAAGGAAATGGCAAATCATGTCAGTATTTCTGCAAAGAAAACTTCAAATGGGGTTATAAAGAGTCAGACACGACTGAAAACAATTGAATAAGATCCTAGCATTAACAGTGAATGGGAAAGGCTTATTATAGAAAGTGGGATTTTAGCTGGGAGGTCAGGAAAGCAAAGAGATGGAGATGAGGAGGGAGAGAATTCCAGGCACAGGGGAAAGGCCAGTGAAAATATACCTAGTCAGAAGATTGAATGTCCTCTGTGAGGAACAGCAGGGAAGCCAATGACACTACATTACTGCATCTTAGAATATGGGGAGGGGCTTAAGATATAGGGAAATTGTAAAAGAAGGGAGTGGGTAGATTGTGGGAGGCTATAAAAGCCAGAGAATTTTCTATTTTATCCTGAAGGTAATAGGGAGCTATGGAAGCTTATTGAAGAAGGAAGGTAACACAGTGAGATCTGTGCTTTCAGATCAGTTTGACAGCTGTGTGGAGGATGGACTACAATAGGAGAGAATTAGGACAGGGAGGTGAACCAGAAGGCTAAACAAAAGCCTATATTACAAAAGGAGAGTAAAGAACACTTTTTGTTGTTTGTCCTGTGTTTTTGAAGAGGATCAATGACATCAGGAAGTTGATGTCTTGACTTGCAGGCGAATTGGATTTAAGTGAGGCAGGGCTTTGCAAAGTCATCAGCCTCGCTCTCTCCTATAGAGTCATTGGAGTCCATTGGCAAGACACAGGTCAAGACAATTGGCAATGGCTCCTGATACAATGGGAGACCTTGGCCTTTTCAAGCCAGGTCTTTCCCAGGCCTCAGCTTGTCTGAGGAAATGCCCATTCAACAATTAAAGGCTAGGTAATAACTGAGGCAAAAGATGGCCTAGTCTTACTAGCTGTGTGACCTTGGGCAAGTCACTTAACCCTCATTGCCCCCACAAAAACAAAAACAAAAAACCAAAACAAACAAACAAAAAAGATGGCTTAGTTTTCCTTCACAAAAGAATCAGTCTGAGAGGGGAAGACCCTCAGAGTTTTTGGCCAGAAAAGACACAGTTGCTATTTACACTCACTCTGAGCCATCAAAACTCAAGCAATGAGCAAGTGAGGCTTGGGCTGGGACCTATTATTGGCCAATCCAAAAAGACTTAACAACTGGTTGGATACAAGGTGAGTGTGTGTGTGTGTGTGTGTGTGTGTGTGTGTGTGTGTGTGTGTGTGTGTGTGTAAGAGAGAGAGAGAGATTGGAAAAGCCACTGTGGTGGGTGAATGGATGAGGGGGGTATAAAAGACACCAATGCCTTTTGTTGCAGTGAGATATCAGTTAAATATAGCATATATTTCTAGTGGACCTAGGCGGCATGGTTTTGTGATTTTCTGCAGTTTCATCCAGCAGAGTAATCCAATCCTCAGCAGGGCAAGACCAGGAGTAAGATAAGGGAGTACAATGATAATGATAGTACAATGTAGGAGTATTAATATAAGGAAGGGAGGAGCGTGTAGTTGGTAAATGAGTAGATGGTCTTGGAAAGAATTGAAAGTTTGGACGATTGGAGGTTATAATGAGGATGAAAAACAGGGTTGAGGGTTGCAAAGCAGAGGGAGAGGTAGGTAGAACAACAGCAGATTAGGATCAGAAAAAGGAATTCCAGGGTTCATGAACATGGAAGTGGAACACTTGTGGTTGATGGTTAGATCAGGGATATTCTGATTTCTGTGTGTAGTTGAGGTGGGGTGGAGAATAGGTCATGGGAAATAAGTAAGTTGAGGATTGGGAGGTTAGGCTAATTGAGGGAGTATCACTAAGTATATTGAAGTATCCTAATATGAAAGAAGAGTTGGAGAGGAAAGAAAGACTCTTAGCTAAGGACCGAACTTTTTGAAGAAGGAAGGAGAGCATCCTAGAGGCCAATAAGTGACACCTACCAGAATATTGATTGGGTGAAAAAGATGGATTGAATAAACCTTAAAGGAGGAGAGGTTACTCAATGATGGAGGTAGAGGGGGAGCTTGGAAATGGTAGAGGGGAGCAAGGAGTGTTCTAGTTTCCATACATGACTGGTGAGAGAGGGGGAGTGACAGTACAACCGTGCTGTAAAAGGTATCCAGGGAAGCACTGGATCAAGATTGAGTCAGTTCTTAGTATGCACAAGGAGATGGAAGGAGTGAGGAAGGAAGAGGTTTAATATGAAAATACGATTTTACTGATGGCGCAGGCATTCTAAAGAACACACTGGAAGGGGCAGGTGGCTTTATATTGGGACTTTGCAGGGGAAGGTTGAATTGAGGGAGATAGGAATAAGAGAGGGATCATTTGGAAATAGAGAATGGGGTTTGAATAATGATAGCCAGGGGTTCAGAATCACTGGGAAGAGCAAGTCCTTAAGGGATAGGAGTATTTTATTGTTACTGTTACTGTTATTGTTATTATTATTATTATTAGGCAATAGGGGTTAAGTAGCTTGCCCAGGGTCACAAATCTAGTAAGAGTCAAATATCTGAGGTGGTATTTAAATTCAAGTTCTCCTGACTCCAAGCATAGTGCTCTATCCGTTGTGCCACCTAGCTGTCCCTCAAGCATTGACTATTAAATTTAAGTAGGTTTTCATAGTCCTTAGGAATTCAGCCTTGCAGTACAAGTCCCTTTTTTTTTCTTTAATTCTATGTGTTATACAATAACTTTAAAAAAATCTAGGTGTTTCCAATGTCTATCATGGTACTGTTCTTTGTGCAGAATAAGAATGTATTAAATGCTTGGTGAATTGAATTAGCAGATAATCTATGTTATGGCACCGTTTTTTAAAGACTGAAACGTGTTCAGTCTATTTTAGTATATTGGCTATATTAGGACAGCAAATCAACCAGTTATGAATGAAAAATTATGTAAAACCAATAAGTTGCTTAATTTATAATTGATCTGGCTGATCTTTTAACTAAGTTGATCAGTCATTTGGCTTTATCCAATCATATGGTAATAGAATCATACTGACTTACAAAAGTTCAGTATTCTTCAGTTCAAGTATGCTGTTACATTGTGGTACCTGTTGTCTGAAATGCAGAAAGAGCATTTGTAGTTTGATCGTGTCTGTTGGGTTGATGTAAAAGTTATATTCAGGAGTTACTGTCTTCATAAGTATTTAAATATGTTGATTGGAGTGGACTATTGAGACCTGCAGGTAGAATTATAATGCATTTTAAAGAGGTGTGCTCAATCAGCAAAAATCTGCTTTCTCTCTCTCCTAATCCTTCCCATTGAGAAAGAAAAATAAAAAATAAATAAAAAAACCTCTCTGTTACAAACATGTATAGTCAAGTAAAACAAAAGTTTGCATTGGCCATGATACTACCCCTCCCCCAATATGTCTCATTCTACCCTTTGAGTCCTTTACCTATCAGGAGGTGGATAGCATGTTTCATCACTGTGCTTTGGAATAGTGATTGGTCAATTACACTATCAAAGTTCCTAAGTCTTTCAAAGTTGTTTGTCTTTAAACTGTTGTTGTCATTGTAGAAATTGTTCTGGTTTTGCTCACTTCACTCTATTAATTCATTCAAGTCTTCCTAGGTTTTTTTGAAGCCATTCCCTTTTGTCATTTCTTGAAGAACATTAGTCTTCCATTCTATTTATATATTATAACTGGCTCAGCTTCCTCAGTTGATAGGCATCCCATAGTTCTGCTCAGTTGTTAGTATATAACATTTGGAAGGGACCAAAACACCAACATAGAACTGAAGAATCTTTATCTCAATTTGTGAACTGTGCATAGAATAGTAGCATATAGTATGGTGAATGAAAGAAAGAAATCCTTAATTTTTTAAATACCCAACAATACTTAACTTAGTGAATCAAAGTAGTGCTCAGAGGAATAAATTCACTGCTTTGACAATCTTAACAGTTGCCTGAACAAATGATCTGGAAATAGAATTTTTATGCAACATGACAAAATTAGGATCAGTAAAATTTTTTTCAAAATGGTGTTTTATTATTGAAATTAATAACCCCCAATGAGATAGTAGAAATACACATAAATAGTTACACAACAATTGTACAAAGAAGTAGTCTTCTTTTAACCTCAAGTTTGAAAATTCATTTACTCAAGGTAGCACCCATCTTGCTAAGAGAGCAGGCATGCTTAAGCAAGATATTAATTCATAGCCAGAGATATGACAGAGATTGTTGAATAGATAACATAATGACAAGTCTAAAATTACTTCCAGCTTTTGCCATTTCAGCTTCATCATTATAAGAGAAGTGTGGGGTTCTAATTCTTTCTATCAAATTTAATAATAATTAGGTAATTGAATCTCGATCTCATAGCATTTTTTTTTTCATTTTTAGTATCAGATATTTAAAGCTTCTTCAGCACAAGAGGGCCAAATATGTGGAACTCTTTTGTGTTTTAGAGGAGTGAGTCTAAGCATGAATAAGCTGCTTATGCTAAAACTATTTCATCAGCTATTGGGAGAATAATAAAAATAATGACTTTATCATCCTTAAATCTGAGAAATTTAACATGTCTTTTGATGACCTCAAGCTTCTTCCTGAAATAAATCTATTTAATAGCATTATTCTTCTGGTGATCAAGTACAGTCACAAGATCAGGAATATTGCAGAGCAAAGATCATTGGAAAGATGCATTGTGGGCATAAGCAATCTTTGACACCATATAAATGAGGGCTGCAACACCATGTAAATGAAGAATCATGCAGGGGCAGCATTATGAAAGATTCTATTAGAGAACTGTCTGACTGGGGAGAAAAAAGATGGGCACTTGGAAGAACATGGGTGGACTCTATGTGGTGAATTAATTGTGGCATATGGGTAAGAGTTGTGTGGAATGGCCATGCATGGATGAGTTTATAATTTGCTTCTTCATTAGTACTCTTGAATCATGGTTAATCATCGCATTGATCAGAATTCAAATTGTTTGCTAAAAAGAACACTCACATTTAGACCAATAGTTTGGGTTGTTTCATGATAATCTCCTTAATATATATTACTTTTTATTTCTAAAGTGTCTAATTAATTTTATGTAATATAGTCACATCATACCTACAGCTTTTGACTATGCCCAAATGAAGATATAGTGAGGTCCATTTTCCTTCTGATTCAGAGGAATCTGACGTAGTTTTCTTTGCCTTTCTAAATTTCCACTTACTTATATATAACTTGGAGTAGGAGGATAAAATGTCAAGAAAGCTCAATTAGCAGAGAAGTCCTGTTCAGGGGAAACACTCTCCCCCACCTCAATACAGAGCTTTCTAACTGACAGAATTCTTTGAATCCTGAATCTATAAAAAAGAAAACCACTCTCAAGGACTATGGGATAATCCTTGGATGCATTATCCACATAAAGTTATTTTAAAAAAATTACAAATAAGTTGATAATTACCACAGTTATTTGCTAAGAGTTCAAGATCTGGAGTTAGAAGGGAACCCCCTCATTTTATAGATGGGGGAAACTCAGGCCAAAAGAGACTTGCCCAAGATCAGATTGGTTGTCAATAAGAGAGGCAGGATTAGAACCCTAGTCCTCTGTTACAAGATCCAGTGTATCACCTTGGTTCCTTCATGGATAATGTTTCTTTATAGTTTCAGATGTATCTCCTCTCCAATTTCAACTTCATTATTTCATCTAACTTAGGGAGAAATCTGTATGGCAACTTCCTTTCTAAAAAAAGATATTTTTTTCAATGAATAACAACCTATTTTATCTCCCACCCACCTCCTTTACCTCAAACGTTAAAAAAGAAAAACAAAACCCCTTGTAACTACTCTTCATAGTTAAGCAAAACAAATCCCTCCACTGGTCATGACCAAAAAATGTTTTGCACTCTGCATTCTGACTCCATGACCTCTCTGACAGGAGATGAGTAATATTCTTTATTATTAATCCTCTGAAATAATTATTCATCATTACATTGATCAGAATTCAAGTTGTTTGTTTTTACAAGGTTGTTGTGATTATATAGATCTTTCTCCTGATTCTATTCACTTCAATTTGTATCAGTTGATTTAAGTCTTCCCAGGTTTTACTGAAACCTCTTCTTTCATAATTCTCATGGCAAAATAGTATTTTTTTTTTTTTGGTGAGGCAATTGGGATTAAGTGACTTGCCTAGGGTCACACAGCTAGTAAGTGTCAAGTGTCTGAGGCTGGATTTGAACTCAGGTCCTCCTGAATCTAGGGCCAGTTCTCTACCCACTGCGCCACCTAACTGCCCACAATAGTATTAATATTCATTAAATTCATATACCATAATTTGTTCAGTCATCCTCCAACTGATGGCACTTCTTTGTTTTCAGTTCTTTGTCTGGCAAATTCTATAAGCATGTAAGCCATCCTCATTCACTTACATGTAAACTAGTCTCAGTTGAACCTTTAGTTTCTTTGATTCAGATAAATAGAATTCCATTGATCATACCTGGTACAGAACAATATGGTTCTATTTAGTTCTGAGAAAGATAATGTGATTACTTGAAGAACATGATTGAACATACTGAAGTAGGAGTAAGACCACTTGAGAGGCTAGATGGGTTTGAGCTTAGCTAAATGACAAGCCAAATGATAATATCTTTAATATTTGAAGAAAAAAGACCACAAATTACATAAAACCCCCCCAAACAAACCCTGGCTGGAATTGGCATGGAATTAGAATCCTGTGTGTTTGTAGTCTCTCATCTTGTATCAATCCTTTCCCTGGTTTTCTTTGTAGAAGAGGATGCACCAGTAGGAGGGCTCTGAAAGCTGTCACATTTCCAGCCTCAGATAATGCCAAGTTATCAACATCTAAAGATTTTTCTCTTGCCAAGAAATGTGATACTTATTAGTAGTTCTCATATAAAGTTTGTATAAGGAAAGGAAAAATACAGAAGTCTATGGTTCCTATGGTAATTCAGCTTTCCATTCTGACTAGCTTCCCTGGGCTTTGCAACAAGAAAGTTATGGCTGTACAATCCTTACTGTACTAGACAGCTGGTTAAGGCTTGTAGCCCTGAACAGATGCTTTTGTTCGGTTGCTTTACATTTTTTCCTCTTACCTGTTAAATTGAACTTGTTTTAAAGGAAAAAGAAACTCATGCTTATGTTACTCCACAGGATTTGCTATAATCTCTTCTCCCTTATGTGTGCATTTCCTTGATACCTTTAAGAATTGGGCAGGGTTTTGAAAGTTCATCTTGTGCCATTTAGAGATTTACATTTGGGAGACCCAGATTCTAGTCCTGCTTTTGCTAGTAAGCTCTCTTAATTTGTATATGAGCTTAGCTAAGATACCTCACTTTTCAGGTTCCTCATCTGTAAAATAAGTAAACAGGACTAGATTTTATCTAAGGTTTCTTTCTGTTATATGTTCTATTCTGTCAATGAAGCATAGAGGCAATGACTCAATTTTAGAAGAGATTAGATACACTAGGACAGCAAAATAGTTATCTAGGATGCCGGCATGTGAAGGGTTAAAACCAAAGTTAGCCTTTCAGTACTCAGAATCAGTTTCTCTCCATCTTCTCTCCAGATTGAAGGTTCATCTCAGGCTACAGCAGAATACTTTATTATCAGCATTCTTCCTACTCATGTGCAGCATCACTTTGGATTTTAAATAGTGATTCAGTTTCCTAGTCTATAAGATAAGGTTGTTATGTTAATTAAATAATTTTAACAGTCTTACAATGATAGCATCCAATTGATTATTATGAGCAACAGTAGTAGAATAATTTTTCATTGAGTTTATTATCTGTGTACTTCAGGGAAAAAGTCTGCTGGACAATATAAAGAAAATTATAAACTAACATATTCATACCATTTGTAAGAATGACTATCTCTGATGGTTGGTGTCTGTCAGCTATGGTCTTTACTGAGTGTGGAAGGAGAAAAAAAACTCTTTCTAGGGTAGGGGTTCTTTTTTTTATATCATAGAAGTATTTTACTATTTCCAGTTACATGTAAAGATAGTTTCAACATTTGTTTTTTTAAATAAGATTTTGAGTTCCAAATTTTTCTCCCTCTCCTCCATGTTCCTCTCCCCTCCCCAATACAGAAAGAAATCTGATATAGGGTTATATATGTACAGTCACAGTAAACATATTTCTGCTTTAGTCATGTTGTGAAAGAAGAATCAGAACAAAAGGGAAAAACTTCAAAAAAGAAAAAAAAAACCCAAAAAAAGTAGAAACAGTAGGTTCAGTCGTCATCCAGATTCCACTGTTCGTTTTTCTGGTTGTGGAGAGCCAATTTTCCATCATGAGTCCTTGGGAATTGGTCTTGGATCGTGTATGCTGAAAAGAGTTAAGTCGATCACAGTCGATCATGCACAATGGTTGCTATTACTGTGTACAATGCTCTCCTGGTTCTGCTCACTTCACTCAGCTTCAGTGCACTTAAGTGTATGGGCAGGGGTTCTTAACATTTTCTGTGTCATGGTTACCTTTGACAGTCTGGTGAAGCCAACTGACTTCTCAGGGATAATGTTTTTAAATACATACAGTAATATATATAAAATTATGAAGAAAAGATATGTTGAAATAGTTTCAAAAGATTTGCCCGATATGAATTCACAGACTCTTGATTCTATCCCATGGACCCAAGTTCAGAATCTCGCTCTTGATTCTATCGGGAACTTCTCCATGTATACTTTTGTCTTTGATGAACTCATCCCTTGGTTTTGGTTATCATCTCTAATCATATGCTTCTCACATTTATATATACATTCATAATATTTCTTTTTGATTTAATTTTTAAATTATAGTAAATTTTTTTGTATTTCAAACTCAAACACCAAAAAAGATAATTTCCATAAACAAAGTAAAACACAAACAAAGGATTCTTTATGAAACAAGATATTTCCATTTCATACCATCCACGTTAAAAAAGGGAACATGTACATGTTAACTTTCAAAACTGTGCTTCCATCTGGTTCTTCGGTCCTTAAAAATGTTTCAATGTCCCCTCTTTTTCATCCTTATTACTTTTTTTCATCTTCCCATTCTGTGAAAACTCTTTCCTAAGTTTAACAACAGTTTTTGACACTGGATGTATCCAATATGCTGGGGACCCTTGTTCTTTTTTTGTATTTTTAGAATATCAGGATTCCATCCATACTGTCCATCTATACATTTTATTTTTGCCATGTGATTCGCCCATGGTCATATATGTCCTCAGTGATCTAGTTGAAAGTATTCTGGATTGGTAGATCAAAGATATGGGTTTATAATCCCAGCTCAGTTACTTACCATACCTTCTTAGGCCTTAATTTGTCATGTGTAAAATGAACAGCTTGCATTTGATGACTTCTAAGGCTCCTTTCTGCTCCAAAATGTGATCTTCCTAACAGGAGCCATCATAGACACTTCTCCCCCCCCCCCCCAGGGCAATGAGGGTTAAGTGACTTGCCCAGGGCCACACAGCTAATAAGTGTCAAGTGTCTGAGGCCTAGATTTAAACTCAGGTCCTTCTGAATCCAGGTCAGTGCTTTATCCACTGCGCCACCTAGCTGACATAATGAAAGTAGTGTTTTGAGAACATCAATTTGGCTGTGCTATGTAATCAATTTGCTTCAATAAACTTTTATTAATTGCCTATTATAAGCTAGGTACTAGAGACTGGAATCTCCAATCTTCAGATATTGTGGGGTAAAGACTGACATCAGGAGGTCAGATAGGAGGCTGCTATAGTATTAATTAAATAGTTTACATTGTTTAATTAAAAAAAACCATTTTTTTCAGGCAAAGTGTTGTCACATCTATTGACCTGTTTATTCTCACAAGCGTCCTGTGAGATTTTAATGATGAAGAAAATGAGGTTCAAGTTAGGTGATTAAGAATTCATGCCTGGTAGTAGTAATAATCCATGGCCAAACCTAATTCTATTATTAGATCACATTTCCTTAGGTATGTGTGACAGTTTAGGTATGTGATGTCAAGACCTTAGACTAAAGTGGTGCACATGGAGTTATGGAGGAAGGGATGAATCTGATACTGAGCAGAAGAATTAAAGGGAATATCCAACCTTAATGTTCAGTTTTTTGGGGGGGGGGAAGGGCATGAGGGTTAAGTGACTTGCCAGGGTCACACAGCTAGTAAGTGTCAAATGTCTGAGGCTGTATTTGAGCTCAGGTCTTCCTGAATTGAGGGTCAGTGCTTTATCCACTCCACCACCTAGCTGACCAGTATGCTTTTATATTTAAAATTTTCAGTATGTGTGACTTGGTAGAGTGCACTCTACTAAAAAAGTCTTATTCTCCCAACTTTTGCACTCTCATGGGTGAGCCAGAGTCCCAGAATGAAGTTTGCTATTTGTGATTTGACTCCATGGGTAGGCGCACATGTGCTCTGACCCTTTGATAGAAGGCTTATGCGAACAGAGGCTTTAGGTAGTCTCTTGGTTTCTATGTTGGAGAACTGTGCCAAAGAAGTTTAGTAACAGACATGAAGAGTGTCTCACTTGGTTGGACCATAAAGAATTAGGGGAGGGGGCAGCTAGATGGCGCAGTGGATAGAGCACCGGTCGTGGAGTCAGGAGTACCTGAGTTCAAATCCGGCCTCAAACATTTAACACTTACTAGCTGTGTGACCCTGGGCAAGTCACTTAACCCCAATTGCCTCACTTAAAAAAAAAAAAGAATTAGGGGAGATGGTTTCTAGTCTTTCTCACAAGGTAACCTGTTTGTTGGGACCAACATGAACTCTACTTTGGATTTTCAGCAAAGGTAGAGGGACAGAATTTCTTACTAGTGAGAACATGTCATTGCCTTGGTGAACCTGAGACTGGAATCCAGTTCCTGGCTGGCTATTCTGATTTATGTTTCTTTCTGGAGCATAGGTCTCCAAACAGCAATTTTTAGTGGTGGCTGTTTCCAGCCATGGCAGCAACTTTGTGAGTTTGGGAATCTGGGCACTGACTGGGGGTGGGTGGGAGGTGATTTCTGCAACTTCAGAGCTTCTGAGGGGAAGAGACACACTATTACCAGGAGAATTCTGAAGCCTAGGGCTAAAGCCCAAACCTTGTACCAACTTAACAGGAGATCTGGATTTTGCAAGCTGTTTGACCAGCACAAATTGAAGGTGACTGTGAAATATCCCTTAGCAGTTCCACCAAGAACTTCATGTTTGAAATATGAGTTCACATGTATTTATAAGTCTTTTGTGTTATAAACATTTCTTTTGTGATGGAGGAAATAAATAGCTCTTCTGTACCTGATATCTACCAATTAGTATATTGATTAGCTTTTCTAAAAGGAACCCTGCTAATTCATATTGAGGAGACTTTAGCAATGAGCTGTACCTAAGCTTTATTTGAGACATTATCTGTGGCCAAACTGCTGTGAGGGTGAATGAGCCAGAGATAAAGGGGGAGGAAAAGCATGATCTCCTCTCTTTGGTGTCAGATTCCCCCAGGATTTAACCTGGTCTACTTGAATTTGGACACAAAACCCATTTCTGGGAAAGAAATCCCTCTTCTTCCTGTCTGTAGGTGATTAACTATCCATCCATCCATCCATCCATCCATCCATCCATCCATCCATCCATCCATCCATCCATCCATCCATCCATCCATCCATCTATCTATCTATCTATCTATCTATCTATCTATCTATCTATCTATCTATCTTTCATCTATCTATCAATCTTTCATCTATCATATCTATCATCTATCCATTTATCCACACATACACATGTATACATTATGACTAAAGTACTTGTGTGTGTGTTTGTGTGTATATACACACACACATTATATGTGAAAAAATATCCCAGGGTTAACAATAAACAAGAATGGAACATATATGTCTATACCCATACCAATATCTTTTATATTTATCCATATCTACATGCTATGGGAATTAGAAATATGGATAGATCTTTGCATGTGATGGGATAGTAGGTCACCATTTTCTGCTAAGTAAACTTTGCTATCCTCAAAAAATTTGCTTTCAGTTTTTTCTTGGCTAAATCATCTCAATTCCTTTTTGGTCAGAACTTTTTAAAACTGTGATTATATACACAGAAAATTCTAAAGGAAGAAACATAGGTGAATCCAGTCAAACAAGTAGGCTATCTTCAAACAATTTGAATCAACTATTTAAAACCATAAAACCAAAACCTTTTTTAGCTACAGAAAACTGATATAAAGTACATAGTTTGATATTTAAAAATGATATATTATTTTATTATTTTTCCCTTGTAGATGTCATTTTCGGTTTGAGTTTGAGTAGATGTCTTGAATCACCTAACTTACCCTTTTCAGGAGTTATGCACCACTAGGGTGTGAGACAGAGAGGTATCCTGTTATATACTGGGCATAAGGTTGATAAATCACAAAAAAGACATACTTTTATGTGAAAAAATGCATTCAACATTTTTTCCTGAGCAAAGTATGCAGAAAACCTGCTTAAATGGGGCATATAATTTTTAATGAATCAGGCCTTTAGTCCTAGGAAATGAACCAAGTATGATAAATAAGATGGAAGTTGGTGACTATCTAGGGTCTAGTAATCATATCATCAGATTTGAAATCACCTGAGGATTTGTATGAAAGGTAGTAGCTCAAAAGGATTAGTCTTTAGACTAGCAGATTTTGAGAAATGTAGAATAAATCAAAGAAAGTTGATTGTAATCAACTAATCAAAAAATCTCCTCCTGAAAACTGGAAAGTACTAAAAAGACAATCAGAGAAGATGTATGACATTAATTGTAATAAAGGCAAAGGTTCATTGCTTATAAAAAATTGTTGATGCATTTCTCTGGGAGCCATGTGCTATTTACTAGGAGAAGTGTGTGTGAGTGCCCTACATGTTTTCCTTGCTTGTCCTTTTAACCTCTGATATGTCAAATCTTTACTCCCTTACACAGAAGCAGTGAAGTCTCATTTCACAGTCTCCACTTAGAAGAAATGTGAACTAGTTAGCCAAGAAGAAAAGCATGGTTTGTGCACATTAAAACATAAATGAATGCACCCATTCTTTTATTTAATCTGATGCAATCCCTGAAAAATTTATAACAGTTCCTGGAGATCATAAAGAAGGGAGAATGAACAAAATAAAAACAAAACCCCACAATTGGATGGATTAAAAAAGCTTAGAGAGAGCCAGTAGCTAGGAAAAAATTAAATATATAGGATGTACATTAAATTTTAAGGCAGCACCAGTGGAATCTCAAACATAAAACCTAGGGAGACACACTCTTTATTCAAATGTCTATTTGCAGGGCATCTTCTTTTCAGATTTTCAAAAACTAAATACAAGAGACTATGTATGTAACAAAAAATATTTTACTGCACAGTATAATGAAAAAATGATGAGAGTAAAGGGCTGGACTTTTGAAAAATATCAAATTAATAAAGGTTGAATCATAGAAGATTAAGAGAATCTGAATTTTAGAGCTAGAAGGGGGACCTTGGTGGTCAGTATAAAGAAGTAACAGTTGGAGGGGATTTCAGAAATTATTCAGTTCAGTGTTTTCCTATTACTAGTCCACAGGAATATCTGCTGGTCATTATAGCTTTTATGAAAGTGCTTTATTTCTACTTCAGAGCTATAAACTTAAAAAAAATGCTTGCTCATTTTTCTCCTTCTTTCTCTGTGTCTTCCACATTTCATTCTCAAAACCTTTTCTATCTTGGTTTCTGTCCCTTGTGGTTTAGAGAGTTGCCTGCTGTGGTAGTTAGGGGTTGAGTGGTCCTGAGGGAAGAATTCTTATATTTTACCTGTCTGCAGTGTAGTTTGTGTTAAGAAACACTGCTCTCATTCACCCCACTTATTTATAGATGAGGAAACTGACCCAGAGCATCATAGGATCATTGAATCATAGATTTAAATTTGACATCATCTACTCCATCTCTAATTTTACAGATGAAGAACTGAGGTGGAGAGAAGCTAAGGGTTATATGTATACAATAGTATTTGAAGTGAAATCATCTTCATGGCTCCAAATCTGATAGTGAAGCGACAAGTAATAATATTTTTGTTTAAGTAATAAGTTATTTTTTCCTTTTCCATGCTTCTCTTGAGTAAGTGGGGAAAATAAGTGTAGTTGACCCAAGGTAGGTAAAATGACAGGCTGGATTGGTAATTGGGAAGGATTGATCAAAGGAGAAAAGAATCTGCTAGGTGAGAATGATGGCAACAAGGGAGAAGAAAAGGATTCTGGGATTTTTGGACCTCCTCTTAGATGGGGAAGATTACATAAAAAAGAAATGAGCATTGTTAATTGCTTTGCCTGAGAAACTAGTGTACTTGCTAGTTGTATTATGGAGCTGAAAATGTCATCAATAAATCAAGTCAATTGAAGTGTTTATTAAGTGCCTACTGTGTGTCAGACATTTTCCTAGATGCTGACATCTGAGGGATACAGAAAAAAGATGAAATAATTCTTATTCAAAACAATTTTTATAGCCAGTGTTTCTGATAAAGGCCTCATTTCTAAAATATATAGAAAACTGAATCAAATTATAAGAGTATAAGTCATTCTTCAATGAGAAATTCAAAGGATATGAACAGGTATCTATAGTCTATGAAAAAATGTTCTAAATCTTATTGATTAGAGAAATGGAAATTAAAACAACTCTGAGGTATCACCTCAGACATATAAGATTGGCTAATGTGACAAAAAAGGAAAATGATAAATGGTGGAGAAGATGTGGGAAAAATTGGAACACTAATGCATTGTTGGTGGTGTTGTGAACTCATCCAACCATTCTGGAGAGCAATTTGGAACTATGCCCAAAGACTATAAAACTTTGATCCAGCAATACCACTAGTTCTGTATCTCAAAGAGATCATAAAAAAGGGGAAAAGGACCCACATGTGCAAAAATATTTATAGTAGCTCTTAGTTCTGGTGGCAAAAATGGAAATTGAGGGCATATCCATCAACTGGAGGATGGCTGAACAAGTTGTGGTATATGAATGTAATGGAATACTATTATTCTATAAGAAGATGATGAGCAGGGGGATTTCAGAAAAACTGGAAAGACTTACATGAACTGATGCTGAGTGAAGTGAACAGAATCAGGAGAACATTGTACACAAGTAACAGCAACATTGTGCAATGATAAACTGTGATAGACTTAGCTCTTCTCAGCAATACAATGATATAAGAAATTCCAAAAGACTCATGATGGAAAATGTTCGACACATCTTGAAAAGAAACTAGGAGTCTTGAATGCAGATTGAAGCATACTATTTTCACTTTTTTGTTTCTTCTTTCTTGTGGTTTTTCCCTTTTGTTCTGATTCTTCTTTCAACACATGACTAATGTGAAAATATGTTAACATGAGCGTACATATATAACCTATATCAGATTGCTTTCTGTCTAGGAGAGAGGGAAGAGAACGGAGGTATGGAGAAAAATTTGGAACTCAAAATCTTACAAAAATGAATGTTGAAAACTATCTTGACATGTAATTGGAAAAAATATCAGTAAGAAACATTCCTATTCAAATGAGTTTATATTAATGACAAAGAGCTAGAGGTTGGAAAATGAATATGAAAATGGCACCCGTGGATAGCCTTCTCCCTTCCCACCTCTATTATGTCTGGCAGGAAATAGCAAGTCGAGCCAAGATTTTTAGTGGCAGGTGTATACACATCGGGGTGTGATGGGGGTGGGTTTCTCCTTTAAATAAATTCTTGTTTGGGGGAATTTGGGAAATCCTCAGTCACTGAGGATTTATATGTATCTTTTAGACTAATTGCTGCTCATGGAAGATTTTCTGTTTTTTAAAAATAATTTTCTCCTGTGATACTGTAACCAGTATGCTTGCAAATGAGGGAGGTGGTTTCATTGTAGTAGGGTATACTAGGCATACATTTTCTCAGGTTTTCTGAGTGAGGATCAGGAGTCAAAAGAGGATAATAAAATCTCTTGAAGTATTCCTGGGACATTTGTGCCCTGAGACAGTCTAGATATGACAAAAGTGTTACAGGCAGAAGAATGATTTTCAGTTTTGATTTTGAGGTATCTTCAGAGTATTTCCAATTATTTCAAGGGGGTGTCTCTCAATTCTCCAAAACATAAAAATGAAAATGTAATATGCTTTTATTTAAGGGGAATTTGGAAAGGGTCTATGAGCAGTGTTAATAAATCAAACCAAGACAAGGTGTCGTAACTCTGAAAATTTTGAGAATTACTGAGTTAGATATTGAAGATAAAAATCATACAGCACCAGTTGAGCCACAATGGATAAAATTTATGGATATATGTATCAAACCATATAGATTGAGAAAGTGAATATGTACCCAAACCTTTATAATATATGTTGACATGAGATATGTAAAAATGATAAAAGTATATCTTTTTTAAAAAAGCAGAGAAATATAGATGCAAAGACAAGGGTTTTGATATAAATAGAAATCATTGTCATCTTAAGAACATACAGAATTTGAAGGATGCTAATGGCAAACAGTACTTTTTAGGTAATGTCAGTTAAATTCCTTCATCCTCAAAGCAAGTTCAAAAGGTCATATTCTTAAGGTCATTACTAGAGAGGAGGAAAGAAAATAAGAGCAGTGCATTCTAAATAGAACTTCAGTCCATCTGGTGTTGCTGTATCAAGGTCTATGAAAAATCTCCATAGCAGACTTTTTATTTAACAACTTTGTTTGATCCATTGTTTCATAGGAATACATTTTCACTTCTGGTAAAGAAAAGTAGAATTTTGCAGACTCCACAATACTGTCAAACACTTCAGATTTTTATTTATCCCTCTATCTCATAGATTCCAAATCTTTTGCCTTGATTCTTACCTGGCCTTTAACCATTGAATGGGCATTGCCTCAGACAAGCTGAGATGTGGGAATGACCTCAGCTTAAAAAAACTTGAAGTCTCCCACTGCATCCAGGACCATTGCAAGTGATCTTGACTTATGTCTTGCCACTGGATTCCCATGACTGTAGGAGAGAGTTAGACTGATGGTTCTGCACGGCTCTGCCTCACTTAAATCCAATTCACTTTCAAGTCAAGATATCACCCTGCTGATGTCATTGGTTCTCTTCAAGAATGAAGGATGAACAGAAACAACTGAATACCAGATTGAATGCCCTTCCCAGCTAAGTTTCTAACTTTCTGAACTGCGACACCATAGTTTCACCCAACAACCTACATCTATCCCTGTGACCTTCTCAACCTGGAACATTCCTCTGATATGCTGGGCCCCTTCTCCCATTGGTGACTTCCTCTTGGAGCCTCCACTTTGAAGAAGGGTCCAGGCCAGTCAACCTTCATCCCCTTCCTAGCTGAGCTTCTGACTTTCTGGACTTAAACACCATGCCTCTGCATGGGTACCTTCATTCCCTACCTTCTTCTTTTCCCCCATCCTCTGCTTTCTACCTCCTTTTTATATGTTGTCTTTTCCCATTTGACTGTTAAATCCTTTGAGGATAAGAGCCATCTTTCTTATTACTTTTATATGTATCCCCAGCAGTTAGCAAAGTTCCTGAACATAAGCACTTAAATGCTTGTTGCCTTGTCTTGACTACCAGAGCTGCTATGATATAGCTGTACATTAGAATGAATTTAACAAGAGATATGGCCAGATTAGTAATATTGGTCACTGACCCTGCTAAGCTTACCATACCTAAAATGCCATAGGAATCCTTGAAATTATTGATTATCAACCTGAAGTTAGAGAAGGTACTGATGGAATAATTATATGGTATCATAGTATGAAATAGAACTAGAAGGACCTAAGGATTTATTTAGTTCAACCTCATCATTTTACAGATGAGGATACTGACGCCTGGATAGGTTAAGTAACTTGTCCAAGAACACAAATAGCAAATGGAAGAGTCAGGATTAAAATCCAGGTTCTCTGACTCTAGACCCAGTGTCCTTTCCACTCTACTACAACATAAAATACTATTTTGTGTTTCAGTTAATTGGCTCTAATCAAAATGGATCCTGCTGTTAAATATTCCATGATTTTCTATATATGGTTGACTTACTCTTAAGGTAACTGATGATGCTTATTTTGGCCCATTCCATAAATTGCTTCTCAGAGAGCCAACAGAAAATGGAGAGTGCATTTTAAGTACAAGTTGGCTTTTACTGGAAACATTTTTTACTGATTCATTAGGGGAGGACAAATTGTAAAAGGTTCACCCAATGTTTGTGCCAGGCTAAGTATGTGCCCAGCAGAATGTGGAAGTGTGGGTATATGAAATATGAGTGTTTGGGCCCAAAGCTAGGCAGGCCTAGCTTATTGAGAATGGAAAGTGATATACATAAAAGAACAGTATTTCTGCTGGAGTCTTTGACTGATAGAAGCCATCATTTGCTAACATCTAAATTGTCATTCACTGACACTTAAGGCTGCTTCTTCCATAGTATTACTTAATCTACATAGAACTGTTGTCCCCCATCTTGGGATGGCTAATTTACCTTTATTTTCATGGAATACTTTGGATATATTTATCTTAGTGAACTGTGGTTTGACCCAGGTCACAGAATTCTGGTTATCTTTTCAGGTCACAGCTTGGACTACATTCTCCCCCTCATCCCCATCCCCAGAGGTGCTCTCCTCCTTGTGGCCTGTAATTTCCATTAATAACTCATATTGTTATTTATCCCTTATTAACCCCATTCCCATAGGATCTGAGGATCCGACAGTGAGATTTACTAATTATACTAGAAAACGCTGGCTTCATCCTTTTGTTATTATAACACAAATAGGTTTAATATGAATGCTTTTTCAAAGACTGATTCAAATGTCTTCTATACATTTTTTTGCTATCAATTCCTCATCTCTATGGGAGGGATGATGATGATCCTCATTTAAGAAGTAGAAACAGGCACAGAGACATAAAATGATTTCATTGAGTCAATGATAGGCAGGGGACAAGTGGTGCTAGACTCTGAATTTGTGGTCTATTGTTTATACCATTGATCCTTTGGCCCAAGTATCTTCAGATATCCGTATTAGGATCAAGATAAAAGGTCCTTTACAACACATCTAATTTAACTTCTCACCCAGTGTGGGACATCCCTAATAGATAGATGGTCAAACAACCTCTGCCTGAACACTTCCATCCCTGGTGAACTTACTACTTTCTGACACAGTTCATTGTTAGAAGACTTTCCTGGTATGCTATTTTTTCCTCATGTTGAGTTAAAATAATCTTCTATAGCTTCAGAGTAACATGTCATTAGAAACTTTTTCCAGATTGACATTAATCCATTTGTCAACATCCATTGGGTATATTGTTCAAACAGTCATTTATCTACAGGCAGCTGGGTAGATAGCTGTGGATAGAACATTGGACCAGGAATCAGGAAGTCTGGGTTCACATCCTGCCTGAGACATTTAACATAATTTTGATCCTAGGTAAGTCACATAACGTCTCTGCCTTAGTTTCCTTTTTCTGTAGAATGCTAGCATCTATCTCCTAGGGTTCCTGTGAAGGCCAAATGAGATAATATTTGTAAAGCCCTTTGCAAACCATAAAGCACTATATAGATGCTAGATATTATCATGTATCTATTTCACAGTTATATAATACTTTAGTTTGCAAAGTTCTGTCTTCTCAACAACCTTACATATTGCAAATATTGTTGCTTGCATTCTAAGCCCCAAGAAGCCAAAGAGATTTGCCCAGTGTCTCACAGATAGCTAGTACTGTATTGTTATTCAGTCTATATTTTTCCATTTTGGCTACTCAAAATAGAAAAGGGGGTCCCTAAACTATACATAAAGATCCATGTGGACTGCATTTTGATTTAGAAAATTGTATATTAACATCATCTATGTTCTATTGTGGTTTTGGTTATTTTGTTAGATATTCCCCAGTTTTACATTTTAGTCTGGTTCAGGCCATACTCAGTATTATTTGGTAGACAGAAGGTTTGCGATCTTTGGTTTACAATATGAGACTTTGCATTTCTAAAGACAGCATGGTAGCATAGAAAGAGCTCCTGACTCTGGAGTCAGAAGACTTTGGTTCAAATCTCACTTTTGATGTTTACTTCCTATTGACTTTATTGTTCTTGGGCTTCAGTATTCTTATGTATAAAATGAGGTAGTTAAGCTAGAAGACCTTTGAGACTCTTTTCAGCTATAGGTCTATGATCTTATGATTGATGATTTTGATTTCAGCAAGATATTTTAAGATGTCACCAGTATTTTCTTGATCTTCCAGTCTAGCAAATGTATTAAAAAGGAAATGCAATTTGTCCTCAGTGAACCTATTCTGCCTCTTAGTGCTCACTACTAGATTTTCTGAGTGATTGTAGACTTGCAGAATAGTAGCACTTACAGGAACCAAGTGATTTAGTTAAACTTTTTAAAAAAATAGATGAAGGAATTGAGTCCCAGAGAAGTTAAATGACATTCTTAGGGTCCCATCACCTACTCAGTAACAATCTACTTAACTATACTATCATTTAGCTCAAATTTTCCATCTAGAACTGAAAAGCTCTGGGTAACTGAAGGGAGGAAAAGAAATACTACTGAGAAGGGAAAGGATACAGAATGGAGAGGCTAGAGATCCTTAAGGAACATATCTCTTACTTTCCATTTCTTTTCTTAGGTCCTTTGCTTTTGAACTTCATTAGTGTGCAGTGTAATTTGACTATGCACAAATGTTCTTTGCAGACTTTTACCCCTTCTCTTGTTCTATAGAATTCCTCAGAGATTGTGTACCTGTGAGCCCACCTGCACATTCTTTTAATTTTCTGGGGTATGTTTTAATGGATTTGTAAGTTGATCAGTGTGGGTATTCCCTATCATTGCAGAATTTCTAGCCCATTTGTGGTCTTGCATTCTGTGTTGCTCTTTTTGTCTTTTACAGGGAGAGTCTATTCAATGTCTGAGAGAGTCTTCACTTAGATCTCTTGACATTACATGTGTGGTAGTAGAACACATGGGCTATCCAGTTCTTATCCTTTACTCTCATGACATAACTAGTGTAACCCCTTTTCTAGTCATTCATCTCCTTGATAATATCTTTGATACTTTTCCTCTTGTGCATTTCTCATTGATAATATGTTGTAGTCAACTCACTTCTACCATTCATCCCTCCATTGGCCCTTGGGTGAACTATAACTTTAACCATTTGGAGATTTTGGTATTCCATGTTTCTTTTGGTATGAGCTGAAGGCCATTCATATTAAAAAGAAAGGATTTAGTTTTAGGGAGAAGCTTGAGTTAATTGAAAGGATATACCATTTCTCAAATAAAATCCAACCTATTTTCCTTCTCCTACTCAATTCTGGGCCCAGCTTGTATATCTAAGACACTGATGAAGCAGTTTCAAGGGCTATTCACTGAACTACATAATAAAGTATTAGGCACTCTTCATCCATGTTTGTGTGTGTGTGTGTGTGTGTGTGTGTGTGTGTGTGTGTGTGTGTGTGTAGTTAGGGCAAACTCATTTGAGCAATTATGGAACTCCTTTAAGAAGTTTAAAAACAATCTGAAACTTAATGCCATCAGTAGAGTATCATTCACAAATGAGAACATCTCAAAAATTTCAAGAAACCTACAGGGAATTCTAGAGTGATAAGCAGGATGGGGCAATGAGGGCTTTGGCTTAGAGGGTCAAAATGTAAAAGGTATTGAAAACACTTAAGTTTTTAATAATAGGATCATCTTGTTTTAATTTCATACCATATCATGTCATTTAATTTTTTTTCTAATTTGGTATTGATTTTGAACTTTTCTCTAACAATATGAAAGTGTAACTGTACATGTGTACATATATGTACACACATATATATTTATATATATGAATAAACAAATGATTTGGACATGACTACCATATGGTGCATACATGTTCTGTGCCTCCTAACTCTCCTTTTGAAAAAAAGTATTCATGACATATGCATATGAATCTTTTGTTTATTCTATAAGCTTTTGGTTTATTTCAATTCTAACTCCTGAGTCATATTTTTCCAGCATGTTTTTTGTTTTCCTATTTTAATCTTGCCTTTGCATTTAAATCACTAAACATTAAAGTAAGTTTGACTCAAGTGGATCTGGATCTAATCAATTGGATTCTCCTTCCATGGATGAGCACAACCATCCATTACCTGATTACCCTCTGCAACTCTTGTCCATGTCCTCCTTAAGTTCACATAGCTTGTTCAAACCAACATGTGTGAGGCCTTCTTGCTTTTTCCTAACACTGTCAGGATATTGGTGAAGTATACTGGTTGCTGTCCTTGGCTTACCACATAACCAGTTTATCTTTTCTTCTGATCATACATTTCTTATTATTGTTCTTTGAAGTTCTTCAATAACACTTGACTTAAATTGAAAGGTCTTATGGAGTTCTTCATGGAAATTGTGTAACTCTACATCTTTTACAACATGTATTGGTATGTAAACTACAAATTTTTATGGTAGTCTTTTTTCAAATATTTGTCACAAGCATTACAATATGAAATAACTAAGTGTCCCATGAAAACACTTTTCATGCACAGTAAAACCAAATCTGCCCATTCCTTTATTTGCTTCTTCTATGAGGACCTGGGAACTATCCTTCCATTTAGCTACATGCTCCTTTTGTAATCTAATTTCATTCATAGCAAGAATTTCAAGATCCGTGTGATTCAGTTCTTTTAGCAATATTTTCACTCACTGGTCACTGGATAATTACCTAATATTTATAGGTTTGACTTCTTTTAAAATAGGTGTTTTAATTTGCTTACTATTCTTGGGCTTCAATTTCTTTTTTCCTATATTACCACATATAATTTATACAATATAATTCATCTTATGGTGCTTTGGGAATAACAAAAGATGAACCTGTTTTGAAAACATGCAAATTCCCATTGAATACGTAGTTCGATGTGATATGTGGGTGGAGGAAAGAAATTTTGATTGGATATAGTTCTGTTTAAAAGTAGAACAGAAGAGGGGGAAGGAAAAGAGTTACAAAGATATTATATTGTTGATTTTTAATTTAGGAAAGGGCTTCATTTACTGTTTTATTCCATTTAAACAAACTTTAAAAAAAATGAGCATTTCATAATGAGGCAGGCAAATTCTTGACTTGGGCTGACCTGTAAGCCCTGGAAATAAACATTTAACCATTTATCTATTTTCACAGTGTATTCACAAATTATATCTGACAATTTCAAGCATTTCATTATTTATGTTTTCTCTGAGGTAGAGGGCAGACTGGAAAATTTTGGGGCACATTTTTACTACATGATTTGGAATTGAGAGAGAAATTGTTCTTTTGATAATTGTTTAATCCTTTCTGACCTTCTGATTTTGAATGTACAACTAACTGCTTCTGGTTTATAAAAATGTTTAGGTATAAAATGGAAACATTGTAAAGACTCTTCAGAATATTGTCTTTATACAATATCTTTCTATCTTTGTCTTTATATTGACATCTTTATATCATGGATGATTGTCCAAGTTGCATTGGTGGAGGCAGGTTTTACATTGGGAGTTGCCTGCACTGTGGAAATCACAAGTCCATATTCTCATCTCAGCTTCATCAGGGTAGAGAGAGAGAAGATAAACATATGCAGATTAGACTCTGCACCTATCCTATTCAGACATTTGAAAGAAATTCAATGATAGAGAAAGGGGAAAAAGAGAAAGAGAGGAACAATAGGAAAAGAGAGAGTGTAAGGGGAAAAGAAAGCATACAGAGGAAATAGGAGGAAGGAGTGTAGAAAAGAGAAAAAGGGAGGCAGCCAGAGAAAATGATGTGAGCTTTGGCAGCTATGGTACAAACCCTTAAAATATAACCACTAGCAGAGCTCATTTAGTCACAACAAATCTGGGAAATAATGACTAGGAAGGCTGAATTGGTACAATAGACTTTTCCATCAACATGAAAAGGAATTAAAGGTAGGCATCATCTCAGTGGGTCCCTTCTTTCTGAAAGTCTTCAACCAAAGACTGAGACTGGGTATTATAATGGAAAGAGTGCCTCATTTTCCTACTCTATAAAATGAAGGGGTTGGGCTAGGTAACCTCTATGGTACCTTACTGCTCTAAATTAATGGCCCCATTACTGTTGGTTGAGTATCTTATAGAGGGGTTTCTTGTTTATGTAAGAGTTGGATTAGGTGCCCCTAAAGTCCCTCCCAACTCTGTGATGCTATGAGTCTGCTTTGATAGCACACAGTTAAATAGATAGAGTCTCCCTTTGGGGGATGCCAGAGTTCTGCAAATATCAGCATTGGCTATTTTCCATGTACTATTTAAGGAAGATGGTCACTTGTTCTACCATGATAATGTGTTGGTTGATGTGAAATCACAGAGGTACACAGGGATGCATTTGTGTAAAGCTGGACATTCTGTGAAGAATAGCTCAAAACTATTGGAGAAAAAAAGCTCCTTCCCATTAATGGAAGAAGTGTCTGGCAGCCTTTCCATTCTGAAACCTTAATTTTAAGGGTTTTTCAAATTTAGCTCTTGTAATTTACAACAGGTCGGAAACTGGCAGCTGTTTTTCAGACCAGATGCAGTTTTTCATTAAAGGAAATTTTAGTTGAAAATGGTTCTGTTAAAAGTAGCAAAAAAAAAAGGAGGAAGGAAAAGAGTTGTAATGGCATTATATTGTTGATTTTTAAGTTAGGAAAGGGCTTCATTTATGGTTCCCTTCCATTTAAACAAACGTTTATTAAGTGCCTACTCTGTGAAAGGTACTGGGGATATAGTTAGCCAGGACAGTGGACAGCTCCAGGAATGTAGAGACAGGTCAAGAAGATCAGGGAGAAGCTTGGAATGAACAGACAGGGATAAAGCAAGGAAATTGGTTGCACTGGAGAAGTATCCAGAGAAGTACTCAGGAGTTTAGAGCCAAGGACAAAAACCAGGAGAGCAATTTCTCATTGGTAAACATGTAGGTATTAATCATTTAATTAACTAGCATTTATTAAATAATTATTTTGGGCCAGAATGAAATTGGCACTGGGGGAGACAAAACACCAAAGAAAAAAGAAAGAAACAACCTTTGTTCTCAAGGAGTTTTTACTCTTATCAGATTAGACGATGTGTGTTTGTAAATATACACAAAATGAATATATATATATATATATAATGTAAAATAAATAGAAAATAGAGAGGGAAGGAATTAATAGTTGAGAGGATCAATAAAGTCTCTTCACAGAGAGTGATGCATGATTTGAGTCTTGAAGTAAGGGGCTATTCAGGTATAGGTTGGATTAGATGCCCCTAAAGTCCTTCCCAACTCTGAGGTACTGTGATTCCACTTTGATAGCACACAGTGAAATAGACAAAAAAGTTTCACCTGGGTGATGCCAGAGTTCCTCTGCTGATATCAGCATTTGTTACTTTGTATATGACTATTTAAAGAGGATGACCACTTGTTCTTCCATGTTGTTGGGCTAATTGGTGTGAAATCACAGAGGTACCTAAGGATGGAAACGAGGAAGGTGTGCATTCTAGGCATGGGGGTTTGGCTAGTGTGTCGGAAAAGAGATAGGAGGTGGAGTTCCAAGAATGAGAAACAAAGAGAAAGCCAATTTGAGTGAACTATTGATGTGAGAAAGGCAGTAATAAACTAGAAAGATAGGTTGGACCTAGCTTGTGAAGGTCTTTAAAAAGCTGAACAGAGATTCAATGTTTTATAAATCAATCAATCAATAAATAGTATCATGAGCCTACTATGTGCCAGGATTGGCAACCACTAGAGTTTATGAGTATGAGGATGAGATGGTTGGACCTATTTTTAAGGAAAAATTACACTGGCAACTGAGTATTAAAAAGGGTAGAGATGTGTGAGGTATTATAGAGGTAGAGATCATAAGATTTGGCAACTAATTATAGTGGGGAGAGGAAGACAAAGGAGTTGACTATAGCTCTAAGGTTACAAATCTCAGAGAGTGAAGCAAGGATCTATTTGTAATAGAAAGAGTGAAATTTTGTAGGGGAGTGGGCTTGGGAAGAGATGATGGAAGATAAAGAATTCTATTTTAGATGTGTTGACTTTAAAGGTGGGATACTCAATTTGAAATATTAGGGCATAAACTCGGATCCTCTGTACGAACTCAGAGTATGGGATCCCGGAGGATGGACAATGTGATAATTCCAGATTAAAGATTATTTGCTTCAGTCCCTCTTTTGGAATAATAACAACCTTCTCTTGGAGCCTTCCCCAGTGTTTCTGATGGAGTTTATGCCTTTTTTTCCTCATGAATGCCAATCCTGCTTCTTGAATGAACTTTGTTGGTAAGGTAGACCCCAGAATCTTATCTTTTTGTCTATTATCACTCTGATTATACTTGCTGGTAATTTGAGCCCTTTCAGTAATCACCATCCAGACTGACCCTGCATGGAGAATTATGCTTATAGTTTATGTTAGTGCAGTGCCCCAGTCCTGCTAAACTTAACCTATATACTTGGCTCTATTGAATGGATAAGAGAGTTTGTTCTGATCCATCACAGTGGGATAAAAGGTGTTAAAGCTGTATCCCTACCCCTGATGGAAAATGTAAGTATATAGACTTTGTTTTTTCTGCTGGCTGAGGACAATGATACATTAAGGCAGGGTTCTTAACCTTTTGTGTGTGTGTATGTCATGAACCCCTTTGGCAAACTGGTGAAACCTATGGACCCCTTCTCAATAACATTTTTATATAATTAGAGGAAATGGTAAATTTAAGTTAGAAGTTAATAAAAATAAAGATGCAATTGTTTTTCCCAACCAAATCCAAATATCTCCTGAAGTCTATTCACAGACCCCCCCCCCCATATTAAGAACCCTTGTTCTAAGGGCACATCTCCAGTGTTTTGCTTTTCCTCCATAAAGTCAATGCATCAGAAAAGTTTGACAGACTTGAGTGGCAGACCTACTGACCCACTACCTCACCAAGTCCAGCTATGTATGCAATTACAGCCACTAAAATAGCTGTTCAATCTAATTTTGAGTGTAGAATTCTTGAAGATTAGAACTTGGTGAAGTGGCTTGTGGGTTGAGATGAGAAAGTAAGCTCCTTTGCTTGGTATTTAAAGCCCTTTTCCAATTTGTTTCCAGCTTACCTTTATAGTTTTATTTGGCATAACGTTCATTTATATATTCTATATTCCAGTCAGGCTGGTCTATTTGCTATTCCCTGAATTCAGCCATTCACTACATTTCTTCCATCTTCTGCCATTTTCTCCCCACCTCTGCCTTTTAGTATTTTTAACTATCTTCAAAGTGAAGCTTATGATCCACCTCCTATAGGAAGCCTTTCCTGAGTCCCCGTGTTATTAGTGCTTTCTTCTTCCTCTTGTGTACATATTTACCTGATTATATGTTATATCTTCCCAGCAGAATGTATGTTCCTAGAGGGCAGAGACAGATTTTCAGTTTGTGCCCTTGGTGCCTGGTACAGCACCTTGCACAAAGTAGGTGATTAACAAGTGGTTGTTGGGATGGACCAGGGCAGGGTCTCAGAATAAGCGCATTATCTGAAATGCAGCTGGAACTATCTCTTAATAGCCTTGTCTTTCACAAACTCAGCTTTTTTCCATTAGGACCCCTCCCCCCATCTCAATTTCATTACCAATAGGTGAGATCCAAAGCATAGCAAAGAGCACACATGATGCCTGAGTGAGGGAAATGCAGACACAACACATGGCAGCCTTCTCACCTATCAACATGCTGAGGAAGACATATGGAGATGTGCCCACATCTGGGAATCCTCTCAGGAAACCCAGACAACACCGTCATTTCCTTCCCAAATCCTGGAGACTAGACTGGGTCTGACCCTCACTCTAGAAGCTAACAAATCCAACCAAGGGCAAGGTTGCAGCCAACATAATTATCCACCAGCATCTGGTTAAGATGCTTTGTTCTCCCTAATAATGTAGCTTTTGCATGCTAAGTAATGTATTTCTTGAAATAGGAACAATGTCATCATTTGCCATGCATGTCACCTGGTCCTTTTGTGTCCAAAAGACTTTTTTCTTTATAATACTAACAGCTGGCTTTAATGCAAGATGATGTGGCATAGTGGAAATAATGATGGATTTGGAGTCAAGAAAGAGCATGATTTGAATTCCACCTTTCACACTTACAAGCTGTGTGTCCATAGGCAAGTCCCTGCTAAACTTAAACCTATATACCACTAACTCTCAGGTTTTATCATCTGTAAAATGAAGATAATAACATCTATAAGAACTACTTCTCATGGTTTCTGTGAGGATCAAAGTAAATAATGTATATAAAGTTTGGCTTTGGAAATCTTATAGTGTATATAAACATCAGATTTAAAAATATTGTTTTGAATTCCTGTCCTTTGCCTGGCTTAAACTTCAGAGTCAACACATACTCAGCTCCTAGAACAAGGGAATGGGTCAATACCTTGTTCTGTAAATTCAAGTTTCAGATACCATATGAGCTGAGACTTACTTGCGTACTATTCTCAGAGTACTTCATGCCATTCTGGTTCAATCTCAGGCTCTCTAGACATCATTTGGGAGTTATAATAGAGGCACCCATCTGGAAACACAGATCCTAGCTATCCAATATGTAGATTCTTTCTTTTTGTTCTTAGACATTAGTCAATTCTTAGACCAGTACTGATTTTATGTTTGAGTGTGTAGACAGCTACATTTCAAATATTTTCAAATCCTGAAATGGTTGACAGACCTTTTGTCAAACAAGCTCATTTAAATGGTTTCCTAGTCCAAAATAGCTTAAAAAGCAAATTAAATGCAAGGATATGAAAGGCTTCTGGAGGCATGCACATGGACAATAAGTAGGAAACAAAAGCCGATAGTGCTGTAGTAAAGAAGATGACAGAAAAACTATAAAAAGCAGGCACAAGAAACTAAAAAGCCCAACATTTGTGGACCAAAAGAATAGTATAAAATAGTCTGGCATACTGCTATAGGCCCCAAGGACATTATTCTTACACAATATAGCAAAAATAATTCATTTTCATGATGACTCCAATTAATCAAGGAGATTTTAAGTTATGGTCTGTATGCCCTTTTGAAGAAGGTAGGGAAATGGACAATGTACTTTAGATGGTTAAAATTTTAAAAATAGTTTTGGTCTTTTATTTATTAGTAAAATTCATTGATGTCCACTTCTATCTCAAAAGTGTTATGAAATATGTCAAATGAAATGAAAGTGCTATGGTCAAATCACCATCAAAATTAAAAGGATAAAACCCAGCAAAGGCTGTGTATCAATCCCCACCTCCAGCCGACTCCCAACAGTGCCATTATACTGTTATGGGTTGCTAGCTACAGTAATAGAGATAGACATTATTGAGTCAAGGAAAGATTGAAATTAATTGGCACTAGGGGTGAACTATCACCCAAATCTCTCACCAACCATGCAGGTCCATATTGAATGTCTTTGCCCTTAAATTCCTACCTTGCTTGGAGGAATTCTCATTCTGGGCTCCCCATTTAGAGTGGTGGTGCCACTGGCTACCAATTCAAAGAAAGCTTGAGATTGTGGGTGGTGTATATGTTCACCAAAGACCTTCATCATTTATTCCTACTGGGTTCTCTTCTCAAAATCAATTCAAAGTCTTTTGTCCTTCAACAGAAGGAAATTAAGGAGGACTGGGATATAGCAGAGTGACTGAAGAAATGAATAAGCAAAGGAAAGCACACAATGGAGAACTACCAGAGCTTAAGAAAATCCAGAAAATAATGCTTCTATGATAATCCCTGCAAAGAATATAGAATGTTTCCAAGGATTCTGAGAGTAGTTGGGAACTTTAATAAAAAACTGAAGCAAATTATGAAAAGTGGAATAGATAGCCTAGAATGGAAAACAGAAAAGCTAGGCATAACAGTGGATTCTGAGGGGAACAAAAGAGCTGACAAACAGAATTCAGAAATTAGACAATAAGGAAGAAGTATTACAACAAAAGAAAACTCAGAAAAATTGAAATAGCATATGAAGTATTTACAAACAACTGATGTAGAAAACAGGGAATAAAGAGATTATCTAAGAATAAATGAGCTTTCAGAGTCACGAGTAAACAAGAAACTTGAATAATGCATTTCTTTAAAAATTTTATTTTATTTCTTTTTGCAATTAACAAAGATTTATTTTATCTCTCACCCTCTATTGAAAAATGAAAAACAAAACCCTCATAACAAATATGTATAGTAAAGAAAAACACATTCCCACATTTCCCATGCCTAAAAATGTATTTCTCAGTTTGCATTGTTAGTCTATCACTTCTGTCATTTCATGGGCAGCATTCTTTATTATTGGTCCACTGAGATCATGACTGTTAGGTCTTTCAATGTTCTTTGTCTTTATCATGTTGTCATTGTATAAATCATTCTTCTGGTTCATCTTACTTCACTCTGTATTAATTCATCCAAATCATCTCCAGTTTCTCTGAAATTTTCCAAGAATATTCTGATGCTAGGCTGATAGACCATGATGGGCAACTCAGAAAAGGGAGCTCAATCTTATTGACTTGAGTGTCTTAAATGCACATCCTGCTATGGATAAGTAAGTTTCTTTTCTCTTTTTTTAGGTTTACTGTTGTGTGACCTATTAATGTTTCATTTTGCTCTAGTATTGAACCTAAACTACAAGAGGACTGGCCTGAGTCAGGCCCAGCTCAAAACAACCATCCTCTGTTAGCTATCCTATCCCGAGGATGCATTCTCTCCTCAACTTTATTGAACAGAATCCTCTTTTTTTCAAGGCTTAGATGAAGTACCTCACCCTCCCAGATGAAAGAATTATTACTCTCCTCAGATTTTTGTAGAGTGCATTTCATGTATCCCTTGTAAGTTTAGCCTCACCTTTCCACCTTGTGGCAAGCTTATTTGTGGCAGAGCTGTTAACTTACATTAGAATATAAGTTCTTTGAGGGTGAGGATCTAGACATTTTTTTGTCTTTGTATTCTCAGCATCTCACACAATCTTTCTCAAATTTGTTTTGGTGGTGAGGGGAGGAGATTAGACCTTTGATTTTTGTTTCTAGAGGGAGCTCCTGGAGTAAATGTCCTCCACCAATGAGGGGTGGAGGTGGAACTGCAATGAAACTTAGAGTCTAAGAAAGCTAGCTGTCTGAGCTACTGAGAGATTTATTGATGTGCTCAGGATCATGAAGTTAGTAAGTGTCAGAGTAGTAATTTGAACTCAAGACTTTCTTATTCCTAGGACTGACTTTGGAAAATTCCTCTGTGATCCTCCAGTATTTAAGGATGGCTCCCAGGGAATTCTTATTGTTTCCCACATGGTTCCTTTCCTGGACTGCATGAAATCCAGAAACTCATCATTCTGCAAGATGAAATCAACCTAGAAACACACCTCCTCAGCCATTTCCCATACCAGCTTCATGACTTCATCATGCCCCTTCCTTGTCATCTTCTTTTTTATATGTGCTTCTTCCATTAGATTGTGAGCTCTTTGAAGACATGCACTCATTGTCATGACTTTCTTTGTATCCTCAGCTCTCAACACAGTGCATGGCATATAGTAGGCACTTATAAATGTTTATTGACTCTGATTCTGACTCAGAGTCCAGCTCTCTGTCTACTAAGCCACTCTTCCTTTTCTGTGCTTTGTACACAGTATGGATCAATAAAGGAATGAATTAAAAAGTATTTATTAAAATATTGCTACTTGCCAGGAATACAAATACCAGAGCTAATATAGCTCCTATTCTCAAAAGTTTACATTCTAATAGAGAAAACAACATATATAGGGGACAATATTTTGTTTGGGAAAATTGCAGGGATGATGAGGGAAGTCATAGGGGAGTAAACTGACATGAATTTTCCATCAGTCATGATTATATTGATTTTTATAATGTTTTCAGAGCTGGAAGTGGATGGCAGGGGGAACTGAGGGTATACTCAGGAGAAGAAAGTGGTTGCTGAGAAAAAAGCTGGGGAATAAAATGAAGCATGGTTAGAGTCAGCTTAGATGTAGTAGGTCATGTGAGGTGCTCACCAATCAGAAGAGTAGAACCCCATGATGGGAGTTCTAGATGTAAAAGAGTTAACTCCTTCAGGACATGGTTTCTGGTCTGGGCTTAGTGGTAGTTGTTTAAATGAATATTTGTTGAATGAATGAATGGAGTGACTTGTCAAAGGTCTTCTCACTAGCTAGCTGCAGTGCTGATGTTTTAAGCCAAATCTCCTGACTCTTATTTCACTTCTCTGTCTAGCATACTGGGCTGTCTCTCTGGTGTTCTTTATTTCTTGGCTAAGAGACTGGCTGACTAAGGACTCCTGTGTATTTTGTCATGTTTGTGATGGGTTCACTGACCTCAAAGCTATAAGAAGCAAGAGGCTCTCCTTTCTCTGCCAGGACATCACTTTGCACAAGGAGAATTTTTATCCTCTTACATTTTGATCCAGGTGGAAGAGTTTCTTTTAATGGAGGGGTCAGGTTGTATTGGGGTATTCTGAAAAGAAAGAGCTGAGGCATGTTCCATTTTATAGAACCATGTCCTAAGTTTCCATGTCCTTAAAGAGGAAAACTAGTGAAAGAAACTTTCCTGTTATAGTTGTGTGCAGGTATTGGCTTTGAATGGAAGCTATAGTTCTTTGCCTTCTACTCTAAGAAGTAATAAATAATTAATACATAGGGTCTCATTAGTGTCCAAAAGATATTTTGTCTAGAAACTGAATTTTGGAGTGTTGAGTTTGAATTTACGTGCTGTTAATATTTTGGGGATGTGATGTGGCATCACAGGCTCACAGGAATTGTAGATTCAGAGCCGGAAGGAACCTCAAAGAACATTTAATCCAATCTCTTCATTTTTAAAGACAAGGAGTTGTGGAAATTTATTTTGATTTGGGGACATTACCTTTGGGCTGAGATTAGAAAGCCTTAGGCCCTCAGGGTCTCTTCTGTGTGGGAGGTGCTGGTGCCCCTCCCCCCCTGCTTCAGCTGAGCCAAAAAGCCCCGTGGGCTGTACAAGACACCAGGTCAGACAGCTGGGGGAGGATCTATCCAAGAGATCCTGGGTTCGTCCAGGCCGGGCTCTGGCATAGCTTGTGCTGAGGTCCTAGGCATGCAGCAGGGGCACAGGCCCCTGGAGCCCTGGGTGTGTTATGCATGGGAGGCTCGAGTGCATCCCTCCAGCCCCAGCTGCAGCCCTGGCTGGTGCATTAGCTTGGTGGGTGTGGGTGTGCAAAAAGCCCCGAGATTTGAGTGGAGAGAAGATATAGATATATATATATATATATATATATATATATATATATATATATATATATATATACCTGGTATATATATACCTGACAAGGCTGGCTGATGAGATTAGAAGGGGGTGGACGAGATTAAGAGAGCATAAAGGCTGGAGCACTAAGAGACGGGGGAAGGAGGGAAGGTTAAGAGGTTAGAGAGGAACAGACAGAAAGGGGATACAAGGAGGGAATGGAGACTGGAGATGCTGAAAGGAGGCCAGAAGATTAAGAGGAAAGTTAGTGAAAGTAGCTGAGCAGTCAAAGTGGAACATACCCTAAGGCAAGAGGTGGCAACAGCCCTTATTGTATTAAAAAAGTTCCAGGCCCAGCAGGTGGAAAGAGGCGTCTGGAATGCAGTCAGGTTGTACATTTTATTTTCCTGTATTCTTATGTTTAAATAGCATCTCATAAATAAACTCTGCTTTGATTATTTAGTTAAGAGGCTTCTTAATCTTTTGCTTATCAATTTTGGGAGCAGCGTGGAGAACTTTTTAAACAGCCCATATTAAGTTAAAAGCAGTCAGGTAGCCAGTTAGTCAAAAGTCCCCAGATTAGTCCTCCAGTCAGATTAGGCCCCAAATTAGGCCAGCAAGGTAACAAAATATTCTTTTTTTTTTTTAACAAAATATTCTTACAGAGTCTAGGATATTTAAGTTACTTGTTTTATATTTATAAAACTACTAAAAATCAGAGGTAAGATTTGAATCCATGTCTTAATAACTTGGATCTGGAAATTAGAGGTCAATGATAAACTTGGAAAGAGAAGTTCGAGTTGAGTGATAAAGTCAAAGTCAGAGTAGGAGCTGAGAAAGTGGAGGCAAAACAAATAGGGTGTTTTTTTTCTTTTTAGGAATTTATGAAAGGAAGAAGAGATCTAGGATGATAACTTGAGAAGACAGAAGGAATAAATGAAAATTTTTTTTTGGAGGATAGATGATATCTGGACTTGTTTGTTGGTAATAAAGAAGCCAGTGGACACACTGAAACATCAGTCAGAGAAGAAGGGGGGAGACAGAATCAAGGTTCCGTAAAAGCCATAAAGAGACTTGTATTAAGTTAAAAATGCCTTATGTGGCCATCAATACCTATTACCAGCACCAGGTTTGGGATCTCACTTATCAACCCCAACCTCCTTTTCTAAGTCTCTCTATTGTTCCATAATCTTTTTTCTTTATCTTTTTTCCTTGGCATTTTTTCTATTTTTCTGGGCTTGTCCTTTCTAGTAATTTTTTTTTTCTGGGAGTAATCTAAGAGTCCTAAGCTTACTACCTGTCAACAAAACTAGTCATATAAAAATGAGATCATCCATAAAATGATGAATTCTAAATTAATTTTTAACAAGCTAGAAAATGTTTTCCCATGTTATCTGCTGATATTTTTTCTTGTATTTAAAAAATTATTACTATTTATATTTAAAATAACAAATACAATAAATTGTAATAAATGTAATAATGACTATGATAATAATGATGATTACTTACATGGTCAATATATGCACATCATTTTTCTGATTCTGCTTATTTCACTGTATATAATTTCATACAAACTTTACCAAATTTCTTAAAATTTATAATATGCCACTAGTTATGATATAATGATATCCCATTATGTTTTTATAAAAATTATTTAGTTATTCACCAATTGTTGAACCTTAGATGGTATGCTCCTGGAGAGCAGAGACTATCTTTTCCCTCCTTAGTGACTGTAGCACATGGTAAGCACATAACAAATGCTTGTTGATTTAATGACATGGCTAGGTTTTTGGTATGACAAATAAAGTTGCTGTTTGTACAGCTAGATTCCTCCCCTCCAACTTTAATAATATTCTCAGGACATAATTCTAACAGTGGCATTATTGGGTCAAAAAGCATAATCAGTTTTGTGACTTTTATTACATATTACCCCACTGAATTCCCCAAATTATAGAAGGGTTATCCTTTTTCCTCCTTTTCTTTTTTTTAGTAGGGCAATGAGGGTTAAGTGACTTGCCTAGGGTCACACAGCTAGTACATGTCAAGTGTCTGAGGCCAGATTTGAACTCAGGTCTTTCTGAATCCAGGGCGAATTCTTTATCCTCTGATCCACCTAGCTGCCACTAGAAGAGTTATCCTTCAGGAACCTGGAATTAGTGATCAATATAGATTATGCAAAAAAATTGGTAGAATCTGCAAAACATGACTATAAGCTATACAAAATTAGCAACTTACTGAGTACTTGGCAATACATGATCTGGTAGCAAGAATCATACATAAGAACCTAGCTATCTTTCATGGACTGATGGATAACAAACTCTTCATACTACAAATACACATGGACATTTGTCCTGGAAAACTCAACTAATCATCCGTACTAGAACTTGGCCATAATTACACACTGAACTGTCACCCATGATTGCCCAGAAAACCAGATATTAAAAATATGTCTACATATCAGATAATCATAGCTTGCATAATTATGATCCCTTTCTACCTTTTCAGTCTTTTTATGCCTTACTCTGGCCCACATATACAATTTCTTCCTTCCTGTTCCCTTCACAATATATTCCATCTTCTGGTTTTGGACATTTTCACTAGCTGTCCCCCATACCCTGAATGTTCTCCCTTCTAATCTTCATCTCTGGCTCCCAGGACTTCCTCCTAATCTCTGCT
Source organism: Dromiciops gliroides (assembly GCF_019393635.1). NCBI lineage: Eukaryota > Metazoa > Chordata > Mammalia > Microbiotheria > Microbiotheriidae > Dromiciops > Dromiciops gliroides. Next base: position 461,557,598 of record NC_057863.1, read on the forward strand.
AAAATCCCATCTTTTGCTAGAGATTTCCCCCAATCCCTCTTAATGCTAGTGCCTTCCCTCTAACATTATCTCCAATTTTCTTTTAGATATCTCGTTTGTACATAGTGGTTTGCACATTATCTCCCCCATTACACCAGAATCTTCTTGAGGGCAGGGACTTTATTTTTTACCTTTCATTTTACCCTCAGCACTTAACACAGTGCTTGGCACACAGTAGGACCTTAATAAATGCCTATTGATTTCACTTGACTGTGTACAATGAAAGCTTTCAAAATAGTGAGACAGTGGAAGGAATAAAAACTATTTGGGTATAAAATGTCACACTGTCTGTTTTTGGAATTCATAGGATCATAGATAATCATGGATTTAGAACTGGAAGGGGCGTCAGAGTTATCCTGCAGATACTTTCAGTCATTCTGCAGAAAATAGTCTTATATCCCAATACTTTTATTCAATTCTGATAATAATTATTTTCTTTATCTCTGCAATAGTCTGAAAATGTTAAATCAAAAAAAAAATTAGCAGATAGATTTGTCTCAGAACTGTTTCCATCTATACTCCTTTGAAAAAAATGATAATTAGATAATGAATCCATCAAATTTGAGAGCATTTTAAATATATATATTTCATTTTTCAGTATGTTCTAACTCTTTGTGACCTCAATAGAAGTTTTCATAGCAGAGATACTGGAATGGTTTACATTTTTTTCTCCAAATCATTTTGCAGATGAGAACTGAGGCAAACAGTGGTAAGTGACTTGCCCAGGATCACATAGCTAGTAAGTGTCTGAAGCCAGATTTTAACCCAAGAGATGAGCTTTCCTGACTCCAGGCCTAGCACCCTATCCATTGTGCCACCTAGCTGCCCATTTAATATATGTCATCATATTAAATGCTCATGATCTCCAAACTATGTGGAATAAAACACTTTCAAAATATAGAGACCTCCCAGAAGAAATCAAATCCATGCAGGTACAGTATGGCGTACATAGAACACCTATCATCTTATCTGGTACTGAAGTTGTCCTAAAGATGCTTTCAGTGACTCTGCAGAATATGTCGACTCCCCAAAGGTTTTTTTTTTCTTTTGTGGGGCAATGAGGGTTAAGTGACTTGCCCAGGGTCACAGAACTAGTGTCAAGTGTCTGAGGCTGGATTTGAACTCAGGTCTTCCTGAATCCAGGGCTCGTACCACCTAGCTGCCCTCCCATGCTTTTATTTAATTACAAAAGCAGCCTTTATAATCTACCTTCAGGATAAGTCACCGAACATTAAAACTAAAAGAATAATGTCATGACAGTGATTTGTACCAGAATGTTTCTATCTGAATCCCATCAAATAAGATGAGAAGAGTAAAATAATAATGACCACAGTAACAATAATAAATAAGCTGAAAATGAGATAATGACAATAATATCTTACATTTGTACAATGCTTACAGGTTCACAAAGTTCCTTACACATATTTGTACACTCATTTGAGCCTTACCACAACCTTGTGATGTAGGTATTGTTGTTAAGTCCTTTTTCAGTCATGTCTGACCCCATTTGGGGTTTCTTGGAAAAGATACAGGAATGATTTACTATCTCCTTCTCTAGCTCATTTTATAGATGAGGAAACTGAGGCAGAGAGTGCTAAGTGACTTGCCTAGAGTCATATAGCAAGTAAGCATTTGAGGCTGGGTTTGAACTCAGATCCTCTTGATTCCAGGGCCAGCATTCTAACCACTGAACTGTCTAGCTGCTATGTTAAATAGGTGTTAGACGTGTCATCCCCATTTACAGATGAAGAGAAGTTACGTGACAATGATCATAGAAACACAATACTTCCTAGCTAGAAGTGTTGGAGACTGAATTTGGAATCACATCTTTCTGACTCCAATACCAGAACTTCATCCACTATGCTATCCATGGAGTAGCTCATGTATCTATTCCTTTGTTGACTGCAACTGTATTTAGCTGGTAATTTCCCTTCCTCCATCAGCATCTTCTTCCTCAATGCATGACTGAAGTGGCATACATGGTTTTGTGGATGCCATAGCATTTTGGAGTAGACTTGGTTATCTGTCATTGACAATTTTTGCATGAGATCACTGGGGATAAAGTCATAGGATCACTCTCTTTCTCCACACACATATATATGCATATGTATTCCACCATTTTTCAAAGGTCTTTGTTTTTTTGTTTTTGTTTTTGCAGGGCAATGAAGGTTAAGTGACCTGCCCAGGGTCACACAGCTAGTTAAGTGTCAAGTGTCTGAGGCTGAATTTGAACTCAGGTCCTCCTGAATCCAAGGCCAGTGCTTTATCCACTGTGCCACCTAGCTGCCCCCCATTGTGCCATTTCTAAAAGATAATTTATTAAACTAGGTTAGAGTAAATCATCTGGAAGCATTTGTTAGCCTTGTGCCATGCAAGTTATCATATAGCGCAACACTTCTTATGATATTGCCATTTTGAGGTTTTTAATGGGAGCATCATTTTCGTTTGTTTGGTTTTTTTTGAGGGGCAATTGGGGTTAAGTGACTTGCCCAGGGTCACACAGCTAGTAAGTGTTAAGTGTCTGAGACCGGATTTGAACTCAGGTACTCCTGAATACAGGGCCGGTGCTCTATCCACTGCACCATCTAGCTGCCCCAGGGAGCATCATTTTCAAAGATGTTTATTAAATATTTGGCTGGACTTTGAACTTTTTGATCCTCACACTGTCTTTAAAATAACATTTGTAATATGTCATGATTTCCCCGAGATTTGATGAAGCTGTTTTTAATGAGTTCTTTGGTACCACCAGAAAACTTTTGATAAGTTCAGAAATTAAACATTTCTAGCTTTTTATATCAAGCAAAGAACATTTACCTTTGTTTGCCTTGCACTTGCATCTATGACTCATCTTCTTCACCTGGGCATGAGTCCAAGAGTACTGGCCTTGCACAGATTTGTTTTGTATTAAGTTAGCAAGAGCTTTATGGGTGAAGAACTTTAAGAGATTTTAATCAAGTAATGAATTAAGCAAAATATCCTTTAAATTTTCCCTCATAAGACACAATTAAGAAAGAAAATGGGATCCAGAGATTTACATAACTATAAATGAGGTTCTAATGTGAAGTGAAGAGAATAAGAAAATCAGATATTAGGTTTCTGCTCTTGTTTAATAATAGCCTGTTAAATATTGCAGCTAATGAATATTCTTCCATGGATCTGTGATTTTACTGATTTGGGTACTCCAAATGATGAAGCTCATAACCCATCTGATATTTATGTTCATTGTGGGTAACTTTTGTTCCCTACAAAATAATAATCACTATCATTTATACAATATCTACTACATGCTAAGCACTTTACAAATGTTATCTCACTTGATCCTCACAACCTACCTCCTAGGGTTGTTGTGAGGATCAAGTGAGATAACATTTGTAAAGTGTTTAGCATGTAGTAGAAATGGGGCAAACATAGCTTGTGACTTGTCCATGGTAATGCAGCTAGACTTGTGCATAGGTCTTCCTGATTTGAGGTCCAGTGCTCTACCTACTGTGACACCTAGCTGCTAATGTGCCAGGAGCCTTTCTTTACTGCTCCTGCCAAAATACTAATGGAGCTCATGGGCTGACCACCAATTATTTTGTTTTCACTATGTGCCTAGCTCATTCTTTTTTTCCTCCTTCTGCTTATCTAGATCTCTGACATCTTCTATACTGCTTCAATAGAATTTCTCATTTGTAATATATTGTAGTAGAAATCCTTCATGATGGAAGCAAATATCTTGGGTGAGCCTATATCCTTCCATCTTATGAGACTTGATATTCATTATCAGGTCACTGAACAAAGTTATCTCTTTTGTTACATCTTTTAAGGAAGCTAGTGAGATTTTAATAGATAACCACGGGACACCTTTTTGGAGGAGAGCTTTTAAGGCTGTGTTTAACACTACCAAAAATATTTGCTTAAAAAAACCCACAACAATCCTGTCAATAAAAAATAAGTATATAGGATCTTTAATTCTTTACATTTTTTAGTCAATTGCATGACTATAAAGAAGTTACCTAAAGTGGTTGATTACAAAAGCCTATCTATTCTCTCCTTATACTATCATTAAGCATACCTTCAATGCTTGTGTTGGTTATTAAAATGATGTAGAGATGGGAAAATAGAAAAATAAGTAGGTAATTACTGATAGTCTTTCAGTCATTTGTTAAAGTAACAAAAAAGTTCAAGATATTTTCTGTACCTTTGATATTCATGCCTTTTTCAGATACCATAACTATCAATTCCCCAAAGCTTTCAATGTTGTGTTATTTCACGTTTCCATGTATACTTTGTCTAGTTTGATTACTCTTTCCATCTTCATTTATTTCAGTGCTACTTTTACTTCTTTATGTAGCACATCTTTTAGATTTTAGAGTCTAAATGTGGTAGACCCATAGTCCTTGATGGTGAAAAAGAATTTGCTATAAACTTAATTAATTATTTTTAATATTCTTTTAGAATTTTGAGTTCTGAATGATCTTTCCCCTCCCTTCACTCACTGAGAAGGCAAGCAAAGTGATTAATTATACATGTGAAATCATGCAAATGTATTATCTTTATCACAAAAAGCCAAAAATTATAGAAAGTGAGAAAATTATACTTCAATTTTCACTCAGATATTAACTATATGACTACATATATATATGTGTATGTGTATTTGTATGTATGTTTATGTGTATATATGTACACACACACACATATATATTTCTCTCTTTGAAACAATTCTAATAAGATTGAGGTTAAAGTATTGTACCACCACCCTCCTATTTTCTCCTTCATTATAAAAACTCTTCCTTGAGTCCTTCTTTGATGTCAGAAAAATTTTCCCATTCTAACTCTCCCTTCCATCTTCTCACCCCTTCCTCACATTTTTTTTGGAGATCATCTAAATATAATCAACTCACACACCTACCTTCTATCTATGTAGATTCCTTCTGACTAACCTAATAATGATAAAGTTCTTTGGAGTTACAAGTTATTATCTTTTCTCACATAGAAATGTAAACAGTTTAGCTTTATTGAGCCTTTTATGATTATTCTTTCATGTTGGAGCCTGGGCTAAACCAAAAAGAACACATCAGGGCCAGATATGGGGATAGATATGGACACAAACAGGATTTGGTAATATGTAGGGCCAGAGACAGACATGGTACCTGAGTGCAGACAGGTGGAAGACAGACATGGGATAGGAGGGCTAGACATGCAGGGTGGTGGGTAGAGCAGGGAAAAGGTCTCTTTTCTTGATGCCAAATGTCTTACTCCAAGCCCCTGATCCTGCTGCAGCAGTCTCTCTGAGCATCTGTTCTTCTGACTTAATTTATTTTTTATTTTTTTTATTTTTTGACACCGCAACAATGTCACTTTAATCATTTTGTTTAAGAAAAACTCCTTCCTAAGGCCTTGTGGCAGATCAAACTGGAAAACAAGTGTGGAGAAAAGTATTCCCCCCTCCCAAGAAGAGGCTGCCCCGAGTCAAGGTGCCACCAGCACAGCTTGGTCTGTGTTTGGACAGGCCTGAGGTCACCAGGAAAATGAAGGAGACCTTGGTCTGCAGGCCCTGCTCCTCTGAGCCTCCTCTCCTGTTCGGTCTGCTCTCTGGGGAGTGTTTTGGGAGGGGGAGGAGTGACACTTGACCTTCCTAACATGCCTCAGGCTGCACCCCTCTGTAGAGTGGGGGCCACAAACTGGCTGGTGGGTGAGGCTGGGAGGGAGTCTGGCTCTGGGGAAGTGTGGGAAAAGGTGATCTCTTATTTCCTGGGTCCATCTAAAGCAGGTACAATTCAGCTCCCCAAGTCTGGTAGCTCAGGAGGCAGAAATTATGCCTCTAGATGTCCCATTCCTTGGGAGCCTCCAGCTGGTCCTAAACCCCCACCCCTTAATATCTACACCTGTGGCCCAAAAGAAGGGGTCCCGAGGCAGTGAGGCTGAAGCAGAGCTCATTTAGGATGATACAGGTATCCCTAGTGGGGCCTAGGAGCAGAGGAGAATGGAGGGAACTTTGGCGGTGGGGAAAGGAGGGTGGTGGGTGGGGAGGTGAAGAGAAAGGGGGAAGGATGGACTCAGGTGTCAGGAGAGAACTCCCACTTGAGCACTAAAACTCGGTCATTTTCTTGTGTGTGTCAGCCGTCTTCTGTTACCGCTGCAAACCTGCCTCCTGGGCCCGGAGATTTTTCAGCTCCTTCTGGCCTCCACCCAACTTCTCCTCCAGCTGAGCAGTGGCCACACTATACCAGCCAATGTTCCGGGCCAGGGCTTCCTGTATGCTTCGGATGTCCCTCTGAGTCTACTCCACCTTCTCCAAGATCTGGAAGAGCTGTACACTCAGGGATCGTTTGGTGCTCTTGCTGGCTTGGTAGAGCTCCTTGCTACTCTTCTTAAGGGTCGGGACTTTCCCTTCCTCTTGGACCCTTGGAACCCTGCCTTGGAGTTTCTCATTTAGGAAATCAAACACGTTGTGCTGGGGTGGGCGTCCCTTGGCTCCATTCCCCTTGGCCTGGCTTTTCCTTGGCTTACCAAGGCCTGGCTTGCTGCTTGTTCTCTTTTGGAGAATTTCAGCACACTGATCTAGGGACTTCCCCTTTGGAAGCACCACAGCATGGATGGGCTCTACTCGGCCCTCAGCATTCTTTCCAAGACCTTTGCCAAACTCATAGCCCATCTGAGCAAGAAGTTTGGAGCCAATGCCTCGAGTATGTGCCTCCCAACCAGCGAATGAGGAGCTGCAAGCAGGGCCCAAAGTCTCTTTTTCCAAGGCATCTGACTTGACAACTTTGGCATAGCTGGAATCATCTACATCATCTCCATCAGACTCAGAAGGTGTACTGTCTTCACTGCACAGGGGAGGCATAATACCATCCCCTTCCACCAAGGTCTCTTTGAGAAGCAGTGAGTCAAACTTGACTGTGTAGTAGCCACTGTCCACATCTGTGATCCAGGCTGGGTACCAAATTACATCATCATACTTAGCTAGACAGGCTGAGCCTGTGTGCAGGGCAGTCAGGTCTGGCTTCTGGAAGGGGCGAAGCTCATCCACAGCAACTACTTGCCCATGGGAGAAACTGCAGTTCTCTTTGAATCGGCATTTTCCTTCCAGGAAGAAGGGACAGGGTTTTAGGGACTTGTGAGTTGGGTAGAGATAGAGCACACGAACCCCTGCTGTGCCATCTTCTGCGTGCTCTGTCCCCACAATCATGGCATCATATTATTCCAGAGTGCCCCATGAACTGTAGTAGGGAGCATTCACCTTCATCCCACTCAACTCTTCCTCCTCTTCCTCTTCATGCCCAGATCTGTCAGGCTCAGTTTCTCTTCTTTCAGGAGAGGTGGCAGTTTCAGCACTTTGAGTCTCAGAATCTCCTGTCACTTCACGAATGGCATTCTGGAAAGCCAAATGCTCAGCTTCATCCCTAACTGCGCTCTCAATTAGGCCAAGGCTTGGGTCCAGCATAGCCAGGAGCTTGCTCTTCTTGATGGACACAAGACTGGACTCAGTCAGCTCGATCAGCTGCTTTAAGTCAGACTGGAGCTGAAGCAAGTCAGCCTTTTCAGTAGGGTCCAAGCTGGTCCCCAGGGCCAGCTCCACTTGCTGCAGTTGGACATGGTAGGTCTGGATGGAAGCTTCCACGCTATTTTCATCCATCCTGCAGAGGCAGTCTGTAGCTCTTCTGATGATCTGCTTAAGTCTCCCTACATCCTCCAAGATTCTGGCTAGAAGGCAGCTGCTCCACAACAACCTTCAGGAATAATGAGCCCTCAGGCCTGGGAAACAGCCTCCACCGTCACCTCCACAGCTTGGGCAGGCCAACCATAGATGCTGTATTTCTTGCTAGAGAGGCCTCCAACAGCTCCTCGATTCCTTCACTAGGTTCTGACTTAATTTAAAGAGTTTTTAAAAAAGTTTCTTTTGTTGTTGTTTTTGGTTGGGGTGAAGATGAAAGACTGTGCCAAGGGGCAGGAGAAAAGAGAAAGCACAGTACTATACAGTATTAGTCAGATTTTTCTTTTTTGGAATATGGATTTCTTTCAAAATTCTTTATGTAAACTTGAATTTGTGTAATGTGAATTTAGGTAAAGCAAGAGGTGTCTGTATACAAAAATCCTCTATTTCATTAAATCCATTCTCCCCCTCCCCTGCTCCAAACAATTATACTCAGTTTTACTGGGAGAGTAATTTTTTGTTGTAATGCTAGGTCCTTTGCCTTCTAGAATATCATATTTTAAGCTCTCTACTCCCTTAATGTGGAAATCTTATGTGATGCTGACTTTAGCTTCACAATGTTTGAATGGTTTCTTTCTGGCTGCTTATAATATTTTTTCCTTGATATGGAAGTTCTGGAATTTGGCCATGGTATTCCTGGAACTTTTCATTTTGGGATCTTTCAGGAGGTGATCAATTCTGCTTTACCCTCTGTATATCAGAATAGTTTTCTTTGATAATTTCTTGAAATATGTTGTTGAGGCTCTTTCTTTGATTATGACTTTTAGGTAGTATAATAATTCTTAAATTATCTTTCTTTGATCTATTTTTTAGTTTTTTTCCAGTGAGAGTCTATTTTATTTTAATTTTTTCACTTTTGGACTTTGTTTTATTGTTTCTTGATGTCTCATGGAGTCATTAGCTTCCACTTGCCCAATTCTAATTTTTTTTTTTTGGCAGGGCAATGAGGGTTAAGTGACCTGCCCAGGGTCACACAGCTAGTTAAGTGTCAAGTGTCTGAAGCTGGATTTGAACTCAGGTCCTCTTGAATCCAAGGCCAGTGCTTTATCCACTGCACCACCTAGCTGCCCCCCCCCGTCCATTTCTAATTTTTAAGGAATTATTTTCTTTGTACCTCTTTTCCCATTTGTTCAATTATGCTTTTAAGGAGTTCTTTAGTGATTTTTTTTTGTGCTTTAAAAAAACCATTAGGTTAATTCTATTTTTTTTAAAGGTATTTTTTCTTCAGTATTTTTTGGTGCCTCTTTTACCAAGCTGTTAATTCTCTTTTTGCATTTTTTTGTATCATTTAAATTTCTTTCTTCATTTTCCTCTACCATTTTTATCTTTTTAACTCTTCCAGGAATTCTTGAGTTTGAGTCCAATTAGAATTTTTCTTTGAGGCTTTCCTTGTATATGCTTTACAATTGTTGTCTTCTGAGTTTATATCTTGTTCTTCATTGGCACTGTAGTAGATTTTTGTGGTAAAGTTCATTTTTGTTGTTCATTTTCTTGACTTTGAAATTTATGTTAAAGTTGGGCTCTGGGGAGGCACTGTGCTTTTTCATGTGGCTGTTTTCAGAGCTAGTTCTGGGGGTCTGTAAGTTTTTTGTTTTTCCACAGTGGTATCATCTAGAGATGAGGGGTTGTCATTACTCTCCTGATGTCTCTTCTGTTCTTCACCCAGGAAGAACTCCTACTCCCATGCAGCCATAAACACTAGTGCTCCTTTTTGTCTTAGAACTGAAACCAGGGCCTCTGCTTTCTTGTGACCCACCACACATGCTCCTCTCTACCCTTGAACTGAAACCCAGAACTACTTGTGGGCAATACAGTTGCTAACAAGTGCCAACTGTACTCAGTGCCAGTTGCACCTAGTGCCAGCAATAGATTCCCTATAATTTCTTTCTGACCAGTAACCCAAGCTGGGTCTAGTTTATTGTGGTTATACAGATGACCAGTGACCTAATGTACCTCTTTTGAATTTTGTGCAACCCATGTCTTGACTTCTAGATTGGGGATCAGTAACAGACCTGATTCTAAGACTTGGGCACATACTAAATGAATATATAGATAACAGAATAGAGAGTGTTGTAATATATGTGCATACAGCTGATTAACCCAGGAAGCAGGTGAATACTTTGTCTATTTGCACAGGGAACCACAACATCAGCACTACTTATAACATCACAAACTATCTGATTCAAGAGAAAGTCTTTTCCAGGAGTCATAGTGCAATGAACAACTCTACGTTTATTCTATTTGAAATTCTAGTGTAAGAAGGATATGGACCTTTTGACAAGAGACAGAAGCAGAGAGAAACAGAGAGACAGACAGAAATAGAGACAGATAGGCAGATAGACTGTCAAACTAACATTCTCAACTAAAAAAGTTTCTGCTTTTGGGAGCAGGCTGTGTCCAGGGAGCAAATGAAATCCATAGTCTATATTATATGGTAGTCATGTTTCCATTTTTATAATTCTTCCATCTAATCTAAAAACAGCTTGCTAAGATAATGCCACTTATATAAAGATTATTGGTTGACAGAATTCTGGAAAGGATAGGAAGGTATATCTAGTAGGTGGGAGCACAAGATTGATGAGAGATTGATATGCATATCTCTAGAAAACTTAAGTGCTTAGGAGATATAACATAAGGGGAAGAATTTTTTAGTGCTTAACATTCAGCATTTCCTGGGTCCTTCTGACACTTTTAGAGGATTAAACAATTGATTGTACAGTCTCATAGAATCAATTAATTTTTACTTTTAATATTACTTTGGTATTCTGCTCTAATTAAATACTTTGCTATTTGATTTGTGGTTTCTGTCTAGTATATTGTTAGAGAATACAATGGATGGGAGCATGGCTCTTATTTAAAGATCTATAATTATCAAGGCAGCTAGATGGCTCAGTGAATAGAGCACTGGGCCTGGAGTCAGGAAGACCTGAATTCAGATCTACCTTAGATACTTGCTGGTTGTGTGACCCTGGGCAAGCCATTTAACTTCTGTTTTGCCTATTCCACTGGAGACAGAAATGGCAAACCACTCTAGTATCTTTGCCAAGCCCCACACAGGGTCATGAAAAGTTGGACATGACTGAATGACTCAACAACAATAACAACAACAAAAAATTATCAGAAATACCTCCTCACCCATTCTGGAGTAGAAAGGGATTTCATAGTTGAATAGTACCCTTGTGGCACTAATAACATGTTTTCTACAGCCTAGAATTCTGGTATTTTGTAGTAAAATACCCAGAGCTACCTTAAGTCCATATAAGGTGAGACAAATGAGTAAATTCATTAAAATCCTATTTGCCAGGGCAGCTTGGTGGCACAGTGGATAGAGCACCAGCCCTGGAATCAGGAGGACCTGAGTTCAAATATGGCCTCAGACACTTACTTAACACTTACTAACTGTGTGACCCTGGGCAAGTCACTTAACCCCAATTGCCTCACTAAAAAAAAAATCCTATTTGCATTTCATTGCTTACATTGATTAAAGCCATAAATGACCAAAGGTAATTGAAAATATTTGAATTTTCATAAATCTCAAATTTTATAGCAGGGATCTAGACTCAGCTAACATTTTCACAAACTAATACTTGAAATCAACATAATCTGCAAATGCAATATAAGATCACTTTTAAGCAAATAAATGATGAATTGATGAATTCTAATTCATGAATCTGATAATCATTCATTCCTGCTTAGGACATTAGCAGTTTTCAAATTGTGAAATAGATAAGGTTATTTGGGGATTAATATGATCTTGTTTGCAAAGTATTTTTTTAGCTTTTTTAAAGAAAGGAGCTATGAAAAGACCAACTATCATTTGTAGTAATTTAAGAGGATTTTTTTATTAACTCAGGCTTATTAATATTGCATTGCAGTTATTTTGAGCATAGCTACTATTCTAAGCGAAGCTTAGGCGGCAGCTGGGTGGGTCATATTGGAGACAACCAATATCAGGAGTCTATATTTGTATACATGAGTATCTCTTTCCTCCAATATAATTGATTAAAGGTAGGTAGAGCTGGTGTGAGTGTGGTGGGTGGTTGACGTTAAGAATAGGTATATGGGGGCAGCTAGGTGGTGCAGTGGATAGAGCACCGGCCCTGGAGTCAGGAGTACCTGAGTTCAAATCCGGCCTCAGACACTTAACACTTACTAGCTGTGTGACCCTGGGCAAGTCACTTAACCCCAATTGCCTCACTAAAAAAAAAAAAAAAAAAGAATAGGTATATGGTCAGGGGACTGTTAATCTAAGTATATAGTAATTTGAATCTAGGAAGAAAATTGAAGATAGGGAAATCAATGTAAGGGGAAAAGACAAATCGGATTCATGTTCACTAAACTGAGGTAGAATCAGATCCTATTAATGGAGAAATCATGGTAGGGCAAATAATTAGCTGGGGATTGACATTTCATCTGAGTCAGCACCAGTCAGCTCTAACAGTATGTGTTAGACACCCAGAAATTGGGTATCTGGGTAAGTTGAGTAATGAACATACCCAATGATTGGAATGAAAGGATAGGAGACTAGAAATTGGGTTACTGAAGTCAGAGTAGTACAAGAGCAAAAACATATTCAATGCTGGTCCAGATTTCAACTGAAGTAAGATTCCTTATATCTTTTCTCTAACCTCCCTCCAACATTAGGGCCAGGATTGGTCCCAGTATCTGGAATGTGGTTGAATCTACAGATAGTGTTACATCTTACCAAGGCTAGAGGGTTTGACTATGAAATAAGAAATGGCTAAAATGACATTCATTTCTTGTTCAATTATTTACAAAAGACATTACTTCATTTAGTCTGAGACAGTATGGCATATGGAAAAAGCACTGAACTTGGAGTTCAATTCTAGCCCTGGCTTTGCTGTATACTTATGACTTTGAAAAGTCATTTAAACATTTTGAACATCAGTTTCCTCATGTGCAAAATGGGGTCAATGATGACTGCTCAACTATCCTATAAGGTTGTTGCATGCAGCAAATGAGATAATCTATGTGAAAATACTTTGTAACATGTAATACAAATATCAGGTATTATATAAATTCTATTCTTATGATTTGGTCTTTTGGGAACACCTTGGACAATTTCCTCGTTTTCCCATCTTGTACCTAATTAAGCAAAACAAAATATTAACTTACTTTAAAAAAAATTCCTCCTTCTAGCTTTCCTATTTCTGTAGATGGCACCATTATCTTTTTAGTCATGTAGGTTTGAAACCATGGAGTCAATAGAATGAAATATAAATTCCTCAGTATTTAAAATTCTCCACAATTTGTCTTGCATCTACCTTTCCAGTATCATTTTACATTATTCTCCATCATATGCTCTATGTTCCATTCATATTAGTTTTGAAGTTATTTTCCATTTTTTCCCCTGTATTCTTCCACCCCTATGTATTCTTATGGACCATTTGCTTTGCCTGAGAATTCACTTTCCCTTTATCATTACTTGTTGAACCCTTTTCTTCCTTCAAGGCTTGGATCAGAGACCACCTCTTCTGTAAAGTTTTCCTAGATCCTACAACAAAAAAACCTCTTTTCCCACTCAAGTTTCCCTAGAATATCTTATATGGATCTCTCCTTTATCCCATAACATTTTATCCTGTACTATATACTATATTTGTATATATGAGTATCTCTTTCCTCCAATTAATTTTAAGTTCCTTGTGTTTTTTATCTTCATATCTTTAGCACATAGCACAGTACTTTGTACATAATAGATTATTATTATTATTGTTGTTGTTGTTATTATTTTGTGGGGCAGTGAGGCTTAAGTGACTTGCCTAGGGTCACACAGCTAATAAGTGTCAAGTGTCTGAGGCCGTATTTGAACTCAGGTCCTCCTGAATCTAGAGACGGTGCTTTGTCCACTGCACCACCTAGTTGTCCATAGATTATTAATAAATATTTGTGGGATTAAATTGGATTTCACAAGGTAAAGAAAATGAATAGGGAGACTGCTACTCTTGAGCTGTTGCTGGTCAACTAGGAGAAAGGAACTGTTTGATGAAGTGGAATTGATAATAACCTTGGGAAAAAGTATATCATCTTAGAATTGGTGATAGACAAGGGTGGTGATTTTTAGAGCTTCAGAGTAAAGCTGATAATGATTCCATTGCCTGAGATACTCAACAGGAAAATTGTGAGAAGCTGACAAGAATGAAATTCTGATCATGCAGTCCTGAGGAATACTGGTGAAGGAGGAAAGGGTAAGGCATTTAAAGAGAATAAAGATATGTCTTTCTTGTAGACCCCTTTGTAGGCCTTTGGATTATACATTCTCTTCTGTTTCTATCCTAGTCTCTCTTTGTTGCAGGCAAGGATTACCTTTCATCCCCACAATCCCTGAACCCTCTTAGGGATTTCCAAGATTATTAGCATTTGTTAATCCTGCACATGATAGATGTTTTTACATGTGGAGTTGAGCACAAATTCTAACTTTAAAAGGACACATACAAAAGATGGGAAGGAGAATTTGTTATAGAAGAGTGGTACAAGTCTGTGAGAAGAATATCAGGAAGTCTAGAATAAGCTAAAGCTTGAAAAATGTTCTAAGGACAAAAAATAGGATATTTTCCTGCCAAATTCAGTTCAATCTGGTGTAAATCCATTTAATATAGTTCAGTTGGTACAAACTGGTACAGTCCAATCAGGTTCAATTCAGTCAGTCCAATTGGTCATTGGTACTCTTACCTCATCAGTATACTCCATGTACTTTGGCTCTTTAATTAGAGGGCTGGATGGCAGAGTAAAAAAATCCTTACAAATCCCCATTCAAAGTGGACTCCCAGGGCAGCCATCTTTTCATGTCCCACCAGGACCACTTTTATGCCACTCCATCATGTCCCTAAGATAACTCATCATTAGGAAACTCATCATCCTTCCATATAATAGCAGTTTTGGAACTCACATCTCATAAGTTCCTTTAGTATATTCTCCTTCTCTGACTGGAGTATTAGAATATGAGTGAAGGGTAAAGAACCCTTTCTAAAGCTGTAATTTCTTTCTGGGTGAGCCATCTGTTCATACACATTGCATACATGTCCAACTGGTAGAGAGAGTGCTGGAACTGGAATTATGAAGCCTGAGATCATATCTAGCCTTTGCACTTACTCTCTGTGTGACCCTGGGCAAGCTAATCAACCTCAGTCTGCCTCAGTTTCTTCAAATGTTGTTGTTCATCCTTCATTCTTAAAGAAGAACAATGACATCAGGAGGGTGATACCTTGACTTCTAAACGAATTGTATTTAAGTAAGCCAGGGTTGTGAAAAGTCATCAGCATTACTCTCTCCTCAAGAATCATTGAATCTAGTGGCAAAACATAGATCAGGATGACTGGCAATGGGTCCCAGTATCCTCAGGTAGAAAATGTGGCTAATAATAGTATCTATCTTCCAGGCTTGTTGTGAGACTCAAAAGAAAGAACATTTATAAAGTGTCTAGTACAATGTTTGGCAAATTGCAGGCACTTAATAAATGCTTGTTTCCTTCTTCCTTTCCCAGAAAGCCAATAAGCATTTCGTAAGCCATTACTATGTGCAATGTATTTTTCTAGGCTGGGGAAACAAAGCCACAGTGAAAAACAGTTCTTGTCCTGAACGAACTTAATGCTACTAGAGTGGAGAATGGAGAAAGCACCCACAGTGAAGGAAATGAGAAAAGGCTTCCTTTGGGAGCCAAACCTTGAAGAAAGATAGGGATTATAAGAGGTAGAGGTGAGAAGAAAGTTGATTCTAGACATGGCAGACAGCATGTGCAAAAACCCAGGGTAGGGGAGCTGCAGACTGAATGTGGGATAACTGTAAGTAGGCTAGCTTGTCTCTAACAAAGTATATGTAAAGAGGAGTCATGAACGAATGTATGAAACAAATAAGCGAATGAAAAAACATTGAATATGTGCTTAGAAGTACTAAATGGTGGGGAATTAAAATCAAAATAAAATCAAACAAAAAAGCAAACACAGTCTCTGACCTCAGGGAGGTTCTATTATAACAGGAGAGGCGACACTAACCAGGGGATGGCAGGAGAGGGCTGGGCTTTTGCTTAGAAGGTTATTGGGTAGGGCAGCTAGATGGCACAGTGGATAAAGCACCAGCCCTGGATTCAGGATGACCTGAGTTCAAATCCAGCCTCAGACCCTTGACACTTTCTAGCTGTGTGACCCTGGGCAAGTCACTTAACCCTCATTGCCCCACCAAAAAAAAAAATAAAAAAAAAGAAGGTTATTGGGATAGTGAAAGCAGCCATAAGTAACTAAATTGATACATTCTTCAAAGTAGCAATGGCAGTTTTGGTTTGAGTATGTTTAGTTTCAGAGTTAGAAGTGAGCAGAGATAGAGAAGGGTTGAAATAGTCAGGGGGAGGATTGGCGAGTGTGAGAATCAGGGTGCCACCCCCCTGCTGAGAAAGACATTGTGAGAACTAGGGCAGCACCACCCTGAGGAGAAAGCTTGTGACTAGTGTCTGGAAGTTACATCTGTTCATAGAAATGTCTGTAAATCATGTCAATCATGTCAATCAATGCTACCATCCAATTAGCTTGGAGCTGTGTGTAGGGATGGCCCTTCTTATGGTCCCGCAGGGAACTTCCACCCTAGGAGATTGGGGGAGCTCTCTTTTTGGTTGTTGGTCCTGGCAGAGTTGTGAGGGTAGCTAGGCTTTTTCTTTCTGAACTCCATGTGTTCTTCCTCTCTCTTTTGCTAACTTCTCATATACTTTAACAAATGCTTAATGCCCAAAGACTGGTGCTATAAGCTTCTAATTTTAGTCTGTAAGGAATTAATTGTGATTTGGGGTTTTCATAACCCCATCTTTGCTTCATCATTGTCAGACTGAAAAGATGCAAGCTTTAAAAGCCTAAGAGAAGATGGATGTGTACTTTAAGAGATAATAGAACAAACAAAAGGAACTCTGCTCACAAAGAACATTTATTGAGTCAAAGTATCAAACTAAGTGCCTAACCCCGACCTGGGAGTTCCCCCATGCCCATATGGGCCTGGCCAAATTATAATGGGGAGAGTCCAGGGGGTATGTTAGAACCAATTGGAGACTCAGAATGGCTATAGAATTACCCTTCCTGTGAGAGAGGCAGGAAGGAAGAGAGAATACTCAGAGAGGGATGGGGAAGGGAGAGAGAGAGAGAGAGAGAGAGAGAGAGAGAGAGAGAGAGAGAGAGAGAGAGAGAGAGAGAGAGAAAGAGAGAGGAGCTGGTGGGTTTTGATCTTCAGACCTAACTAGGAGACATTGCAAAGCTGATTCTCCTTAGAACTACAGATTCCAGGTAGTGGTGAGTTTGTGTTGTTGAAGCGAGGCTGGCTCGTTAGGCCAGCTGAGGTGGAAAAAAGTTTAGGGTTTGAGTTAGTTTTTGCCAGACCCAAGCTGTTCTGAGTAGCAGAGGAAGCAGAGCTTATTTGAGGTACCTGGGGGGCCTTTTTACCCTAGAGATTTAGATTCTGACCATCTGGGAAGAGGGTCATATTTTTCCCTTTCTCTATCCCCTTTCCCATTGTCCCTAGCTTTATTAACTTGTGTTGTAAATTTTGTTCCCATTAACAAAACCTGATTTGCTTGTGGAAAAGAGGCTGTTAATCTCCTTTCTTATCAGTCTGGGAGAAATAACTAAGAAAAGGCAGTTTGGAAGAGAATAAATTCTGGACCTAGAGGTCTCCCATTATTTCCTGAACCCCAATATTATGGCGAGCTGCCCAATTAACTCTCCCCATACTAAATTTGGCCTGAACAAGTCACACATTTAGATTTTAAACATCACAAGGGTATGAGCTTGGATGCCAGGTGATAGTTGAAAAAAATGGCTAGACAGTAAATTGAAGCAATCTTGGAGCTTGACTCCATGTCTCAGGCCATGAGGGTGTGGTAAAAATTATTGGTGGTAAAAATAACACCAATAATTTTTACCACAAATAATTTTTACCACAAGGGACAGCTACTAATCATGACAGCTGAGTTCCAAGGCAGAGTTCAGATATGATAAGGTTAAGTTTTTCAGAGTATACACAGTGTTTGAATCTCTCCAAGGAAGTGAGACATGGGTTGAATCTGCTTATATGTTCTGGGCCGTATTTTAATTCTTCTTTTTTTTTTTGACAGGGTAATGAGAAGAGTAGATAAAAGCAATGCTATATAGATGATAGGTTTGAATTTCAGCAAGGTATTTGATAAAAGTCTCACATGATAGCTTTGTGAACAAGGTAGAAGAATGTGGGCTAGATGGCAACATGATTACATAGATTGTAACTGGGTGGATGACCAGAGTCTGGGTGTCATCCACTTCTCTGGTCTACAGTTTCCTCATAACAAATGAACAGATTGGACTGTCAGTGTTTCCTCAAAATACACTGGAGACAGTTGAGATAGCTACATCATTGAGAGTGAGAACCACTCAGCCCTCATAGTAAACAACTTGCTGATCCTCAAAGGGATGGTAGGAGGTTAATTCTGGGGATGGGAGGAGCAAGATACAGGAAGAAGGAGAAGGAAAAGAATCTGCAATTTTAAAAAGTTGATAGGTTTTAAGATGTAAAGTTGCATATTTGCTAGTAAAAGTTTTACTTTTCCTGGTAAATTAATATGTACAGTAAGGAAACAATCAATTGTGTAATTTTCTGAGGTCCCTTCCACTTCTTTTTGTTTGTTTGTTTGTTTTTTTGCAGGGCAGTGAGGGTTAAGTGACTTGCCCATGGTCACACAGCTAGTGTCAAGTGTCTGAGGCTGGCTTTGAACTCAGGTCCTCCTGAATCCAGGGCGGGTGCTTTATCCACCGTGCCACCTAGCTGCCCCCTTCCACTTCTGACATTCTATGATTGACTACTAAAGTTCCTTCAAGCTTTAAAATTCTGATTTTCTGAATCTTTTCTGATCCTACTTTATTAATATGAATTTTTCTTAAACCTAAATCAAAACTTAACTTTTACTCATTCCCATTATTGTAGTATACCAAAAATCTTCAACTCCTACACACATCCTAGAGGAAATCAATATATATGTTAATATACCCTCATTATCCTGGCTTCTCAACTGCTCATCCTTCTCATCTCCTATGATCTACATCTTCACTCAACCATTCTATGGAGATGCTCACACCTTAGACTTTATCATCATTTAACTGCTACCTCTATAATAATGAACGTGAATGCAGAAGGGGAGGGAGTGGTTCAGATGAAGAGCAACAGTCCCACACAGGGATTGCAGTTAAGAAAACTTTATAGCTACCCACAAGGGGAGGGGGAAAACAAGTGCCAGTAAGGAACAGTCTGTGTGCAACCTCCATTGTCTTTAGTCCATGGCTAGCATACTCTTGGGTGGCTTCAGATGTGCAGATAGAATTTTGAATAAAGAACTGACACAGCACTAATAGGGAACTGCTCCATCATAAATTGTTTGGACCATTGGAATGAGAGTATTTTCTGAATTGATTAATAAGGATTGAGCAATGAGAGGCAGGAAACCAGAAAACTTAACTAACTGTGCCATGCAAGCAAATTTTGTGGGGTACATTGTTGATGCTTGCTCTCTTGGTTTCTGAGCTTTAGCATGCACATATACTGGGGTGCAGTTAGAGTTTGGGGGCTGTATTGGTCAAACTAGTTTTCAATGGGACGTAATGAAATTCCCATTTCTAATTATATCCTTTTCTTCAACCTCTTTTACTTCTAAACTTGTTATTTGTTTTCATTGCATCCTTTATTCCCTTTATCCCTTTCTGGTTTTCACCACTCTGTGCCTAAAGTCTTGACTATACATTGTCCTCTGCCATTTAATCTCTGGCTCCTTTGTTTTAATACCATATATGTCCTGCCATTTCCTTAACACTCGATCACCTGCCCCATTGGCCTTCTTCAATTCTCCTTTCAAGCTGTTTAATGGAACTGAAGGAAGTTACTCCCCATTGAATAAAAATAGACATTATAAGGCAACGTAGGGGTGCATGGTGGGTGTAAGTTGTGTTATATAACCAATAGGGAACTTTAGAGAACAGAAATCTAAGAACCCATTAAGGAAATGTGCAATATGGGCAAATCACATGGCAAAATCAAGGGATGGCAGGTAGGCATACTGAGTGCTTGGTTTTCTCAATTTTAGGAGAAAGCAAGGAAAACTTCCAACATATTTGATGGACTCCTGTGGGAAGACATGGATAAGAATTGCATAAGCTATGTGAAGGGTTGGTTGGATAGTAATTCTCATTATTGGAGGGAACATCAATGAGATTGCAGGTGAACCATTTGAGTATTTAAGTATGTCAGAAGTCCTGGGTCTTGCATTTTTATCACATACAGTCCTATGATTACTCCACCACCACCCCTGCAAAAAATTTAAACAAATTCCTGAGTATAGAGTAGGAGAAATGTGTTTAGACAGTAGTTCATGTGAAAAATGCCTGGGGTTTTTAATAGACTGCAAACTCAATGTGTGTGACATGCCTACAAAAAAAAAATACCAAATGTTGTCTTTTGCTATGTTAATAGAAATATAGGGCTCAGAACAAGTGGAATGATAGCCTAATATATTCTGCCCTAGTGACATGATGTTTAAGGTATCTTATCTAGGCATCATATGAAAAAGAGCATACGTAAGAGGAAGATGAGTAAAATATTGAATGACTAAAATCCATGCCATATGAAGATTATTTGGAAGGAATAGATGTTTTAGCCCAAACAATAGAAGACAGAGAAACCATCAAAACTGTCTTAAAATATTTGAAGGGCTATTACATAAGAGGATTAAATTTATTCTAAAGGGTTCCAAAGTGGGGTACATAGATCTAATTGGTGGAAGTTATATGGGGTTAGGTTCTGGTTCAGTATAAGGAAGGACTTCCTACAACTTGGAGTTTTGCCCAACATAGAATGTACTTTCAGATTTTTTTTTTTGGTGAGGCAATTGGGGTTAAGTGACTTGCCTAGGGTCACACAGCTAGGAAGTGTCAAGTGTCTGAGGCTGGATTTGAACTCAGGTACTCCTGAATCTAGGGCAGGTGCTCTATCCACTGCGCCACCTAGCTGCCCCATAGAATGTACTTTTGTAAGAACCCCATCATTGGAGTACTTCAAATGGAAACTAGATGAACACATGTGGGGATGATGATATCTCATGAAATTATTACATTGGGCAGAAGTTTGAGCTGATTCAAGTCTTTCAGATTCTGTGATTATAACTATCTAGAAGTCCTCAGTGAAAAAGAATGAAGCAGACTATTGTTTTTCTTGGATAATTTAGATGCACCTTTTTCTTTTTCTTTTCTTTTTTTTTTTGGTGGGGGTAAAGTATTATGTGACTACTGTAAAGAATTAATTGTTATTTGACCCCATCTTTTGGCTAGAATTAAAAAAAAAACATCTCGGAGTGCACTGGCCTGGGGCTCTGCAAATGGCAGGGTGCTCCATCCACTGGTTGTAGCCATTGCCATAGCACTGGCACCTCACATCATCACCACTTGCCGACGCCTACATGAGCCTGGCAAAATTATAATGATTGGAAGCCTAGTGAGGGTAGTCATGTGACTGTCAGAGCGGCCAGCCAATTGGTTGGGGGCTGCTGGGGTTTGCTGGGAGGGGGGAGGAGAATTCGCCATTCTAGCTGGAATCTGGAAGGCGACAGGAACGGGGCTATGTATTCTCAGCTGATTCCTGGGCGGTGGTATTTTTTCCAGGTTGTATAATTTCCTTTTCCCCATTTTATTTTCTTTCCCTTGATCCTACTGATCCTGTTTGTGGTTTTTTTTTTTTTTTAAGTTCGTTCTTGTTAAAATAAATCCTGTTCTGTTTTGAGGGAGGCTGCTGGTCTCCTTCCTTGCCCCAATATTGTGGCAAGCCGCTTAGCTAACAGTCCCCAATTAAAAATTGGTCCCCACACTACTCAATATGGATTCTAACTTATTTTAATCAGTCATTATCTTTATACTTTGTATATACAGCTTTCTTTGTAGTTGATCATGGAATGTTTTTGCATCTCTGTTCATGTGACCCACAACTGAAGGCTTGATGATGTTTCTCTTTTTTTGTACTAGCTCTAAAGTCAACAAATCGCCAGTAAGTACTGGGGAATATCTTTTTTTTTTTTTTAGTGAGGCAATTGGGGTTAAGTGACTTGCTCAGGGTCACACAGCTAGTAAGTGTGTAAAGTGTCTGAGGCCAAATTTGAACTCAGGTCCTCCTGAATCCAGGGCCAGTGCTCTATCCACTGTGCCACCTAGCTGCCCCGGGGAATATCTTTTGAAGTAAATAGTTATCTAGGTAGGGTAGGAAAAATTCCATGAATGACTTCCATGACAACAACTACCTCTGAAATTAAAAAAAAATCCTGCTTTCATTTTTTTTCTTGAATAGATCCATTACAATCAAGTGAAAATATAGAAATATAGTGATTTCTTCATGGGGTTTTAGAAGACTCTATGACTTCATAGGTTTCTAGAATTCTTAGAGAACATCTCTGCCCTATGACACACAATGTTATGCTGCTCTACTGGACAATCAAGTCATGACTTACAAAGCATTTCAGATAGCATTTAGCAGGGTTCCGCATCAGAAGCTAATGTCTAAGGTGCAGAATTGTGGAATTGAATGGGAATTGACAGCTTGGACTGAAAACTGGTTAAGGGCATAAGTAAAGGGTAGCAACAAATAGGAAAAAAATTAAGCTGGACAAAGGATATAAGTGTGAGACCTTGGGGAAGAGGATTGGACTGTGATTTGTTATTTACAGAAAGGACTCATCTACTAATGTAGTATGTAAATCAAACTTCTAAATCTTTTAAGCTCACAGTGCTGTTAAACCAGGAGAAAGTCTTGATCATTTAAAGTAAGTTTAGTTTGCTGATTTAAAGTAGGTAGATTTGAAAAATAGTACTCTTGTTATAGGATGTTATGTTACAGATGGTTAATAGCAAAGAAAGCTCATTTATAAAAACCGGGTGATGTAATACAATTTTTGTAGCTTTCAATACTGACAGCATTTTTGCACACATGTAAATCAAACAGTAGTTTTTATTTACTGTATCCTGCTCTGTGCTAAAATCACATATTGTGAATCAACATAACTATTATTATGCCAATTATATCAAAACTAATTTTGTGTAGTGGATTAGAAGTTAGAATGTCAATGAAGCAGTGTCTGGAATCCAAGTGATTAAAAGGACCTCAAAACTAGCAGAAAATCAGCGTCCATTACCAACAAGGTCAGTTGAGGGGTGAGGAGAAATAAAGAGAAGAGGATGTCTGGCAAAGAGGGGACAGCAAGGCCCAGCTTATGTCAAATTCTTTCACCTGAGCACTCAGAATAGTGAGAACTGGTTACCAGATGCTGGCATAAAACATGGGTGAACAAAGTTCTAAAATTGCATTTCACCATTCTAGAAACTGGAAAGACAGGTGCAGGAAGGGAGAAAGCTTGTAAGTTGACAGGGGCAAGTAGGTGGGCTGTATTATTCAGCATAGGATAAGATAGATTAGAATGATGGAGGTAAAAGGCAAAGCTAATATATGAGATTAGGAGAACAAATTGAAGCATTTGGGCTAATTCCAAAGAAGTGGGTATTATATTACTTTGTGTTCTTGATGAAATTGAGAGAATTAAAAATGAAAATGAAATTAAAAAATTGAAAATGAAGTTACAATTTTTTGGGAAGTTTAGTTCTTTGGAAGGACAAATAAGATGAGATAATATAAAACAAGAAAAACAAACAAAACCCCCCAGAATAGCAAATTAGGTTTCAGTGTACAGAGATGAAATGAAGCAAAGTCAAGTAATCAGAATTTCTCTGAGAATGTAATTACTAATTAGGATGTTTCAGAGCATTTGTGCCATGAATGAAATATTTTTTTTTATCTGCTAAATTTTCTGAACAATTGATTTCACTTTTGTGTAGTAGGGACCTTAAATTCTTTGGGACGCAGGCAGGCCAGGGGAACTGGTACTTTTTCTCCATACTTCCATACCTTTTTAAGTTGTTTTGGGATAAAGTCCCAGGTAACTTGAATAACTTAGCTCAGCAGCTCTGGAGTAAGTTGTAGGACAAAAATATAATCAGGGAAAGAGTGGGGAGTATTTCACTCATCTAGAAGACCAAGTGTGAAGGGCTGACATACTCTGGTGTTGTAGAGAGAGTGAAGGTAAAAACAATGACTTACCATAAGCACACATGGGCTTGAAGACAGAGGCTCAATTAGAATGGACTAATCAGAAATAGAATAATAATCGTAATAATAATAAAAATGATAATAACTAACATTTATATAGGACTTACTATGTGAAAGGTGCAATAATACTTTCTATATATTATCTCATTTTATCCTCACAAAAACCCTGGTAGGTAGGTGGTATTGTTTTTCCTATTTTATGGATGAGGAAACTGAGTCAAACAATGGTTAAATGACTTGCCCAGGCACATAACTTGTAAGTATGCCAGACTAGACTTGAACTCAGGTTTCTTCATGATTCCAGGCCAGGCATTCTATTCACTGTGTCATCTAGCTGCCTCAAAACAGAAATGATGCATATAAAATTTTGGAGTTTGAGAAATCTACTAAAATGGAGTTTATTATTCAATGTATTAAATAAAAACTGCTTGGAAAACTCATATGGCAAAAATAGGTTTGAATCTATCCCACATATCACATATCATAATAAAACCTGACTAGATGAATGATCTAAAGATCTAAAAGGTATTTAAAAAACTGCATGTAACAACCCAGGGCTCAAGCCTATTTCAATTGGCTCTTCTTATTGGTGAACATTCATTACGCAAAGCCCCACGTCTGCATAAGGGGCAGAGGAAATTTGAACTTGGGAGAGGAGAGATCTTGGGCTTCTGGCTTCCAGTTTAGAGAGAGAAGACAGATTCCCACTGAGGATAATTTACTTACAGGAGAGAAGGGAAGAAGCTAAGGGAAGGAGTCAGCACCTTGTTCATGTTCCTATCCTCAGCTTTCTATACAGTAGCCACATTGAATTTACTTGTACATGAGACTCTTTTGGATAATATGAAATATCTTGCTCCCAGTGGAATGGTTCATTCATTCTGTGTATTATCTGGTTTATTCTCATCCGTGTAACATCTCTAATTTCTGCTTGTTATTGGCTTGGATAAGTGAATTTATTTGCTGTTCACTATATGTGGTCTTTGTATAACTGACATTTAGTTGGAAAGGACCTTAGAGCACTCCTTTCCTGTTAAGGGATAGTAATCAGGAGTAGAGTTTGAACCTAAAATTTGTTTGCCCTAGACTAACAATATTTAAGGAGTAAGACAGATGTAATTTTAGCCTGGGCCCCTCTGTCTTGGGATAGTAGAGCAGCCAGATATTGGAGTGATTTGCCACTTCTTTCTCTAGCTCATTTCACCAATGAGGAAAGTGAGGCAAACAGAGTTAAGTGACTTGCCCAGGGTAACACAGTTAAGTGTCTGAAGTCAGATTTGAACTCAGGAAAATGAGTCTTCCTGACTTCTATTTATCTATTGTGCCACTTAGCTTTCCCTATAGAATAAATCACTAGGTGATAAAATTGATGGGATTGATAGTGAAAATATAAAAGGATTTTATATTATAAATAGATCAGGGAAAAATATATCAGTTGAAAGTCTAAAATTCAGAATCTTTAAGCAACTGATATGTATCTTTTTTTTTTTTTTGGTGGGGCAATGAGGGTTAAGTGACTTGCCCAGGGTCAAGTGTCTGAGGCCGGATTTGAACCCAGGTCCTCCTGAATCCAGGACTGGTGCTTTATCCACTGTACCACCTAGCTGCATCCTGATACATATCTTTAGAATTAATAATATGCACCTCTGAGTGGGAAAAAGATTTTAAAAGCTTGAAGGCAGAAATACAAACTGTTAAGTTACCACATGAAAAAGTGTTGAAATTCCCTAATAATCAGAGTAAGCAAATAAGGCAATATTTGTCATCAGGATGAGAAAAATAGCAAATGAATGATAAAAGTTCAATGTTAGTGGTTCTGTGGAGAAACAGGCTCTCTGATATGTCATCAGTGAGATTACAAATAGAGTTAAAGACTTTGGACAACAATGGTATTATTGGTAATATTGAGTCATAATGAGGTAATATTGGTAATAATGGTACTAATGAGTCAGCATTATATAGTTAATTGGATTTGGAGTCAAGAAACTTATCTTCTAAGATATATTTGCTGTGTGATCTTAGAATCTCACAACCTTTCAGTGCTCTAGGCAATTATCTAAGAGTATGAGGTACAGGTAGTTGCTGATCTGCATTGGTAGAGGACATTTCTCAATAAAGTTGCCTATAGCAAAGTAATCACAGCTCTTCTCACCCCAACAAAGGCAAAACATGAGTCACAAAACTGATTATACCTTTAAAAAATTCTATTGCTAGTACTTCATCTTAAAAATATCACAAAAGCACCTATTAAAAAAACTATTTATAATTGCTGTATTTGTAATAGCAAAGAATTCAAAGTAACTATGCAAACATCAAATGATATGAAAATGAATAAATTATGGTAAGTTAATGTATCATCATGCTGTAAGAATGACAAATATAAGTCATATAAGAAAATGGGGCTAGGCCTGTGCAAAGTAATGCAAAATGAAATTAACAGAATCAGAATACTGTATACACACTGACTTATAATTATATATAAAATAGAATTGAAACCTACACATTCAGTCCTCATTGTTTGCCTGAGCTTTATCTTGGGGTCTCTTAGGTTCTTTTTCTCTCTTTAAAAAAAATATTTCATTAAATATTTCCCAATTACATGCAATTAAAATTTTTTTTTTATTTTTAAATTTTTTTGCGGGGCAATGAGGGTTAAGTGACTTGCCCAGGGTCACACAGCTAGTAAGTGTAAATTATCTGAGTCTGGACTTGAACTCACGTCCTCCTGAATCCAGAGCCAGTGGTTTATCTACTACGCCACCTAGCTGCCCCCTACATGCAATTTTTAAAACAACCATTAAATGTTTTTAAGTTTCACTTTCTCTCCCTACCTCCCATGCATGCTTCCTCCAGAAGGCAAACAATTTGATATCATTTATACATGTGAAGTTATACAAAACTCTACAAATATTTCCATATTAACCATGTTGTAAAAGAAAACAGACAAAAGTAAAACAAACAAACAAAAAAAGAGATACTTCACTCTGCATTCAGAGTACACCACTTCTCTCTCTGGAGGTTGATAGCATTTTTCATCAAGGGTCCTTTGGAATTATCTTGGATCATGGTTTTGATTAGAGTTAAGTATTTCACAGTTAATCATCCTTACAATATTTCTATTACTGTGTACAATGTCCTCCTGGTTCTGTGCATTTCACTTTATATTGGTTTGTATAAATCTTCCTGGGTTTTTCTGAAATCATCTTGCTCATCATTTTTTATAGCACAATAATATTCCATCACAATCATATACCACAACTTGTTCAGCCATTCACCAATTGATTGGCATTTCCTTGATTCTTTTCCACCACAAAAAGAACTGCTAAATATTTTGTACAAATAGGTCCCTTTCCCTTTCCTCCAATCTCTTTGGGTTCAGATTTGGTAATGGTATTGCTGGGTTAAAGGATATGAGCAGTTTTATATCTCTTTGGGGGTAGTTCCAAATTGTTCTATAGAATGGTTGGACCAGGTTACAAATCTAACAGTGTATTAGTCCCAATTTTTCCACATCCACTCCAGCATTTGTCATTGTCCTCGTCAGCCAATCTGATAGATGTGAGGTGGCATCTCAGAGGTGTTTTAATTTGCATTTCTCTAATCGATAGTGATTTCTTCTTCTGAAAGCTGCCTATTCATATCTTTTGATCATTATTAACCAGGGAATGACTTTTATTTTTTATAAATTTGGCTCAGATTCTTATATATTTGAGAAATAAGAGAAACTTGCTGTAAGTCCCCTGCCCTCCCCCTATGGTCCTAGTTTCCTGTTTTCCTTCTAATTTTGGTTCCTTACTTTTATTTGTGGAAAAAAGCCTTTTAATTTAATGCAATCAAAATCATCTATTTTACTTTCCATGATCTTCTCTATCTCTTGTTTGTTCATAAATTCTTCCTGTATCCATACATCTGACAAGTGCATTTTCCACACTCCCCTAATTTACTTTTGTTATGTGTAATTATTTGTCTATTTTGACTTTATTATGGTATATCATCTTTGCCTAATTTCTGCCAAACTACTTTCCAGTTTCCCCAGAAAATTTTGTCAAATGGTGAGTTCTTATCCCCAAAACCTGGGTCTTTGCATTTATCAAGAACTAAATAACTGTGATCATTTACTACGATGTATTGCCTACCTGATTTAATCTACTCATTCTCTGCTCTGTTTCTTAGCCAGTACCAGATTGTTTGGGTCAGCTAGGTGGCATAGTGGCTAGGTGGCTAGGCTTGAAATCAAGAGGACTCATTTTCCTGAGTTCAGATCTGGCCCCAGACACTTAGTAGCTGTGTGACCCTGGACAAGTCATTTAACCCTGTTTGCCTCAGTTTCCTCATATGTAAAATGAGCTGGAGAAGAAAATGACAAACCATTCTAGAATCTTTGCTAAGAAAACCTTAAATGAGGTTATAAAGAGTTGGACATGACTGAAACAACCAAACAACAACAAAACCACATTGCTTTGATGATTACTGCTGTGTAATATAATGTGAAATCAGGAACTTCTAGGCTGCCTTCCTTCACATTTTTAAATGATTCTCTTAATATTTTTGACCTTTTGTTCTTTCAGATGAATTTTGTTATTTTTTCTAGTTGTATAAAATGATTATTTGGTAGTTTGGTACAACACTGAATAAATTAACTTAGGTAGAATTGTCATTTTTATTATATTGACTCACTCTACCTATGAGCAATTAATATTTCTCTAATTGTTTAGATTTTTTTATTTGTGTGAAAAGTGTTTTGTAATTGTAATAATTTAATCCATGGGTTGGTTTTGACAGCTTGATTCTCAAGTATTTTATATATTTTTGCAGTTATTTTAAATGGAATTTCTCTTTTCATCTCTGGCTGCTGGGTTTTGTTTGTTATTATATAGAAAAATCCTGATGATTCATGTAGATTTATTTTGTATACTGTAACTTTGCTGAAGTTGTTAATTGTTTCAACTATGGTTTTAGTTGATTGTCTAGGGTTCTCTAAGTATTCCATAGTATCATCTGCAGAGTGGTAGTTTTATTTCCTCATTACCCATTTTTATTTCTTCAAATTCTTTTTCTTCTCTTATTGCTTTAGCTAGCATTTCTAATGCAATATTGAATAATAGTGGTGATAATGGACATCCTTGTTTCACGCTTGATCTTGGGAAGATGTCAAATTCATCCCCATTACAAATAATGCTTGCTCTTGTTTTAAGATAGATACTACTTATTATTTTTAAGAAGTGTTACCTTCATTCCTATGCTTTCTAATATTTTTTAATAGGAATGGGTACTGTATTTTAACAAAGGCTTTTTCTGAATCTCTTGATATAATATGATTTTTTGTTGTTTTGTTGATGTGGTCAATTATGATGATAGTTTTCCTGATATATTTTTTAATTTTATTTCATTTTTTTGTTGAGGCAATCAGTGTTAAGTGACTTGCTCAGGGTCACACAGCTAGTAAGTGTTAAGTGTCTGAGGCTGGATTTGAACTGAGGTCCTCCTGACTCCAGGGCCAGTGCTCTATCCACTATGCCACCTAGCTTCCCCAGTTTTCCTGATATTTAATCAGCCCTGTAGTTATGATATAAATCCCACCTAATCATAGAATATGATCTTTGTAAAATATTGTTGTGAACTCCTTGTGTGTATTTTATTTAAAATTTTTTTTTGCATTGAGATTTATTAAGGAAATTGGTCTATAATTTTCTTTCTCTGTTTTTGATCTCTGTGGTTTAAGTATCAAAACCATATTTGTATCATAAAAGGAAATTTGTAGGACTCCTTTACCTATTTTTTTCAAATAGTTTACGTAGTGTTGGGATTAGTTATTCCTTAAATGTTTGGTAGAATTCATTGGTATATTGGGAATTTTGGTTTATTCAGTATCTTTTTTTTTTTTTTTTGGTGGGGCAATGAGGGTTAAGTGACTTGCCCAGGGTCACACAGCTAGTAAGTGTCAAGTGTCTGAGGCTGGATTTGAACTCAGGTCCTCCTGAATGCAGGCCAGGCCCGGTGCTTTATCCATTGCACTACCTAGCTGTCCCCCAGTGTCTTTTTTTTTTTTTAAAGATATGGTTATTTAAGTATTTTCTTTTCTGCTAATCTGGGCAATTACTTTTTTTTGGTAATTTTTTCCACTTAGATGATCAGTTTTACTGGCATATAATTGGGCAAAATAATTCCTAATAATTACTTTATTTTCGTTTTCATTGATGGTGCGTTCATGTTTCATTTTTGATATGAGTAATTTGCTACTTTTTCTTTTTAAAAATAAAATTAACTAATAATTTATCTATTTTATTGTTTTTCCATAAAATTAGTTACAAATTTTATTTATTAGTTGTTTTTTTACTTTGAAATTTACTAATCTCTTCTTTGATTTTCAGGTTTTCTGTTTTGTATTTAATTGGGGATTTTTAATTTGTTCTTTTTTTTAAAAAAAGTTTTTCTTTTAGTTGCATGCCTAATTAATTGATCTATTCTTTCTTTTATTGATGCATGTATTTAAAGATATAAAATATCCCCTCAGTATCGCTTTGGCTGTGTCCTGCAAATTTTGGAATGCGCTTTCATTGTTGTCATTCTTTTATTTATTTATTTATCTATCTACCTATCTATCTATCTATCTATTTATTTATTTATTTATTTTTTTTGCAGGGCAATGAGGGTTAAGTGACTTGCCCAGGGTCTTGTCAAGTGTCTGAGGTCGGATTTGAATTCAGGTCCTCTTGAATCCAGGGCCGGCGCTCTATCCACTACACCACCTAGCTACCCCTGTTGTCATTCTTTTAAATGAAGTGGTTGTTTCTATGACATTCTTTGATCTACTTACCCTTTAGAATTAGGTTATATAGTTTCTAATTAATTTTTTGGGTTTTTTTGCTGGTTTTTGGTGGGGCAATGAGGGTTAAGTGGCTTGTCTAGGGTCACACAACTAGTAACTGTCAAGTGTTTGAGGTTGGATTTGAACTCAGATCCTCCTGAATCCAGGGCCAGTGCTTTATACACTGAGCCACCTAGCTGCCCCTCTAATTAATTTTTAATCTATGTGTCCATGGCCCTTTATGTATTTTTTATTTCATTATAATCTGAAATGGGTGCATTTAATGTTTTTGCTTTTCTGCATTTGGTTATGACGAGTTTATGCCCTAATACAAGGTCAAATTTTGTGAAGGTGCCATGTATAGCTTAGAAAAAGATACACTTCTTTCTATTCCCATTCAGTTTTTTTCCCCCCCAGAGGTCTGTCATGTCTAACTTTTCTAAGATCCTATTAATCTCTTTGATACCTTTCTTATTTATTTTTTGGTTACATTTATCTACTCTGAGAGGGGGAAGAGGTTCCCCACCAGCAGTTTTATGATTTACTCCTGGAATTAATTTAATTTTTCCTTTAAGAATTTAGATGCTATGCCATTTGGTGCTTATGCTTAGTATTGG
Source organism: Dromiciops gliroides (assembly GCF_019393635.1). NCBI lineage: Eukaryota > Metazoa > Chordata > Mammalia > Microbiotheria > Microbiotheriidae > Dromiciops > Dromiciops gliroides. The sequence continues at coordinate 461,588,913 of NC_057863.1, forward strand.
TATTATTTTGTTGTCTATGGTTCCTTTTAGCAAGGTATAGTTTTCCCTGCTTATCCCCCTTAATCAGATCTACTTTTGCTTTTGCTTTGTCTGAGATCACGTCTTTTTTTGGTCCTTCAGCTGAAATAATAATAATAGGTTCTGCTTTAGCACTACTTTTGACTCTGTGTCTATTTCAAACATTTCTTGTGAACAACATATTATTGGATTCTGTTTTCTTTCTTTCTTTCTTTCTTTCTTTCTTTCTTTCTTTCTTTCTTTCTTTCTTTCTTTCTTTCTTCTTTCTTTCTTTCTTCTTCTTCTTCTTCTTCTTCTTCTTCTTCTTCTTCTTCTTCTTCTTCTTCTTCTTCTTCTTCTTCTTCTTCTTCTTCTCCTCCTCCTCCTCCTCCTCCTCCTCCTCCTCCTTCTCCTCCTCCTTCTCCTCCTCCTTCTCCTTCTCCTTCTCCTCCTCCTCCTCCTCCTTGTACTTGGCCTTGTTCTCGTTGTCATTCTCCTTCTCCTTGTTCTTGTTCTTCTTTTCTGTCTTCTTGACATCATCTCAAATTGACTCATTCCCATGTTCTCTTTCTATGTAGAATGTTTCTAACTTCCCTAATTAAGATAAAGTTTTTATAAATTACATGTTCTCCTTCCCTTAGGAGTGTAAAGTTTAACTTTATTGAGTCCCTTATTATTTCTCTTTCATGTTACCTTTTTATGTTTCCCATAAATCTTGTATTTGAAAATCATATTTTCTATTCAGCTCTTTTAAAAATAAGAAATGCTTAAAGGTTCTCTATTTCATTAAATATCCATTTTGCTTTGAAATATTATACTCACTTTTGCTGGGTAGGTAATTGTTGGTTGTAATCTCAACTCTTTTGCCTTCCAGAAGACTATATTTCAAGCTCTCTGCTCCTTTAATGTAGAAGCTGCTAAATATCATGTGATCCTGACTGTAGCTCCATGGTATTTGGATGGTTTCTTTTTTTTTTTTTGGTGAGGCAATTGGGGTTAAGTGACTTGCCCAAGGTCACACAGCTAGTAAGTGTTAAGTGTCTGAGGCTGGATTTGAACTCAGGTACTCCTGAATCCAAGGCCGGTGCTCTATCCACTGCGCCACCTAGCTGCCCCCGGATGGTTTCTTTTTAGCTTCTTGAATTATTTTCTCTTTGATTTGGGAGCTCTAGAATTTCACTATAATAATCCTGAGAGTTTTCATTTTGGGATCTCTTTCAGGTGATGATCAGTGAATTCATTTAATGTTCATTTTCCACTCTGGTCCTAGGATATTGGGGCAGCTTTCTTGGATAATTTCTTGAAATATGATATCTTGCCTCTTTTTTTGATCATGGCTTTCAGGTAGTCCAAAATTTCTTAAATTATCCTTCTTATAAAGTACTGGTCCTGGATTCAGGAGGACCTGAGTCCAAATCCGGCCTCAGACACTTGACACATACCAGCTGTGTGACCTTGGGCAAGTCACTTAACCCTCATTGCCCTGCAAAACAAATGAAAACAAACAAAAACAAACCAACCAAACAAAATATTTTTCTTGTGTTTTTTTTTTTGTGTGTGTTTTTGCGGGGCAATGAGGGTTAAGTGACTTGCCCAGGGTCACACAGCTAGAAAGTGTCAGGTGTCTGAGGCTGGATATGAACTCGGGTCCTCCTGAATCCAGGGCTGGTGCTTTATCCACTGTGCCAACTAGTTGCCCCCAAAAGATTCTTCTTAAATCTATTTTCCAGGTCACTTGTTTTTCCAATGAGGTATTTCACATTTTCTTCTATTTTTCATTCTTTTGATTTTGTTTTATTGCTTCTTGATGTCTCATGGATCCATTAGCTTCCACTTACCCAATTCTAATTTTTAGGGAATTATTTTATTCAGTGAGATTTTCTACCTTTTTTCCATTTGTCCAATTCTGTTTTTGAAGATGTTATTTTCTTCAGTATTTTTATGCCTTTTTTTAACCAAGCTGTTAATTGTCTTTTCATATTTTTCCTTTGCTTATGTTTATCTATGTTTTCTTCTACTACTATTTTATTTTGAAAATAATTTTTTAGCTCTTTCAGGAATTCTTGTTCAGCTTATGCCCAATTCACATCTTTTCTTTGAGGCTTTGCTTGTCACTGTTTTGACTTTATTGTCCTCTTGTGAGTTTGTCTCTTGATCTTCCCTGTCACCATAGTATCTTTGTATGGTCAGATTATTATTTTTTGTTCATTTTCCTAGCTTATTTCTTGGTTTTGAACTTTATGTTCAAATTGGGCTCTGTTCCCAGTGTGAGGGCAGGAAGGGCACTATCTCAAACTTCAGGCTTTTTCACACTGCTCTTTTCAGAGATAATTCTGCAAGTTTGAAAGTTTTCAGTGCTTCCAAGGTGGTATGATCTGAGGAGAGGTGTGGTCTCATAGTCTGCACTCTGCTCTTTATCCAGGAAGGGCCCATGATACATTGGGATTACAATTGATTGCAATTATTCCTTAGGGGCCTTGATCCCTTGTGACCAAAAGTGATACTCCCCCTTAGGGATTCCAATCTTTCTTGAAGGAAAGTACTCCTCTATGGCTTCAAACTATGACCCAGAAGCTGATATTGGCAATGGAGTTGCCAAGCAGCATCTGGTCTTGCATCTAGTGCAAGCACAGAGGTTCCTTATAATCTCTTTCTGATCAGTTGCCAGGTCCTCTTATCATCTCTGCGAGTCAATCCATAAGAATTTTTTCAAGTGCTTACTATTTTTGGGATGCAATGACAGAAACAAGACTGCCCTCAAAGAACTCTGATTTTAAGGGAAAAAACAAGATACAGATACCTAAGTACATAGAAAATATATGCAGAGTATAAGGAAGGCACTAATACCTGGGAGGACAGGGAAAGGTTTCCTGCAGGAAGCATGATTTGAAAGAGGGCAGGGAAACTATAAAAATTGAGATAAGCATGGAGAGTATATGCAAAACAATGAATTGTGTATTGAAAAATTGTGTATTTTTAAAAAGAGCTTTTATAGGGAGCATTGAAATAAGCGTTGAATAATTACAATTACAGTTATTTTAGTGTAAGTGTTGCAGTTTGGTGCATTTTGGAAATTTTCACATTTTTTACCCTCACTTTTTATGTGGAATACCATTAATTTATAATTTCTTACATTAAAAAAAGAGAAATAATATCTTGGATAATCCTAAGCAATGTCAAATTTTTAAAGTAGAAAAGTCCCCAAATCTCATAATTATCAGTATGATTATAATAGTAGTGCAGACATACTTTGAATATTTTGCTGTTTGACAGAGGTTTTCTTTTCTATTGTATGAAATTTTATTATATGGAAATCCATCATATCAGAATTGGAAAAGCAGGAAATTAATTGAGCATGCTATCCTTAAAGACTCACATTGATCAGATTCTTTGGGGTTGTTTACAAAAGTAGCTTCCCAGATGTTTGCATTTCTCTGTCACAGCTGTGAAATGTGAACAGCTGATGCATCAATCTGCCAAGCCATCCTCTGATAAGAGAAGATGAACAGGCAATTGCAACATCAGGGCCCTGATGGACCACTGTGAGACTTAGGTACCTTCTTGGCAGTTTCTTATAAGTACAATCCAATTTAGTGGTAGTACTGACTTTAGTACTGAGAGAACAATCTAGGAGTAGTGGGGACATTGACCAAAATGAAACTTCCCCCATATATGTCTGTTAGTCATTCAAATAAGAATTTATTAAACACTTAGGCACTGTGTTAGGTGTTGTGGGTATAAAGCAGGACAAAAACAGTGCCTACCTTTAAGGAGCTCATATTCTAAGGAGGAGACAACATGCAAATAACTATGTAAGTGTAAGATATACACAGTGGACATGGAAGATAATCTTTGAGGGAAGGCACTAGAATTAAGGGGGATAAGGAACAGCTACAGAAGTTAAGATTAGAGCTGAGTGTTGATGGCAGCCAGGGAAGCCAAGAGGTGGAGGTACAGAAAGATGGTATTCCAGTCATGGCAGATAGCCAGTGCAAAGGCATGGAGCATATGTTCTGAAACTTCTTTAGAGGTATGAAAAATATAGCTAAAATATAGCTGTGGTTCTCATACTTATTTGTTCTGTGGGCTACTTATGCATGCCATAATAGACTGTAGACAACTGAGCTTACTTATGAGGTTTGCCTGCTATGTGCCAGTCACTGGATTCAATCAATCAATCAATAAACATTTATTAAGCATCTGCTATGTACCAGACAATGTACTTGGCTCTGGGGATAGAAAAAGAGGCAAAAGACAGTGTAGACTACAAGGAACTCACAATCTAATGGGAGAGACTCTGTACAAACAAACTATATACAGGATAAATAGGAAATTATTTTAAAAAGGGAAGACACTAGAATTACCAGTGGTTGGGAAAGTATTCTTGTAAAGGATGAGGTATTGGTTGGAGATTAAAGGAAGCCAGGGAGGACAGTAGGCAGAGATAAGAAGGGAGAACATCCTAGGAATGGGGAACAGAGAAAATGTTCAGAACTGAGAGATGGAGTGTCTTGTTCAGATATTAGTAAGGAGGCCTGTCACTGCATTGAAGAGTCCCTTTCAAGAAGTAAGGTGTAAGCAGACTGGAAAGATATAAGGGGGTTTTAAAGGGCTTTGAACCCCAAACAGAGGATTTTCTACTTGATTTTAAAGACAATAGGGAGCCACTGTAGTTTATGGAATAGTGGGGTGACGTGGTCAGACCTGTGCTTTGGGAAAATCATTTTAGTGGCTGAATGGAGAATGGATCGGAGCAGGGAGAGACTTGAAGAAGGCAAACATACCAGCAGACTGTTGGAATAGTCCAGGTGTGAGGTGAGGGCCTGAATCTGAGTGCTGGAATGTCAGAGGAGAAAAAAGCTGTTCAAGAGCTGTTGTGAAGGTGAAATCAGACCTTGACAACAAATTGGATATGAGGTGGGCTGAGAGATAGTGAAGAGTAGAGGATGGCAACTGGTTGTGAACCAGGGTACTGGGAGGATGGCACTATCTTCTATAGTAATATGGAAGGGAGGATTTAGGGGGAAATGAATGAGTTCCATTTTGGACATGTTGAGTTTAAGATGTCTGAAAGGAAGAGATGTGAGAATGGAGAGTAGCAGAGAATTTGGGCCAGGGTAGGTATATCTGAGAATTGTCAGCACAGAGATGGTAATCTTAAGGAATTTGGCTGTGAAGGGCAAAAGAGATATAGGAAATGTGGTATGGAAGGATAAAGTGAGGATTTTTTTCAGCATGGGGGAGACATGAGCATGTTTGTAGGCAATAGGGAATGTGCTAGTATACAGGGAGAGATTGCAAATAAATAAAAGAATGGGGATGACAGAAGGGGCAATGTATTAGAGGAGACAAGATGTAATGAGATTGCTTGACTAGGTAGATGGGCTAGCCCTGGTAAGGAGTAAGGCCACCTCCTCATCATGTGAAACAGGGTCAAGGGGGACATAGTGGCAGAAGGGCATATTGGTGATATGACATGAAGAAGAGGGGAAAAGAGGGAGCTCATGATCTCAATTATTTTTTCTGCAAAATATGAGTCAAGGCTCTTAGGTGAGAGGGTGGGGGGAAGGGAGGCATTTGAAGTTTGGGGAGGGATGAAAAGGTTTGGAAGACCTGCTATGGAGAGTAGGATAGTGAGTTGATAAGACTGCTAGAGAAGGATTGCCTAGCAGCAAGTGGACCCAGTTAAGGATGTTTAACACAAATTTATTGTGGATGTGGTCAGAATAGTTGCATGATTTTCTCCACTTTTATTCATTAGCACATATGTAGGAATGTAGGTGATGAATGGTGGGAGTTATCCAAGGCTGAGGCTTGGCAGAGTGCAGTTGGTAAAATGATAAGGGGACTAGGGATTCAGGAAAGGAAGACAGTGTAGAGTTTAGTTTTTTCATCATGGGGTAAAGATGGGGAAAGGAGAGAGTGGCTAGTTCAGGGAAGATGGGCTGGGAGAGAATTGAGGAATCCTGGGATTGGAGATCATTGTATGGATCAAGTAGGGTTTTATAAGGGAAGGCAAAAGGTGAGATAGAAAGCCCATAGATTATGATCAGATGAGGGGACCTCAAAATTATTATTTTTTTAAAAATGCATTTTTTAAAAAAATTGTGTTTTTTCCAATTACATGTAAAGACAAATTTTAACATTCATTTAAAATTTTTTTTGAGTTCCAAATTTTCTTAGATTTTAGAATTTTTGAATGTGAAGGTAATACATTTGTGGATGATAGCAAGATCAAGGGTATGACCATCTTTTTGTGTGTCTAAGGTGGGGTGAATGAGGGGAGTGATTGGAAAATGAGAAGATTGAAGAATTTAATGGCTAAGGTGTTTGAGAGAGTGTCTGTATGTATGCTGAAGTCCCTTAATAGTAGGGCAGGAGTTGGGGAGGAGAGGAAAATTGTGAGCTATGTACCAAACGCATTGAGGAAGGAAGGGGAGTGACTTGGAGGTTTGTAGACAACAGCTACCAGACTTTTGATTGGGGTGGTAGATATGAATAGCATGAACCTCACAGGAGGAAAGGTTACTGATTGATGGAGGTAGGAAGAGAACCTGGAAGTGGTAGTGAGGAGCAAGGAGTATTCTAAATCTTCCACCTCTACTTAAGGTATAGCCAGTGTGTCAGGGAGCCAGGTTTCAGTAATAACTAGTAGATGGAAGGAGTGGGAGAGGAAAAGATTTAGAAGGAATGGATGTTTGTTTCTTATAAGGGGAATTCCACAGGGCACAGTAGAAGGGGTGAGTGGTATTTGGTTAAACATTTTTTTTTTTTTTGGCGGGGCTATGGGGCTTAAGTGACTTGCCCAGGGTCAAACAGCTAGTCAAGTGTCTGAGGCTGGATTTGAACTCAGGTACTCCTGAATCCAGGGCTGGTGCTTTATCCACTGTGCCACCTAGCTGCCCCCCTGGTTAGACATTTGGGGTAGAAAGGTTGAAGGGGGGAGAGAATAAGGAATCAATCATCAAGGGGAGGGAAATAGGCTTTGAATAATGACCTAAAGGGATTCAAAGTCACTGGGATATATAGAGTATGACCAGGTATAAGACTGTTCATCAGTAAGTGAAGGGTACCACTCTTCTTATAAAACTTTTTTTTTCAGGGAAATGAGAGTTAAGTGACTTGCCCAGGGTCACACAGCTAGTAAGTGTCAAGTGTCTGAGGTCGAATTTGAACCCAGGTCCTCCCGAATCCAGGGCCAGTGCCTTATGTATGTACCACCTAGCTGCCCCCGGGGAATCACTCTTCTTGCCAAGTATGGATGGAGATTGGGCTTGAGAAAAATAAGCATGAGATGATAAGATGGGAGGCCTTGCTTTGGAAGGACCTTGTAGAAATTGTCACTTTGGACAGATGGAAGACAACTGATCTCACCCTGTGTTTTCCCAGGCATGGAGTGGAAGGTCTGGCTACTCTATGGAGTCAAACTAAGGACAAAGCACTTTACAAATATAATTTCATTTTGATGTTCACAACAACTCTTACAACACAATGTAGATTTTGTAATTATCCATATTTTACAGTTGAGGAAACTGAGGTAAATAGAGTTTATTTGTCCAGAGTCTGAGGCTGAATTTAGACTCAGGTGCTTCTGACCCCAGGCCCAGTGGTCTATCCTTGTGCCACTTCACTGCCTTTCCTTATTGGAAGGAAATGTTCCAGACTTTAATAGATAAACTAACTTAAGACCAGTGCCATTCTGGATAAAGCACTAATGAAGTGATAATACTTTTTAATTAAGGTTGAATTAATACCAGAAAAAAATAGACATTGTCACAATGGAAACACTAATAGAATGAGACCTGCCTGATATACTCATAGGAAATCCAGGAGTTGTATATTGCTTTCTGAAATTCATAGTCAGTATATTGTATAGAATGAAAAAAGAATTCTACTTATTTTACCTTCTCCTCATCTTCTCCTATCTCAGAGAAAGGCTTTTCTCTTTGCCAAGGTTAAGTACCATGTATACTTGAGCCTATTTTCTCCAATCACTTTCAGGATCTTTCTTCATCAATCATTCCTTTTTAAAAACATCTTTAACTTCTCTCCCTTCACTGTAAATACTACACCAACCAAAGAAAAAACGCACACATGACAAAAATCTTCTCTGTTACTCTAACTTCATATCTTTGCTCTCCCCTTCATTCATTCAACAAACAATTCAAGCACATACTACTTACAAGATACTGTGTTATGTGCTGAAAGTAAAAAATCAAAATGAAAACAACCCCATTCCCTCAAGGAGCTTACATTCTACTGGGGAAGGGTGAGAGAGATATACCATGTACAATGCAAGTATTGAGGAAGGAGATATCATTAAGGTAGGAGGTGGCTGAGTCTTGAAGAAAACTAAAGATTTTAAAAGATAGAGCTGAGAGGGAGTGTCTTCTATCTGTGGACAGCTAGTGAAAAGATATGGGAGATGAGATATTAATGCATTGTTGATGTATTCAAACATTCTGTAGACCATTTTGGAACTATGGCCAAAGGGCTATAAAACCATGCATACTCTTTGACCTAGTAATGCCACTACTAGGTTGGTATCCAAAAAGAGATAAAAACCAAAAAGTTAAAGGATGTTTATCTATGAAAAGATTTAATGACATCCATTTTCTGGTGCAAAGAATTCAAAATTGAGGAGATGCCTATCAATTGGGGAATGGCTGAACAAATTGTGGGATGAGATTATGATGGAACAATAATGTGGTATAAGAAATGATAAGCGGGATGCTCTCAGAAAAACCTGCAAATACTTACATGAGCTGATGCAAAGTGAAATGTACTGTATACAAAGTAACAGCCATATCATAAGATGATCAGCTGTGGGTGACTTAGCTATTCATTTCATTTCAAGGATCCAAGACAACTTTGAAGGATTTATGAAAAATGCAATCCATCTCGAGAGAAAGAACTGATGATATCTGAATACAGATTGAAGCATAATTTTTAAGGTTTCTTTTTCTTAAGTTCTTCTGGTCTGTTTTCTTTCACAACCTGACTAATATGGAAATGTTTTGCATGACTACACGTGTATAACTTATATTGAATTGCTTGCATTCTTTTTTTTTTTTAGTGAGGCAATTGGGTTTAAGTGACTTGCCCAGGGTCACACAGCTAGTAAGTGTCAAGTGTCTGAGGCCGGATTTGAACTCAGGTCCTCTTGAGTCCAGGGCTGGTGATTTATCCACTGCACCACCTAGCTTTTCCTCTCAAATCTTTCCAATTCTCTCCTGTCTACCAATCATTGGTTCTTTATTTCTAATGACTCACTGATCTTTTCTTGGAGGTCCTGTTGGCACATTAGACTCAATACACCTAAAACAAAACACTTCATCTTCACTGCTTCCTAACCAGTTTCTCCTTATGTTAATAATAATAATATCCTTTCAGGCACTCAGGCTTGAAATCTCTTCTCCCTTGTTTGCCACATCAAAGTAGTCACCAAGACCTATCAATGTTTTATTTAAGTTACATCTTGTATCTAACCCCTCCTCCTTATTCTCACTGCCACCACATTAGCTGAGTTCATTGAAAGGTCTATATAGCCTCTTATACCTTGAATTAGAGCACTTGTGTATTTCTTTTCTTCTCATTTGCTAGAGTAAACATACCTTGTGTAACTTTCATGCCTTGTACAATGCTTTGCATATGGTAGGTGCTTATTAAGTACTTGTAGAAAGCCAAAGAAAGAAAAAAAAAAGAAATAAAGGAATCTTATGAACATTCCTCATGAACATTCAAGTGCTAAGTAAATGCCAATTATTAGTATGTAGTTGTTTCAACAAAAAAGAATCTTCTTCCAGTCAAGCAGGAAGATGCCTAGTTCAATGGAAAGAATCCAGGATTTGGGGTTAGAAGACTTGGATTTGAATTTTGCCTCAGCCACTTATCCCATGTGACCTTGAATAATTCAGTTATCTCTTGGCTTCTGTTTCTTAATATCTAGTGTGAGAGTTCCGGATACAATGAATTCTAAAGTTCATTCCATCTATGATCCTAGGTCTTTTCACACATGGTATATCATTTACATTCCTGCTGTTGTATTCCATCAGCAGAGTTAGCTACAAACTCTTCAAGCAGAGAAAGAAATCAGTGGGCTCTTTCTCCCAAACTTGATGTTAGTGTGTTGTTATATGCATCGTCTAGATGAAGTTTCATTTGAATAATCTTGATTCCCCCATGAACTATAATCTCTGACAGGGCTATTTCCTAGGGCATAAGAATTTTTGATTTATTAATGTTTTGGTTAGTGATTTGCATGCAGTGGATGGCTCTTGATCATGATAATTTCAAAGAATGGCATTTCAAAAGAATGCTTAATCTCTCATTTATAATTCTCCAGAGCAAATTACAACAATTTGGTAGTTCTGCTTGTGTATATGTATTGCATAGATAGCACGGGAGGAGCCTCTGTATACTGCTTTGTGTAACTGATAATTTTTCATTGTTGGGATGATTGTGATCATTTCAGTAATAAATAGTACCAATAGTTAAGGCACATGATAAACATCTGTTGCCTTTTCCATTATTTTTAGTTTTTAAAGTATTAATATTAACACATTTATTATAAAATCATTGAAATTATGTTGCAGCATATGCACTAACATCTGTTGAAGAAGATGAGCAGGTAAAGTCATTCTGTGATTAATTCAACAACACCTTCTAAATGAAATCCACATATAGTCTAATACTCGGTGACTTCAATGCAAAGATGAGCATAGAGGATGGTGGCAAAAATATGTTGGGGAGTATAGTTTAGTCTCAAGAAACAAAAAGATATCAAGGACTGATAGAATTAAAGAAGCCTCACAAATACATGTAATGAATAATTTCTATAAGGTAATAAAAATTTAGGTGGCTATGGGTATGGTAAGCACCAAATATAATCACAGAAAATGAAATTCACTTAAACATATAGAAAAGGAGTATCAAGAATTTACTCAGTTCATAAACTTGTTAAAGCAAAGATCAAAATCAACACTAGTTGAGAAGGAATAAAAATAAGAGGACATGACATAAAATCAACTGACCTATTTAAACTAGCTATCAATGAAAAAAACCACAAAAATGAAAAGGATATATGAATAGATACTGACATGGGCCACCCAATTTCCTAAGGAAATTTAACTGATTTAAATTAACTACAACAATGAAGACAACAAAGAACTCAAGAAATCATTTCAGCTATCAAACACTTGATATTCTTTGCCAAGGAGAGAGAGATTTTTGGTTTAAACTAATTTATAAAACCATATAAAGGACTAGGGGAAAAGAGCATGAGCAATATCAGCTCATATGATACTGAGAAGCAGTGAAGGCAAAATTAATTATTAGGAATCTTGACATGAGATTCTATTAAGTTAGATTTGTCTGAGATTATTTAAGAATGAAACTTGGAGACAACGGAGGAAAAATTGAAAAAAATCTGTCAAGATTTTTATAACAACTTACTAGCTGTGTGACCTTGGGCAAGTCACTTAACTCCAATTGCCCCACAAAAAAAATGATAAAAACTCTTTTTTTCCCATTAATGACAATGACATTTGGACACAAACATCACCATCCATATTGTTCTGCATGAAGAAAGAGAAGTTGAACTAAAGAAATAAAGATAGAAATAACAGCTGGACCAGACCAAACATACAGAAAATTTGCATTCTGAAGATGACACATTTTGATACTATTGAGGGATCAATTCTCAAGTTATTTGAAATACAATATGCAGAATAATTAGAAAAAATAATGTTATTACTAACAAAAGGGTAAGGAGATATCAATAACTATAAAATGACATATTTACATTTTTTGCCTCTATAAAATTTGTATAAGAATAATTTGCACATAAAGGGTATCCTTGTTAAAAATATAAAAAAAGGAACAATGGCTTTTACAAATGATATTTTAGAACAGACATTTTTATAGTCATCCTATTGACTAAAAAGCATGAAAACACATTGTTTCACTGTGTCCCATTTGTTGACTAAAAAATTTGATTATGAAAAACAACATGCTACCTAAAAAGCTGTCTTCTAACAAAGTGTCATCTATATATATGTTAAGATTATTAATTTTTCTTCTTTGTTATTATAAACTTGATGGCTATCAACACATGTGTATTTCTTTATGCAAAGAACAGAAAAAGAAGATTGTACATGAAAATGTGAACTATTATGTACAGGTTTTAAAAAAGTACATGCTGGGGGCAGCTAGGTGGTGCAGTGGATAAAGCACGGGCCTTGGATTCAGGAGTACCCGGGTTCAAATCCGGCCTCAGACACTTGACACTTACTAGCTGTGTGACTCTGGGCAAGCCACTTAACCCCCATTGCCCTGCAAAAAAAAAAATTAATTAAAAAAAAAGTACATGCTAAATTTAAAATGGTAGTTTCAATGTTAGTATTTTATTAGAGACAGTGAATATGACATATACAGGAAAGCATGAGAAGATGTGTGAACAGATACTGAGTGAAGTAAATGTAGTTATAAAAACAATATACTTAATGACTACAACTATGCAAATGGAAGGAGCAACAACTATGTGTAACGATTGGAATAACGCCACCTGCTGGATACTTACTGTAGAAGAGTTCTGCCCATGAAGGGAAGGTCTTTGAGGGCAAGACCAGGAGTCTTTTCTTCAGGAGTCAGGAAGTGACGCGGACTAGTGGGAGGAGGAAGGAAGAGACTGGCGCTCAGTCTCGGGCTCTTTCCTTTGGACTCTGGTGGAGAGCGGAGCTAGAAATGTGCTCTCCCTTTAATAGATAGGAATCTAGGCCTTTCTCTCTCTTTACCAAATTCTTATTCTCCTTAATAAATGCTTAAAAGTCTAACTCTTGCTAAAGCTTATAATTTATTGGCGACCACTCATTAAATATTTTAGACAGACTAGCTAGAATTTTAGCCCTTAACAGATGGCAACCACGAAGAGGAAAGCTAAACCTCAGTCTTCTGATCTTCTGGTTGGGTAAGAAATTTCCCCTCCCTCTCCCTTTAACTGCTAAGTACTGGTGTACTGGCTGTGTTTTCCTTTAAATTTTTTCGAATGGACCTTTTAAACTCCCTAATTATCCTATTTTTGATTTTAGTCTGTTTAACCAGACAAATGGGAGATAAGATCATGTTAATGCTTTGTTTTTGTGGATTTTCTATTTTTCTTTTTATTTTTGTTAAAAGAGCCAGCAACTTACTCACACAAGGAAATATCTCTCCCTCTCCCAACCATGCTTTTTCAGAGAAACCTGAAGAGATTCCCGCAGCTTTTCCCAGTTCTAACACTAATTGTTGCTTTAATTTTGCATGCCTGGAGGCAATGACCCACCCTCTAGAAGCTTTTAATCCCCTAGCACCTGGAGGCAAAGTGGGGGAAGAGGAATCCAGGCCTTAGTTCAAAATCAAGTCTGATTCAAATTGTGCTGGTCCCTCCCCTCCTCTCCAGACCCCACCCTCTACTCCTCCCATGGCTAAGCCCATTGCTTCCCTTGCCTGGGAAGTCCAGAGATCTAATGCTCATGAGCAACTTTCTCTAACTACATTTGCAGCTTCAGGCTCAGCCCTTCCCCAGCCTGGCTGTGCTTCTGAGACAACCTTAGAAAACCCTTTAAATTCCAGATATGCTCGTTTTGTTCATAATTTTGCTAACCTGCTTTTGTCTTTAATTAGTAATCTTATAAAGCATTTGTATGGTGGAAAGACTGACAGACAATATAGAGGGGTTAAAGAAGAAAAACTTAAGCTGAATAAGAATGACAATCAACATAGTTCAAGACTCTGCCTCTTTTGCCATGGAAGGGTATATATTTTACAGAAATGTAGAAGTAAGCAGCAAGGTATTGATATGAGTATTGGGGATTTTAGATATTGGAATCAAAGGTGTTCTGAATTCACTCAGAGTATTAATATCAGTTCAGAGGTTACATAGGATTTCTATGCTATTACATATACATTTTGAAATTAATGGTATGGGTTTATTTTCATAGAGATTTTCATGCTTTTGAGATTGTGTTTTATATTTAGTTTTTAAAACAAGGAGAATATTTGTAAAAGCTTTTTATAGTCATGTGATCAAGTTTATATTTTATAATACTCTTATTAATATTAAGTTCACATTCATTTAGACTTCCTTAGTTTGAATTTCATTGTCTTTTATTGTTCCATGTGTATTTTCTTCTATTCATTTGTCTATCTAATTTTGAAACATTGCAAGATGGTTTTGATTTTATTATACAATGTTAATTCTAGGAGTATTGTGCTCCCATATTCTGAGTTGTTTGTTTTTGTTATTTTTTCTCAACTGATTATTTGATCAAACTCTTTAAAGCATTTCCCTGGCAAATTGGTTGCCATGGCAAGTGTAAATTGATTCTAGAAGTATTATTTTTGATAAGCATATTCCCCCCCCCCAAAAAAGAGGGGAACATTTGTAAAAGTTTTCTATTTTCAAAAAAAAAAAGTTCTTTGAGATTCTGTTGTGCTTTAACTTGTATTTAAGTATGTTCTGATTTTTCACAAAAGTAATTGTATACTAAGTAAAAAAAAGGGTATTATTTGAAATTGTTGCATAATTATATATTATATTTTGAGTCAAGATGTATTCACATTTTTTGCAATCATTTATTATCCTCAATTTTAAATCCATATGAGACTTGGATTATGGGAACTTATCATTTAAGACATTAATTGCCTTTATTCTGAGTTATCAGATTCCAGTTGGCCAAGATGCCATCCAATCACAAGAGGAATACATGCAAGAGCAGACACTGAAGTGTCACATGAGGGGAGACATGCATGAAGTCAAGGTATGGCCGAGGGAACGGCTTTTGACAAATGTTGAGGTTGGATTCTCTTGGTTTAATATTTTATTCTCTTTTTCCCCACAATATTGTACAGATGGCTGGAAGTATTCATCCCACCCATCTCACTTCTACACCTGGCTTCTATGCTCCCTCCTATATGCCTGATGCCATGGACATCTCAATCCCATGCATCTGATTAAGTCTGACTCAGTTTCTTCCAATATGTTCGGTGGCATGGACATATATTCCATCCACCTATTTTAAGCCTGGCATACTGTATGGGTAGTACATATTGCTCAAGTGTGGGAATGCTCATATCCCATCATTTCTCTGTTCTTTTATGGTAACCCCCATAATTATCTCAGGTGTCATGATAAATACAGTGTTGAATTTGGCCTTGACACCTGTTACCAATTATATTAGATTTTTTAATTTCTCATAATGGCATGAGGATAATTAGGCAGATGATGTAAAAAGTGATGAAACAAAGATAAAAATTATTTTTAATAATTAATATCGCAGCAATTGTCTTCTCAATTACCCTCCATAAAGGGGGACTATAGTAATATTACAATTTTAAAGAATGTTTCAATTTTTGTTTTATTATATGTTTCATGTGTAACAACTAAGATTCTGAATTCCCTTAGACATGTTTTTGAGAACTTTCATTGTTTGATTTGATTATTGACAAAGCTATTTTAAAGGTGTGTTAAGCTCAATTTTGTAGGAAATTTTCCTGGCTGATTACCAGCATCCACACATCAACCCCTGAAAAGACTTCCATTCCACGACTACACCTAGAGGACATCTGAGAAAAGACTTTCAGAGACTTTAAATGAACAGTTTTGATTTGTTGTTTTTGTTGTTTTTTTTCTCTTTCTGTCATAATATACACCATCTGTAACATGTATTCTCTGCAGAGGCCCTCCCTTTGCAAGACTAATGTCAAAGCGTCGGTTCATGAGGACAAAAAAAAAAAAATCGCCCCTCTGAACAAAACTTTCCTCTCTTCCTTTTCTATATTGTTGTTCACATATTATTAGTTAGCAATAGTTATTATATTCTTTTTACTGTTCCGTCAAGGAAACATTTTGTTTCTTGAGGAACAACAGGGGGGACTGTAATGATTGGAATAACGCCACCTGCTGGATACTTACTGTAGAAGAGTTCTGCCCATGAAGGGAAGGTCTTTGAGGGCAAGACCAGGAGTCTTTTCTTCAGGAGTCAGGAAGTGACGCGGACTAGTGGGAGGAGGAAGGAAGAGACTGGCGCTCAGTCTCGGGCTCTTTCCTTTGGACTCTGGTGGAGAGCGGAGCTAGAAATGTGCTCTCCCTTTAATAGATAGGAATCTAGGCCTTTCTCTCTCTTTACCAAATTCTTATTCTCCTTAATAAATGCTTAAAAGTCTAACTCTTGCTAAAGCTTATAATTTATTGGCGACCACTCATTAAATATTTTAGACAGACTAGCTAGAATTTTAGCCCTTAACATATGGAAGAATCAAAAGTGAATATTGAAGATGAACAAAGAACTAGGATTCCCCTTCCCCAAATAAGGGATATGAAAAGACACTCTTCTTCACCCCCACAACCTCGTCGCCACTCCATACCTTCCCAGAGCTGGTAAATCCACATGTGTAGAATATCACATGTTTTCAGTCTTTTTCAACTGATTTATTGGTGTTGATTTTTTCTATTTTTCATTTTTTTTTCTTTCAACATTTTCTTTGTGATATAGGATGGCTCTCAGAGAGAGGAAAGGAGAAATAATATTAAGAGAAATTTAGATGATATAAAAACAAAAGATAATAATAAAATTTATTTTTCAAATAATTTTGTGAAATTAAAAAGAAAAAAAAACCCTTCACATCACTAAAGAGATATGAGAAGATACCTCCTCCACTCCTTTTCAGGGATTGGAAGTCCCTGTTTGTGATGCATGAATATGATGTCAAATTTTTTTAATGCATTGAACAAGGGATGTCTAGGTGGTGCAGTGGATAAAGCACTGGCCCTGGATTCAGGAGGACCTGAGTTCAAATCCAACCTCAGACACTTGACACTTGCTAGCCGTGTGAGCCCACTGTGTGAATCACTTAACTCTCATTGCCCTGCCAAAGAAACAAACAAACAAATTAAAAAACCCATAACAACAGCAAACAACACAATAGAGTTTAATGTAGTGAACAAATTTGGGAAATTTTTTTTCTTTGATAATTTTTGTTTTTATGAATTCCTTTTTCTTTTGGAGGGGAAGAGAGATATTTAGGAGGAAATCTAGGAAATATAAGGACAAAAGTTATCAATAAAAATTATTTTAAGAAAATAAAATGGTAATTCTAACATTGCTTAGTTTTTTTGTGTTTCCTTCTGAACTTTCTTCTGCTTTCTTATATATATGTTTTTTAACTCCCCCCTTTCTCTCTCTCCTTTTTATATCATGATCACTCCTTACCCAATGGTTTGCCTCTTTCCTCTATCTAATTTTTATTATTTTTTATTATCTGTGATTTGGAGCATTTTTATTATTTTGTTGGTAAGCTTGTCTTTCCTCTTTTGAGAAATTTTCATATCCTTTGAACATTTATTTATTGAGAAATAGCCTTGTTCTTATATATTTTCATCAATTTCTCATATATCTAGGATATCAGTTCTTTATTGGAGAAATTTGCTCTGAAGATAACTATTTCCATCCTAATTTTATCTGCATTAGTTTTGTTTGTACAAGACCTTTTTAATTTTATGTAATCAAACCTGTTTATTTTGATCTCTTGTAATCCTTTCCATCCATTATATGGTCAATAATTCTTTCTCTACTGAGAATTGTGAAAGATATTTCCATTCCCATTCCTTTAAGTTGCTTATCTAAGCTCCTCATTTTAGTCATGTATTTAATTGGAGTTTTATGTAATGATATGTGGTGTGAGATGTTAGTTAAAACCTCATTTCTGTCAATTTTCTCAGAAGTTTTATCAAATAGAGAGTCCTTACCCTAGTAGAATCCTTGAGCTTACTGAACATTCTGTATTATTATATATGGTTGCTTCTTGATCTTTAGTACATAATTCATTCCACTGATGAATTTCAATTTTTAAAAGTCTATTGTCAAATAATTTTCATGATTATTCTTTTAAAGAATAGTTTGAGAGCTGGTATCAATAGGTCCCATTACTTTCATTTTTTTTCATTAATCCATTGAAATTCTTGACCTTTGTTCCTCCAGATGAATTTTGTTTTTTTTTCTCTCTAGTTCTATAAAGTAACCCTTTCATATTTAGAATGATGTGATGCTACACCTATAAATTAACCCAGGTGACATTGCCATTTTATTGTATTAGCATGGCCAAACTATCTCTCCAATGATTTGTCTGTCTTTATATCTGTAAAGATTGTTTTGTAGTTGAAGTTCTATAATTCTTATGTGGTAAGTAGACTCCCAAATATTTACATGTTCTGTAGTGATTTTTGAATTACATTGCTTTGTTGGTAATATACAGAAAAGCTAAATGCTTTCTAATTTTTTTTAATCCTGCTGCTTTATGAAAGTTATCAATTATTCAGTTATTTTAGTTGAATTTTAAGGGTTCTTTAAGTAAAACACTATACTACCTGACAAAGTGCCTATGCTTATTCCCTTGTCTTACTTTTCTTATCTTATTGTTATAGTTAGTATTTTTATTAGTGGTGACCATAGATATGTTGCTTTACTTTTGATCTCATTGAAAAGACCGCTTACATTTCTCCATGATAAATAATATCGCCATTTTGTTTTAGAAAAATACTATTTACCATATTAAGTAATGGTACATTTATCCCCATGCTTAAATTTATTTGTTGTTTTAACATGAAAGAGTATTGAATTTTCTCAAAAGCCTTTTCTGTGTATATTGATATAATTGTATGATTTTTATTGTTTTTTTGATATGTTTTATATTTATAGTTTTCCTAATATTTAATTGTATTCTTGGCATAAATATGTTATCTGCTAATATTTTATCCATTTTTTGCATTGATATTCATTATAGATATTGTTCTATAGTTTTCCCTTTGCTACATTTGAAAAAGACACATTGAGGTACTCAACTATTATAGTTTTGCTGTCTATTTCTCCCTGTATTCAAGTAGCTTTTCTTTTAAGTAGGTGCTATGTGGCAATGCATTATATGTATTTAAGTATTATAATATATATTTACATAAAATATTTCAGTTATTTCATTATCTCTGGTGCCTTTAAGCATAATGTCATTTCCCTAATTTTCTAATGTCTCTCTTTTTTTACTGTTGCATTGCCTGTAATCATGATTATATTTTTTTATTTACCTGAAGCATAAGTTCTGTCTCAGACTTTTATTTTAATTGTCTATGAATCTTTATTTTTCGACTATGTTTCCTGTAAAGAACACATTAGATTCTGTTTTCTAATTCATTCTATTCTTTGATGTTTTATGGGTGAATTCATCCCATTAATATTCATCTTTATAATTATTATTTTTGTATTCCCTTGCTCATATTTTCCTTCTTTTTTCTCAATGCCTCTCTTTTGAAAGAAGCTGGAGAAAGAGAATGAATCTGACCATTTTAGTAATCCATACTAATCATATTGGTTATCCCTATAAGTCCATAGTAATCCAAATCTACTCTACTCAAAATGGTTTGTTCCTGCATCTCTCACTCTCCTTGATTTACCCAGTCTAGTCCCTTATCTCTAGTTCTTGTACTTTCTCTTTTTGATCCCTTCCACCTCATCCCCTTTGTGATTCATCTTACAAATATGAAGTTTACTTTGCTTGTGACTACTCCCTCCCTAACACTGCCTCTTTAAACATTCCTCTTCTCTCTTAGTTAATCCTACTTGTTTCTGTAATGTGTTTAATATATTCTATATCATGCATATATGTTCCACATTCCTTTGTCTAGTTCAGATAAGAGTGAAGTTCATGAGATGCTAACTCCTCAACTTTTTCTTCCATGTTTGCATGCTCTTCTCCCATAAGCCAATTTTGTGAAATAGTATGTTCCCTCCTCTTCCTCATTTCTTCCCTGTTTATTCCTTTTCCTTTCTTTCTTCTTTTAAAATCTACAAAAATAGAAACAAATAATAGAACAAAACCACACCCAAGCATTGTGTTTATCTTACTTAATTGCTTCTGTGACCATTGGAGGCAGGGGGATTCTAAAAGGACATTTTATCTCTTCTCCTTTGAAAAGAAGGCAAACACATCACCCAATACAGCTCCTTTCAATTGCTCAAATATATTTACCTTTCTAGGTTTCACTTGATTGCAGTGTTTACCCTTGAAAGTTTCTACTCAGGTCTGATCTTTTCATCAGGAATGCTTGAGTGTTCTCTATTCTATTAATGGCATCTTTCCTCATTGTGGGATTATACTCAGCTTTTAAGGGTATGTTCCTCTTAGTTGTAAGCCTTTGTGACAGTACAAAATTTTCTCCTCTTTAGAGAAGTTGCTAATTAGTCTTCCATGAGCCTTCTAGTAGTTCTTTGGTACTTGAAATATTTTCTTTGTGTTTCTTACTGTATTTTTTCTTTGATGTGGAAGGTCTGTATTTTAGCTCTGACATTTCTAGGAGTTTTACATTTTAGGTTTCTTTCAGAAAGTGATCTCTGGGCTCTTTTTATTTTCACTTTGCTTTCTGGTTCTAATAGAGCTGGGCAGTTAAAAGTTATTGAAATATGCCTACTTTTTAGGGTATCATCGTAGTTTTTAGTCTGTGGCTCCTTATGCTACAAAAGGAGTGCACAGTTGGGACCTGTTTCACTGTGCAATGATGGATGAGCTGACTCTGTTCTCTCCCCCCCCCCCCCGCTTTTCTTATTTCTTATTTTTTATTTTTAGTGAGGCAATTGGGGTTAAGTGACGTGCCCAGGGTCAAACAGCTAGTAAGTGTCAAGTGTCTGAGGTTGGATTTGAACTCAGGTCCTCCTGACTCCAGGGCCAGTGCTCTATCTACTGTGCCACCTAGCTGCCCCCACCCCCTGCTTTTCTTATGAAAGACAGAGAGAGGGAGAGAGATCTGATTTCATGCTTCAATCACTGTAATTTATACTTGGCTTGTGAAAACCTCCTCTCTTGCCTCCACGTCCTTGTTCAGAGTATCTGCTGCTTTATTGGAGCTCATGATGGTTTCCCTAGTGTGGTCCAACTCCCTAGCCTTTAAGTTAATTTACTAGGGACTTTTGTTGTTTTCCTTGGAACAACCTATCTTACAGGACCTGCAGACACAAGACCTATTTATTGGAGTTTGTGCTGGCTTCCTTAATTCAGCATCTCTCATATTTTTCAGGGTTCTTTCATCTTTTCATTTAATTCTTGACTAGATGGGGGAATTTACTTCTCTTTTTCAGTGTTTTTTAATCATTGGTTTTTCTCTGGCTCATTTCATATACTTGTTGGGATATGTGCGGGAGAGGTGGGGTCTTCTATAACTTTTCATCTCCTCATTTTAACTGGAAGACAATATGTTAAGATGATTCCAGATTGTTCCATGAATGAATAGATGTTTTCTACAAACTTTTCTCACTCCCAAATCTCAAAAGAAAGTAATTATGTATCATCTATAGCATAATTATCACAGATACTGGTTGTAGCCGTTGCCATGGCACTGGCACCTCACGTCATCACCACGACACCTACATGGGTCTGGCAAAATTATAATGATTGGAAGCCGAGTGAGGGCAGTCATGTGACTGTCAGAGAGGCCATCCCATTGGCTGGGGCTGTGAGGGGTTTTTCTGGGATTGGGGGAGGAGAATTGGGCATTCTAGCTGGACTTGGGAAGGCGACAGGAGTTCTGCTGCATATTCTTAGCTGATTCCTGGGCAGTGGTATTTTCTCAGGTTGTATAATTTCCCTTTCCCCATCTTATTTCCTTTCCCTTGATCCTACTGATCCTGTTTCTGTTTTTTTTTTTAGTCCGTTCTTATTAAAATAAATCCTGTTCTGTTTTGAGGGAGGCTGCCAGTCTCCTTCCTTGCCCCAATATTGCAGTGAGCCGCTTAGCTAACACTCCCCAATTAAAAATTGGTCCCTACAATAGAATATAAAAAATACTTTCCCAATATTTTACTTTATAATTAGAAATCTTTTTTTTTTAAGGCAATGGGGGTTAAGTGACTTGCCCATGGTCACACAGCTAGTAAGTGTCAAGTGTCTGAGGCCGGATTTGAACTCAGGTCCTCCTGAATCCAGGGCCGGTGCTTTAACCACTGCACCATCTAGCTGCCCCTAGAAATCTTAAATTAAAGGTTTTATACAAAGAATGTGCAGAATGTATTTTACTGGGATGACAGATAAGTAGGTGAAAGGCTTTCTTTTTTTTCTCTCTCTCTTTTCATCCCTCTTCTACCATCTAACCTAAGTTGGGGTATATGAGGTGTTCAAGGAGGACTGTCATCTGTGGTTGAGGGCTTGCTCATCTACCTTTCAGGACTGCTCATCTACCTTTGGTATCCACTTATCACCCAACTCTCATTGTGGTTCCAAGAAGCAGTAACAAGCACAGTGGCCACACCCCATAAAACCATCTTAGTGGCCAGGCTAAACTAGGTCGAGGATACTGATAGGTGTCAAATCCATTGGTGAGATATGGGATGTCTACCCCAAGCACACGAAGACTTCCCCTGGTAGAATGAGAGGATGAGTACAATTTATTCCAATAGCCAAGAAGGTGACTGAAGCAGGTACTGTGGAGTGCTTAGAGCATAGTCAGACATCAAAGATGCCAAAGTTATCCATTACATCTCAGCCCATCACTAATCATCTTGACTTTTGTCTTGCCACTGGACTTCAATCACTCTGGAAGAGAGAGTGAGGACGATGACTTTGGGCAACTCTGCCTCACTTAAATCCAATTCATGTGAAAATCAAGAAACCACCAATCACTATTTCACCACAACATCATGATGCCATTGGTCTTCATTGAAAATGAAGACCACCATTACCACCACCTAATCCAAAATGAAATAACCCCTAATTAAACCTGGCGAATTATTCAGCACTATCTCAATTGGATAATAGATTTTGTAGTGTGACACAAGAATAGAAAAGATATTGCCCCTTTCCCCCCAAAATGTAAAATCCCATTTTGACAAGACAATTAAATTCATGTAGATATTGGTGTGTAAAACTATTTTTGCAGAAAGACAAAATAGCTGAGTTAGAGCAAGTCGTGAATTTATACTCTATTGATCTGCTGGATATGGTGAGTATTGAGGGAATGGGTTTTAAGCTACAGTTCTATGTACAAGTGGGATACAGCTTGATGGGAAGAGAGCAGAAAGCTTTTTTAGACAAGGAAGATCTAAAAGGAAAGTGTTTAATCTTTTGTCAAGGAGGAGTTGACATAGAAAATGGCAAGTAGGCAGATCATGTTGAGATAATGTATAAAAAGTGCTTTGCAAACCTTAAAGCACTATACAAATGTCAGCTATTATTATTATTACTTGAACTGCCTATATCCCAAGGTTTTGGGGAGAAAAATGCTATAAAAATGAGGAAAGTGCTATTTTTATTGTGCTCAGTGCCTCCTCTATTCTTATACCCCTGTCATCCTCTGTCAAATTGGGTGGTTATAATGTCAGCTAACAGTTTTTACTGCCATTTCCACTAGATCAGGAGTTTCAAAAGTACAGTTCTATATTTGAATGTCATATCATGGTGGATCTATTTGAAAAAACAACTCTGATTTGCTGTTTTGAAAATAGAAATATATTTGGCATTATATATTAATATTTATTAGTGTATCTCCTGTTTTCTCCCTGTCCCCCTCTACTATCCATGTACGTAGCTCACAAAATAATTTTATTTCTATTCTATGAATGGGGAAATTGCTATGTACTGATATTAAAAGGCATATTTGGGGGCAGCTAGGTGGTGCAGTGGATAAAGCACTGGCCCTGGATTCAGGAGGACCTGAGTTCAAATCTGGCCTCAGACACTTGACATTTACTATGTGACCCTGGGCTAGTCACTTAACCCTAATTGCCCAGCAAAAAAAAAATTAAAAAAAGGAAAAAAAGGCATATTCAGGATTCCTGGAGTTCTATTCTCTCTTTTAAATGGATTTGGGCACACTCTCCTTAATGTTGCATCCCTAGTTACTAATACCAATAGCTCTCAATTATTAAACTTGCATTTTTTTTAAACAACAAATTCCAAATCCTAGTCATTTTTTCCTTTTACAGTCAGCACATTTTGGGGAATTTTGTCATTTCTTTGGTCTGTTCACCCTCTCTAAACCTCACCCCTCTGGATCAACTGACATCTTTGTTGGATTTTAATGTTAGGTTAAGTAAACCATAATTAGAAAGGTAAATTTGTAGGAAAACAATGCCAAGCCAAATGTAAATGATTTTGCACACATTGGCTTACACCTCCCTACCCTTCCTCTATTAACATGGGCACTTGAAAATTATATGGTTGATGGGTTGTTTGAGATTTCCCAATATTTCTGTCCCCAACATATGTGAGAGAACTAGTTTTGCTTGCAATGAGATACTGAGGCCCGGAAGTCTGGACACAGTTTTAATAACTTTATTCTTTATCTTCCAAGTTTTATATTTCTTCTTGCTTATTCTTTACTAGTGTGAGAAAACATTTCTGCTCACTTAATGGATTTCATATCTTTAAAAAGATCAGATTCACCTGATATTTATCTTGATTTTGTCATCATTCAGAGTATTTGCAATGAAGGGGATTTGCTATATGCCCACCTAATCTTTAAAATCTATCACTACCACTAGATTGGCATACCTTTGTTTTGATGAAGCATATCATGAAATTATATTAGATGCATAAATATATATTACTTCCCAAGAATTAATTTGAAAGTATAGGTAAAGTAGTTAGATTTAGGTATGTACTTTATTGACCTGAATAATGGGAGCAAATGATTATGTTTTTTGAATATGATGATTTTTTTGCAACCATTATAAAAAAGTGCTACAGGTGGTAATTTAAAAAATCAGTTTGTGATCTACATATTCATGCAAAACAAAATTCCAGAATCAAAATACTACACAGATGGGGTCTTCAAAGACAGTGATTTTGCTGTAGCACATGTAATGCATTCAAATATGGATAAACTTTTCATATTGTTGTCTTTTGGTGATTAAAGCTTAGGAAACTGAAAATGCAAGGGGGAGATCTCACAACTTTTGGGGTATCCAGTTACTGTACAAAAACTGCTAGAAATTGTAGTGTATTTTTGTGTAAAAATATTTATTGATAAGTAATACTCTAACCTCTAAATTTCTACTCATTACCAATATCGCTATGCAGCGATACCCACTGTACCACCTAGCTGCCCCCAGTCTTCTTATGTCTTACCCCTCTTCTTATACTCTATGATTTAGTGATCCAGCTGTGCTGCTTGAGTTTGATTCTACCATTATCATGCCCCTGGGCTGGGTCCCCCCCTTTTCTAGCTTCCTTTTATATGTTGTTTCCACCATTAGATTGTAAGCTCTTTGTGGGTAAAGATTGTTTTTCTTCTTATATGTTCCCCCTGCACTTAGCACAGTGCCTAGCACATAGAAGGTACTTGATAAATGTTTCTTGTATTGTATTATATTGTATTTTTCTACTGTCTAGTGATGCTGATCTCCTTGCTCTTCCTAGAACAAGACATTCCATCTCCAGACTGTGAGAGCTTTTATTGGCCATTTTTTCATGCCTGGAATACTCTTCCTTCTCATCTCTTGTCTTCCCTGGCCTCCTTCAAATCTCAGAACCCCACCCCCCTTTCTAGTTCCTTCCCCAGAGATTATCTCCAATTTCTATTTATCTCCAATTTATCCTCCAGATACTTTTTTTTGGGGGGGGTATAGACTTGTTTGCATGTTATCTCCCCAATTAGATAGTGTTTGAGAGCAGGGACTAATTTTCTTTGTTCTTTTTGTATCTCACACTTAGGACAGGGCCTTGTACCTAGTAGGAGCTGAGTGGAGACTTGTTGACTGACTTACTGATTGGATGAGGGAGAGAAGATTCATGAAATTATTGAATATAATTTCAGAACTCTGAGACATCAAAGGTCATCATTGTTTAATGATGAGGTCACCGAGATCCTTAGTATTTTATTTTTCTGTTCTTTTTCTTGGGTTAGCAATGGAAAAGATGTCAAAACTCTGGCCATTGTTCTCTTTCTAAGGGGTGGTGGTGGTGTCTCCTCTCTCTTTGGATTGCCTTCCAAGTTACAACATTTTCTACTAAGCATTAACAATAAGGTTGTTATTTTAAAGCCACTGAAAAATAGAATTCTGCTGGCTCCTTTAGAGAAGAGAGCAATACTCTAATCTAGAAAATTGAGATCATTATATTGTACCGATAGATGCTTTCCCCCTCTGAACACCACTCTGTGACCACTGTGGGGGAAAAACTGGATTTTACAGTCAGAGGATCTGAGTTCAAATCTAAACTCTTTCACTTACTACTTGTATGAACTTAAAAAAAGTAAGTTTACCTCTCTGGGACTATTTCCCCATATCATGGATCTAAAGCTGAAACGGATCTTGGTGGCCATCTAGTTCAACCTCATCATTTTGTCAATGGGGGAACTGAGACCCAAGGGAGTTAAGTAACTTGCCCTATTTCATACAAGTAGTATCACAGTAGGATTGGAGCCTAGGTTCTTTGACTCCTTGTCAAAGTGTTTTCCCCATAGAACAATTGAAAGCTTAGGTACTTTCCAGTTCTAAACCTTAAGCTCAAACACGTTTTCAGTGTCTGGGATTGCTCCATTTATCTAGTAGTTACTCTATCACTGAAGAGATTGGTAATTTTTTTTTTTTTTTTTTTTTTTTTTAGTGAGGCAATTGGGGTTAAGTCACTTGCCCAGGGTCACACAGCTAGTAAGTGTTAAGTGTCTGAGGTCAGATTTGAACTCAGGTACTCCTGACTCCAGGGCTAGTGCTCTATCCACTGCGCCACCTAGCTGCCCCTGGTAATTGTTTTTTTATTAAAGTTATTATGAAATACTACTTTATAGTGAAGACATCAGGGAGTGAGGATAACTGACAAGAAGAGAAGGAAAGGATGGAGGGATGAAAAGTACTAATAAAAGTCCCTAAAGTCTAGGTGATCCTAAGATGATTTTTTGCCTTACACTAGTATTTATTATATTGTATTGCATTTTTTGTATTATATTGTGAAACTAGCCTCCTTTTAATGGGGAAGCTGTGGTCTTTTGATGAATTAATCATTTCTTGGAAATATTGTGCTTAAAACTGACAAAAGGACATGCTTATCATAAGAGGGAACCTCATTTAAAAAAAATAGCTCAATCCCCTCTGCCTTGCATAGTCCCTGGTGCCACAACATGTGTTGATTGAAACCTCTAAGTGAGTGGAGAAAAGAAAAAGTAAAACCACCAGGATTCTATTCATTTTTTCCCCAGGTTGTGCTGGAGATCAAGACTAGTTTATAGACGATAAAGTCCTTTCACATAGAAAGGACTAAGGAATATCCACATGAATCTGTTATAATCAGTTTGCCCTATTTTGAGTAGGGCATTTATTGATGTTTCCACCTAAGCATTATATAATTCTTGTTTTACTGGAATATTAAGTAGTTGAATGCAAGAGGATGAGTTTTGAGAGGAAAGCATGTTTGATTGACTATAAGTTTGGGCAGCATTACATGATGCCTAGGTTTTAACAAAAATGTGCATTTATAATAGTAGTATTTAATTGGGAGGGGTTGCAAATGTTTGTTTTTTGTCCCCTTTCAACATGCTGACAGTAACTTCTCTTATACATCAGCAACCATGATTATAGACATACTTATGGGAAATACAGCTGGGGCTCAGCAGATTTTGCAAATACTCATTTATTTTGTCCTCTACCCATTTTTAAAATGTTAAGAGTTAAAAAAACTCCAACAACAAACAAGTTTTGTTTTTTGAAGAGAAGTAAAATTAAAGGTCACAAGTGATTCTATTTTGCTTATTCTATCGAATTTCAGGAAACTACTTTTGAAAAACTCTTATGGAAGACTCCAAACCTGATTTCACTATTTTCCCCCATGAGAAGAGAAGGAAACATGTTGGCTAGTCAGACCCTAGTAAAGGCTTATCCTTTTCCATAAGTAAAATTTTCATTTGGGGAAGGTATGGTTTCTCAGTCCAGAAAAAAATCAATACATGAAGAAAGAGATTTGGTGTCATTTTGCTAGAATTATTAGAAATATAACTCCTGCTAAATAAGGCAGGTTATTTCTTTTTCCTTTATTTAGGTACCTCTGATGACTCAGAATAAAACCAGGTCAGTGGAGAAATTAAGGGTGGGATGAGAGGGAAGCAAAACTACGAGTCAAATAAACAATAGTTTTATACACCCAGAAACTAAAGGGAGAGACAAAAGAATAAATAGTGAGGTTTTTTCATTTCTTGTTGCTTTCCCCCTCCTATTTCTGTCATTCTATGTAATTAAAAAAGTTCTTTTAAAAATTATTACTTATTTTAAATATTCTTTTCTTTTTTAATTTTATATTTCAAATTTTTTCCCTTTCTGCCCTTCCCCATTCTCTGAGAAGACAAACAAAATGATGCCTATTATATATGTGAAATCATGTAAAACATATTTCCATATTAGCCATGTTGCAAAAAAAAAAAAGCAAAAAAAAGAAAGCAAGAAAATTATACTTACATTTGAACTCAGTTCAGTTTTCTTTCTGTAGGTTGTTAGAAATTTTCATCATGAGAACTTTGGGAATGTCTTGGATCGTTGTTCTGATCAGACTGGTCTTTCACAGTTTATCATCATTACAATATTGCTGTTAGTGTGCACAATAATCTCCTGGTTCTTCTCACTTGACTTTGAATCAGTTCATCTAGGTCTTGCTATGTTTTTTTCTGAAACCAATCCCTCATCATTTCTTACAGCATAATAGTACTCTATCGTAATCATATGCTGCAACTTATTCAGCCATTCCCCACTTGATGAATATCCCTATACTTTCTAATTCTTTGCCACCACAAAAAGAGCTGCTATACATAATTTTTCATGTTTGGTTCTTTTCCTTTTCTTTGCTTTTTTTAGGGTATACACCTAGTAGTGGTATTGCTGAGTCGAATGGTATACACAGTTTTACAGCCCTTTGGGCATGGTTCAAGTTGTTCTCCAGAATGACTAGATAAGTTCACAACTCTACCAATAGTTTATTAGTTTACCTATTTTCCCTCACCTCCTCCAGCATTACTAGTTACATTACTAGGTACAAGTTGATTCGTTTTAACCACAACTCCCTTCTGAAAAGATAAATACCTTTGAATTGATTAAGGGGCCAGTAGTCATTCATGCATTTTTGTGAACTAATTTAATAAGATAGAATTTTTCTCCTACATCTAGCTGAGATTAACTGCATTGAAGGAAGAAGAATTTTGATTCAGGGGATAAGGTAAATAAAAGGTAAATTCTTTGGAGTGGACTTGGCTTAAGGTACCAGTAGGGCACCTGGGGCTAGATGAAAGTACTGGGTACCTGAAAATCTAAAGAGAGAAGCACTAGGAGATGGTGGGGACATAGAAAGGGAGGTGGGAGGCTGATGAAGATAATTTCTTTTTAAAATAATTTTTTGAGGGGCAGCTAGGTGACATAGTGGATTAAGTACTGGCCCTGGATTCAGGAGGACCTGAATTTAAATCTGGTCTCAGACACTTGACACTTACTAGCTGTGTGATCCTGGGCAAATCACTTAACCATCATTACCCCACAAAAAAATAATTTTCTGATTCTTCTTTGTTTTTTACATCACCAGGATTTCTTCCAATATTTTCCCTCTCCCTTGCCTGAGAACTAATCTATATAAATATGAGTGTTTTTTAAAGAGAAAGAATAAAAATAAGCAAAAATCAATTGACATATCAAAAAATCTTTAAAAATTCAACATTCCATACCCATCAACCTCCCACCTTTGCAAAGAAATGGGGTGAAGGCAGGAGTGTGTTGGTAAATGCTTAACAACTGACTTTCTGGGGGAAAATGTCTGCAGACACATTTTAGTTTTATTCTACATTATTAATGTTTTCTCCACACTTTAAAAAATCTAACAATGAACAAAACAGTAAATCCAGTCATGATTTCTAGCATTTCCCAATTTTTGGTGTGTAAATTCTCACACTGAAAATTTAATAATCATCTTTCTCTAGGCTGTTTGAGCAGGTTCTGGGGTGAAGGTGTCTACTCATTTCTTTGGAGTCATGTTTATTCTTTATAATTGTGTTATATTCACTTTGTATTGTTTTGTGGTTATACAATGTTGGAGTCATTGTGTATATTGTTTTGTTTGCCCTGTCCATTTCATGCTACAGCAGATCATGTAAACTTTTCCATGTTTCTCTGAATTCATCATATTCAATATTTCTCATGGTATAGTAATATTCCATTCTATTCACATACCACGATTTGGTTAGTTATTGCTCTAACTGATAGGCATCTACTTTGTTTCCAATTCTTTGCTACCACAAAAAATGCTGCCATGGTCTAATA
This sequence comes from Dromiciops gliroides, assembly GCF_019393635.1. NCBI lineage: Eukaryota > Metazoa > Chordata > Mammalia > Microbiotheria > Microbiotheriidae > Dromiciops > Dromiciops gliroides. Next base: position 461,619,209 of record NC_057863.1, read on the forward strand.
TGGGAATTCTCTTCTTAGCAATGAACTCCTTAGAATGACAAATTTAACTTAAAAATTTTCCATGATGATCATTGGGTCTAGGAAAAAGGAAGGCATTTTTGTTTCTTTTCTTTTGTTCTCTCTCTTGCACTACATGGTTCACATTTGAGATGTACAGTTCAGGCTGTTATTTCTAATAGTATTAGTTAAGCCTCACTGTAGATTAAATTAGTTAAGCCTCATTGTCGTGCCTTATACTGTTTCTATGGGAAAATGCATTCTGAGTTCTAAACAACTAGCTTGGCAATGAATTTTCAGAACACAACCTGTTCACAAGTTGGAGACTGCTGGTATGAGTGATGTACTAAGAATTTTGAAGTACATTACTCTCACTCTCTCTTGAAATCTTAGAGGCAAGCACAAAACAGGTATTATGAATTAAAGGGTAAAATAAAGATTTGACATATAGATATAGAGGCACACAGAGATGAAGTACTTATGCTTTCACATTTTCAGGTATATGCCAGTTGGTACAATGTTAATTTTTAGACCTCTAGAAGATTTTAAAGGTGGCAGACAGATCATAGTCTTGGGTATAGGTTTCTGGTAGGATGCCATTCCTATTTTAGGATGAACAAGTTTCAAACAAAGAGACTGAAAGTGATTTTTCCCTTTAGATTTTTAGAGTGTGTTGTCTAATATTCTTCTTTGACTTTTCACATTTAAGGTTATGTAATATTCATTTGTACATATTTTATCTAGACACTATATCCTCTATTAGATTGTAAGTTCCTTGAGGGAGAGGACTGTGTCATTTTTCATACCCAGCTCTTTGCATTTTACCTTGCATGTAGTAGTTAATATTTGTTAAATTTATTTGAAAATATACTGAGAAAGTGTAAAGAACCATGGATTTGGAGTCAGAGGAACTGAGTTCAAATACTGGCTCTCTTATTTATATTACCTATGGGAAGTGGGGCAGGGCACTCTCCAATCCAGAGCCTTCATCAGCCAAATGAGAAAGTTTCACTAGATAATCTCTAAGTTCCCATCTAACTTGAAATTAGACCAGTAATAAGGCTTTATTTTCTGGATGGAGGGAATGGTATCAGAGGACATAGGAACATTTTTTTTTTCAAAGAGTCAGTCCCAGAGAACTTGGATATCAGAGCCTCATCAGAGATATTTAGTGCAAAGATTGTTTTTCCTCAATCAACTACTTCCCTTCTTAGTAGTAATGATTTTGTTCACAAAAAGCTTTTCAACTTCATGTAATTGAATTTGTCTATTTTATCTGTCTTCATTTTTTCAAGTGGTACTACATTACCAGAGATGAACATAAAATTAATATATCCATATGTTGACACAAACCATTTTCTAAATATAGTACACATAAAACTTTGTCCTCATGTCAAACATCTCAATCAACTTTTAGAATTTTTCTTGATCTAAACCCCACCCAAGGGCCTCACATAGAACTGCGCCTTTGTGATACATGTGAGCTCTCAAAATCACAGGGAGGAGAAATAAAATTAGTACAATTCCTATTCAAGAATAAACATTAATTTGCTAATGTAATTCATTTTTTTCTCTCCAGTGTCTTAGATTTAAATTAGTAGAGTAAAATAAGACCTTAAGGGTTCTTCTCCTACAAAATATCTTTTATGAAAATGTTAAAATTGTATAAGATTCCTTGAACAATATAATGAGATATGACTTTGCTTGATGAGCCTCTCATCATTAATATTAAGTGAGGAAAAACCTCAGGAAAGTGAATTGATAGATAGATGAATGGATGGAGAGAACATTTGTTAAGTGTGCACAAAATGTCAGACATTGTGCTAAACACTGGGTATATTAGATACAAGGAAAAAAGATAGCATCTGCCCTCCATGTGCTTATAATCAATGGCAAAATAATATTAATAGCCAGTTAAGGTTAAGGTTAGAAACATTCTTTATATCTATTGTCTCATTTGATCCCTTCAACAACCCTGTGTGGTAGGCAACATTATTATTCCCATTTTACAGATAGAGAAACTGAGGTTTTAGAGAGGTCAAATGACTTGCCCAGCACCATACAACTAGCTAGTAGCAGGATTTGGACACAGATCTTCCCGACTTCAAGTCCAATATTCTATCTACTTTGCCACCCAGCTATCATGGATTGGTAATTCAATTATGAAATTATAAAATGGGAGCAGGTACACTAAGTTCTTTGGGTACTCCCTGGGAAAAGACCATGATTGACAGTGGGAAATGAGGTGGCAATCATACTTTAATAAGACACAGGTCTAAGTGATGAGAATTGGTGTGGTTCTGGGAATGGGATGGGGGAAATAGCATAGGGAAGAGGATGGGAAGGGGGAGAGGCAAAGAATATCACTCAGAAAACCATGGATTAGAGTTTGGAGCACTAGGTGACATGAACCTGGTGAAGATGGAAGAGAGCTTGGGAGGCAGGAGTTTGAAGTCTCATTTTTATAGTTTTTTAGAAACAACTTCTATTGGTATCACATTTGTATTAATTTATTAACAGATATAAATAATCCCAAAATTACTAGTAAAATTTCAAAATCATTGTCTCAAAGTTATCAGCACCTTTTGGATATTTTGTTGGAATGGAATTGTGGAAATCTTGATTTTGTCTGGAATTTTCATATCAGAGGCCAGAAATCTTGACAAATAGCACGTAGATGATTTCTCCTCATTTGGCACATATTACCAGGATGTGAATTTTGATTGATACATGATATAATTTGTAAATTATGCTTCTCTGATCTTTGGGATGGTTTGTATGTGACTTATAGGTTCTCCTTTGCAATCTTATTCCCTGCTAAAATAGGGCAGGGGAGTGATCGTTAGAAGAACCAGAAAAAATATAATTTAAACACTAATCAACATGCAAAAGTGAGTTGGAGGGGCAGCTAGATGGCACAGTGGATAGAGCACTGGCCCTGGAGTCAGGAGTACCTGAGTTCAAATCCGGCCTCAGACACTTAACACTTACTAGCTGTGTGACCCTGGGCAAGTCACTTAACCCCAATTGCCTCACCTAAAAAAAAAAGTGAGTTGGAAATTCTGGAGGTAGGAGGAAGAGGAAGGTAACCTCAAGGGGGCAAGGTAGCTTAGGAGGAGTTGAAAAAGATGTGGATTTCAGCTTGATTTAAAAGAAATGTTCTGAATAAATGGAGATGATCAAAAGTGAAACGGATTGTCTTGAGTTGGGGAGGGTAGTGAATTTCCCCCTCACTGGAAGACTTCAAATAGAGGATTGGTGACCACTAGTAAGGAATGTTTTAGAGAGATTTCTATTTAGCAATGAGTTTGGCTAAATTACCTCCATTATCCTAAGAACTCAAATCCTCTGATTCGATAATTCAAGTGTATTTTTTAATCTGAAAGAAATATTCCCCAATTCACCACATTCTCAGCATAAATCATCAGAGACTTTACAGTGATGCACATTGAAGACTGAGCTTGTACAAGAAAGGTCTGCTACTTAAGTGTTTTTGCCACTGTTATTGAGAAGATAACAGCACTGAGTCTAATTTAAGAATGGATTTCTCATAGATGGAGAAGTCTCCCAGATTCTCCTATTTGTTGATGATATTGATGATATTTAGAGCCTTCTGAGATCCAGAAGTACTCTAAAATTGTCTTGACTATCTAAATAGGAAAAGACCAAATGGATAAAAATATCTATCATCCAGACTATGAGAGACAATTGAATGGATAACCTATAAAATATATTAGTATATTCCTCTTGAGTTGACTGAAAACGGATGAGTTGTCTAGAATTGGACAGGAGGATGGAAGAAGGCTGCTTTATCTTTGGGAAACTCTAAAGATCTTTTAATGACTCAGACTTTCTCCCTGAACAAAATAAAACCCCATTTAAAAAATTGTCTTGGCCCAAGTTCCTGGGTTCAACAGGCACTTGTGGTTTTACTAAACAAACATACTCATGTTTTTTTTATGTGTATAGGTTTTATTATGGGTATATGAAAGTAGTGAAGATTTAGTGGTTTCTAAATGAGCTTAAGTAGTCATAACTGATCCCCAAGGTTCAGACACTTCCTAGCCATGGGACCCCCAGAAAGCCACTTAACCTCTGTCTGCCTCTGTTTTTTCAACTGTAAAGTGGGGATAATAGTGGCACCTACTACACAGGGTTGTTGTGAAGATTAAGTGAGGTATTTGTAAAGCCCTGAGTACAGGGCTTGGCACACAGTAGACACTTAATAAACCCTTCCTTCCTTGCTCCTTCTTTCCTCCTTCCTTCCCTTCTTCTCTTTCTCTTTTCTTCCATCTTGGTCTAGGGAAGCTGCAATGGCTTATAACCAAAGCTTATTTCCACAACAAATATCAGACCTTTCCCAGTGTTATTATATAGTTGTGAGTCATGGAATAGTGTATACAGCCTCTACAGAATGCAGACCTCAACATGATACACACAAGAAATTATGAGAGAGAATTGGTAGGAAGGATATCATCAAAAATATAGGAGCAAAAAAGAAGATGAGTTGGTGACATGGAGAAAGCAAGGGGTGAGGTCCCTCGGTATCTTTGAGATTAACTCACAAGCTTCTTTTATTTAGCACCTACTATGTGTCAAGCACAGGGGATACAAAGACAAAAAATAACCAGTCCCTGCTCATAAGGAGCTCATGTTCTTTTAGAGGAGATCATATGTTTACATTTAGGTATATATCTGATATATCAGAGTAAAACAAAATCACTTTGAAGGAGTCGCTGGTGGGATCAATAATATCTTCATTTAGGAGGTGGCACCTAAGCTGAAGGAACAAAGAAACAAGGAATTCTAAGAGATGCATGAAAAGGAGTATATTTTAGGTATGGGGGATAGTTGGTGTAAAGGCTATCAAAAAGCATGGAAAGCTTCTAGAATGTTGGTTGGAGAATGAATGGTGAACTTATTGGGGGACGTGAATGAATGAATGAACAGATGAATAAATGAATGAATGAATGAATGAAAAAGCATTTATTAAGCACTTCCTATGTGTCATGCACAGTGCTACATGCCAGAAACACAAATAGAAAAATACACAGTCCTTGCCCTCAAGGAGCTCATATTTTAATAGTGGAAGGCAGCTCATACAGGTGAGTTGTAGGTAAAGAAGGAAGTTTTAGTTTGGGGAGTGACAGAAAAGGGGAGCTGATGTATAGGGTGACCAAATGACACACCCTTTCCTGAAGTAATGGTGCTACTAAGTTTATAAGTATGCCCAGAAAAAAAGAGGAGATAATTCATGTGTTTGGGCACAACTGGCTTGAGTGGATCCAGATGCGTGGGATGTGAATGTAAAGCTCTCTGGAGCCAGCCAGTAAATATTGTGAGTTTTAAGTGGGCTATTTTGGATGTGCATAAGACTCATATAGATTGGGCAGACACCAATGAACTGTGCCCTAAATTTGTGGAAGGGAAATTGATGAGGAGGTGACAGATTTATTGATCTATCTCCATTTGATTTTTGGATTCAAAATGCTGGTATAACTTCTGCTGGATTCTTTCTCCCCCCTCCACCATCCACACCCCATATTGCTCTGATCCATTCTATCTTTCCAGCTTCATAATACATTACTCTACTTCTCACATGCTATTGTTTAGGCAAATTGGCTTTATCTTTATTTCTCACTCATGATATTCTAGCTCTCATCTTTGTGCCTTTGCACTGGCCATTTCCCATGCCTCCAGCTCACAGAGTCTTTTACTTCCTTCAAGATAGGGTTCAAACATCATCCTCTACATGAAGCCTTTCCAGATTCTCCAAATTGGTTGTGTCCTCCACCCTTAAATATCTAAAAATTTTCTACCTATTTATTTAATATATAATTATATATGTGAATACTGTTACCCCCAATTGAGTATAAACTCCCGCAGAGTAGTGATTACTTCATTATCATCATCATCATCATCATCATCATCATCTTCTTCTTTTTCTTCTTCTTCTTCTTCTTCTTCTTCTTCTTCTTCTTCTTCTTCTCCTCTCTTCCTCCTCCTTCTTCTCCTTCTCCTCCTTCTCCTTCTCCTCTTCCTCCTTCTGGTATTTGTGTCCCTACTGCCAGGTCCTTAGCAAGTGCTTAATCAATGCTTTTTGATGGGATAATTCATTGTTATAGGCAGTGGGTTATGAACTATGATTATTGAGTTAATAGTCATAGGGCTTCCATGTTGGTCACTCCAGGCCACCTTATGGCCTTGTGATGTATCATTACTTATTACAAAGTTGTGCATCTTACTCTCCACCATATCTTCCTCTTTGTAGAAGTTTCAGGCCAAATTTCCATAAATGGATATACACACATTTTTCCTCAGTGTGATTTGCATGATCTCCAGCTGGTGTAAACTGCCATTTAAGCCAGATTTGCAACTAGAAATTGTGGATTTCACCAGCTCTACCTCCTCATTGGGGCTTTCTCTTGCTTGGCTACCCTACCTTATGTAGAGGCCCCAGTGTTGATTTAGTCTTTTTAAAATAAAAGTACAACATGCATTTATTTAAAAAAAACAATACAAATGCAAAGATCAAGTGTAAATATTAGATTTATCTGAGGCAGCATTAACCTTTTAGTTTTAGGTAATAGCGTAATTTATTTTACAGTCACTTACACATGCAAGAAGTGGGAAGGGCTATGATGTTCTTGCCTGAGATGAGACAGTTCCCTGAGACTAGATGAAAATCAAAACCAGGGGCTGCTGCTTGCCTCATTCAGAATGATTTAACAAGTAAAAGAGATCAAAAACCTTAACAAAATTAAACTGATAAGAATGATGCATCCACCTGTCATAGATTTTAAAGCCTGTTCTCAAAGCAAGAAAATGTTACACTTCAAGAAGTGAGGGATTTAATAAATATTTATTGAACGGTAATGTCCTATTTGATAAGAATATCTCTCAACTCTACCCAGAGTTTTAAAGCCTCTAGTGACAGTAGAATCACTTTGCCTCAGAGACAGAGGAAGTAAATTATAATTGTCCAGCTAGAGTTACCATCAGTTTAATAGGAGTGTCCTTCATATTTATCCAAATGTATGTTATGACAAGAGGTGAGCTATTGGATGAAGAGGATAGAATTTCTCATCTGTGAAATGCTATTATTATTTGTTCCCTTGGGGTCTATAGCCGTCAACAAGAGAAAAAAGCCAACCAAGGGAGGAAAACAATTTCAGCAATAAATTGACCACAAATGTATTGTATATATTTTAAATAATTATTTCTTAATTTCTAGATAAAAATGCTTCTTTTTGTTGCCCCTCACAGTGATAGTAAAAATTTATTATGGTTGTGAGCCATGGTTATCAAGAAATACCTATGGATTGGGAATACTTAGTGATTGCTCCTGCCTAGACAATGACATGTACACATAGATAGGAAAGGAATTTAGTTAAATGGAGGAGCAGCCAAATCCCCTTGTGATTTGACTGTGAGCTCAGTTAACCTGTCTTCTGAGACTGGTGGCGTTCCTTGAGCATTCAACTTGGAATTCTTCACCTGCTTGTTGTTAATTACTCCCCTCATGTCTGTGAATTTCATAAGGTCATTGAAGTAGGAACTGGAAGGGACCTTAGAGATATCTAGCATAGCCTCTTCATTTTATAAATGAGGCCGAGAGACAATAAGTAACTTGTCTAAGATGACACAGCAAATAGGCAGCAAAGTTTAGATTTAATTCAGGTTGACAGTTCGTTGTAGCAATGTATTCTTTGAATGCTTCCTGATAATATGACTGGACCTCTCCAACTTTCATAGGACAAAAGATTCAGAGCTGGAATGTATCATACAGGTGATTTAGTTTACCTTTTCCTCCATTTTGTGGATATGGAAACTGAGAAGTTTAAGTGACTTTCTCAAGGCCACAAAGCTAGTAAAGTGTCAGAGCTAGGTTTTGAGTACAGGGCCTCTGACTTGAAATTCAGATCTCCTTTGTTGCACCTGTTATTAGTCTTGGGTTAGGAGCTGGGTAAATGAGGGCACTATCATCAGATGCTACACTAATTCTTCTGGAGCATTCCCATCGGTAATGAGATGCTGTTGATCCTCATTTTGTAGAAATTTCCAGTCTAAAGACTTATTCTTAGAAATAGTATCAGGGAATCCTTTAATTCTTCATCTCAGAATTCCGATGCAAGTGTTCTCTCATAGCTAACCATCTTTTATTTTTTCCCCATATAAATATTTTATTATTTCCAGTTACATTTAAAGATAGTTTTTAATATTTGTTTTTATAATATTTCTAGTTTCAAACTTTTCTCCCTCCCCCCCCAACAGCAAGTAATTTGATATAGGTTATATATGTACAATCATAATTAACATATTTCTGCATTAGAAATGTTATGAGAGAAGAATCAGAGCAAAAACGAAAAACCTCAAAAAAGAAAAACGACAACAACAAAAACAATAGAAATAGTCTGGTTTGATCTGCATCCAGATTCAACAGTTCTTTTTTTTTTTTCTGGATTTGGAGAACATTTTCCATCATGAGTCTTTTGGAACTATCTTGGACCATTGTATTGCTGAGAAGTCTATTACAGTTCATCAACACCCAATGTTGTTGATACTGTGTACAATGTTCTCCTGGTTCTGCTCATCTCACTCATCATCAGTTCATGCAAGTCCTTCCAGGTTTCTCTGAAATCTGCTTGCTCATCGTTTCTTATAGCACAAATAGTATTCCATTACATTCATGTACCACAACTTGTTGAGCCATTCCCCAATTGATGGGCAACCCCTCAATTTCCAATTCCTTGCCACCACAAAAAGAGAAACTAGAAATAATTTTGTACATGTGGGTCTTTTCCCCTTTTTTATGATCTCTTTGGGAGAAAGACCTAATAGTCTAACCATCTTTTATGTTATAAAAGCTGATGTTAAATTGGTCATAGAAAAAAGGATGTGTGTAATTTTTTATACATGCAGTTAATTCATCCAGATTCACATTTAGTTATAATTAAATATACTTTATATATCAGGTATAATTAATATTCTAGGACATTGAAAAGGCCCGGTTTAAATATCTAATTTTTAAAATGGATTCAGTATATGAGCCTATTTGGTAAGCATAGGTCTACCTAATTGTTTGGGGATTACTCAGACTCTTTTATTAGAGAGCTAAAACATCACCTAGGCTAACGTTTATTTATCTGGAGGGCTTCTTAAGCAATTGATTATAAACAGAGATTCAACTAACAATTCAATCATAATAGCTAGGATTATATTGCCAAGGCTCTTTTGGTAGATTATACCAATTAACAAAAAACACTAAGCATTTACAGTTCTAGTTTATTTCTTGGCACTTGCTAGAATTTGAACATTAGACAGTGCTGGGTTGATTCTAAAGCTATTTAAAGCCATCCCAGGGTTTGTGCAAACAGTGCCACTGAATCACATTTCATTTTCAGAAGGATTGTACTCTTCTTGTCTTTGTCATGCATGTGAGTTGGAAATCTTGCCAAATATCTGGTTTCACCTTGTTTCAAGTTGAGACCAGGTTTTTAGGTAGGAGGATAGGGGGTGGTGAGTAGGCAGGCAAACAGCATTTGTTAAATGCTTACTATGCTGAGAGATGAGGATGCAAAAAACAAGCAAAAAGACAGTCTTTGCCCTCAAGAAACTTCCATTCTAATGAGGGAAGGCAACTCATAAAAGTGCGCTGTGAAAAACAAAGGAGGGATTGGGGAAGCAACCTAAGATATCCTTGATGGGGCATACTGGCATAGTCCAGATAATCAGCAGCATGGCTAGAAGAAGAAAGAAGCAAGGCCAGCCTGAGCCAGTCCCCAAAAGTGTGGCTTTCTAGAAGGAACTCACCAATAGGTGAAGCAGGCTGGCATAGAAGAGAAATGTTTGTAATAGGGGGAGGAAGAACCTAGGCACTGAGAGAACCTCCATGCTGTAAAGGCAGCTGAGTCATTTTGGCAAAGTCTGGATAAAGTCAGAGGCTCAGTCAGTAGGGGAATGAAGCATGGCAGGCCTGGGCCCATCCTGCAAATGGAGGGTCCCTGGAAGGAAGTCATCGATGGGAGAAGGGGCCTGGCATGTCATGGTGGAGGGATGTTTCAGGGTGAGAAGGCCTGATGTAGAGGTGGGAAGAGAAAATAAGTGAATGCACATAGTTCACAGTGTAATATTTGCTAATGTTTTTCAAGCAGCAGTTTCCGTGCTGAAAATGGTTTTGATTAATTAGAGGTTTTGGTGGGGATGTTCACATTTTCACTTGTTGGAGAATGCCATATTCTGGCAATTAACTCTCCCTATGATTAACAAAAAAACTTTCATAGGATCATAGATCTAGAATCAGAGGGGACATCAGAGGACAGCTATTGCAACCCCTTTATTTTACAAATGAGGAAACAGAGGACCAGGAAGCCCAACTGATTTGTCAAAGGTTGCTCTGGTAGTAGTCATCAGAGATAGCATTTGAATGCAGGCTTCTCTAACCTCTAAAATCTTTGCTCTTTCTACTGTGCCACAATGTTCTTGAATTTTATGGGACCATTTAGGTATTAAGTATGCTTTTCTTCTCCCCCCCCCTTTTTTTTTGGCAGGGCAATGAGAGTTAAGTGACTTGCCCCGGGTCATACAGCTAGTGTCAAGAGTCTGAGGTCGGATTTGAACTCAGGTCCTCCTGAATCCAGGACTGGTGCTTTATCTACTGTACCACCTGGCTGCTCCCTAAGTTTGCTTTTCTTAACTATAACGTAGTAGTCCCCTACCCCCACCACATTCTATAAAAAAAAGACTCTCCATAAAAAGAGAAGCAACAATAACATTAAATTATCCTATAGGTACCTTCATCATTAGATAGTTTAAAAATTATTAGAAAAAGACTTTGCCCGAAAAAGTTGGTTTTAGGTAATGTGTCATATGAGTCACATTTTCATTGGCTGTTGGAGGACTCCTTATGGGCCAGAATTTTTCAATGGACATTATTACTAAACAGAATCTAAGCACTTTGGGTAGCCATGGTTCTTATTTTGGATAGCTAACATATTTGCATTTAGTGCACTGGAGCAATAATTTAATCAATTTAAATGATAAAGCTTTTAAATGGATTCACCCTACTCAGATTAAGTAGCTTGTAATGTTCGACAATGTGTTAGGCAATGAGGAAACATATAAAAAGTACAGTCCTCAGCCTGTAACCTGTATCCTTCTTCAGGAACAAGATTGGCATAGATTTTATCTATTTCTTGAATTTTTAATTTACATGAAGTTCCAGGAATGGGTATTTTGTTGGTAATAGTTGGCAGAGGAGTAAATTCTATGTTACCTCATATAGTCAAGGTAGGAGCTGTGGTAGGAGGAGGTATAGGCACTGAGATTAGTGATCTTATATTATGGGCAAGGAGAGACCTATATAAAGTATTTGAAAATAAGAAAAAAAGAGATAAAAGTAATTGGAAACTGAGGAATAAAAGGTTGATAGGTTACCTACTAATGGTCTTCATATATACAAAAGGTCCTTACTTGTGGATGATGGTAAGAGTAATTTCACTGAAGTCAGATAGGAAGAAATAAATTCAAGCTATTGAAGAACGTTTTAAAATACCAGAATGAGCTCTCCAGGTAATTGTACTATTTCCTTCTCTCAATACGTGGAATAGACACTTATCTGTTTGACATAGCTTATCATCAACCTATATGGGAAGAATGATGATCAGGTGATCTGTTGAGGGTTCGTACACCTCTTAATTTTATGGCAATAAACATTTGGCTAAGACGTTTAGTTATTTCAAAATTTGTAGGCTTGAGTGAGCTCCTGAACTCATGACACGATCACTCCAAAAAACATCCAAATAACGCCATAGGAAAATGCCTGGAGCAGCAAAACTCACAGAAGAATGTGCTGAAATCATCTTCTAACCAAGAACGGCTTGGAAGGTCGGAAGGAGGGAGCTGCTGTGCTGATATAGGAGTTGAGCCCAATCGCACAGTCACCCTGACACAGATCCAGTCTCAGGAAGGCCTCACCAGAGAAGCAGACCCCCAGAGCCTCTGAATCAGCTGAAGCGCCAGTGTTGTCTGGAACTAAGCTCACAGTCTGGTGAGTGGGCTGAGCCCGGGGCAGGGGAGAGACTACAGGGGTCTATGCTGGTGCTAAGGCAGAACTTGGATTTTACACCCCTGCTGAGAACCAGGAGGTAGGCTTGAGTAGAAGTGGCCCAGGTCAGGGAGGGGCATGGGCTAGTTGAAGCTGACAATCACAACACACAAAGCTGGTTGATTAGCAAGTTGGTCTGGGGTCATCTAAGGACCAGGGAACAGGCCAGGTGAGTGAAGAACCTGATCCTCCTTAAATCATACCACCTGGGACTTCTTAAGCTTGGGATACTGTAACCTGGAAACAGTGCCCCACTTTAAGGAGCTAAAAGTCTAGTAAAATAAAGGCAAGATGAGCCGACAGAGAAAGGTGAGGACCACAGAAAGTTTCTTCAGTAACAAGGAAGACCAAGGGGCACCTTCAGAGGAAGATGTCAACATCAGGGCCCCTATATCTAAAGCTTCCAAGAAAAATACGAATTGGTCTCAGGCCATAGAGGTGCTCAAAAAGGACTTTGAAGATAAAATTAGAGAGGTAGAGGAAAAAATGGAAAGAGAAATGAGGGTGATGCAGGAAAGACATGAGAAAAAAGTCAACAGCTTGAAAAGTCAAATGGAAAAGGAGGTACAAAAGCTCTCTGATGAAAATAATTTCCTAAGAATTAGGATTGAACAAATGGAAGCCAGTGACTTTATGAGAAACCAAGACACAATAAAGCAAATCCAAATGAATAAAAAAATAGAGGGCAATGTGAAATATCTTCTGGGAAAAACTGCTGACCTGGAAAATAGGTCCAGGAGAGATAATTTGAAAATTATTGGTCTACCTGAAAACCATGATCAAGGAAAGAGCTTAGACACCATCAAAATTTGTAGCCTTGAGACCCTCTCCGTATCCATTAGGAATATCTGCTGGAAATAGGAGCACTGTATTTAGGAGCCTGGCACTTCTTTGTATGTGTTCTGGCTAGCATGGAAAATCCTGTTCCTATCTTTCTGATGTGTTCTGTTCAGCTTCAGAGGTATTCAAAGCCAGGGAACAATCTGATTTGTGAATGCTCAAGTAATGTAAAGGCCAAGTTACTTATGACTTGATTTCAGTAGTGAGTGAAAACACTGGGACCTCACAAGAAGGCCTGAATAGATATACTTTGTTTATTTATTCTTTGAAAACTTGGTTTTGAGGGCCTTTAAAGTCAGTGGGACTGGTTTGAACTTGAATAGCATTATGCTTAATTCTGTCTAACTCTTGCCAGAGTAAGGGCCTTAATGATTTAATAACACCACATGGTGCTCTACCCTTGGGAGCATCTGGCCATTCACAGATATGCATGCTCAAGCATAGGTATAGCAGTTATAACTTATAAATGGTTAGCTTTCAAACTTTTTCATCCATTGAACTCTCTGATGGCTGGGATTCCATACATCTCAACAATTAAAAATTTTTTTTTTTTTGAGGGAGAGAAACAGGCTAGAATCTTCATATGATTGAGAAGGGAGGGGATGATTTTAGCCTTTATTTCAGCAGAAGATGAGACATTGACAGTGGAGTGGGTCATAGGGAGAAATTAGTGATGACAACAGTGATGATGAGATTGGAGGTGAGATAAGAAGGGAAAGAGAAACCTACAATGAATGTTTGCTCAGGAGGAGGTTACATTAATAAACTAAACTGCCAGGTAGGCAGATAGTTGGTGCAGTATATAGAGTATTGAATTTGGAGTCAGGAAGACTTGAGTTCAAATCTTGCCTCAGGCACTTACTAGTTGCATGACCCTGGGCAAGTTACTTAGCATTCTTCAGTCTGTTTCCTCATCTGTAAAATAGAGATAATGATAGCAACTACCTCCTAGAGTTGTTGAGAGGATTAAACTGATAAAAATGAGGTAATATATGCAAAATACTTTGGAAATCTTAAAGTTTTATATAAATGCTACCTTTTATTATTATCCTCATTAAAAAAACCACCACCCAACAGTCTCTTGAATCTCAGTAGCCTCAGTCTCTGTGATTGTCTTGAGACTTCCCATTGATGACCAAAGGGTCATGATCCCCATGGTGAGAAATACCAGCATACACATAGAGCACATTATATGATTCTCTGGGCAGAAGACTTGATAACAGGTTGAGGCTACCTGCTAATTAATACTCCTTTTCTTATTTGCAGTTCTCTGCTCATGTCCTGAAACTAATTGGTTTCGAACAGTACAAAGTTCTTCGGTGACAGGCTCAAAATAAATAACCAAGCAACATCAATTTGAAAGCTAATGCAATCTTCCAAGCATTTCTCGTTCTTGTAGGGTTAAGTGACTAGCAAATTTTACTTCCTGTGAACTTTTTTCCTGATCTGGAGCCAAGGTTAGCATTGCAACACATGTTAATCCTCCACAAGCTTGACCTATAGCTACCCTTTGGTGTCACAGTGAAACCTTAAATACTATTGCATTGGATTTTCAGGGGTCCCTTTATTTCATGGGCCATAGACCTGCCCATCCTAATGTTAAACAGCTGAGTTTATGGGTCAGCTACTCTTTACTTGCTGGAAATTGTGTGCTATGAGTCATAGTCTTGACATTGTTTTCCATTTTAGGCAAGTACATGCAGCAAATAAGCCTCCCTACCTCATGGGTGAGACACCCGGAATGGCAGTGCATCCTACTGATACCAGTGCTTCCAGTTCCACCAATCCTCAGAGCTACATGTTCCAGGATAATGTCTGGATAATCCACTTACTCAAGTGAAGGCTGTAATGTAAGCTAACAGTCATGGCTACTCTAGGCATTCTAGATTGTGGGACCAAAGCTTAGTGCTGATATCAAAGGAAAAGGAAGGAAGAATGACAGAGCATAGCAATATGAATATATGCCTAAAAGACAGTGTGCTTTGCTTGGTCCTTTGGTATAATTCATTAACATTTGAAAAGATTTTTCCGCAGTCGAAAAATAATGGTATCCTTTTAACTATTGTAGCTGCATCTGGTTGACAAGTCCAGCAGTCACATCACCACTGAGTTTGTTGTGTTTTTGCTAGGCTATACTTTACAGGGGGAAGAATGCATTTTAAAGTAGTTCTGCTGGGTGTACTCATAGAGACAAACAATGGAACACATTATTCTTATAAATTAACAATTAACTGCATAGTGACCCCCTCTGGCAGATGAAAGGAGCAGTACTGGCTGGTGGTTTTCTGGAGAGAGCAACTTCCAAGCCTTTGTCCCTAGAGGAAAGGTGGTGGCAGTTATTGACCTTGAAGGGAGGAAGAAGCAAACTAGGTTAAAAGGAAAAATGTAGGGGGGGTGTTTAAATCTCAGGACTCCAAAGACCCCCTTCCAATGGGAAATAATGAAATTATTTTTATACAAGATTAATGGATCATTTTAGTTTCTTTTCATTTTCAACCTCTCCTCTTCCCCAGTTCCAAGTCAAAGCAAAAGCACCGACCTTTAATCAATGTACAATCTTAACACAGAGTGAATTTTAAAGTGTTTGATCTTTGGTAATATGGATAAAACCTTTCCTCCTCTTACTACTACATCTCTTTGGATTTCTCCCTCCCTCCTTCCCTCATTATCTCCATCTCTCTCCTCTCTCACTCTCTTTCCCCTTCCCACTCTCTCTCTCCCCTTCTCTCCCTCTCTTCTTCTTGCCACACTCCCTTTTCCTTCCTTCTCCCCTTTCTCTCTTTCTATCCTCCTCCTCCTCTTCCTCCTCTTCCTTCCTCCTCTTCCTTTATCCCTCTCCCTCTTATTCTTCCTTTCTCTCTTCCCTTCTGCTCCATAAAAATGGGAACTAGGGGGCTGAGGATCTTAATCCTTGCAGATGGTGACCTAAAGGAGGCAAGCAGAGAAAGCAGTGCAATACTAGGCTGAAAGGAACCTGGAAAAACAGTTCCTTTTCTGATGAGAGGGACTGGCTATGACCTTGACTTTTTGTGTAAGACATCAAAAGCCCAGTACTGCTAGATATACCCCCTTCTCTCCTCAGATACTACCACCATTCTAGTGCAGACTCTCATCACCTCATGCCTGGATTATTGCAAGAGCCTCTTGGTGGGTCTGTCTGCTTTGAGTCTCTCCACACTCAAATTCATTCTCTATTCAACCATTAATTGATTTTCCTGATCACGTCAGTCCCTAACTCAGTAAACTCCTGCCCTTGAGGACAGGGACTGTCTTTTGCCCTTTTTCTTTGTATCCTAACACTTAGCACAGTGCCTGGCACATAGTAGGTGCTTGATAAATATTTATTCAATAAAACTGAATTGGTAACATTTAAAGGTGTTTTCACTGCCTCCATGCAAGGAAGGATTGGCTTTTAAGGAAGAAACTTAATCTAATCTTCCTTTTAAAAAATGAAGAAACTTTGTGTCATAAATCCAGACCCATGAAGCCAATCATTCTTTGCCTCACCAGGCAGTGTTAGACCAGTCTACATTATGTGCAGCAAGTGGCACTTGGTCTAATTTATACTGTCCTTAATGGGTTAACATTTGTCTCCTACCAGCTGCCATCTGGCAGGATGCGGTTCCAGCTCTGTCACATCATCAGGTGGTATCCACAATGTAGGATGAGAGAGGGCAGCATCAGCTATTGTAGTTTACTTAGAAAATATGTGCATTTGCTCTGTGCCATACATCCTTGCTTGATAACATGACATACCCTAATCCACAATTTTCCTTTATTTTCTCTGAGGTTGTCAGATGTATAGGTACCTTCCTACTTGCACATTTTAAAAAGGGAAATTTTCCATGCTAGTTAATAGTGGGATGGGAGCAGGAGAAAGTGACCTTATGATCCTAAGGATTTGATAAAGTAAATACTCATGGTCACAATTTAGATAGATAATTTAGGCTCTTAATTAAGTAGAAGATCCAATCTCCAGAATGACATAAAAAGTTGGCAAAATCCAATTGGGAATGAATTGACTATGGATGAGAGATAAAGGGTTTTTTTTTGTTTTGTGGGGAGAAAGAAACATATATTTGGGAACATGTCTTTTTTTGTTTTTTAATTTTTTTGTGTGAGACAATTGGGGTTAAGTGACTTGCCCAGGGTCACACAGCTAGTAAGTATCAAGTGTCTGAGGCCAGACTTGAACTCAGGTCCTCCTAAAATCCAGGGTTAGTGCTCTATCTACTGTACTACCTAGCTGTCCCGGGAACATGTCTTAATGGTAGTAATTACTATTTAAGGATTATGCACAGGGAAAATTTCCCCTCAAATTATTTTCTGATGCCAAGGGAAGTATTATCAGAAATACTTTTTATATTTGGTTAAAATAATAAAAATAATGATATTAACTTGATACATGTATATACATACATATGTGCGTATGTGTGTCTTCACATAACTCAGAAGGAAAGCAACTCTGAGGAAAACATTTTGAAGATAACTGAGGAACCAATAACCATGCTATTCAGGGGCCTAAGCAGAGGTTAAAGATTAATCTTCTAATGGCCCCTCCAACAGGAAAAAAAAACTTGACTGAAATTAATATCTTCCATTTTATTCTGAAATTTATATTTCCTTCAGCAAAACTTACTTTTGAAAATGTATGTCTCTTGCTTTCAAAGTGACAGAAGGCCAGAAAACTTTGTAGTTTTGAGAAAATGGAAAAAATTAGTCTGGCTGTTACTATTGAATGGTGGGTAACTTTTGCTAGCTAATAAGTTGTGGGAGTAAAGGTGTTCTTGGTTTGTTCTAGTCATCCTTGGTAGATAAGTTAATAGTTGGGAGCAAAGATTAACTCATTAAAAAAGGCAGTGTTAAACCTTTCCATAAACATGGTGTTTTATTGGGCATCATATCAAGTTGATTAAACAAATACAATAAGAGCTCTGTGAAGTTGTCTACCGATGGTCAGAGCTTGTACTTTTATTGTATCCTGTATGTCAATAATACCATTGTAGCTTTATAGACCCACTGGTGCATTAAGAGAATTAGGTTTCTAGTAATAATAATAGCCCCTCAGTGGAGAACAATTGGTAAAAGCATACTTTTTTTTTTCAAATAGTATTATTTCAACTTTATGCCATTCGAGTGTCATCTCTTGACACATGGTAGAGTTCAGGTGAATCTGAGCTCTTAAAGATTAATGTGTCAGAAGAGTAAAAGTTCAGACTTAGTGTTGGGGCCTGGTGACACTTTCTTCCAAAGATCAGTTTAGCTAAGTCTGGGGAGGCTTATCACTAGGTCATGAATTTTTTGTTTTGTTTTGCTTTTTGACTCCAGCAGCCTTTTACTTTCATGTGTGTATGTGTGTGTGTACATGAATGCATGTGCACGTGTGTATATGTATATATGCCTATGATCTGTATCCATGAAAGGAATCCCCACATAGATAAAATCATAGACACTTTAAGTATTGGCCATAGGAAAATGTTCATGAAAATATCCTCCTACTTATGGCTTCTACATAATGCAAATCAAAATATTAATTGAATACCAATTATATACTAATCATTTGGGAGCACAAAGAAGTATATCACATGGTTCTTGTGCTCAAAGAAGCATACAATATAGATGAGTAAGCAAGCCATAAATATAAGAGAACAAATAAAAATACAGGATTTATGTGAAAGTTGAAGGTGATAATGTATGCCAAGATATAATGTGTGCCATTAGATAAGATGTCATAGGATAGCTATAGTGGATCAAGAAGCCCTGGGTTGGTACACTACTCCTGACACCTAATTGCAGCATGACTTCAGACAAGTCACTTAACTTCTCTGAACCTCAACACCCACATCTGTACAATGAGGATATTCATATTGTAGTATCTATCCCAAAGGATTGTCACAAGGTGCAAATGAAGTTTACTGCTTTGTAAACTTTAAAGAACTAAGCAATTGCCTGCTGCTGTTATTATAGCTATCAATTGCCAAATGTTTGGTAACTATAGACAGAGGTGGCGGTCGAGGAGGGAGGAGCACTTTGACCTGGAGTAGACAGGGAAAGCTTTACAGAAGAGGAGAGATGTGAACTGGATCTTGAGTAATGCATAAGATTTGAACAGGGAGAATTTGGGGAGTGTTAGCACAATCAGGAAAGGAGAACAATTCATATGTGGGGCAAGATGGTGGCAGCTGCTGTCAGTAGTCCAGAGGACCTTGATCTCACTCTCCTAAAACTACCCTTCAGCAGATAAAAGGAAGGGGAGCCTGGGTTTCTGAGTTTGCTTCATGTTGACTATTACATTGTGATGGTCAAGCTGTGTGTTTTGGAAGCAGGGAGAGCAAGACAGTGAGGGTGAAACCTCTTTGATCACTGGTACTCTATGGGATCTGGTTATTTGACTAACTTTCTTTATGTAGTTATGTGTTTTCTCCTATGTTATTCTTGGGAAAATCTTGTAAAGTGGACTCTGCTGTAAGCTTTCAGAAGTCTTAGGCAGAGACTATACCAAATTCCTGGCAGTGATGACTGCATCACAAGGTCAGACACAGGGATGTGCTTAATAAGGCCTTGTTGAATCCTTCCTTTTCTCTTGGGTGTGTTGATATTAGAAGCAAGAGCTAGTGGTTATGGGACCCTTGACAGGGTGAAAAGTCCAGGTAAGTGGAACAACATAAATGCTACCACAGAGGCAAGAGATCTAGGTATATTTGAGACAGTGCCTCAACTAGTTTGGCTAAGGCAAATGGTTTAGGAAAGTAAGTGATTGGAAATAAACCTGGAAGGTACACAGGTTCCAAACTGTGGAGAGTCTTGAACATTAGTCAATGAATATAGACTCTATCTTGTTAGGACATCATTGGGCTGAGCAAAGAGTGCTGGATAGTCAAGCAACCAGAATTTGGACACAACTGAAATGCCACTTACTAATGTTACCAACCAATCACTTGATCTCTGCAGGTTTCGGTTTCTTCCAGTGTAAAACTAGATGGCCTGTAATGCCCTGTCTAGCCCCAGATCTATGACCTTATTATAATCAAGGACCATTGAAGGTTACTTAAACATCCTTCAGCCCTCTTTCCATACCTGGGGTCATTTCCTTGTCTCCTTTGAAGTTTGTATTTTGTAAAAAGTAATCAGGGAAAGTACACAAAAGTACTCAGAAAAGTAGGGCAAGGAACATCAGTGATGTTCCTGCTCCTGACTCATTATTGAACTGAAGACAGGCCAATAGTGTGTCTTGCACAGGAACACACTCACGATGGATGTGTTGTCCTCCAGGTCATCATTATCTAAATACACTACCCCATTCACTGTCTATTGTGTGCATAGTGCTGGTCTGGGTGTTTGTTTTTTCTTATGGTTAGCTGCACACTGTGCCTGCCATCAATCATCTGTAATAGGTGTGCCACTTAATTGCAAGCTCACAAGATCTCCTGAAAGTGACTTGCTATGTGCATTATTCTTCTGTTCTTTCCACAGGTGAAGGTAAACTGTCTCTGTTTGGTGGTACTAAGGAAACAGCTGATGACAAAGAGATACCTACATTCTTTTGTTTTTTTTTGGTCTCCTAATTTTAAAGGAGGTAAAATTTTAATATTTAGGAATAAATGCTGGCCTCTAGGGATTTATTATATAGGTCTCTTTAGAGTGGCTATCTTAGCCTTCCCCCCTACCCTCCCAGCCCCACTCCTGTCTATGCTTCTTTTGAAATCTCTTCTACCTTACTCCTCTCCTATTCAATGCCATTCAATGACCCGGACGTCTTGGCTTTTTATCTCCATCTCCTGACTGTGAATTTTCATTAGCTGACTCCTATATTTGGAATGGGCTCCCTCTTTATCATCACCTCCTGGTTTTCTTCAAATCTTAGCTAAAATTCCACATTCTGCAAGAAGCCCTTCCCAGTCCCCCTAAATGCTAATGCCCTCCCTGAGATACACACACACACACACATATAATTTGTACATAGTTGTTTATATGTTGTCTCACCCATTAGATTATAAGTTCCTTTCTTTATTTCTCTGGAACTTAGCACAGGGCATGGAACATAGTAGGTACTTAATAAATGCTTGACAATTTGATGAACATTAGATTTCCTAGGTAATTGTTTATGAACACTGATATTTCTTTCTTTTGGGGAGTGGGGGGTAGGGTAGGACAATGAGGGTTAAGTGATTTGCCCAAGGTCACACAGCTAGTAAGTGTCTGAGGCTGGATTTGAATTCAGGTTCTCCTGAATTCAGGGTTGGTGCTTTATCCACTGCACCATCTAGCTGCCTCCAGGAACACTGATATTTCAAAGTATACTTAGTACAGTGACTGGCACATTGTTCAGTCATTTCAGTTTTGTCCAATATTTCAAGACCCCATTTGGGATTTTCTTTTTTTTTTTTTTTCTTTCTTTCTTTCTTTTTTTTTTTTTTAGTGAGGCAATTGGGGTTAAGTGACTTGCCCAGGGTCACACAGCTAGTAAGTGTTAAGTGTCTGAGGCCGGATTTGAACTCAGGTACTCCTGACTCTAGGGCCGGTGCTCTATCCACTGCGCCACCTAGCTGCCCCTGGGATTTTCTTGATAAAGATACTAGAGTGATTTCCATTTCCTTCTCTAGCTCATTTTACAGATGAGGAAACTGAGCCAAATAGGGGTAAGTGATCTGCCCAGGGTCACAGAGCTAGTAAGTATCTGAGATTGGATTTGAACTCAGGAAGATGAGTCTTCCTGTCTCCACTCGTGGTGATCTACCCACTGTTACACCTCAC
The DNA here is from genome assembly GCF_019393635.1 of Dromiciops gliroides. Taxonomy (NCBI): domain Eukaryota; kingdom Metazoa; phylum Chordata; class Mammalia; order Microbiotheria; family Microbiotheriidae; genus Dromiciops; species Dromiciops gliroides. Next base: position 461,640,906 of record NC_057863.1, read on the forward strand.
TGTCCCTAAATGATATAGACATAGGAGAGAGCCAGATAGTAAGCACTTAATAGCTGTTTATTGTCTATGTTCTTAAGGTTGCTAATGATAACACTAAAAAGTAATTGAATTAATTAAAATTACCCATCTTGGTCCAAGAGAACAGATGAAAGATTCTTCTGTCCTTTTAGTAGAGAGATGACAGACAAAGGTTGGGCATGTTGCATACTCCATCAGACAAAGTCAATTTGCAGGTTGGTTTTGCTTAACTATTTTTCTTTATCACATAGGAAGGTTCAGTGAGATATGTAAAAAAAAGGATTGTAGTGTAAAACCCAAAAGGTATCAAGAAAACTTTTTAAAAAGGGGGCACAATGATGACATTTTCATATGCAATAGAATCTCATTCCTGTTCTTCCTTCATCTGTTTCTTCTATGTGAACTCATCAATCATCTATTTATCTGAGAATGCTATGTCCCATAATGCATAGAGAGGCAACCTTGGAACCAGGAAAACCTGGGTTCTAGTCCTGTCTCTGACACCTTCTATCTGTGTGACCCTGGAAAAATCACTTATTTTTTTGGTGCTATGAGCAACTCTCTGTGACTAAATTGCAGAGATGGTTCAGACTTGCATTTGTCAGAAGGAATCTTATCATCCAGTAGTTTCCTATATTAATGAAATTTCAGATCCAGTCTATATCAGCTGTCTATATCATGGCTTCCATCAGTAGGATGGGCCATACATTAATTAGTATCTGGGAGAATTCTGAGCTAATTCTTAACTATGATCCTATCCACTGGTGCTAGGAATTACTAAAGTTGGGTAGCTAACACTGAGCATCCTGGCTGCTCCAGGGTTTGTGTGAAGCAAATAGATAGAATATTTACTATTAATGAGCAGATAATAAAATACATGTATTTATAAACCAATAACATTCATTAGTAAGCATAATAAATATGAAATATCAAATAAGTAAATCACAAAAGGAAGAGCAAAGCTCATTACTGAGTAACTAGACTCACATCTATATTAAATCATTCCCTTAAAGCTCTGCTTTTATTTAAAGTATAGATAGCCCTGTCAGCTAGTGTCATTCAGTCACTGACTGTCACCCACTTGACAGGCTTGTGACAGGATCTAGAGGGTCAGTAATGCTGACTGCCACTCTGTTTTCCTTTCAGCCTATTTAAGGGTTTATTAACTTAGCTGCATTGAAGATATTCCTTTCAGTTGCAATCAGCCTCTAGCCTGGAGTATCCCATTCTGTAAATTTCTTCACGGACCACTTTTAAACTGTCATCTCCTTTAGCATCCTCATTCAGAATGTATACACATTCTGATTGCTATTTAACCTAGTTAAGATTTCCTTAGCTTAAAAAAGTTACACATATGTGTAATTATAACTACATATGCACATATTTATAATTACACATATGTATAGCACACATATACACACATATGTGTGTATACATGTAGATATGTATACATATTTGCTGGGGACATTATTTGATAAATTTGTCTTGCTACACAGAGTTGTCCTTTCTTTGCTTGGAATTTCTGATTTTTCCTCCAAGGCTCATGCTAACTTGTTCTCTCTCTCATGTAAAATGTCTCCTTTAGTGATTGTATTAGCTTCATTCAATAAAGCTACCTTGGTTAATAACCTGTTAACTCAATTCCCTTAGAGGGGTATTTGCCCTAAACTAAAATGGGCATATTTAAAATGAGTTTAGATTTAGATTTGTTTTGTCTGCCACAATCAGGACCATTGTGCATGGTAGACAAAGCTTAAAAGTTGCATCCTACTCTTCACATTTGAAAACTGGCTCCCACCTACCTCTCCCCGTCTCCTCACCCTGTGTATATTACTGTCTGCTGAAGAATTTGAGCATTTACTGTAAGACATGAAACTTGACCTATTGCCAAACAAGTGCCCATGGTCTTGGAAAATGTTAGTCTTTGTCGTTAAAACTATATGCCTTTATAGAATAGCAATATTTAAAATCCTTCCTTGTGGAATCCTCTCCTCTAGTCTCTCTTTCCCCTAACTGTGGTGATCTTCCTTAGGATGCTGCCAATATTACCTGCCTACTGTACCCTTTGCTTTGCTTCTGCACCAGGAGGATTCTCTCCCAGGGTTGGTCAGAAATTCTGTGTCTCACTGCAGCCTCCAACAGACCAGCCTTTTCCCTGAGTCTTGGTCAGACTCCACCTTATCTCATAAAATACAGGTGCGATATCCTATAAATCAGCGGTTTATAACTTTTTTTTTCAGTAAGTCATGGACTCAATTGGCAGTCTAGTGAAAACTATAGATTCCTTCTCAGAATAATGTTTTAAAATATAGTAGCTGAAAGAAATGCTAAATTTCATGTAGTGGTTGGTGAAAGTATAGATGTAATTTTTTTCCATCCAAGTATATGGATCTTATGCAATCTATCCCTGTACCCCAGGTTAAGAACTCCTAATTTAAAGGGTCATTTATATCTTTTCAAAATTTTCAGATAGCAAAACATTGAGGAAAATAACAGTTTAACCACAAGGTACAAAAATACTTGAAATTTGACTGACAGAAATTCTAGCCCTAAACAGTTTTGTATTTGGATCTCTTACCTCTTTATCTAAACCCCTTTTTTTCTGTGCCTTCTAGATTTTGAGTCAGAGGACCTGAATCCAATTATAGCTTTGTCAATTTGTTACCTATGAAACCTTCTCAGGCCTTAGTTTCCTTATCTGTACAATGAGGGATTTGGACTAGATAGTTTTTTTTTTAATGAGGCAATTGGGGTTAAGTGACTTGCCCAGGGTCACACAGCTAGTAAGTGTCTGAGGCCGGATTTGAACTCAGGTACTCCTGACTCCAGGGCCAGTGCTCTATCCACTGTGCCACCTACCTGCTCTGGACTAGACAGGTTTTAAGATCCTTTCCTCCTTAAAATCTATGTATCTATTCATGGTGCCCTTATGCTCCTGGCTGCCCAGGACACTCAACTGTGGTGTCTAGTACTTCATTCCCCAGACTTACTGTCTTTTTCTTTTTCCCTATCAAAGCTTATATCCTATATCTTATTCTGTCAAGTTGTTGACTAATTAATCTCATACAAACTATTTCACACTAAGTTGTTAAGAATAATGAGCTACTCATCTTAGAAATATTTGCATTCTAAAAATGAACTCTGGAAGAATAGCTATGCACACTGAGTGTGGGCTTTAGAGTGGCAAGATTCTTGACCTTGAATCAACACAGGCATCCAGGAACACCCTCTACTTTCCACATTAAACACACAAGTGGAGAGAGAGTATGAGGCCCTAGTGTTCTAATCTTTCCTTCTCTAGGGAACTTGCAGCTACTATTTTCACCTATATCCACTCTACTAACTCCCAGAATAATTTCTGTTCACTTCAGTATAAAGACAGGTTTGATCCAACACACTCCAGCCCCCTTCCCATTTCTTGCTTCTATGAAATAGTCTAGCACAAACTCTAGAGTAATCAGCCTCTATTGGATTCTTAGGATGCTGTACAAAATGCCCTATGCCCTCTTTGGCCTCCTTACCCCACAGTATCTCCTCCTTTCTACTCTCAAAACCAAAAACCTATCCCATTTTATTTATGCTTAGCAAGATGGGAATTTGTGCATGGGGAATCTCTAGAGAGACCCACCATTAATTCAGAGAAGGGGATATTTAAGCAGCAGGGTCACAGTTTTAGGGAGTACAGTTAAGATTTATGGCCTTGTCCCCCCCTCTCCCCCAAAGATATGTTTTTGCAATCAGGAATCTGCCACTAGTGGTGATAAGGACAAACACTTGGGTTCCTAATTCCATTTGCAATCTGACACTTCAAGCCTGGAGCATAAACAGAAAGATAAAGGCAGGAGAGAGTCTTAGTAGATAAGCTGATATGACCTTGAACTTGTCCACTGCAATGGATAGTTGGTATGTCAGCATACAGTCCTCTGGTTATCTGGACAACTGGGGGCTCAAGCAATTTAGGGTATCCCTACTTTTTCTACACTAATAAACTGACATACAGGAATTCAAGCTCATTTTGAGGAAGTACAGTGCTTAACAGAGTCAATAGAAAGCTAAAGTTAGTTATTAACTTCCCCTATTGGAAAACAAAACCAAAAAAGAAACCTTCCTTAAATAACAAATTAGTTCTGTGGTAGGGGGATTGTAGGGAGCAAAATACAAGATATACTCCACAATGTGGAGATAATCCATAATCTTCTCATCACTCAAGTTCATTTCATGGGGGAAAAATTATTTTGAGAGGAAGTAGGTAGAACAAACTGCCATCTTTAAGCTAGAATAACATATTTTTGTTTCAGATGTAAAATTATAGGGAGCAGAGGTAGAGACAAATCCTGTTCCATCCATACATAAAATGAGTGAGAATAATTAATTTTATTAACCTGAATGCCTAGTAAGATAATTGAAGGCAGAATGTGGTTCTTCAAGGACCACTGTGACACTCTGTAGTTCAGCTAAAAGCAGAGGCAAATACAAGGGCTGAAAGTTTCACTAAAGGTTTCTGATCAGTAGACATAACATAGGAGAAACCAGAGAATGTATTTGCACAGAATACTAGCTAATTGCTTCTGCTCTGAGAATAGCTCTTTACATTTATTTAAAGAAAATTGATCTGAGTGATATTTCTGTTTCTAGTATCTATTAAGAACTGGTCATGTCAATTACAATGTTATATTTTATCAAAAGAGAGGTATCATGTTTTGATATAGATGTGACCTGTGAATCAGGAAGACCTGGCTTCATGCTCTACCTCTGACACATCCTGGCTGTGTGATTATGGGCAAATCACTTAACTCCTCAGTGCCATGGAAGAATGCAAATTGAAGAAGAGTTGCCTATGTGAATAGGTAAAGGAAGTTTCCCTATTGGGATTTCCTTCTACTGATCTGTAGGTTCCTTTGATGACAACAACAACAAAAAGAAAAGGAAAGGGGGGGGGGCTACTGTAAAATTTAATTTGCTTTAAGAAGTTGGCTTATATTTCTAATTTAGAAGCCTACTTACCAGAATAGTAGTAAGTTGATGCTGCTTGTTTATGTTACCCAGTTCTCAAAAATGCCATTTATTGGCTATTTGTGCAAAGTGTTGGCACATGACAAGTAACTCAGAAAAAAAAGAGTCCTGATGATATGTCTCATATACAATGATAGATAACTCTGAGGAACATTAAAGAAGCAAAACTCAAGCATTCTTCAAGTCCTTATGGGTTAGACTATCCATATTTGCTAGTTATAACAAATCTAGACTTAAAATATATTTATTCATTCATTCAGTTTTTATTGGGTATTTTAAACATGAGATGCTGTCCTAGGTGCTGAGAAATCCACAAAAGAAAATGAGATGTGGTCCTGCTCTCAAAGAGCTTATAATAATTGCTTTCCCTTCCCTTTCCTTCCCTTCATTAGATCAATTTTGAGGAACCTTCTTCTCTGCTGTTTTTATGATCAAGTTTCCATAGAGTTCAAGGAAAGTAATTTAACCTCTGTAAGCTTTATTTTTTCACATTTTTGTTAAAGAAAAATAAAGTTTTGAAGTGTCTGTGTCACTGTGACAATAATACTTGATTCCCCAATGTGTGATGATATCTGCTCTCAGACTTCACCTAGAATTTATTTTGAAACTTTCTAATGAATTATCAGTTCACTGTTATCATTACACTATAGCATAGTCTATTACAGTTAAGTATATATGATTCTTCAGAAAAGTCCTACTCTGCTGTCTCATTATGACATGGAAGTGACCCTGGGTTCCTGAAGGCTATGTAAGAGGAATACAAGCCCTGGCAGATTCTACCAAATTGGAAAGCCTTCAAGTCCCAGAGGCAAAATATTGCTTTTTATAATTTCCACCTACCGGTTTCTAATTCTTCCCTCTGGGCAAAGCAGAAGAAGGCTAATCTCTTTTCCACATGACAATATTTCAAGTAACTTAAGATCACTAAAATATGATCTCCTTGAGTGTTCTTGAGGCCAGCTGAAACATTCCTAGATGTGTCAATTAATCCTTTTAGTTTCAAGTTGTCTCAACTTCCTGGTGACTACTTTTTGGATATTCTAGAACTTGTGAATGTCCCTTTTAATATGTGGCTCTCAGAACTTAGCTCAATAATACAGACATATTCTATCAAGAACAATGCATTGCAGAAATATGAGATCCTTCACTCCATATCCTTCAGTTTTATTAATGTAGCATAAAATTCTACTAGCATTCTTAAGAACTACATAGAAGGCAACATGGTACAGTGACAAAAGCTATGAATTTGTAGTGAGAGCATCTGACTTCGGATCCTACCTTTAACTGTGTAACCTTGGGCAAGTCACTTAACCTCTCTTGGCTTCAGTTTACTCCTTGATAAAATGAGAAGATGGGATTAGATGAGTAGTGAGGTGCCATAAAGCTCTAAATCTATGGTTACAATGCTAACTCATCTTGATCTTTTCCACCAAAACCCCTTGGTATTTTGCTCAACTGATTTCTAGCCACTTGGGTAGATGTTTTTCTTTTATATCCAAGTGCTAGTCTATTTCAAGTCCTCATTTTATTTAAGTGATCTGAGGTTCTTGGAGGCTTTAACAGTATAGGTCTGAGTTACCTTAACTGTCTATTCTGGAATGTCTTACCAAGATATAAAGGTTTTAAGCCTTGTAACAGACTGTGACTATTGTCTGATCATTAGCCTTACTCACTACAGAGAGGTTTATACTAGTGATAAAACAGGTGTTTTTTTTTTTAAATCTTGAATTCAGGGAACTTCTGGTTAGGAAACCCCCTCTCCCAATGCACATCGACAACTGTTCTGTATTTTACATCCTTAGAGATTTTTCTCGGGGTACTGAGAGATTAAATTACTTTCCAGGTAGAAATTTAAAAAAATATTCCAAATGGCTAGGAAGGGACAGCTTACACACCAGAGAACTTGTTAGAATTATTTAGTATTATGGATACACTTCAAGAATTGAAAGAAAAGATTGGACTGTGATATATAGAAAAAGGAAAAATTCAAGGATGTAGAATTTCTCAACACTAAGAAATGCTACACAGAGCAACACAGCCATAAAGCCTCTCCTTCAACAAAGTGTCTACCAAGCATATTTTAAAGTCTATACAAGGGGCAGCTAGATGGCGCAGTGGTAAAGCACTGGCCCTGGATTCAGGAGTACCTGAGTTCAAATCCGGCCTCAGACACTTAACACTTACTAGCTGTGTGACCCTGGGCAAGTCACTTAACCCCAATTGCCTCACTAAAAAACCAAACAAACAAAAAAATAAAGACTATAGAAGATTTCTTGACATATGCAATCATTGAGATAAATTTGTTCAATAAGCCTCAAGTGAGTCATAGAGTAATTGGCAATGTATTATTATTCTTCCACTCAAAGTAAAAGACATATTCTTTACAGATGTTGAAGTCCTGCAGGTGCTCCTATTTTTTGTGAATGACAATGTGTTGATTTCATAGAGTCCTGGAATACCTCTTTGGAATTTACAAATAAGGGACTCATCTAATGATGTCTCTATCTCCTCAAAAGAGATTAGCCTAACAATACATACAAGAAAAAGAAATCAAATGGATTTAGAATACATATTGCCCAGAATATTAAGCGTCATTGAGAAATTAAGAAATGGATGAGAAAAACCATTAAATAGTTTAAAAGTATGTATATCTTGGAAAGGCAATGTAGATGGACAATGAGATAGTTTTTTAATTAACTCAGAAGAGGGGCAGCTGGGTGGTGCAGTGGATAGAGCACCGGTCCTGGAGTCAGGAGTACCTGAGTTCAAATCCGGCCTCAGACATTTGACACTTACTAGCTGTGTGACCCTGGGCAAGTCACTTAACCCCAATTGCCTCACAAAAACAAAAACAAAAATTAACTCAGAAGAGGGTGGGTGGGAACATATGGAAAACTGTGTCATGGTTTCAATGATACCAAAGTTTTCTCTACTGTTAAAGAACATTTATTTTTTTAAATAGCATTCTCCTAATGATGTTAATATGGCTTCACATTATGGATACCATAATTTCAGAAAAAGTAAAATTGTAAATGACTAAAGGGGCAATGGCAAAACCTATGAAAGATATTAACAGTCTGAAGCATTTTATCAAAAACATCATGCACATAAGAAGAAGCCTTATTAAGTAATTTTAATCATTTAGGCCATGCATGAAAGAAAAGGTAGGTTGGCCATGTAGTGAGGGGGAGAGATAATGAATGGGCAACCTAAATGTTGTAATTGTATCCATGACAATTTAAGAGACAAAGACCTTTATTTATTTTTTTGAGAAAATACTATATGGAAGTTTTATATAAGGCTACAGACAAGAATCAGTCTCACATATTGATAAGACATGGATGATTTTTGATCTGTATCAATGGAGTGGCAATTTCATACCTCTAAGATCCATAGAAGTATTGAATTATTATTAATTTTTATTAGTGTACTCTATATTTTTCCAACCAAATTGTAAGGTATTTGAGGCAATGGACAGTTGACTTTTATTTATGTCCAGCATAGTGCTGTGTATACAGTAGATACTCAATAAATATTTAACAAATACTGTACATGTGTCCGGATCTGCAATTCATCTTTTTCCCCCATACTATTTTCTCTGCCCAAATCATTAGTTTTTAATAATCCATTTGAATAATTTTCAGTAATTACTTGCCCTACCATGCTTTTTTATCCAGGTAATATTCTCATCCACTTTTAGTTCTCATCTGTTTCTTAGTTCACTCTGTGACTCCATGATTTTTTTTTTAAATTTTGGTTTTTGGAAAGCACCATAAGAGTAAACTCATCCCTAATAGATGAATTAAAAAACAAACCAGGAAGAAAGAATGTTCCATGACAAGAAAACAAAAAATTCATTTGTATGCACTGAAAACATGATCACATCTTATAAAGTAAAGGTGAAGATAAGCTTCCAGGGAATAGCAATGAGTTATTGAGCATATCTGTCAAAGAATAGAGAACACATTTTCTCAAAACTTTGGAATTTATTGGAACTTTAGCATTAATGCTTTCCTTAGTCTATTGAAGCATAGTTTATTATTTTAGACCTTTATATAAGGATATTTGGAAGAGGTTTACTGTTTCCAGCCTAGTGACCAACCTAATCTCTCACTATTTAGTGTCACTACCTAGCTAGAGTCTTGATAATTTCCCCCCCATGTTTCAGATTACTTGTATCAACATGATACTGAGTTGAAGTAAGGGGAGGTTCATTTGCAAGGGCCAAAAAAATATTCTCTGCTTTAACAAAACCTTGATTGAATATTGTAATTTTAGCCACTGAAGCTTAAGACATATGTATAGTAACAGAAGATCTAGAGAAAACAATCATCAAAGGAATAAAAACTTAGGTCTTTTGAAGAAAGATTAAAAGCCTGGAGTTTCTTCAAAAATTAATTTATTTCATCAAATACTTGAAGTACTTTAATGGGAAGAATTCTGACTGGTTGGTTTCTAATGAGAACCCAACAAAATGAGATACCTAAATTAAAACAGGCAAAATTCAAAATTTTACATTAAAGACCAATCTCTTGATTTTTAAGGTGATAAAACCCTAGAATAGGCCTCTGAGAATGGTTTTGAGGTATTTTAAGTCATATAATTTTTCTTAGTTCCTGTCCTCTCATGGTTATGGGTCAGAGAAATTGAGATAGCTTACTTATTCAGTCATATCTGACCCTTCATGACGCCATTTAGGGTTTTCTTGGCAAAGATACTGGAGTGGTTTGTTATTTCCTTCTCCAGCTTATTTTATACGTGAGGAAACTGAGGAAAACAGGGTTGAGTGACTTGCTAGTCACTGTAAGCTAGTACGTGTCTGAGGCCAGATTTGAACTTAGGTCTTGTTCACTCCAGGTCTGGCAATTCATCTACCACACCACCTAGCTGCTCCTTGAGATGACTTAGGCTAACATTAATATTCTTTCTCAAATCTTGGAAGCATCCCCTCCCCCTAAAAAAATGTAGAGCTTATTTCAAAGTTTGTGGGCCTCTGATCTCTCTCTGTCTCTGTGTCTCTTTCTGTCTTTGTGTCTCTCTCTCTGTGTCTCTCTGTCTTTGTCTCTGTCTTTCTCTCCCCTCCTTCACCCCCAGTTTTTGTTGACCCTGCAAATAGAAACTGAAATTCTGGGTGTTTTTTTTATTAGGAAACTTCTCTTAATAACATCTTGATACTTTTAAAAAAAACTGAAGTCTTAACTTTTGCATAAGAGAGTAAATAGTTCATTTCTAGTGAAAGATCTGTTACAATAGAGTAGAAATATTTCCTCACTCAAGTGCCAGAAATTGAAGTCTTTGGAAGTCCACCTCTACTCTTTTTCCTTCCTTTCTTCTCATTCTTCTCTTAACCAATAATATAGTATGTCATGTTATTTGGTGATTTGCTAGTTCTGGAAATCTGTTTCCAAGATCTGGCATTTTATTTGCCACAAATCCTTAGTAAGCACTCTGCCACAGACCCACCATTGGAAAACATCCCTCTTTAGGGTGGAGTTTGGCACATACTGATCCATGCACAGTAACAGGATGTGACAATTTAGAGCAGAAAAACAATAGTATATATTGTATTACAATGGCCTTTGACATGATAGAAGCAATTTAAAGGGGCCAAATGCAATTTGCCCAGCTGGTATTTCCCCAATTAGTATAGGCATCAATTTTCCTGATATACTACTGGCACATTTAAATACCACAAAAGATTAGGACTTTTATTTTTTTTCAGAATATGGTCCTCACCAAGACCCTTAGTTCCTAATTCTATGAAATAGATTTGAAAAGATGTAAGTTATATGATGACCAAATGATGAAGGATTTCTTTTATCTCTTTGGGACTGAGAATGGGAATCACTCATACACATATTTTAACCCAAGGCATGCTAGAGAGATTACTTTTCTATTAAGCAAAAAGCATTATCTTTTGAATTTCTAATCTCATTTTCTTAAAGAAGCCTCCCCAAATATTACCATAGCTTGGTGAACTATATTAATGTACTCTTGAGTGTGCTTATTTGCTTATATGGGATTCTATGTATATATGTATGTTTGAGGTTATGTATGTATGTGTGTGTATATATATATATATACATATATATATACACACACACACACACATACACACATGCACATATGTATATGTGTATGTGTAATGAGTGGAATGGAATTGACCTCTCTCTATCCCGTTTAACTTTGGCTCATGTGAAGTGGTTTTGATAACTTGTCTTTGAAAGTTTTTTATTAAACCATTCAATTCTGGGCTTCCATCACCATATCTAAGAGTGCAAATCTCTGCTACTTGTCAGCTTGTAGAGACTTAAGATGGCAAGTTTTCCTATTTCTTTACCTTTCAGTTGTATAGTCACATCTGTCATAACCCCAACTTCAAACCCTTTTCAAATATATGCTTGTTCACCTTCATCAAAGTACTTTATCCTTTGGTTATCCTCATTTGACAAAAAGGAAAACTCTAACTGAGAGCATCATTGACTTTCTGAGAGGTAATAATTATGACAACCTGGCACTGGACTCAAACAGCTTTCTCCACAAATTAGAACATATTCTACTTTCAGCAACATTTTCATATCTCCATCTAGAAATTCATTAGTTGGAGATTTGGCAAAGTGTTATTAGACATGTATGATGATTTGTTTCATTGACTCTCTAGTGCACTATTTATGACAAAAGCTGGCTCTTAGTAAGAACTAACTAGAAACGGTCCCTAAACTTTATTTAAATATCTTTTACTGCTCCCCCTCCCTCTGTCATCTGCCACCCATCAATTTTCTTCATCAGAAAGTCCTAAAGATGCTATTTGGAAGGAACCTTTTTTTCTAAATCTGATTCTAGGATATATATGCTTAATGCTTTGTGATTCTCTATAAATGGCTTGGTATGCTGGTTTCCAACTGTCCCTCCTTGAAAATGTACTTGTCCTAGACAAGGTTGCTGATGTCACTGGAAGGAGTTCACATCCTGGGAGAGGTTTACAATTGAAATTGAGGTGTATCTGATTCAGCCCTGAGGCAGAAAAACTGGATAAAGCAGTTTTTTTTAACCTTCCTCTTTATAGAGTGTGTGGTTTGTGCAATAGCTACTGCTTGACAAATAGGGAAGTGTCGATGTTAAATTCAGCTTTACTCTAAGGGCAGGCATAGTGTGCCCACATTTCTTAACTTAGTGATACTAAAATCCTAGACTGTTTTCCTGCAAATGGAATAAATGAACATTTTAAATACTCCCAAGGTAAAAAAATATAAATGTATGTATGGTTGTTTTTTTTCCCTCACAGAAAAACTGTTTTAGGTATTCACCAAGATACATGAGGCTCAGTCTAGAGAAGAGTCAACTCCATGAGAAAGAATACTTTCAAAGAAGCACTTGTGTGTATTTAATAGCACCTGTTATGCAATAATTGTTTATGGATTAATTCCATATTCAGGATGAAAGCCCAGATTCATCTTTTGGGGCATGTGCTTAGCTATCTACTTATATGAAAATCAAATTTCTCCTGACACAATAACTTGGCAAGTTGAAGTAGTTATTTAGGTAATTCAGGCAAAATTCTCTGACTTTCATCAGTTATTCAGGGTAATTCAGATGTTGGTGGCTGTCTTGATTATCCAAATAACTCCCCGTTTTCTTTTTCTGGATAGCCAATGGTCCAGATAGTATGTATTGAGGTTATTGCTTGTCAAAATAAGTGATTTTTAAAAATTGTCATACTAGGCTTATTTTGTGTAAACAGGATCACCAACTTGATAAAAGAGAGTTGAATTTCTTCAGGTGTTTATTTGGGAATGGAGAGGTAAGAATTTTCCTTGTCAGTCTACCTGATGCAATTACAGAATGACATAATCTCAAATTGATATATCCTTTTAGTGAATACAAATGCTCAGTCAATACCTTAGGGTTCTCTTCCACTTTGGTTCTAAATTCTGTCTTACTTTTCCCTTTCAGGCAGTACCTTCTTATGCCTTCCCTGCCTTTAGTTTTATGTAAATTGTGTGTGCATAATGGAGTGAAGTGGTTTCCATGGAGCTGAACAAATAGAGGTCATATTTGTAAGGAACTCTTCTGCTATGGGGGTACACAGGTGAACTTACCCATCATTTTAATTTTTCTTTTTTATAAGTCCAACTGAATCCACGAAAGTTTAACTCCTTGTGATGTAGTCCTCTTCTCCCTGACATACATGATAAGACAATTTTCCTCTGAGAAACATTTGAGTTTGTTGGAAAAAAATAATAGACATAAGACCTTCTTTATCAGCATATTTGCACCACTAAATAGCTGAGTGGCCTCAAATACAGCATACTTAACAAGAAAACTTAGAATCAACAAACTAAGATGACTACTATTTTCTTTTTTTAGTGAGGCAATTGGGGTTACATGACTTGCCCAGGGTCACACAGCTAGTAAGTGTTAAGTGTCTGAGGCCGGATTTGAACTCAGGTATTCCTGACTCCAGGGCCAGTGCTCTATCCCATTTGCCACCTAGCTGCCCCCCCCTTTTGTTTTTTTTTAGATGACTACTTTTTTTTACCCCTTCCTGTACCTTTTCATCCCACACTGCTGGTATCACCAGAAGGCTATAGAAGTAGTATTTTAGGGTCCTTCAGGGAATTTGATTTAGCAGTGCTATATGTTATCAGTTTTCCATCAATAATGTTAGATCCTTGCCTCCTTTAGCTTCTATTCATTCCTTCCTGACAACAAACATTTCTTGAACACCTACTATGGATAAGATGCTATGCTACTTGCCAGATGGAATCCATGTATGCATAGGGTAGGGCTTTTCCTTGAATGTACATACAATTCAGTAGTAATTTCACAGAAATATTATGTGATGTTTCTAGGATAAATGAGATAATATAAAAACAAATTCAAACTCCCTTTAAGAAAAGTGCTATATAAATTAATGATGGACAAGATAAAATTAAAGCCCACCTTTAAAAATAATTTTCTTTGGAATATTTAATTCAGAAATATGCCACTAGAACATCTCTGTTTTCCTAAAGCAACTTCTGTTTGAGCATGACTAGATAGTCATATATGCTAGAGAAGAAAAATAGAGGAAATATCAAGGTGAGGGTGTTATTTACTAAAATATATATATAGCCTTAATTTTCCTACTCATATTTATATATCATCTGCACATCTTTCCTCTCCCCTCCTCCTCACAATGGAGAAATACAGTGTTATCACATCCTTCCACCTTTTCACACTATTGTACCTCTGATGTCATCATAGGTTTCATTTCTTCTATTTTATTCAATTCAGCAATCATTTATATAGATTGCCTGCAGCATTTTGCTCAGCAATGGAGCAGATACAAAATTTAGATACAGTGCATGCCCTGCTCTCATGGAGCAGACATTGTAGTAGACTTTCATTCTTTTTCTCAGTAAACATTCATTTAATACCTACTCTGTGTTGAGTATGCTGTTAGGTGCTAGGGAGATACAAAATTTAGGGAAGACATGCTTCTTGACTTCTTGGAGCTTATAGTCTAGTAAGAGAGGGGAAAACAATTATATTTAATATATATGTATATTGTGTGTTTATATAATTATATCACTTTAGATTTTACGAAATGCTTTTCTTATAACATCACAGTGAGGTAGGCATCCCTACTTTTGTCATTCCTACTTTAAAGTTAAGAACAAAAGTACCAGAGAAATGGCTTGCCTCTGGTCACAAGAGCTAGTAAATGCCATCTCCTGATTACAACTTCAGCGCTTTCTACCCATGAAACACATTCTAATTTCAATAACCATTATACTAAATAATACATGATAGGTGTTTTAAGAGAGATCCACTCTCTTAAAGGGAGATCGTTTCCAAGTGGGAAAGACTGGGAAAACTTCATTGAGGAGGAAGCATTTGAGTTGGTCTTTAAAAGATAGGTAATATTTTCATAGAAAGAAGCAGGAAGATCATTTGAGGCATGGGGACTACTGAGAACAAATAAACAGAGGAAAGATAGAGAGGGGATATATTTTTGCTGGGAGAATGACAGTTGGATTTGACTAGCATTTCAAATGTGTTGAGGATAGTAATAGGAGATAAAGCTGAATCATAACAGGAAATTTTGGAAGGCTTTGGATACTGGGTTTGAGTTTGAGCTTCATTCAATAGGCAATAGAGAGCTATAGAAGAGTTTTGAGCAGAGAAGGGACAAAATGAGATTTGTCCATCTCTATTGTCTTGTTTTGGTCACTAGACCAAGACTACTAAGTCTTGCTGAGACTACTTTATCTTCCCTTCCCACTAGGCAGAAAGTCTTTTTGAGTTGTTGGTCATGGTTTTGGGGTGTGGGTGTGTAACCTTCCACCTCTTCTCTTCCCTAAAAGGACACCCTGATTACTGTAATTAAAATTTGAAAAGTTGATTCTCTCTCCCTTTCCCTTAACATTTCTTTTTATCACTATCCTAAACCCAAACCCTGCCAATCCTCACAGAACAATAGATATCTAAGTAATTGTCAGTCATATGTGATGCAATTAATGGGTAGAAACTGTCATTCCATTTTTGTAGATGTAGAAACCAGGACACCAAAAGAGCAAGTGAGTTTGTTAAGATCATATGATGAACTGGGAATAGATCCAGGATCCTCTAGTGTTGGTGCCTAATTAGACTAGATAGACATTTATCAGGAAACTAAATAAAGTCAGCAAACTAAGATGACTTTGGTTCCCCCCTCACCCCATACCTTTTCATCTCACCCTATAGGAGGAGGAATTTTTTAGTGTTTCTCATGGAATTGGATTTAGCAGTGCTATGTAGCAGAGCTTAGTGGTGTAAGTTTTGTGAACTTATCAGTGCTTAGAGTAAGAGGAGTAAGAAAAAAAGGTCTTATTTTAATTGAAGATACAAGAACATGGAGTGGTTTATCCATCGATAGATTTTAATAAACTAACAACTTGTTGAAAAGCCTATTCTTTTTGCCTAAAAACCAATTCTATAACATAAACTCAGATCTTCCTTTTGATCCCATCAGTTTCCTTCACAAGACTTTCCACCTTAGGAGTGGACAGATGAACCAGGTCTTTTGACCACTCTCTCAGGTATTTTTGTTCCTTCCTGATGTGTGCAGTATGGATGACAAACCAACTCCATTCTCCTCCTTTTTCTGGACTTTTCAGTAAGTAGGTCCATGTAATTGAAATATAGCGACCCAGTTGCCCCAAGGGAAAGAGGGAAAATGGAAAAATCTGGCTGCAACCATCGGATATAAGACACATTTGGAAGTACTAATGTGAATGAGAGATATATCATCAGGATACAGGGGGGAGAGAAGAAGCAAATAATGTTAGCAGTCATTCTGAAACTATAAGGAGTTGAAGATAGAGACATGCTTGTGAAGTGCAAGGAGAAAGGGTTTTTATAGTTCCAAAGAACTCTCATATGTGAAGGCTGAAGCTGAGAGGATGATGTAAAAATGAAGCTTTTTGAGCTACAAACATACCTAGAAGATACTTCTTTTAAGGGACAGTTCTTGGAAGAACTGGTCCCTTGGGAAAGGGAATGATCCCCATCTGCTGGAAACTTCTGAGGCCAACAAACAAGGCTAACGAAGAGACCTGCAGCTCAGAGCTAAAGAGTATTGTAGAAGCCAGACTTATGGAGTAGAATGGCAAAAAGCAATGACAGGGAACAGCAACTTTGTATGAATAAAGGTCATAGTAGTAGGATGTGAAAACTGCCCCAAATGAGAAATGTTGCAAAGACACAGGGGAGCAGTATTGTGCAGGAGCAAAGAACCTGATTCCATTCTATTGAATGGCTACCCAGGATAGTTTTATCAAGTTGCTGAACTTGTAACAAGTTTCTTGGGGGGCAATGAGAAATTGATTACTTGAAATTTTAAAATACTTTTTTTTTTGGCTCAAATATGAGTCCAATCTGTTTTCATTAATTTGTAAATAAAGCTAATTGTTTTTTGAGCCTTTTAAACCTGTGAGCTTATAAAGGGAGATAGTGACTACTAAGATGATGATGTTCTAGGCTAGTGACTAATAGAATGTTGATCCCTGTGATTCCGACATATTGACTTAGTGAACCACAAATTAGCATTATCTATATTGCGGGTTCCTCCTAGGAATTTTGTGATCATTAGTTTGACATCTCTATTCTAGATCACTGGGTGAGGTCCTGAGCCCTATAAGTAACAGGTTTCCAAAATTTTTCTAGGCCTTTATTTTTAAGAGGGAACCTCTGACCCAAGTGTTAGTTGAGCAAGAAGTTTCAAGTCTCTTCACTGGAAGAAAGTTGAGACGTTTGTTTCAGGTTCTCTTGAAAAGGCATAGAGTGGTATCTTTCATCAACCCATTGCTGCAGGACCGTAGAAGCTGGAAAACTTTCAAAAGGACGCTTAACCTGGTAGTCAGATAACCCTCAAACTACCATGGAAAGCTGGAACGAGGATGCTTACTTTTGCTAAAACATTCTAGTAACTATGAGCTATTGGGATTAGAAAGTGTTATCTTATGAATGAATCCCGTCCCTAAATATTTCCTTCTTCAATTTAAGCTTTTTTTCCCCTTGAGATTCTGTCAGTGGCAAAAAAGAAATTTTGCTCATTGTTATTCATATAATATTCTTTCATTTTCTTGGTTTGTTAACAACATTTTTTTTATTTTTTCAATATGGTGAATACAGTATTTTAGATGATGAGTTCCTTGAGGGAAGGATAACAGATTTTATGTGGCTTTAAGCTCGCCTGGCATATACTAGATAAATATAATGTCCCAATTCACACAAAATCTAATTATGGAGGGGTAATATGAAGCAGCTTTTAGGAAAAACCCTTGCTCAGTGACAATTTACTTTTTTTTTTTTTTTTTTTTTGGTGAGGCAATTGGGGTTAAGTGACTTGCCCAGGGTCACACAGCTAGTAAGTGTCAAGTGTCTGAGGTCAGATTTGAACTCAGGTCCTCCTGAATCCAGGGCTGGTACTCTATCCACTGCGCCACCTAGCTGCCCCTATATATACTTCTAATAATCAGTCTGCTGCTTGCCATGAGGAGTTTCAGTCAAAGGCATGGTATAGTGCAGCTTGGTGGAACAGTGGATAGAGTGCTGGATCCAGAATTAGGAAGACCTGAGTTTGAATCTAGCCTCAGCTATTTACTAGCTGTGTGACCCTGGCCAAGTTACTTAACCTCTCTGCCTCAATTTCTTCATTCATTAAATGGGGGTTATAATGGCACCTAGTTTCCATGATTGTTGTGAGGGGCAAATGAAATATTCCTAAGTGCTTTGTAAATCTTAAAGCCCTATATAAATGCTAACTACTACTACTACTGCTGCAGCTGCTGCTACTAGTAGTACTACTACTATTACTGTTACTACTACTACTACTACTACTACTACTGCTACTGCTGCTGCTACCACTGTTTTTCTTACTCCCACTTTAAGGTATGCAAGTTGGAATCTGTACCCCGCCCCCCCATCCCATATTCTGGTTGTGTTCACAAGGAGACATATATTCAGGGACAGTCCAAGGTAATGAACTATTGAGTGTCAAGTTCTGAGCCATGGAATGGGTCAAGTTAAAGTAATGGGCAAAGTTGAAAGTTGGATAGGTAGGGCTTTATTCTTATCATGCCTATCTTGATTTTTCTTAAGTCATTGCTTGGCACGCAGTAGGCACATAATAAATTCTTAAATAGAATTTGCTTGAATAAGGTCATGGGCATGGTATTACTCTGGTGTATTGGAAAAATCAACATACCTGGAGTGGAGAGACCAAGATTCTATTTCCAGTTCAGCAGCTCACGGTATGAATGTTGGCAAGTCAGACCAGAAACCTGGGCATTAGCTGGCTCATTTGAATAAGGAGGAAAGTGATCTAGAATGAAAAAAGATTCTTAAGCTGGTATCCATGAACTTATTTTAAAAAATATTTTATAACTATTTTAATATAATTGATTTCCTTTGTAATCCTATGTGGTTTTTTTATGCATTTAAAACATTTTTTCTGAGAAGGGGTCACCAGGTTTCATCTGACTGCCCCAAATGCTCAGGAACCTTTGTTCTCAGTGATCTTTTCTGTACCACTTTCTTTCTTTCTTTCTTTTTTTTTGGGTGAGGCAATTGGGGTTAAGTGACTTACCCAGGGTCACACAGCTAGTAAGTGTTAAGTGTCTGTGGCTGGATTTGAACTCAAGTCCTCCTGAATCCAGGGCCAGTGCTCTATCCACTGCACCACCTAGCTGCCCTTCTGTACCACTTTCTTCACGATCTTGGAAATTGTTTTGGGTCTTGGTTTCCACAAGTGCCAAATAAAAAGGTGGGGCTTCCCGATTTTTAATGTCCCTTCCAGTTCTACATTTGTCATACTGTGATGTCTAGATTCCTTTCTAATTCTTAAATTCTTTGTATTTATTGTCATGGCTAGATGAAATGCATAGGAAAACAGCAATCTTTTCAGATAATCTCAGCACTGGAAGAGATCTTAGAGGTTTTTTTTTTTAATACAAGCTCCTCATTTGGCAGATGAAGAAATGGAGGCCTAGAAAGATTAAATGATCTGTCCTAGGTCATGCAGGAAGTATGTGCCAGAGTCGGAATTTGAACCCGAGTCCTCTGATTCTAAATGCAGCCATATCACCACAGCACCAAGGCTGCCTTCATGATCCCTTTGGCCATTAAATAGAGCATGCTAAGATTTGTTGTCAATTATTAGAGGGAAGGATTAACTGAGCCATTTAGCAGGAAGCAGTAGTTATGCAAGCCAGGAGAGTAACCTCCTGGAAAAGGTTACCTAGAAGGTAATGTACTTTAAAAATAAGTTAGAACAGTTTTATAGTTACCCATTTGCTTGGCCTAGGAAGAGTTTTATGGTTCGGTACTAAGGAACAGCTATTTAAATTATTTTATCACCAAGGTACTCCCCAGGATGGGGAAAAATGATTACTGTTATGGTGGGATAATGGTAAGCACAGGACTGGCCTTATTTACAATATTTGGTATTTGTGTAGTGATTCATGGATATGAAGCCCTTTCAAATGTCTCGATTTTCACAAGGAGCCTGTGTGTTTCTCAGGGCAGGCTTTATGCTATCTGCATTTGCTGATGAAGCAATTGAGGCTCAGAAATTTTCTATCTACTTAGGTAAATTTTGATGAGTAGAAGGAATGGGAAAGTTGCAGAGTATTTCTGTAATCCTTTCTGGAGAGGATATGGCTAGATCAGAGTGGGTGGGTTCACATTAGGGGGAAAGTTGGGGAAGAGGCAGTGAATTTGAAGTTGGTTGAGGTCAAAGGAAAAGTTTGGATGGGTCACAGATGGGAGACAAACTTCAGCTTTAGCCTTTACTGCCAACCAGGCACCCTGACTCCTGTCCTGAGGCCTTGGACTTGATTGGTGAGATTTCTCTAGGCCATATCCAGATCCACAGCTACCATGCTACTCTAGCGATCTTCTTGCTTTGGTGGTTCACATACCTTTCCCCAAGTCTTGTCTCATCTCCCTTTCCTCACCATCCCTCCTGGCTCCCACCCCAACCTCCTTTATAATTCTAAGTCTATGGGGCAGTTAGGTGGTGCAGTGGATAAAGCACAGGCCCTGGATTCAGGAGGACCTGAGTTCAAATTTGACCTCAGACACTTGACACTTACTAGCTGTATGATCCTGGGCAAGTCGCTTAACACTCATCGCACCCCCCCTCTCAAAAAAAATTAATTCTGTCTCTGCGAACTGAAATAAAATAAATTTTACCATTCCTAGAAATCAATAAACTATTCTATGGAACCATTCAACATCCTTGTGACTTCCCAGATCAAAACACCCCCGCCCCCTGCTGCCATTCCACTGTGCTTGTTGTTCTTTTCTATTAGAATAAAAATTCTCTGCTTAGTACATAGTAATTGTTTAATAAGTGTTCATTTATTCATAATTTTGCCTAGGTCTTATCCTTTTAAAAAACATTTTTCTGACCTCATCTAGTTTATATGAGAGGCTTTTTAAAGAATTATTATTTTTATTTTAAAGTTTGACGACAGTGAAGGAGGCAACTGTAGGAGATGATAAAAATTCTTTTTTTGACCTGTGATGTTATGTGTCTCAGCCTAGGGTGGTAATTCCATCCTTTTATAGAGGCTCCTTAGGCAGCTACTTGGCACAGTGAATAGTGTGCCAGTCAAGGAAGAGTAATCTTCCTGAGTTCAAATCTGTCTTCAGACACTTACTAGCTGCTGTGTGACCCTATTCAAGTCATTTAACCCTGTTTGCCTCAGTTGCCTCACCTGTAACATGAGCTGGAGAAGGAAATGGCAAACCACCCCAGTGTCTTTGCCAAGAAAATCCCAAATGAGGCCATGGTCAGACACAACTGAACAACAACATTAACAACCCTCAAACCATCCCACTTCTCCTGTAATGAGTTCTTGAATTTCAGGAAAAGTGGAGCCCCTTACTGTAAAATGTTCATTTTGAGAATCAAACCATAGTTCTGCAGAATGTAGCAAGTTTTCTCACACTTAGAGTTAAGGATACCTTTTTGTAAAATACCCAGGCAATTTCCTTTAAGCCTGACTACATAACAACAGCAAGAGAGTTCATGGTTTCTTAATACTCTTTACTCCTTTCAACTCAGAAGAAAGAATTGAAAAGGGATTGGAACTTTTGTGGATTTTACTCAAGGAAAAAAGGAAATACAGATAGAGGTCAGTCCATGTCACGTCTATAGAGGCAGCAGGCTATAGAAGATTTAAAAAGTGGGTTCCAATTGTGGAGACCTGGCTTGGAGGTGCTGCTTGGCCACTCGCTAGCTATGCATCTCTGGACAAGTCTAGGTTTACAGAGGACTGGATTTATAGGACATTAAAGCTAGAAGAAATTGGGAGCAGAATACGGACCTAGTACAACTTTTCTTGAGCTGTCATGGATTCAGTTATCATCTCTATACTGATGACTCCTGAATCTACTTCTCTGTTGACTTTCAGTCTTTCATCTCCAACTCTCTATTGGACATCTCAGATTAGATGACCCATAGACACCTTAAATTCAACATGTCCAAAACGGAATTCCACGGGGCAGCTAGGTAGTGCAGTGGATAAAGCACTGGCCCTGGATTTAGGAGGATCTGAGTTCAAATCCAGACTCAAACACTTGACACTTACTAGCTGTGTGACCCTGGGCAAGTCACTTAACCTTCATTGCCCACCAAAAAGACCCCCCAAAAACCAACAACTCCCCCCAAATGGAATTCCTTTTCTTTCTGTGCAAACTCTTCTTTCATACCTTCCCTACTTCCCTATTATTGCTGAGGATACCTCCCTCCATCTAGTCACCCAGACCCCAAAGCTAGGCATTATCCTTGACTTTTCATTCTCTCTCAACCCTCATCTCCAATTTGTTGCCAAGGCCTATTGATTTTACATTTGTAATGTCTCTGACATACTCCCCCTTCTCTTCTATGCCACTACCACCACTGGTGCAGGCCCTCATCACATCATGCGCGTACTACTGCAATAAGCCTGATGATTGGTTGGCCTGCCACAAGTCTCTCCCCACTCCAGGCTTTCCTCCACTAAATTGTCAAACTTATCTTCTAAACCATAAAGTCTGGTCCTGTCATCCTCCTTACTCAATAAATTCTGGTGGCTCCCTATTATATCTATGATCAAATATAAAACCCTTTGTTTGGCATTCAAAGCTACTCATATCATGTTCTCCCCCAACATTCCAACATATTTATATGTTCCCTCCCCCACACACATATTTTGTGATCTAATGATTGCTGTTCCTTCAACAGAACACTGTGTCTCTATTTATGCCTGGAATACTCTCCCTCCTCATATCTGATTTCCTTTAAGTCTCAGCTAAAATCCCACCTTCTTTAAGAAGCCTTTCCCAATTTCTTTTAATTCCATTGTCTCCACTCTATTGATTATTTCCAATTTATCCTGCATGTAGCTTGTTTGTACATAGTCTTCATGATGTCTTCTTCATCAGATTATGAGTTCTTCAAGGACAGGAACTGTCTTTTGACTTTTTTTTTTGTATCCTCAGCCTTTAGCATAGTGCCTGCCTCATAGTAGGGCCTTAACCAATATTTATTGACTGACTGAAAACTGAGATCCATGGGGGTTAAGTGACTTACCCAGTGTCATAACTAGTTAATAGTAGAGCCAGGACTAGACATCATGTCCTTTGACAAGCTTATTCTCTTTAAGCCTCAGTTTCCTCAGTTGTCAATAGGAATAATCATATCTGCTTCAAATCATTCTCATAGTTGCGAGAATAGAATTAGTTAAATAATGTGAAAGCTTGGAAACTATGAAACTCTAAAATAGAAGCTTTTGCACACACACACACACACACACACACACACACACATACTTATATACAAAGCCTTTATCTCACAGGGAAATTATTCCACAAACCAGAGCCATCCAAAGAGTTACTCCTTTCCTTTAAATACTTTTCTGAAAGGGAACTTTGTTTCTTCCTCCCCCTTTCCTCAAGCCTGCCCAGAGACTTCATTGTTCTAGTCAGTATTTCTCGAGTACTTGGCTCAGTCCAGTTGTAATGATTCAAGCAGTATGTTTTCCTTAACTTCCTTAGCAGATTACTTTGAAGATTACAACAAACCTTTCAGAAAGGATTAAAAATTTATTATTCGTTGTTGGGCTTTAGATAATTGCTTTCCATCTTTTGTACAAACCAAGACTAATGAATGCATTACCTACTCTTGATAGTCTCATTTGAAGCCATAGTCATGCAGGCAAATTGGAAATTCCAAAAGAGAATTTTAAGATCTAGATATGAAAGTTTAAAAAATGTCTCATATGGGTAAATTTTCATAGCCTTATTCTGATTTTGAAAAAATGATATGAACTTTAGGAATGTTGCTTGGAGTTCAGAGGTGAGATAGCCTTATAAGAATATGAGTTGTTTCATGGTTTAGCGGATGAGATGGGAAAATCTGAGTTCAAATCTTACTTTGAAAACTTAATAGCTGGGTAACCATGGGCAAGTCACTTGATCCCTCTCAGCTTCACTTTGCTTGTTGGGAAACAAGGACTAATAACATTGAGCTGCCACTGAGTTTTTTTTTTTTGTTTGTTTGTTTTGTTTTGTTTTTTGGTGAGGTAATTAGAGTTAAGTGACTTGCCTAGGGTCACACAGCTAGTAAGTGTTAAGTGTCTGAGGCCGGATTTGAACTCAGGTTCTCCTGACTCCAGGGCCAGTGCTATATCCACTGTGCCACCTAGCTGCCCCCACTGAATTGTTGTCAAGATTAAAGGAGATAGAGCAGGACTCAGTTCAGTTCTCCTAACATTCCTTTCTGTGACGTGTACAGTTAAATGTGGTTGGCCCTATTACTGCCCCTAGTATAGGGAAAATTAGTTGGGGTTTCTAAAATATTTGTTACTTAGAAATTAGAGGCTACTGCACCAATTATGGGCATTAAGCATTTAATAAAGTATATTAGATATTAGTAAAAAGAGAACACATGTAGTTCAGAAAGTTC
The DNA here is from genome assembly GCF_019393635.1 of Dromiciops gliroides. NCBI lineage: Eukaryota > Metazoa > Chordata > Mammalia > Microbiotheria > Microbiotheriidae > Dromiciops > Dromiciops gliroides. The sequence continues at coordinate 461,665,417 of NC_057863.1, forward strand.
AGAAACCCTACATACCTAGAACAAGGCGCTGCCACCACCTTCGAGTCTCAGGCCAAAAAAAAAAAGAAAGTTCTTGTTCCTGTGAGAGTGGAAGCTACCTGCAGGTCCAGAAGAGAGGAAGTTCTTACATACCACTCTAAGCTAATTGGCTGGTAGCATTCAAGTCCATTGATTGACATGACTTGAAAGTGGTCTTAAGTTAGTTAACTTCCTTTAGTTAGTTAGGTAGGTCAATCTACATTTCCTTTGAAGTTATCTTGACTCTGGGCTGTCCCTGCAAAACCAGCCAGAGTTCCTGTGTGTGTGTGTGTGTGTGGGGGGGCTGAGTCCCCCAAACCCCATTATTTTCTCACACTTCCAATCAACTTTAAAATAATGTCTCAAATCAAATTTGGGGGCAGCAGAGGCAACAAAATGTTAGAGGGAGACATTTTTCTAGTCTAAGACAAATTTAGGAGGTCTGCAGGAGAGGTCTGTGATACTGGGGTGGGCATAGGCCCAAAGCATGGTAAAAGTACCAGCAGTGGATCTTGGAGGTGGCCAAGACAGTGGCAGCAGCAGTCTCAGGAGTTCTCAGCCTGGAATTTGTAAGGGGGTTGGACAAATGTTCAGAGGATTTAAGAATTATTGGTCTACCTGAAAGCCATGATCAAAAAAAAGCCTAGACACCATCTTTCAAGAAATTATCAAGGAAAACTGCCTTGCTATCTTAGATCCAAAGGGCAAAATAGACATCAAAAGAATCTACCTATCATCTTCTGAAAGAAATCCTTAGATGAAAATACCTAGGAATATTATAGCCAAATTCCAAAGCTCCCAGATCAAGGAGAAAATATTGCAAGCGTCCAGAAAGAAACAATTCAAATTTTGAGTAACCACAGCTAGGATCACACAAGATTTAGTATTTTCCACATTAAAAGAGTAGAGGTGGGGCAGCTGGGTGGCACAGTGGATAAAGCACTGGCGCTGGATTCAGGAGGACCTGAGTTCAAATCCAGCCTCAGACACAACACTTACTAGCTGTGTGACCCTGGGCAAGTCACTTAACCCCAATTGCCCCACAAAAAAAAAAGAATAGAGGGCTTGGAATATGATATTCTGCAGGAGAAAGGAGATAGGATTACAACCAAGAATAACCTACCCAGCAAAACTGAGTATAAACCTTCAGGGGAAAAATAGATATTTAGTGAAATAAAGGAATTTTAAGCATCCTTGATGATAAGACTAGAGCTGAATAGAAAAGTTGGTATTCAAATAGAAGACTCAAGAGAAACATTAAAAGTAAACATGAGGGGCATCTAGGTGGTGCAGTGGATAAAGTACCAGCCTTGGATTCAGGAGGACCTGAGTTCAAATATGACCTCAGACATTTGACACTTACTAGCTGTGTGACCCTGGGCAAGTCACTTATTCCTCATTGTCACCCCAAAAAGAAGTAAACATGAAAGAGTAATCATAAGGCACTCAATAAAATTAAATTGTATTTATTCTTATGTGGGAAGATTATATATGTAACTCCTAAGAACTTTATCATCATTAGGGCAATTAGAAGAAGTTTATATAGACAGAGAGAATGGATATGTCAATTGTATTGGAATGATCTCTTAAAAATGTAAGTGTAAGAAAGAGGGATGCATTGGGAGAAGGGGGAAGGGAGAGGTAGAATAGGGAAATTTTTCTTATATGAGACATGCAAAGAAAATTTTTTGTATATGTGTGTATACATATATAATATAGATATGTGTGTATAAATGCAAACATAAACACACATATACACATATTATGTATATACACATATATGTATATGTACACATTGTATGTATATGTGTATCTATACATTGAGACAGAGACACTCAGTTGGGTATAAAAATCTATCTTACCCAATAGGGAAACAGGAGGGGAAGAAGATAGGAGATATGAGAAAGATGATAAAAAGGAAGGTGGATTAAAGTGGTCAGAAGGAAATTAGATTTTTGAGGAGGGACAGGATAAAAAAGGGCAGGATAAAGAGAATAAAATAGGGTGGAGGGAAATACATAGTTAGCAATCATAACTGTGAATGTGAATGGGATGAGTTCACTTGTAAAATGGAAGTGAATAGCAGAATGAATTTGAAACCAGAATATAACAACGTTGTGTACAAGAGACACACTTAAAACAGACATACACAGAGTTAAAATAAGAGCCTGGAGCAGAATCTATCATGCCTCAGCTAAAGTAAAAAAGGCAGGGGGAGCAATCATGATGTTAAACAAAGCAAAAGCAAAAGTGGACCTAATTAAAATAGATAACAAGGGAAACTATGTTTTGCTAAAAGGTACCAATACAATAAAATAATATCAACAAATTTTACAGCAAGTTTCTCTGATAAAAGGCCTCATTTCTCAAATATATAGGGAACTGAGTAAAATTTATAAAAATGAGTCATTCCCCAATTGTCAAATGGTCAAAGGATATGAACAGGAAGTTTTCAGAAGAAGAAATCAAAGGCATTTATAGACATATGAAAAATGTTTTAAATCACTACAGATTAGAGAAAGGCAAATTAAAATGACTCTGACATCCCACCTCACATCTATCAGACAAGACAAATCTTGAAGGGGATGGGGGAAAATAGATAAATTAATTAAAATGATAGTGGAATAGTGAAGTGGTCCAACCATTCTGGAGAGCAATCTGGAACTATGTCCAAAGGGTTATAAAACTGTGTATGTCCTTTGATCCAGTAAAACCATTACTAGCTTTGTACCCCAAAGAAATCAGAGAAAAAGAAAAAAGGCCTATATGTACAAAAATATAGTAGCATTTTGTGGTGACAAAGAATTAGAAATGGAGGGGGTGCTTTCCAATTGGGAAATGGTTGAGCAAGTTGTGACATGTGATTGATATGGTTAGCATGGAAATGTTTTGTTTAAATCATATTTTTTGCATTCTCAGTTGGTGGGGGAGAGGTGTGAGGGAGGAGAAACTCTGAAGTAAAAAATTTGTAAAGAAAATAATGTTAAAAATAAATAAAACAAATAAATCAATAAAAAAGACTAAAGGAGATAACATATACAGTGCTTTAAAGTGTTGTACAGTCAATCTTCAGTTGCTATCCATTTCCATCCTCATCCCAAAGAGGGGTTCAAGATTGATTTGACACGAAATCAGTTCAGTAGCAGGAATGTCATGGTGAGGCTTCAGAGTTACTCCCCCAATTGTATAGGGAAATCATTTTCATATGGAAGATATCTCATCTGTTGTAAAAAAAAAAACACCCAATAACACCCAAACCCTCAAAAACTTCCCCCCACAATTGTTTTAGGGGAATTTAATTAGAAACCCTGTCATTCACTTCCATTTACCTTAGCAACATGTGGATCTCTAAAAGCTATTTGGTCTATCCTTCCTTCCTTCCTTCCTTCCTTCCTTCCTTCCTTCCTTCCTTCCTTCCTTTCCTTTCCTTTCCTTTCCTTTCCTTTCCTTTCCTTTCCTTTCCTTTCCTTTCCTTTCCTTTCCTTTCCTTTCCTTTCCTTTCCTTTCCTTTCCTTTCCTTTCCTTTCCTTTCCTTTCCTTTCCTTTCCTTTCCTTTCCTTTCCTTTCCTTTCCTTTCCTTTCCTTTCCTTTCCTTTCCTTTCCTTTCCTTTCCTTTCCTTTCCTTTCCTCCTTCCTTCCTACTGAAAAATAGGAGGGGACCCTTGTTTAAGATGGAAAAATGCATATATAATTTTCATGACAATCATTTACAACAAAATAATTTATTTATTTTTAAGTTAAAGGACATCTATTTAAAAGAAGATGTAAGGTACATAAATGAAAAATAAACATACTTCCTAAATATCTAGGCACTGAACATGGGCAGATTTCTCTACTACTCCCACAACATCTGCTTTATTCTCCAAGGACTATAAGCTTGGGAAACATGAGGAAGGGTGTGCCAAGAGATGAAATTTGGCATAGTGTATGAAGTGCTGTCTTTGAAATCAAGAATATTTGGGTTCAAGTCCTACTTCTGACACACACTATTTGTACAACCTTGGGAAAGTCACTTAGCTTCTTAGTGTCTCTGGAAACTCTTTTAGACTGTCAATTAGAAAGTAGGTACTCATGTGTCTTGATAGAGAGTTTCATCACTGGGGCTTTTCTCTATCAAAGAAATCACAGATCAATTCCCCCTTTCCTTCCCTTTTTAAAAAAAGAACAATGACAAAAGTGTGTGTGAACCTGAGCTGTCCACTGAGTGGTACACTTGTGGTGTACACAAATGAGTACAGTTCTTATGGGTGAACCAGTGTCACCTGTGTCTCTGAGAAATGGCAGATTTACATATATTCAGTTGTATGTTTTTAAACCTGTTTGGTCTGCCTGTCAGGATTAAGGAAAGGGAAGGCAGAAATATATGACCTAGGGATCCTGAAATGCTACAAATCTTTCCCAAGGCAGTTACTACAATGACCTCACTGACTTTTGTAATCCTATTTGATGTAAAATTGTCCCCAGGAGACATGCTTATGAAATAGTCCCTTTAGCTTTTATGTATTCACTAACATATTTATAACATGAAAGTATCAGAGTAGACAACCTCACTAAAATATTATACCATCACCATATCTGTAACACTACCTTTGGCTACTTTTCCTTCTCTTCCCCAATATAAAGTTATCATTTATACTGAGTTTATTTTCTAAGCATTCATTCTCTCAACCCCAATAAAAATATGACAGAAATCTGGTGTTGAGACAATATTCATCCTTTATGATATAAGGAAATCCTATCTCAACATCCCCCTTTTATCAGGCCCTTGGATTCTGCCCCTGGGACCCAAGCTTTTATAGGTGAGCTTTTGTCAAATCTTGGCTAGAAATTGGCCTCCCCATCACTTCTTGGCCATGCTTTGATGCTCTTACTCCAGTCATTATCCTCAACCCCCTCCTATTGTAATTTTGGATTCTGCCCTTGGAATCCTGTTTCACTTATACATTGACTTTCTTCATTAGAACGTAAGATCCTTGAATGTAAGATCCTAGGGTGGAAGATCATTAGAATGTAAGATTCTAGGGTCTGCCTTGCCTTTTTGTATTTATACACATGGCTGTTTATATGTTTATGTATATGTATACACACATTGGTTACATTATTGTTCAGTTGTGTCTGACTCCATGACCCTGTGTTTCATACTGTCAATGGAGTTTTCTTGGCAAAGATGCTGGTATGCATTGTCATTTCCTTCTCCAGTGGATTAGGACAAACAAAGGATCACACAGCAAGAAAGTGTCTGAGGCCAGATTTGAACTAAGGTTTTCCTGGCTCTATGCCTAGCACTCTATCTACTGAGCCATCTACATGCATACACACACACACACACACACACACACACATAAGTATGTATATATAAGGCACCTAGGTTTCATAGTTTTAGAGGGCTAGACTTGGAGTTAGGAAGGCCTGAGTCTGAATTCTGCCTCAGACACTTACTGGCTGTGTAACCATAGACAAGTCACTTAGCCATTCTGAGGCTTAGTTTCCCAACCTGTAAAATGGAGATCATAATGTAATGTGCTTACAAACTTTAAAAGGCCATATAAATGATTATGATGATTATATCCCTAAAGTTTAGCACAGTGACTGGCACATAGTAAGTCACTTAACAATTGTTCTATCTCTATCTTTTTATCTCTCTCTCTCTCTCATCTGTCTTCCTAGTTATCTATTAATAGTTCAGTAATGTTATTCATAACAAAATACCAACATCTTACCTTTTATGACCTAGTTACATATATTTTTAGGTGTTAAGTATTACTATTACCTTTATTACAACAATGGCCTGTATTCAGTTCTTTAAGTGAAATATTGAATTACCAGGATTTGATGTGACACTCTGTGTTTTAGTAGTTGCTTTCTTTTCATTTTGAATAATCATTCTTGGCACCATGGGTTACTAGGAATGAATCATTCTTCTGGTGATGTTCTATAGCTATGAGTCATGGAATACCAGAGTCTCTGAAGAATTGAAGTTCAGGGTCACCTGCAGGGCACTGGAGAAATGCATCGTTGGTGCGAGTAGGTTGCAATGCATTACAAATGAGGACTTATACAGAAGAAATATGGTAAAGGATGTAGAGAACTTTATGACTGTGAAAAAAAAGATAGGCTGGACACATTGGTAGAGTGATAAACAACTGTGTCCATACAATGGCAGTAAATAATAGCAATACATTCCGTAGATCCCCTATTGTGGATTGATGGGAAACCATAGGGGGCACCTGAGTGGTTTAGTGGATTGAGTGTTGGGCCTGAAGTCAGGAAGATCTGAATTCAAATCCGGTTTTGAACATATAATAGCTGTGTGACACTGGAGAAGTTACTTAACCTGTTTGCCTTAATCCATTAGAGAAGGAAATGGCAATCCACTCCAGTATCTCTGCTAAGAAAACCCCATGGACAGAATTGGTGTGATATGGTCTATGGGGTAATGAAGAATTAGACACGACTGAACAACAACCACAACAAATGGACAAGCGAGGCAGGCATTGATGGGTTGCTCTCTGCATCACTAAAGGCAGTATGCATGTTGATGAGTTCACAGATTGATTCGAGCATCCCTATTAATAATCCCATAAGTTTGGTTAATATTACAATTCTCATTTCATGAGGAAATTGAGGCATAGATAATTCCATTTGTCAGCCCTAAGTCACATGGCTAGCTAGTTAATTGAATTACACTAACTCAGTATCTCTTGTCTGTAAGGATCTTATCTGATAAGGGTGGGGCTGCTGCAAAGTGCTACTTTTCTACTTGTGATGGCCAAGTTTATCCTTTAGTCTTAGTGAATTGTGCTGCTTTATCTTCAGAAACCATCACCAAGGCTTTTGATCTTTCTTGCTCTGGATAATGTCAAAAGAAAAATAAATATAATCACAATTAGACCTTGAAAACACATCTTGCAGCATCAAAGGCTTGCTCTTTCAGGGTGACCCTCATACTCAGGACCACAGGATCATACTAGCATATTAAGGACTTGGAAGAACCTCAGAGGATATCATAAGATCATAGATTTAGAGCTGGAAGTAATCTTTGAGGCTGAGACCAAGTGCCTCATTTTACAGGTGAGAAATCTGAAACCCAAGGAAGTTAAGAGATTTGTCCAAGTTAGACAGATAGTAAGGGTTAGATGAAGGATTTGAATGCAGGTCTTGAAAGGAAAGGACTTCCATTCTTTCCACTTGGTATTGACTCTTTTCATCTGAAACATGTCTGTGGTCTTTCATTCCTTCTTTTCTGCTAAACAGCTAAGTAGCACAGTAGATAGAGTGCTGGGACTGGAGTCAGGAAGATATGAGTTCAAATATGACCTCAGAACCTTACTAGTTGTGTGATCCTGGGCAACTCAGTTTCTCAGTTGTAAAATGGAGACAATAATAGCCTACTTCTCAGGATTGTTGTAAAGCTGAAATGAGATAATATTTGTAAAAATGAGAAAATATTTATAAAAATGTTTAGCATAGTGTCTGACATATAGTAAGCATTTAATAAATTATTTTTTTCTCCTTCCTTCCTTCCTTCCTTCCTTCCTTCCTTCCTTCCTTCCTTCCTTCCTTCCTTCCTTCCTTCCTTCCTTCCTTCCTTCCTTCCTTCCTTCCTTCCTTCCTCTAGGTAGCTAGTGTCTCATCAAGCACAGACTGTGTATAAAGTCTGTTAGTTGATAAGCATTTATCAAACATCTAATATGTGCCAAACACTGTGCTAAATGCTGGAGATAGGAAAAAGGTAAAAGATAGTCCCTGCTTTTGAGGAGCAACCAGTCTAAAGGGGGAGGCAAAGTGTAAATAACTATGTAGAAACAAGATATACACAGAATAAACTGGAGATAATTGACAGAGGGAAGGCACTAGAATTAAGGGAGTCTGGGACAGGTTTGTTCTTTAATAGCTGCAAAACAAACTTTTTAGAGTTGTTTCAATAGTTTAGAATAAGACTTTGCAGCTTGATGCTTCTGCATCCTGTTTAGTGTCTTATCAGGAAGTGTGCAACAGTCAGTTCTATAGTCTAGTTAAACAGATTCAAGTGATTGGTGTGGAGTTGGTTTTTAGGCTTGGAACCTCTGAGGATCAAATTCTAAATTGGCCCAGAGCTGCAGTACTTCTATAAAAATCCTCTTGGTTGGTGATCTTTATAGAAATGCCACTATGAGGCCTTACCATAGCTCTATAGAACATCAGTGGATTCAGGATTGCATCTATCCAATGATGTAGATTGTAATCATCCCATAGAGAAGACAATAACGTCCGTTTTTAAAAATCTCCCAGAAGAGTGCTATAGGGAAAAGAATAAGGTGCCATAGATCACGCAGTGTTTAAGACACAGACATCCAGTTAGCCAAGAGCACAGGGATGTATTGGGTGTTATTTTCTTGTTTGAGATTTTGGGTGCTTTCTCTTTTGCCTTCTTTATTGCCTCTCCTTTATTGTTTTTTATGTCTCCCCTTTTGCTACTGCTCTGTTCTTCCTCAACTAGCTCACTATTCTTTCCGTTCCATTCCCTAATCTTTTCATTTTCATAACACTAATTGCATCAGATTTAGCATTTCCTATAGAGTGAATGTCTTGAACTCTGAGAAAGAAAAGTGCCAGAGAAATCTAATTTTACGAAAATGGCATTTACCCAGTGAGGTTATGTGCTATATGGCACAGAAAGAGTTAAATTTCAAAAAAGGAAAAAAAAAGAATGTCTTTATAGAGGATATATATATATATACATACATATATACATGTATATATGTATGTATGTATACACACACACACACACACACACATATATATAATAAGGTTGTCTCGAAGTGACTTTAACTTACTTTTTAAAACTTACTTTTATGCAGGTTTTGCATGTCTTCAGTCAGTTATTCAATGACAAAAGATGTACTTACAACTTCAGTTAAAGTGACACTGTGGTCTTTTATAATGCATCATGGAATGTTTGTAAGGAAACACATTTTCCATACAAAACGTCTAACTTTCTTGAATATACTCACACATATGTGTATATGTTCACATACAAACATATGTAAATGTATTATTATATACATACACAGAGGGTGGGTCAAAAGTCATGATGTTTTAATAGCTTTTTGAAAATTATTTTTCTTTATTTTTCACCATTTATGAGATTTGATTTTTCACACATAATGCAAATTCATATATATATGTGTATGTGCACACACATGCACGCATGCGTGTGCTTTTCTCCTCTAGAATTCTTTTTTTCTTTTTTCTTCTTCTCCCATTTCCCACTCACCTCATGGCTCAGTGTCCTCTTTTCCTTTCCTTTCCTTATCAAAATGTGCTATTCAGAAAGATCTGGAGGAAGTGGCACTTGATATGTGCTTTGGAAGGAACTAGGAATTAAAAAAATCTGTTTTTGCAAGCTTTTATTTTTTTCCCCTCCCCACACTGCTTTTCAATGGAATAATTAAAACAACAAAAAATAAAACTCTCTTATCCATTAGACATAGTCCAGTAAAACAAATTCTCATATTGGCACATAGTGCTTTATAAATGCTTATTCCCTTCCTTTCCCCTTCTCCTGAGTATCATACTGGATTTTTAAGTCCACCATGCAGGAGATGAAGTATATGTTAACATCTTCAGTCTTCATGAGTCCAATTATCATTGAATTGGAGTTCTAAAGTTTTTCAAAGTTGTTTTTTTATAATGTTGTAATGATTATATAAATTGTTCTCTAGTTCTTATCACTTTGCTTTGTATCACTTCATAGATTGTCATGATTTTCTCTTTAACTGTTCATTTCATCATTTCTTATGGTACAATAATATTTCATTATATTCCTATGTCATAATTTGTTTAACCATTTCCCAAATAGGCAAATAGTTTCCAGTTTTGGGAGACTACAGAAAGATCTGCTATATCTATTTTTGTACATACGGGTCTTTTCCCTCTTTCTTTGATCTCCTTTCAGGCATAGACCCAGCAGTGGTAATGCTAGATCAAAGGATATATAGCTTGGTGACATTGGGGATATAGTTCTGTATTTCATGTTTTAAAAAACTATAAGCCATAGGTTTCCATTTTTAACTTTTAATTTACTTGAATCTAAATAAAGGTCTTGAGAAATCTGAAAAGTATACCATAAAATGACTTTTAAAAGATCTCTTAATTAGGACAGATGTTTGTGATAAATTTTGAATCACCTTTGAATGTGGTGGTTATTGAACAAATGGAATAAAAACAACAAAAAATTGTTAGTCTAGAACAGAGCATTGTTTACAAGGCTGTTTAAAAAGGAAAAGAGCAATTGTTTGCTCTTTGCAGATCATGACCAAGGCTAAGATAGCATGGGATGTCAACAAGTTTGGAGTGGATTTTAATAAATAGCCTCTTTTTCAAAGTTTTCACAATGAGAAGTTTAAAACGGAAGTAAAGACACTTAGGCTGCCTTTATCTTCACCTGAATTTAGTTACCAGTGATAGAAGACACTCTAGAAAGTCATTTTGTTTTCAGTTGTGGTTGAATCAGAGGTACCCACCTTCCTCAGAAATTAATGGAGGCTTTCAATCTTGCTGGCAGTGCTGCTTTATCATTCATATGACTAAACAGACAATCAATTTAGCAGCAATGTATGGGAATGAAGGGAATGAACAAATAAGCTATGAATGATGAGAACAGAAAAATCAAAACCCCCTCCCTTATTCTTTTTTAATGGCTAATACCAACAGGGACAAGACCAGTAAAAAGAGGTTAATGAATTGCAAAGATCCTTTAGAAAGTGATTGACTAGTATTGAAGCTCAGTCAAATCAGTCATAAATATTTACTTTTATTAGCAACAGTGGGTTGCCTGTTATTTTCAATTGATTTTTAAAGCTGGCAAAAAAATCTACTACTGCGACTATTATCAAGTGTTCTTATTTTGTCAATATTTTTGTCCTCCTAACAATTCCAGAACACATGTGATGTCCTTCAGCACCTGTATTTCAAAGGTATTTTTGAGCCCAATTCCAAATAATTACAAATGAAAAGTTAACACGAGGCTCACTGTATCATTAAGAATAATTACAATCTTTTCTTTTTGACATTTGTCCAAAGTGATGTGAGGTGTGGCAACAATTGTGGGATCAGTGTTCTCAATAATCCATATTAAGCTAACATAGACATGCCAACTTGCAGTGTTGTTGCTGTATTGTTTTTACCAGTTTAGAATAAGCTATAATAGAAACGTCTGTTAAAAAAAAAATGTCCTGTGAATGTAGCAGGTATCAAGAAGAACCACAAGCATTAACAAGGGCAGCATCTCTCCTATTTATGGATAGTGAGGGCAGAACAATTGCTGCTTTCTTCTTGATATAAAATGCTATTTTATTTGGTCTAAATCCAATCCATTTTCCCCCTGAAACTTGCTGTCTAGACAATCTAAAGATGGAAATCGCTTTTAACATGGTGTTTGTAATATTAAGATCCAATAATTCAATTCAAAGGAACATAACAAAAGGAATTTCCTACAGATAACAACAAAGAGTTAACATTTCCCAGGGCAGACAAGTTTCCAATTCAATTAGTTTTAATGAACCTTCTGCTCACTGGTTACTGAACTAGAAAGAACAGCAATAAATGCCCAGAGGAAAGAGAGAGAGGATATTAAAGGAGGGTTAGTGTATAGTATATAAATTTCCAAGTTGACTAAAAGAGTAGCCTTGATATAGTTTTGGAAACGAAAGCCACAGAAACACATCTGTCTCCTGGGCTTGACATGGAATGGCAATGGCCAGATTCGAATGGGGCATATGATAGTGCAAGACTTACTATGGATCGTACCCTCTGTCTTTAATTAGCTATTGCATTTTCTTCAAGGGAAGGGAGAACTATTTTCTAAGAGGAAAATAGAAAATTGAGCTTCTAAATATAATTAACAGCTTAGATTTGTTAATTAATGTGTAAGTTGTCCAGTTTTATGTTTTTTTCAAAGAAAACTTAGGTAGGAATAGATTTCTGCCCCCCCCCCCCGCCTCCCACCCTTTCTGGTTTTACACAGTGTGTATGGATTGTCTAGAATACAACCTGAACTTGAAAAAGTATGGGAGAAACTATTGCATATGGAGATAGTTTCATGTTTGAACACCTGAAAATGAACTGTAATCTAAAATTTTAATGTATTTCACATTTTGCTGATATTTGCACTAGCAGGGGCACTTTAAACCTGTCCTGAAGAAAGCATTGCAAACTTTGGATCTGAGTACAAGTCACATTTTGGTTTAACATGACTACCCATACAGCTATTGTTGCATTGATAAAACCAAATCTACTTCAATTAAATATTTGAAATGAATAAATAACATTTTCCATGGAAAGACTCAGAACCTATTACTGTTTCAAGGAAGCTTCATCTGGCTTATGAATTTTTTTTGCTTTGCCATTTACCCAACTTCTAAGATTTTTATTTGTAATTTTCTATTCTCTATCACATCTTTATTGTGCCGGCCTAACCCCTCTTTCCTCAGCCCTGATTTAAAGCTTTAATTTTTAAAAAAAATATAAGCAGTATTAAATTTACTGCCAAATTTGAACCCCCTTCCCCCACATTACTTAATTGCATGGCAGTGATCTATACAGCATCAGAAATGATCATTTTTCTCCTTGTAAGAAGTATAAAAAACACTGAATATGCTCTAACAATAGCTTATAGCTTGTTTCATGCAGCCTTCATCCACAAGAATCCTACTTGAGAATGTGATCGCAAAATTGATCAGGTAACAAGAGTTTTTCCTTGATGCTTATTCTTCACTACAGATACATTTCTTTGGGTTTAAAATCCAAGTTTTTCATGATAAAGGACTGCATTTTCTGACTGGATTTTGAGAATGCAGTCCCTGAAATAAATTTTGAGAAAGAATGATTTAGGTATAAAATCATGGGTAGGATAAAAAATAGGCCAGTGAAGAAATAGAAACAAATTAAAAAATCAAGTTTTAATTTAATAGAAAAATTCTAGGCTTCATGTGTTTTAAGTCTTAAAGAATGCAGTTAAGTCATCAAACTCAATGTGAAAAAGGGTCCAGTCTGTATCTTAAATATTTATAGAACCTATGCACTTGTTTGTCCAAATGAAACAAGGAGAATAATTATCCTTTCAATATAGTTAGCCTCCTGTCTGTAGTTATTATAATTCGCAGTTTTTCAGAGTCTCATATTTTCCCCAAGTATTATATCTTTTTGCACAATTCCTAGTAGATGGAGACTGCTTTATGAAGATAGGAAAAAGGATGGAAAATAGTAGAAAATATATAACACTACTTTTTGTTTTTTGTGGGGCAGTGAGGGTTAAGTGACTTGCCCAGGGTCACACAGCCAGTAAGTGTCAAGTGTCTGAGCCCGAATTTGAACTCAGGTCCTTCTGAACCCAAGGCTGGTGCTTTATCCACTGTGCCACCTAGCTGCCCCCATAACACTACTTTTTAAGATGGATCTTTGGTCCTGCAAATAGCTTTCTTTTAGCCAAGTGGAAATTCATTACAAGTAATCCTATAATACACATAGCATCTATCTCTAGTAAAAAACAGAAAACCACACATATGAACAGGACTAACTTCTTAGGAAATATAAATATTCATGTTTATTAAAAGAGGTTAGGGACAAGGCCAGAGATTGAAAAAAAAATTCTTGGACAGCCATGTTAGATTTTACTGAAACCACAGTTTACTTAACCATAGCACTTATGGGGGGCATGAATGTCTTTAGTCTGATATTTAACATGGTTTCCTATAGCAAGGGCAGGAACATGAGATATTCAGATTCTCACACTGGGTCTAAATGCGCTGGATGAAATTAAGGATTAAGGGCAGATTTCTTGCCAAATGACAATTGGATCACTTGGTCAGACTATGTATGTTTCAATAGATAGACAATTTGAGATAAGAATTTATATTCTCTCAAAGTAGTAGCTTTATGATCAAATTGATGGATTCTCTTCATAGCAGTGGGTTTACCCCTCATGGAACAAAGGTAAAGGTGAAGAGAAAAGGAAAAGAAAACTTAGCTTACTACATTTAATTGGAAAAGAGGAACAGAAAAGAGTGCCTGAGTTATACTGGGTACAAAATAACTCTGGCTCCCATTTTTCTTAAATAGCAGCTAAAACTCTAGAACTTTGCCTCTGAGGTATTACAAGAACTTTGTCAAGTAGCACATGAGAAAATAGAGCCCACAGCCATATAGTAAGCAAAAAAATTCTGTTTGAGTATTGACATGACAGTTTTTGAAAGTTCAAGCAGAAAACCAATTATAATGAGCACTGGAAAGCCCGGAGCCCTGCTGTTCAATAAATAAAAAGTACAACAAACTATTTTCCAAAAAGGTTCTAGAGAGTTTCTTCTTGTCCCACTACTTACAATATGATTACATAAATAGTCTCTATTTGCTGTTGAATTGCCAGGCAGCTGTATTAAAGTACAAATCAAATCAAGTCAGGATTAGAAAGTAAAAGAGCATGGTTTAAAGTAATCTATCCCCCAGGAACTGTGCTCAGATTCATCAAACAGAGCTTAAAGTACAGTATATCTTATACCCTTGTGTTTCCATGCTGCATTGCTGCAAAACCAGTTATTATTTTTGATATCCAGAGAATGTTGCTTGTCGTTGAAGAAGGCTCACTTGCTTATTTAAAAGTACTATAAACCATAGCTGCCACTTATTATTACTTCTTTTGGTTAAGATTCATGGGAAGGGCATCCACACTAAAGACTAGCAGCCTTTTTATTGATCATTTCATATCTGCCTCAGCTGAACTGCCATGAATATTTCCTGTATGCAAAAAGAATGACTAATTTATTCTTGATTTCCAGTGATACACAGTTGTGATTATATTAAAAAAAGCCACCCTAGTAGTCCTTGGATACTATTGGTTAAATAAAGTAATATGTACACCTGCCCTTTCAGAGCCTGCTCTGGTCAAATATATTAAGAGTGTGTGTGTGTGTGTGTGTGTGTGTGTGTGTGTGTGTGTAGGGGAGTGTGGGGGTGGAGAGGAGAGTAGGATTCAACAATTTTGAATCATAATCAGTTGTATAAAGTAATACATGGTGTAATTTTTAATGCACTCATCACCTTGGTTTATTTTCTGACCCAATCTGAATCTGCATTATTTCTTTTAGCAGAATTAACACAATTAGCTTATTATATATAGATATTCATCAACAATGATCACTTCTCCAGTTATTTTCCCATTAAACTAACTTCTTTGCAACCACGTATGTGTAATTGGACATCTGATCTCATGCCTCCTATTTAAACAGTAGCTACACTTCTGCTTTGAGATGTTATGGTGGCTGTAGTGATGTTACCCCAGGCTTATCTCCAAAGGGCAAAACTGTACCCAGTGAAGATAGCTGGATATTGATTTATAGTGATAAATACATTTTATTTTGTGAACCTGGGAGGAGAACTGGGTAAAAGTGAGAGGAAAAGGGACAATATGTCCTTTAAGCAGGCAGCACAATTCCCTTTCTTCATTCCCAAGCTAGGGAAGTAATAGATGAGGATCACCATCCCTTAACATTTCTCATATGAGTGGCTCTCCTTGCAAATTGTTCCATGTGAAGTGAACCCCCTGTGATAGGAGTGTCCTGAATTCTCCTCGGATTACTGCAGACGGTGGCACCTTTCCTTTGCAATTTGAGGCCTTCAAGCCCAATTTTGAGCTTCGCTCCTTGCAGGCGGTTAACCTGATAATTACCCCTGCTGTAGATAACCTGTATGTAGTACAAGGCAGCAGAAGTGTGGCTCTGGCAGCAGTGTGGAGAGACCCATGGTCACGTGGGCACACTTGGAGGTTAGCTGATGCCGAGGCTTCTCCACGTGAAGACAGGATTCCTTCCTGGATGGTAAAGGGGTTGGGGGGGGGTGGAGGGTGAGGGAGATGAGCAAATGACCCTTTGGCCTTATCTCCTTCTTCCAGGTATCCTATGAAAAGGGTGAAACTGGAATTTTTTATTCTCATGGTTAAGGCTCTCTGATGGTTAAGGCTCCTGTGAAGTTTTTAAGGCTGTAAATGCAGGCCAAGGGATTCTACAGAGTTATGCCCAAGGGGCCAGAGGCCTCTCAGGAGCATTTGAGGGAGGACTTTCACTTCAAGAAACAGAACAGTAGGATCAGGCTGGCTGTGCACTGGGAAGATTCTTAACAATTTTTGAAAATCTTTTAATGAAGTATTGATTTTATCAAGCACATCAAACTAAAGGCAAATGTACCATGGTGTCATGATTTAAAAAAAACCAATATATTACAGGTAAACTAAGATAAATGAGTTAAGTGCTCAGTTTGTGGTGCAAATTGAAACCATACATCACTACCTTTCATTAGGTTGTATTACAAGCTAGAGTAAGGAATCTAGGAGGGGATTGAACAGTGAAAGAAAATGAGTGCGTAGCTTTCCCCCAGTGCAACTGATGGCATTTTTAAAGGTAAATAATATAGCCTCATATCCATAATGTAAGTTATTATTTTTTAGAATGAACGTGTTTGGGTTAATCAGGAACACTAGAGCACCCATAAAATTGCCCCTTCCTAGATCTGGCTTGAAGAAATGAAGGGATCTGTGTTAATTTTAAACCTTCCTTTGATTGGGTGAACCTGTCTCCGTTTTGTATGACACTGTTGCCACAGGTCATTGCCTGGTGCGGTGTACCATGAAACAAACAAATAGAAAAAGGCACCTTCTGCCACTTTAAGTTTCACTGCCATCTGACTACAACCCTTGTGGTTCAGAATGATGAAAAGCAGGGGCTTCGAAAAAAATCTTCCTATGGTTAGATTGGGAAAAATGAGTATGATTATCACATGTGCTGGGAAGGGCAGGATAGACAGCTGAAGTCATCTCAAAACTCAAGAGAAAAGGAGAAGACAAGAGGTCACAATTATATTCTAGTATCACACTCCCTTTCACAGAGATCTGATATATTCAGTTTGTTCTTGTATGGTGCTTAGGGAAGTTCTAATTAAGGGAAGAAAGAATTTTGACACATGTGAAGCAGAGATCAATATTTAGCACTATAATCAGCAATTCCTGATGGTTTGACAATGTCACTATACACATTGTAACTATCCATTATTCTCTCAGAGAAGGGAGCCAGGCAGAGGCTAACAGGCTTACTGCAAGCTATCATGAATCACATAAAGCAGTACCTCATTCGCTTCTATTTGTCTTCCTTTTCATCTTCATTCATCCTTATAAAGAAGGCTGCACTGCTACCAACCTCGAAACGCCAACACATCTCTGAACAGCAAGAAAAAGGGGGGAAAACCACTTATTAAAAAATGTCTGCTGCAAAAACACAATAGCTACTTTCTAGAGGAAGAATTTACCTGTGGAAAGTACATAGTATGAGCATTATCCATGCTTAACCTAAAGGAACTCTTTTAATCACTGGGAAAAATATGGATTAAGACATTTTGAGGAGGTGGGGGTGTGGTATGCAATAGGCTCCATTATAGTAAATCACAAACACTGAATATATTGATCAAGCTTCCCTAACCAAGTGAAACAGGAACTAGAACATAACCAAAATATAGTTTTTCTACTTAAACTAAAAGGTCTCCATCATGTAACAAAGAAGATCGTAGTACAGCTGAACTGTGTCAATCCAGAGCAAACTATTAGGTTTCTAGGGTGGTTCTTTTGCATACATAGTGAAAGCTTTATAGCTGCTTTTAAACTTTCTAGAGTGGAAGTAGTTGACCCTATGGGGTGGATAACTTTTCCTCTCACAAGGAGTTGTCTCAACATATGAGCCAGAAAAAAACACACACTTCATGTCAGTAGGATATTAAAGTTGCAGCCCCAAATGCATTGCCACCTGACAACTTTTGCATGTATTGTGGATATGTAGTCTCCTGGGATACAGTTTTATTTCTGATTGTTCAATTATGTGTTCCTTAAGCAATGATTACTTTTACCTACTTCAGTCCCAATGCTTAAAAAAACCAAACATTAAAAATATTTCCCTTTGTTTTAAGAATAATTAAGCTCTGCAGGTCATCTCTAAATAATTAGAAAATGTCATTCCTAGTACCTTTTGAAATACTTGCAAACTATTCTTTCCCGTGCAAGTCCAGTTTCTCTTTAAAAATACTAATTACCAGCAAAGTGATATTAAGTTTAATTTTTGTATATTTTCCTGTTTCACACATTGGTTGGAGAATGTGTACCTGTATAACTTAAAGAAATAAACACTCTGTAAAATGTGATGGAATAATTTGAGTCTAATTTACATAAAGAACATTATTTCCAACATTTCTCATAACATTATCAGGCGTGCAGCATGCATTGTATTACTGTAGGTGGAAGTGAAAGACCTGATGTCGGGCATTTCAAACTGTCAGCTGATTCTCACTGCTCTATTGCTGTTTAAGTGAGATGCTGACACAGAGACTCAGATACTGACTATCCCAAGTAGCACTAATTAAGGACTGTCCAACTGTGCTTTCTGTTGAGCAGTTTGCTCTAGTGGGTGACAGGAAACAGCCTGAGATCTGTCTGCAGAATGACATAACAAAGAAGTTTTTTAAAAAAAAAGCAACACAGATAGGGTGTGTTGGAATAAAAAGACCTAAGAGAGACCCAACTTTCCTATTTTGTTGCTATGAAAGTATAATTTTAGATTAAGAGCTGAAACTTGCTAAGTCATAGCTTTTTATGGTAAGTTTATTAGAGTTCCTCTTATTAGGATTAGTAGTATTTATATGAGAAGAATGTGAATTAATGGGGAACTTGGGGACCAAGCATTCCTTTTATTCAAAAGGTTATCAATAAATCTCTTTTTAAAAATGGTGGTCAAATGTTGTCGTTAGTTCGTAATGACATTATTTTCTAAGTTGCAGAATTTAGCATAAAAAGCAAAGAAGCCATGGGAATGGTACCCTTGGGTACTACTATGGCATGTAGAAGCCAATTTATTAGAAGCCATGTTGATTAAGAAAGTATTATCTAAAAAAAGTGAATTTCTGTGTGTGTGTGTGTGTGTGTGTGTGAGCATGTGCATATGTAAAACTAGACCAAGAAATAGACAGAGAAAAAATAAGCCTGAAGTTTCTTGTTCATTTTGGTCAAAAGCCCCAGTGAACTTGAATCTGAGAAATCAGTGTCTTATCCCCACCCCCAAGTAAGACCTTGAGAAAAATGTACATAAATGAGCCAAGTACTCCCCATGGTATTATATCATTACATGGAAGGCCCTTTTGTGGGATAATAATGCAGCCTGGATGTTAGGTTGAACCCAAATGGAAAAGCACACCTAGAGAGTGTCTTAAACATGTTATGCTGCATTCTAATGAAGGCATCATCATCATCATCCTCTGACGGGATTTAAGAGAGAATTCCAAACACAGAGAAGGTTTCTTGTCAGCACCAAGCTCTAACGCCTCCTGCTTGCTAGTGTCTTTGAGAAATTCTGTCTGGCCCACTACTGTCCTTTTTACAATGGTTTCATTTAATTGTAATCCAAAGATCAAAGGTCTGTAACTCTTTAACCAAATTCCAATGTCTGCCAAATTCAATAGCTGTCATTCTTTTAGAAAAAGGCAGTGTAATATGTGCGTCCTGATCTAATTTTATAGAAAAAGACACAATTTACATACTGTTTATTTAGTTAAGTCCCTAAAATCAATACCTTTGTCTGTACCTCTTTTGTTTAAAATACATCATGACATTGCAAACGGCAATATAAATGAATTTTTCTAAACCACACGCGTTGTTAATGTTTTTCTATTGCACATTTTTAAAAGAAACGTTGGAATCATAGCATTTTTATAGATCAACCTAAATGTATTTTAATATTGGATTACTAAAGAATGTTAAGTTTTACATTTCTAAAATTATAAATTTTGTTTGAAAAGGTCAGTCATTTGCCCAAGACACATTTACCAACTACAGAACATATTTCAAACTATTGGAATATAAGAAAAAAAGTGATCATGTTCAATGTTAAGAAAAAAAGTAATTTAAAAAAATGTTTTTCAGTAACAAAGAGAAAAATGGAGCAGCCCAGGGCAATAGTCCCTTCGAGAAAAGTTTCAGTATGCAACAGAAGTACTCCAAAGAAGGAAAAGGCACTTTGGACGGAGAATGAAGAAATTCATTTAAATAGTTTTTATGGAGATTAAAATGTAATTCATTATCTCTAATGAGGAATATGTTCAGTTTTATTTTTGTTATTGTATTCAATTACATATGTTTGTGGATATCAGTACTGATGGTATAGTATTTTAGTGAAATGTGAAGTAAATTAATATCTTTAGAACACATTTTCCAGCTTTGTTGGAGCACAGCTATTTTTGTAAGGGTTTTGCATTTTTAATGATGTGTGGTTTATAGTTTGATTATCTCTATAGAATAATATTCTTCTTTCATTGTCTCTGGCATGGAACCATAATTAGTTAGAACTGATATAGGCCTGGATCCATGGGTTAGAGGTGGTGACCAAATTACAATGAGCATTTAAACATGCATATGCAGACTTTCATAGACTCAAGTCCTTATACTCTGCTGTGGAGAGGTTGCTTATGAAGGAGATGATGTTGGTAAGAACAGTGATACAACTGTTTCGTATGGTTTCCATGTATTTCTATTACAATAACCCCTCCCCAACTGCCACCTCTAAGTTTATTTGACCCTTGGGTAGTGTTCTCTTGAATAAAGTCCTCCAGTTCAAGTTCTATAGAATTTGACAGCCTCCAGTGACTTAACACCCCCTCCAGATGGAAAGACTTGATATATTTATGTGTTTTATTTTTTTCCAAGAGGTCTTTTGCCTAGATATGTTTCTTATAGGACCTTCTTGAGGAACAATAATAGCCAAAACATATAGCATTTTAAGGTTTGCAAAGCGCTTTTCCATATGGTGTCTTATTTGACCTTGGAGGAGCACTTCCAAATTAAGGTCTGATCATAAGACCTCATGAAACATAAATCCCAAGCAATATTCAAATCGTACAAAAGTAACTCTTACATGAGCACCTTGCCATGCTAGGGGTCTTCATGAAAGGGAAGAGGTAGGCTTCAGAGTTTCTGGGAAGACTGGACTATGAAGGTTTACTTTGTTGGATGCTGTTTCAAGTCTTGGAAACTTATATGAGTACTCCGAGGCAATTCCCTGGGTTTGTCTGGTGTGCAGAAAGCCAATCTTGTGACATGTTTTCTTGATTCTGTGTGTAATTTAATAGTGTTAATTGTGTCTTAAGGATTTCTTTGGGTAGGTGAGAGCCTTGCTGCTTTTGACTATTCTGACTATTTGTTCTCTCTCTCTCTCTCTCTCTCTCTCTCTCTCTCTCTTTCCATTGGCTATTGATTCCTTCAGTTTGGGACATGTATGAGGATCAACTAAGATGTGAGATTTGGGGTTTCTGAATGATTTGGTCACTAGACCAATTTTGCAAGCCCTGTGTTTGTCACTGACTCTCTTGTTATTATGACTTAATTATGTAAGCATTAATCAATGTGAATTTTTATCTTTTTGCTTGACTCATTTGCCCAATACCCTGAAACTCTGATTCATACATACATCTTCTTGACTAAACCTGAAGTATTTGGTTGAGAGGAAGGCTTGCACCCTTTGAATATGTTTGCTGCTTATCTCAGATGACAAGTTGCTCATGACAGTTACTGTGGGGTTCTGCAAAACTGCATCTGCTGGTCTTTTCTCTTCCATCCCACTTCCGAGGAGAAAATACCAGTGCAATGAAGACTTGTATTTATCATTATTGTTTAAAAAATGTTATCATTAGGTTTTCTTTATCATTAGGTTTATAAGCCACAATAACAGTTTGATTTGCCTTACTGGTAGGTTGATAGGGTAGATAGAGGTGTTTAGTATTGTGAAGCTATGTGTTGTCTTCATAGTCGTGGGTACACAGAGTATTGCAGAATTTCAGATTTGGAAGTGACTAGTGGCTATCTACTCTAGCCCATATATAGCAGACAGTTCCTTCTACATCAAACCTTATTGCTGTTTCTCCAGCATTTGCTTGAAAGCTTTTAACGAGAGGGAAACTTCCCCTACCTCCCGAGGTAGCTCATTTCCCAACCAAACTGAGCTACTTCCTTGTATCCCATCTTCTATATCCATATCTTTGCACATCTTCTCTCCTTTATGCCTAGGGTGCACTCCCTCCTCCCTTCACCTCTGGAAATCACTGGCTCCTGGTGAGGCTCAGCTCAAATGCCAGATCCTTCTAAGAAGACTGTTCCAGCTTCCCCCAGTTGTTACTTTCCCCCCTCTAAATCTCTGTTTTTGTTTGATATATATTCTGCATGTACTTACCTACAGGTAACCATGTTGCATCGCGAGCTTAGGGACTTTCAAACGTTTGTATTTGTATTACAGTGCCTGGCACATTGGGTGGTTAAAGCATACTTACTGACAGGATAGTTATAATTATTAGGAAGCTTTTTCTTTATATCAAATTTGACTTTGCTTCTTTGCATCTTCTAGCCATTGCTCCTAAACCTGTACTTTGGGGCCAAACACAATTCTAATACACCTTTAGACTCTTGAAGATGATAACCATGTCTCATCTATACCTTCCCTTCTCCAGGGAGAATGTCTCTAGCTCCTTCAAGTCATATTTATATTGTATGAATTCAAATATCTCCAATCTATTTGCCCTCCCATGAATACTTTCCAGGTTATCAGTGTCTTTCCTAAAATGTATTATTATTATTTTAGAAAGATTCCTAATGAATCTTTATCTATGGAAATCATTCTGATTCCTATTTTATAGATATGGACATTGAGGCATAGATGACAAATGTTTTTGTTTTTTTTCAAAGTCACATGGAAATAAAATAAAATTCAGGTGTCCTTACCTTCGCTGTAATGCAATATTCACTACACCACACTCCCCTGGTGTCTAATGTCTTTCCTTTTATTCTTTTTTTAACCTTCAGGGATCCATGTTCCTTTTATTGGACATGTTAGCACAGTTCCCTGAATTTTTTCATAGCTTAATTGGTGAATTAGCTCTTACTGCTTGTTCTGGGACCAATCTATCAGATGAGTTCGGAACAGACCTCTCTGCTCCCAGGTGGCCATGGGAAATGGAAGCACTAATATCATTTAAAATATTTTTTCTTTGAAAATTACTTTCCCTCTTAATTATGCAAACGTAGCCTATTTTTTCTCTTTCACATTGATGTAATGCTGTCATTAATTGGCACCTCTGCTCATTTTTGATGTGGTCAGTGGAACATTAAAAAAAAAATTGCTGTTGCTGAACTAGGTAGAGTGTTCATTGTGAATCAATTCTTTTAAAAATGGACTTTTGTCAGTGTGAGGCCACATTTTTCTCAGACTGGGATAAGGGAGAGCAGATTAGTTCAATTGCTTACTTGCCCTTGCTCAATATAGCAATATGTCTTTTTTAAGGAATTGAGAAACAAATTGCCATATGGTATATGAGTGATTTTAAAAATGGACATATATTCGAGGCATTACATATATTTGTTGATATATTACATAAGGATATATTATTTAGTCACCCAAAGATAGGACTTGCTTTTTAGCTCTTTTCATTCTTAAACTGTAGAGCTAATGTTAATGTTTATTAGCTTTCAATATGATTGTCCTTTGCTTCCAGAATCACTTGTCTTTATCAAAGTCCAATTGGATAGAGGAGCAAGATGACCCAGATCACGGGTGCCATCTTCACACACAGCTGTGGCATGAGATAGCTAGGCACAGGGAAGAGATCATTAACAAGAAGCTATTTACATAGCTGATCTAAATACTAAGTTCTGTGTTTTTTCTCCTTTATGTGCAAATAGCAAGATTTTCTTGGGGAAAATATTTAATCACCAAGCAATCATGTAATAACATAAATGAGAATTTTGTGATGTTTCAGGGGAGAAGCAAGCAAGTTTTCAGTACACTACAATGGAGATTGAAAGATTCAATAACAACCTACCCAAGTTTTAGAGAAACCATTTTTGGAAGTTGGTGAGTTATCTCCTTGTGTCCATATGCTCTGTGTCATTCAAGGGCCTGAGCTTCAGAAAGCCAGGGCTTCAGGGATTATTCTTCCTCTAGGGCATCCGTTCACAGAAGAGTGTCCTTCCTTTGACCTTCTCCCTCGAGGAGAGTCAATACTTGTCTCAAAATGAAAACTGTGCTTTGAAGAAGAAGGTGTGTGATGTTAACCTAGTACCCTTTATTAGGCACCTTCAACTTCTCTTTCCCTACTAAGCAAAGAATTCTTCTCAGGGCTGGGAGAAAGGATACTCTGATCATTTATGAACCAAGTTTATCAAGGGGACAATGCTGACCTACCCACTTGAGCCATTGTGGACTCCTTTGTAATGTGTGATACTTGGTGGTAAAGTGAATTACCATTCGAATTACCATAACATCAATTCCTATACTGAATCTACCTACTGAATCAGCCCCAGGGGCCATCTGGGCTAGTATTATGTTGCCAGTGTACATTTCAAGAGACATATGAGGTTTTATAGATTTTTGTTGAATTTAATTGAAGATTTTTTGTTGCCTTTATTTGCTATGCCATCTCCCTATAATAATTTTATTTGTATTTCTATAGATGTTTCTTAGTTCCCTTATAACCTTTTGGAAATAAAACAACTTCATCTGTATAGGACAGGATTTCTGGACCTGAGATCCAAGGACTCCCAAGCATCCTGTGGATGGATTTCAGGGATCCTGTGAATCTCATAGTTGGAAGGGATCTTAGAGGTCACCAAATCCAGCCTCTCCTTGAGCGAGGTGCAATCTCCTCTATGTTATCCCTGACAAGAGGTCATCAGGCCTCTACTTGAAGACTTCTTTTCATTGGGAGCATTCAAATCACAATTCGTCTAAATATGTTTTCTCCCCCTCCAAGGTAAAACTCTACTTCCTTCAATTGATCCTCATATAGTCTGATTTCTAGTCCCTGCAATATCTCAATTATATTTCTCTAGGTGAATAACAGTTTGTCAATGTTTTGTTTTGTTTTGTTTTTAGTGAGGCAATTAGGGTTAAGTGACTTGCCCAGAGCCACACAGCTAGTAAGTGTTAAGTGTCTGAGGCTCGATTTGAACTCAGGTACTCCTGAATCTAGGGCTGGTGCTCTATCCACTGTGCCACCTAGCTGCCCCCACAGTTTGTCAATGTTAAAAGAACAGAAACAAAACACACGAATTCAAAAATCCTGGTCTCAGGAAGCTTACGTATTCCATTCTGCTTATTCTCTGTTGTTTATTTTCATAAAGTAGGCCCTTCATAACCCAGGAGATTATGATGCCATTCATAAGATTTTATTTTTTGTTTACCTCTGCCAGATTTGCTTCTTTTGGTTTTGCCTATCTGTATGTATACTCCCCCTGCCCTCCTTTTATTCTTATGTAAAATAGATTCTTATTTCTGATACAAAGTTCTCTATAGTTTCAGTTCTTTGATGACAAAATAAGATTTTGGTGCAGAAAGAACCATTAAATCAAGGGGTGTGTGGTGTGTGTGTGTGTGTGTGTGTGTGTGTGTGTGTATGTGTTTTAGATTTCAAGAGATTAAATCTACTTCTTCCCCTTTTTCTATAAACTTATCTCCCTCAAAGAACCCTAATAAGCTGGTCAACTATGATTTACCATCACAGAAACCATGCTGTCCATCCCTAGCCAAGTCATTTTATTTCATTTTATTGATTTTTAAATTTGTTGGATTTTTTTTTGACTCATCAATCTGAAAGCCATTTTCATTTTACTTAGACCTTTTGGGCTCCATAGATATCTTTTATATGGGGCTGGATTGGTTGCTATTGGCTATCTCTTGAGGTAGGCTTGTTATATGTAAATAGAGTGATTGGAAACTAAGGCTTTCACAAAGGACTTGAGGGAGCAAAGATGTTCTATCCACTGTGCCACCTAACTAACCTAGTCAGACACTTGACACTTACTAGATGTGTGACCCTGGCCAAATCACTTAGCACCAATTGCCTGAAACATTCCGGGCCATCTCTGGTAGTCCTGATGCATATCTTGCCATTGGACCCAGATGGCTCTGGAGGAAAGAGTGAGACTGTTGACTGTGCATAGGGCTCCCTCACTTAAATCCAATTCACTGGAAATCATGACATCACCTCCTGATGTTATGGTCATCTTTGAGAATGAAGGACAAAAACCAATGAAAACAAACAAAAACGATGTGTAGACATTATAAAGATACAATTTTAGGCTTATTACTAAGAAATACTTCTTAATAATTAAGTATATCCAAAAGTATAATGGGCTCATGAGGTAGTAGAGTCACTCTTATTGGAAGACTTAAAGCAGATGTTGAATGACCCCTAGTTGGATGTATTGTAGAAGGGATATTTGTGTAAGTGTAAGTTAGAGATGATTACTCCTGAGGTTTCTTATCAATCTTAAAGCCCATAACTAGAGATGTCTATTTTGTAGGCAGGATAATGGAGATTCAGAATAACTTTAAGTGAATAGAATAGTTTAGTTGAACCAGTGGATCATTTTTTTTCTTTCTGGGTCAGTCCTCATACATAAAATAAGTGCCTTGGGCTAGCTGAAATAGAAGGTGCCTTCCAAGTGTAGAGATTTTACATTGCTGAATAGCTCTTGTTTCCATTAGGCAGCTATGGATTAGCTGTGTGTCCCTGGCCATCTGGCTCTTTAATTCAGGTAGGGCGTGGGGGTTTGTTTCTTCTTAGTTACTTTGCTCCTTAGTTGTCTCCTCTAATGTTTAGTTAATTATTAGACTTGCTCTCCTGACCCCGAAATCTCCTGGAAGTACTTTGCCTCATGACCCAGTTTATTGTATAGAGTTGCTTTACTTCTCAGTCCACCATGTTCTTAACGGGGGTAAGGGATTAAGCACTTAGGTAGCTCCTGAGTACCAAGCCTTCTATTAAATGCTCTTATTATCCTCATTTTACATTTGAGGTAAATGAAACAAACAGAGGTCAAGTGACTTGCCCAGAGTCACAGAGCTAGTAAGTTTCTAAGGCTGGATTTGAACTCAAGTCTCTAGCCACTGAGACACTTAGCTGCCTTTCCTCTAACCTACCTGTGATCTATTCCCCTTTCCCCTGATGTGGATGAATAATGTTCACTCTTATCATGATCAGTGCAATAAGGAGTTGGCTGTAATTATAAAAGCATCCAGAAAAGGACTGTACAGAACAATAAAAGAGAGAAAAGAGGTACCATTATAATCATACACACATTACCTAGTGAGGTTCTAGATTCTTATCTTATTTTCAAGAAAAGACTAGATTCCTATCACTGGAGCTAATTTGAGTGCATTATCTCCTAATGGCCCTTGATCTTTTCTTCAGGTACTACTGTTGTGACTGGGGATGGTGACAATGACCCACAGATCTGCATGTGTAGGTGTAACTGAAAAGACTCACCCAACTCACAATACTGGAAGTTTCTTTTTCTTTTTCTTTTTTCTTTCTTTGGGTTGGAACAACTCATTGAAGTGAAGGGCCTCTCATTGTTTACTCCTCTGTCTATTTAACTTGTGGTTGGTCTGGAGCTTTTGCTTAAGAAAGAGCTGCCCTGTTTCCCATGGCCTTCTGCCAAGCTGGTCTCTGTGCTGCTGCTGTTTTCCAGAAGTTCAGTCTCTGTCACACTGTTTGAAGCTGTTCCTCCATGCATTTCAAAGCATCTCTTTCTGCATTCCCTGCTTGCAGTTGCATTCCGTGTTTGCCATGCAGCAGCTGCTTGGGTACCCTTTGATCATCCATTCCCCACTCAGAATTCATTTAAAGTTATGGACCTTGGCAACACAGAAATGAAAGAGATTTTAGAGATCATTTTGTACAACCCCTTTATTTTGGGGGAAGCAATTTCCCCAAGATCATACAGCTAGTTATTAAGTTCCTTGTGAGTAGTGATTGTTTCAATCATTTTATTTGTTTCCCTCATGACCAGTACCATGCTTAGCACATAGTAGGTGCCTAATAAGTATTTGTTGATTTAAAAAAAAATGAATAGGGCTAGAGGTCATTTTTGTGCTCTTTCCCATACATGGTGTTCTCTCTCTTTTAAGAATGCTATCCCACCATATAATATTCAGTGGATTTATAAGCAAGGTGAATGCCCTCTTTATGTAGTAGTGGCTGGGTACATTTCTTGGAAAAAGTCTAGAGCAAAAAATATTTTTAACAGCTCTTTTCTGTAGTAGCAAAGAATTAGAAACTAGGAAGACATGCCCATCAATTGGGAAATGGCCAAACATTACAGCACATGAATGTGATGGAAGACTGTTGTACCATAAGAAATGATGAAAGAGATAATTTCAATAAAAGCCTTGTATGAACTGATAAAAGTGAAAAGTGAGAAGAACAAAGAGAATAATTTATGCAACAATAACAAAAACCACATAACTTGAAAAGACTTAAGAATGCTGAGCAACACAGTGACCAACTACAATTCCACAGGATTGAAGATGAAGCATGTTACCTCCCTTCTCACAGAAGGACTTTGGGGTACAGAATAGGACATATTTTTTGGACATGGCAATGAGGGAATTTGTTTTGCTTGGCTATGTTTATTTGTAAAAAGAATTTTTTTTAATGTTGGTAGGTGAGAGGGAAGCAAAAAAAAAACAACGATTTTTGGTAATGAAAAAAATTAAATTGAATTAAAAAAAGAAAAGTCCTGGGCAAGCTTGTTTTCAGATAAATAGGACTGCACAAAAGGTTGTAGACAAATACACCACCAACCTCATAAGGCTGTTATTTGAAAACACATTGTAAACTATTAAGGACTACAAAAACGTAAGCTGTTAGTATTATTCAATTCAGTAGATTGGTTTTTGAATGACCATATCATGGCTAATAAAGACTCTTAAATTACTACACAGGTAATCCACAACATGTAAAAAATTACTTCAGCATTGGACCTGGGATCTCATTTATGTGGATATCCTTTTTTATTGGTACAGATTGCAAACTATTCAGAAATCTTAATTCTATATGATTTTTACCTATTTTCCTCCAAAGATTGCCTACAAAGGATCCACACAAACTGTGAGAGGCCTTATTTTAGATCACTTTACATTTCATGGAAGTCTGAGTTATCCATCTTTGCTCACTTCACATAACAGACTCACTTTCTTCTTTGATCATACATTTCCTGTATGGTATCTTATAATGCTAATTCATGTACTTAAGTCATTACTGAAAGGTTGTTGCAGCCTTTCACCTATCATGCATCTATCTCTCCATTGCCCTTTGAATGAGGAAACATCTGAAAGACCTTACCATTTATAAAGAATCCCTCATCCACTGGACTTTAAACAAGAGATCCTTCTGACATCAGTCACGATACCTTTGGTGAACACACATGTCTACATTTTATACCTGCTTGGTTTGAAAAGATCAGAGGGTAAACTAACAGTGATCTCTATTGTATTTATTAAGGAATTTAATGTGATTTAATAAAAATAAAAAATACATAAAAGTGAAATGATTTTTATAAAAATGAATTATAAAATTTTATAAAAATGATTCCTTGTTGAAGAGGGGAGGGGCCTTTAAGGCAGTATTTTACTCCATTGGTAAAATTCTTACCACTACCACTATCACCTTCTCTCTCCTTTCCATAACTAATAAATAATAAATACAGAGATCCCTTATATTATCTGTCTAATTCACTAAGTTATATGACTGTAAAGATGTGCTCTGCTATAGAAAATATTTTACAAAAGCTTTTCCCTTCATATATTTTCATCAAAAATATCTTTAATGTTCAGGTAGAGCATTCTCATAAGGATTGTGCAAGATGAGAAGGAAGCATTGGGTTGGTAGTTATTAATATTCTCCATCACTGTCATAGTTGTCATCATTATCACCATCACCACCACCACCTCCTTCTCTTCTTCCGCCTCCCCTTCCTCCCCCTCCTCCTCCTCCTCCTTTTCTTCTTCTTCTTCTTCATTATCATCATCTTCTTTCTTTTGTTATTAATATCATCCTGGATTTTCCCTACTCTTTTATGTTCTCCATATATCTGAGATGTATTGTGAGACTATCACTCAACACTTTCTGTTGCCTTTGTTTGTATTTGGTCTGTTTTTGCCATTCTTCCTGGTGCCTTTTTTTTTTTTTTAAGTGAGGCAATTGGGGTTAAGTGACTTGCCCAGGGTCACACAGCTAGTAAGTGTTAAGTGTCTGAGGCCAGACTTGAACTCAGGTACTCCTGACTCCAGGGCCAGTGCTCTATCCACTGCTCCACCTAGCTCCCCCTTAGCTTTGTGATTTTTAATAACACATTTTAATTATAATTTTAAAAAGATTAGACACCCTGTCATTATACATTGTTTATGTGTTTCTGGATGACACTTTCTCTAATTCATGGATTGATAGAGAAGGTCCTCTTGCTAGCCACCTCAGTCACTTGATTATCTCCATTAGACTTTTTCTTGGAGGGGGGTAAGGTCCTATCAAAACTATAGTGCATACATTAAAAACATATTCTTTGGATAATCTTAAAGCCACAATTAAAAATGCTATCCTTTTGGTAACTGAGCAACAACTAGTGAAAGTTTTTACAAAGTTTAAAAATTGACTACAGTGATGTATAGCACAAGATGGTGTTTATATTACATCTTAATAAGAAACATTAATATTTTAAAATTTAAATAATTAAATATTCAAATATTTTTTTCAAATAAGTTTGTAGCATTTATACTTTTAAAGTTATTAAAGTTTAAAATTCTACCAAGTCACTCCATATATATGTGAGGACACTTCATATATATGTGTATATATATATATATATATATATATATGTGTGTGTGTGTGTGTGTGTGTGTGTGTGTGTGCATGAAATGTATTTTCTGAAATTTGATCTCCACAACAACTTTGTGCTATCTTTGTTTTATATATGGGAAAACAAGCTACACAAGATTAAGTGCCTTGCCCAGTATTATAAAGCCAGTAAATGTCTCAAGCTGGATGAACTCAGAACTTTTTTACTTTAAATCCAACACTTTACCTACTATATTATACTGCTTCAGTTAAAGTTCAAAGACAGTGACTGGACAGAGTACTTCCTTAGACAAATCATGTTTACAATCCAAAGCAGTTTTGCCTTTGACAACCATAACTCTCTTCTTAGCTTCCTTATTTTTTTGGTCAAATGATATTTGTTTAACTTCTGTTAGAAATCATGATAGTCCATATTAGTTCCTTTATCCATTTCCAATGCTTTGACATCATTAACTTATTTAAATAGGTTAGGTTTGGGGGCAGTTAGATGGCACAGTGGATAGAGCACTGGCCCTGGATTCAGGAGTACCTGAGTTCAAATCCGGTCTCAGACACTTAACACTTACTAGCTGTGTGACCCTGGGCAAGTCACTTAACCCCAATTGCCTCACCCCCCCCCAAAAAAAAAAAAGAATTGGGGCAGCTAGGTGGCGCAGTGGATAAAGCACTGGCCCTGGATTCAGGAGTTCCTGAGTTCAAATCCGGCCTCAGACAGTTGACACTTTACTAGCTGTGTGACCCTAGGCAAGTCACTTAACCCCCATTGCCCTGCAAAAAAACCCCCCAAAACAAACAAACAAACAAACAAAAATAAATAGGTTAGGTTGTAGCTGTTTTAATTGCTTAACACATCTTCTCTTATTTTTTTCTCATTTAGTATTAATTTTAATTTCTATTCTACTTATTTGACTGACCATACATAGACAAATGATTCATAAATCATTCCAAAACTGGTAAGGAATAATTCCCTGAGGATTGAGATATAGCCAGTTTCATTTTTATGAGAGTATTTAGTTTTCACCATGTTTACTACCTTCCAGCTCTTTTTCTGGAGAAAGTAGTCATGATATATAGGCTTGATGCTTCTGGTAAAACAAATGTTTATCCTCTTTTCTTTCTTGATCCTGAGATACATTTTCCAACATATATGTCTGTGTATATATATACATATGTATATGTATTATCCTTCTTTTATATATCTACCTATCTTTGGCTTAAGTCATGTAATAAAACTGTGCTAATTGAATATGGAAAGTCATATCATTTGGGGGGGGGCAGAATTTCTCTATCTCCTTATCCACTGTAGATATTGGTGAACAAAATATAATGATCTTCACAGTAGTCTTGTGAATATTTTTTCTTGCCTTTAGATACATGAAGAAACCAACCCTTCCAATCTCTTTGCCTCTCCAATGAGAACCTGGGAATCATTCTTCTAGTTAGGTGTGACCTCTTTAAGTCTCCTGGTTTCATTTATGATCAGAATGTCAATGTTGATGTAATTTAGTTCTTCTAGTGACGTATTGACTTGATCACTGGTCAAAGATCTCACATTTAGAATACCAACTGTTAAGTTACTGTTAGTAGGGTCTAAACACTGTGCTGTTATTAGAGCTCTCTTACACTGTCACCTTTACTGCAAGTGTGAGACAGAGCTGAATAAGACTATATAGGCCATTTTATACTCATATTTGTTTCAGGGATTGCCATGTCCAAAGAAATTATCATGTAGTGTTTAGTCTAATATGATGAGCCTGGATCCTATAGAACTAGTTTGCTTGCTTTTTTTTTTTTTGGTGGGGCAATGGGGGTTAAGTGACTTTCCCAGGGTCACACAGCTAGTGTCAAGTGTCTGAGGCTGGATTTGAACTCAGATCCTCTTGAATCCAGGGCCAGTGCTTTACCAAGTGTACCACCTAGCTGCCCCTGCTTCTTAGAAAGTAGAATTATATTGATATTCTTTTAGAATATCAGTTCTTGTGCTCCCTTGGCATAGGCTTTGAGAACCCACCATCATAAGGCATAATAGTAGAATTTGGGTGGGAGGGGGGAGGAAGATATTTTTTTAGTGAGGCAGTTGGGATTAAGTGACTTGCCCAGGCTCACACAGGGAAGATATTTTTAAATAGTCTAAAAATTGTATTTTTACTACCCTGTGCATCCTCTTCTGCCATTTCACCACTCTTACTCTGACAGCAGAAGAGGCTGCACTGAATTAAAAGCCATATTTTATTATTAGTCATGAAAGGTCATTATCTAAGAATTTGTTTTTATAATTATTATTTAAATTTCAGAATGCATTGTATCTTTGTGTAAAAAATGTTACCCATGACACTTAGGTTCTACAACAAACTTATTTAACCTACAATGTGGTCTTTTAAAAAAATTTTCTTTCTTTTTTTATAATGTGGTCTTACCCACCATACTATTATGAAAAAATGATCCTTTTCACAATGTGTGTGTGTGTGTGTGTGTGTGTGTGTGTGTGTGTGTGACATATTTGCCGGAGGAAGACTAACCAGGAGTCTATTGCAGTAGTCCAGTCTTGACGTGATAAGGGCCTGCACCAGGCAGTGTCAGAAGAGAGAAAAGGATAAAGGTATGTTGGAGCCAGCTCTAAATATCTCTTGATAAAATTTCAGTTTGAGCATTCATACCTCAGAAATTGTTAGTCACTACAAATCATGACTTGATTTATTCATTTGTTTGTTGATTACAATTATGAAAAGTTTTAATATCATAGATTAATTTAAAGATGTGTGCATATATATTCCCCGCCCCCCCCAAGAACCAATTGTTAAATATTTACCAGCATACTCATGTATCATTTGATGAACATTGCTTGAGCTCAGCAGAAACGCAAGAGAAAGTTCAGGGAATTAAGTCACCACTAGTGAGGTTTGGTGACTGTAGGCAGATGATGGTGATGATAAAATAATAATAGCATTTATATGGCACTTTAATGCTTGCTAAGTGATTTACATCCATTATCTCAAAAGGGTGATATACAAAAGATGTTGTGAAGGCAGAATTGGCAGGAATTGGCCTTAGGTTGGATATGTATGGTGAGAATGAGGAATTAAAGATGACACCTGGATTTAAAGCCTTGATAAGTGAAAGGATGGTGATGCTCTTGATACCAAGAGGGAAGTTAGAAAGAGGAAGAGCTTTGGGAAAAAGATGATGATCCCGGTGTTGGATAGAGAGAGGTTAAGATGTCTATGGGAGACAAGTTTGAGATTTCCATAGGCGGTTGGAGATGTGAGCCTGGAAATCAGGAGAGAGGTTAGATCTGGATAAGCAAATCTATGAATCGTGTGCACAGAGATGACTGTTGAATTCATGGGAGCTAATGAGATCATTAAGTGAGATAGTGAAGATAAGTAAGGAGGTATAAAAGAATAGTCTTTCTATAGAAAGGGCCCACTTGAGATTATGTGACATAAATTTGTTGTGTATCCAATCAACACACTTTCATGATTTTCTCCAGCTTTGTTCAGCAATGTGAATAAGGGTAAAGGCAATAGTTTGGTGGGAGTAATACAAAGCTAGGAGTTGGCAAGGCAAGATGGCAATAGGATGAGAAGACGTAAGAAAAAAGGACAGTATAGAGTTGAAGTGGTTTACCAATATGTCAAGATATGGAAGGAATGAAATTGTAGCCAGTGCAAAGATTGGGAAAAACTGAGGTGTGGAGGGACTAAAGGTCATGGTGAAGACAAAGAACAGATTAGGGATCATAAAGGAGAGGGAATGATAGAATAATGAAAGATTATGATCAGATAAGATGGAGACAGACATAAGTAGCAAATGTAGCTGTTTTTAACACAGCTAAATTGAGGATGAACTGTATTTTAGCACTCACTATTTCATTTTATCCTTATATTAACTCTATGAAAGTATGTCAGGTAATAGTATTCCCATTTGACAGACCAAACAGAAACTGATTACATACTGAATTAGAATCACTGCCCCTTGACCCAGAACCAGAACCAAGGTGGGAATCCATTGTTGAGATGTGCCAAAATTTCAAACTCACCTCTTTTTAAAATATAAGAATCCCAAACATACTCATTCTTTCATGATTAGGAGTTTCCAGGGCCGCTATCTCCACCCCCAAATTGATGGTTGTACATAATCATATAAAAATTCCCCTTTGTTTTAAAATATATTTGTGGGTGAAGCACTAGCATATTTAAGCAACTCTCATTTCCAACTAGTAGGATGTTCTGAATCATATAAAAGGATTCATCAGATGAATGAACTCCTGTGTTTCTCCCTTTTTCACATCAGAATTTTAATCCCACTTGGAAAAATATTGAGGAAAGGAGGAGGGGAAGCTGAAGGGGGAGGGAGGGAGGGAAGGACAGAGGGAGATAGAGACACACAGAGAGAAAGACAGACAGAGACAGTGAGAGGGACAGAGAGAGACAGGTAGAGAGACAGAGAGAGACAGAGAGACAGAAACAGTGTGACAGAGAGACAGAGACAGTGTGAGAGAGACAGAAAAAGAGAGAGAGACAGAGAGAGACAGAGAGACAGAGAGAGAGAGAGAGAGAGAGAGAGAGAGAGAGAGAGACCGAGAGAAATACAGAGACAAACCCAGAGTGAAAAAAGAGAGACAAAGAGTGACAGAGACAAAGACAAAGAGACAGAGAGAGAAGAGATCCAGAGAGACAGAGAGAGACAAAGAAAGTTAGGAAAAGAGAAGGGAGAGAAATAGAGACAGAAATAAGTTTTTTGAATGTACTTCAAACTGGTTTTAGTCTTAAAAAGCAATTTTTCAAACAAAATCATGGAGGAGCTGTTGTTTATATTATTTGGTCCATGCTCCCATTAGTTGTAAGTTTTGTTTCCCCAGAATGCAGATCTGACTAGGGGTAGCTATGTACTTGATATTTAGTAACCTTTTCCCCCTTTAGATGGTATTGGAATTATGAAAAGACTTTGCTGTGTTAGAGTTTGTACTAGCTGGATTGATGCTTAGCTTTGTTCCCCTCTTGAATTCTGTGAAATCACATCACTAGCATGGAGAATCAGTTTTCTAAGGGTGTCTGCTATGGACAAAGAGTACAATATGTTTACATTTGCTGGGGAAAAATCCCATATATGTATACATATGGGCTCAGGCCTGAGGCTCTGGAGTCGATTACAAAATATTTACCTTGATTAAAGTTTTCCATTGATATTTGATTGCATTTAAGTGGTTTTATTGCTAAAGGTGCTTCTTGAGTGTGAAAACTTAGGATTAGAGGATTTAAGTTTAAATCCTAAATAAAGGGAAAATTAAATGAAAGTCAAGCTATTTCATTTTGTTGTAGTTTGCAGGTGCAATTTCCTTCAACCAACACTCATGCTTCTGGCACCCACAGGACCACCTACACACACACACACACACATACACACACACACTCACACACACAGATACAGGCACAGATTTTCTTAAAGTTTTGCAATTGGAAAAATTTTCAGTAGAAATTGATTTTATCTAATGCATTTTTGAAGGACTTTTTTTAGGTCCTAATTTTAAGATAGTTATTCCTTTTGTCTCCAACAGGATTCAAAAGCAATAATTATTAAAGGGAACAGATTTAGAATATACTTGGAAATATGATTAATAAGACCACTGGTCAGTATATGGAATTTGCTAGGTTGATAAGGAAATTCCAAATTGAAGTTGGACCTGGAAAGCAGGAAAAGGGGAATTATTATAGGTAATTCAAGATGATCTTGTTATAACACTGCTTCCTTAGCCCATGCTGTAGTCTTACAGCATGTGTGTACTCTAAGAACATCATTAGGGGCAGCTAGGTGGTGCAGTGGATAGAGCACCGGCCCTGGATTCAGGAGAACCTGAGTTCAAATCTGACCTCAGACACCTGACACTTACTAGCTGTGTGACCCTGGGCAAGTCACTTAACTCTAATTACCTCACAAAACAAAAATTTAAAAAACCACATCATTAGAGACACTAAGATACTTTGAATGATTTTATAGAAGATTTCATATCTTTTAAACGCCCTAAAATGCCTAATATTTTCCTTAGTTTCCCATTGATCCAAAGGAATTCCCACTAATGAGTGATTCTTAGCTTTGGTTACCTTCTCATAGAAAATTTACCTACAAAATGTGGTAAATGAAGGAACAAGGAGAAAAAATAAGAATAGAGGTTTAAAGAAACAGGGAAAAGGAGAAAAAAGTCTTGATGGATAAATGTGAAAGAAGAAAGAAAATGCCGAAAGAGGTTGTCATGTCTCAGAAAAGTGGGAACTAAATATTTCCTATAGGTGAAAGAATTCTTTTTATGCAGTATCATAGATTGGGAATTAGAAAGGATCTTAAGAGTCATTCTAGTCCAACCCCCTTATTTTACTAAAGAGGAAACTAGAGCCCTGAGAGAATAAGTGATTTGTCCAAGGCCACACAAGTAGTAACTATCAGAGGTAGAATTTAAATCCATACCATTTAACTCCAGAGTCAAATTGCTTTCCACAAAACCACACTACTTACCCCTCCTTTTTTTTTTTTTTGGTGGTATATTTAAGTGCAGAGAATAGGCTAAAACTCCTTATTCAAGGTGAACTCATAGGGGTAGTTAGTGAAATTTTTTTAAATTTTTATTTATTTATTTATTTTTTAGTGAGGCAATTGGGGTTAAGTGACTTGCCCAGGGTCACACAGCTAGTAAGTGTTAAGTGTCTGAGGCCGGATTTGAACTCAGGTACTCCTGACTCCAGGGCCGGTGCTCTATCCACTGCGCCACCTAGCTGCCCCAGTTAGTGAAATTTTTAATGATGAAAATACATATTCCAGTGACTAATTTTTAAATATAATTAAAGACCCTGGTGAGGAAACCTGTAGTTATCGATTCAGGGCCTTATCATATTGTTTATGTGGTTCTAATTGGGTATAAAGGAAAGAAATGAACATAGTATAGACTTTTTCCTCTTAAAGCAAATATACAAAGCAAAGGAAAAAAGCTAGCAAGAGGGGACCTCATGTGGAATTCTACTCTCACTCAAACATCTCTGTGGTCTTATAGATTTGGAAGTTTCTGCCAATGATGTTGAGTATAACCCATTCACATACCTAGCCATCCTCTTGTCTATATCTTGTCTATATCCTATATCTTGTCTATAAAAGTTTATCACAGGGTGTCCACCCAACATACTGAAAGCCTTCCTTAATTTCTACTAACACTGAAAGGGAATCAATGGGGTATTCTGAATGTCTTCCTGTTTTACTTCCCCTTTCCCTTCCTAACACACAATTTCCTGATGATATATTTTACTATTGTTCTTTTTCAGAGTTCCTTATTGGTTCATGCTTACCATGCATCTTTCTATGAAACACAAAATAATTTTAATGTATCAACTAACATTTTGTAGTTGCGATAGGGCAGGTAAAACTCATTTTGAGAGCTTAAAACTTTAAGGAATAATGATAAAAGAAAATACAATTCACATGATAACTTGGATATAAGGTGGGCCTTTCCCATTGGAATAACACCAAATTACTCCTATGAACAGAAGTCATTATTGCACTGAGTAGCACATCTTCTGGTTCTTGTTATGAGAGAAGTACCTTTAATCAATACCTGTAGGGTACTGGGCCTGATTTTGTGAATATATAATTTGAAAACTTAGTTGTCTAAAAACTATCCCTTCTTTATCTTACCTTCTATGTTTTTATTTGTTTCTTTGTTTTGGTGGGGCAACAGGGGTTAAGTGACTTGCCCAGGGTCACACCGCTAGTAAGTGTTAAGTGTCCGAGGTCGGATTTGAACTCAGGTCCTCCTGAATCCAGGACCAGTGCTTTATCCACTGTGCCACCTATCTGCCCCTACCTCCTATGTTTATAAGAAGATGAAGGCCTTCTAAAATAAGCTTTCCTACCTCCTCTAACTACCCTCTAAAACTTTTTGCTCATTCTTTCTAGCCTTCTACCCTCTCATTTCAGAGGATAAACCTTGCCAAGGCTAATCTTCCATATGCACTTGAGTCCATCCTTTTCAATTTCTTATGGTACATTGGTATAACAATCACTTTTTCTCATCTTGTACATATTCAGTTATTTCTTCTCTACTGGCTTTCTGCCCTTAGTCTACAAACATGCTCTCAAAACAATGAAAACCCCCCCAAAACCTTCCCTTGAATGTGCTACCCCATTAAGCTATTATTCTATCTCCTCTCCTTCATTCCCCAAATCTGAGTAATCTACACTTGTTGCCTTCACTCCACAAAACCTGACATTTAAGCTTCAATCACTTTTGATGAATGAAAATTGCTCTCTCCAAGACTGTCCACAGGCCATTGTTCAGTCTCCATTCTTCCTGAATTCTCTAGCTTTTGGTATTCTTGATCACTTCTACCTCTTTGATATCCTCTTATCCCTTGGCTCCCGTGACAATGCATTATCATTTTCTTCTTACTTCTTGAATCTCTCTGTCTCTTTCCCTTGCTTATCCTTTTCTTCTTGTCCCTTAAACATGGCGGGGGGGGGGACTCTAA
Organism: Dromiciops gliroides; assembly: GCF_019393635.1. NCBI lineage: Eukaryota > Metazoa > Chordata > Mammalia > Microbiotheria > Microbiotheriidae > Dromiciops > Dromiciops gliroides. Next base: position 461,704,686 of record NC_057863.1, read on the forward strand.
GATCTAGCCAAGGACTCCATTTTTTCCCTGTACCATCTTCATTGTTACTTTCATTCACTTCAATTATCACTCATATCTATGTGACTCTCAAATATGTGTCACCAACCCCAGTCTTTCTCCAAAACATTATTCTTCTATTTTCAGTTACCCATGGACAGTTCCCATTTTTTATTGTTCTACCAGTGCCTCAAATTCAACATGTCCAAAACTGAATTCTTCTCTCCTTCAAAATGTACTTTCTTCCTTAACTTCCTTCCTTATTTCACTTGATTACATCAGTATTATCTCAGTCTACCAGGACTAAAACCTATCTTTGACTCTTTTCTCTCCCTCATCCTCCATAATGGTTGAAAAGGGGAATAAAGAAAGGGAATAAGCATTTATGTGGCTCCTACTAAGTGCCTGGTACTGTGCTAAGCACTTTTATAAATATTATCTCATTTCATCTACACAAAAACCCTGTGAGGTAGGCATTACTGTTATTATCTCCATTTTATATTTGAGGAAACTGAGGCAAGATGCTAAGTGCCCAGGGTCACCTAGCTAATTGAACTCAAGTTTCAATTCTAGAATTCAGTTTCATTTCAATCCTTTACTTACTATCTCAGTTGAGAGGTCCTTTTCCTCCTTTTCCAACATCTTCCCCATCTGTCCCTCTGTTTCTACTTCTACTCCAACTATTCTACTATTTCTGGTCCATATACTCTTTTTCCCAGACTACTATAGTAGCTTCCCAACTGTTTAACCTGCTTCCATTCTCTCCATCCTTCATATGGCAACCAAATTGATCCCAGAGTGGTTGTGAAGATCAGATGAAATAATGTTTATAAAGTGCTTTGCATACCTTGAAGAGTTATGTAAATACTAGATATGATAATGTGGATGAATATGCCTCCTAAAATGTGGTAGCCAGAGTTGAATACAGTATATTACAGATGTGGCATGATGAAACTCAAAAATATGATGAGGACACTATGCTGCTACTTATATAGTCTAAATTTTAAATTAATTTTCTTTCTGCCTGCCTGGTTAAACTCTTGATTTATACTGGGTCTTTGAAAGTCCACTAAATTTCCATGACATATGATCATAGATATGGAATTGGAAGGTGTTATCAAGTTGAAATCTTTCATTTTCCTGATGAAGAAACTGAGACATAGACAGCTTAAGTCATATCCTCAAGGTCTCACAAGTAGTGAGTCAGTGTTATAACCAGAATGTAAACCCAGGCCCTCTGGATCCAAATGTAGTATTTCAGGTCTTTGTAGACCCACTATTGTTAAACCTAAGTCAGTTGATTATTGAACCCATGGATAGGACTTTATATTCTAGTGTTCAGAATCTTTTTGGATCTCTATTCTTTCATTCTTTCATTCAGAATTCAGGCTATCTTTTCCAGCTATCCCTTCACGTCATCAAAAATAGGGCAGCTAGGTGGCGCAGTGAATAGAGCACCGGCCCTGGATTCAGGAGGACCTGGGTTCAAATCCGGCCTCAAACACTTAACACTTACTAGCTGTGTGACCCTGGGCAAGTCATTTAACCCCAGTTGCCTCACCAAAAAAAAAAAAAAGAGTTATAGGGGGCAGCTAGGTGGCGCAGTGGATAGAGCACCGGCCCTGGAGTCAGGAGTACCTGAGTTCAAATCCGGCCTCAGACACTTAACACTTACTAGCTGTGTGACATTGGGGAAGTCACTTAACCCCAATTGCCTCACTAAAAAAAAAAAAATAGATAGGCATGTTGCGTATAGGCTTTAACATAACTCATTGAAACAATGCTGAATAGAGCCAAGCACAGAATCTAGAGTACTAGAGACCCCTTCCCAGGAAGACAAAAACAAAACAAAATATTAAACATTCCAAGTCTCCAAATTCTGTCTTAGCCTCAAGTATTTGGAGGGTTTTCTTTTTAAATTATTGACAATATACCATCATAGCATCATCTGGTCATGAATTTAGAGCTTCACTGGGCCTTAGAGGATACCTAGTCAACAATTTCCTTCCCTCCCCACTCTCTACAATTCTGGTGAGGTGACTGAGCTAACTGATTTGTCCAATATTATAGAGGTATTAAGTCTAAAAGTAAGGGTTCAAACCCAGGTACTCTGGCTCTAGATACAGCCCTGTATTGAGTTGGGTCACAACAGAAATTATTTTCAGACAAATTGTACCACTCAAAGATGGTTGAAAAAACTGACACAGAGTCCCTGCATTGCCATCATAGTTTTCCTTCCTGAAGATGCGCATTCTTTCTTCAGTAAGGATTTGATGGTTCAGTCCTTGCTCAGGAGGTAAAATTCAAGATAACCTATCACTAAACATCATTACTGTTATGTTTTATGCAGCTGTGATATCTTTGGAATAGTCATATTCTTAGAAGGGTAGTGCTTAACTTACTGGAATCTTTTTATTTTGGCTAGTTTTTAGTCCTTGTGTGTAATACTATTATTTTGAAAGAGATTAAAAGCACTTACTTTTTTTTTTACTACTTGTTCATTTGAATATTTAATAGTTAAGTCATTTGCTTTACTATTTATTATCCATAAACTGTAAGAAATCTTCTTTCTCAGCTACAATGTAAATTGCAGTCTCACTAATTTAATAATTTTTTCTCACCTAATGTGTTAATATTAGTTCATGTTGACACCATGTAGATATAATTTCACTTGAGTAGTATGCAGCATGGGGAATTTGTGTGCTTTCATACCTTAAAGAGCTATCATTGTATTGTATGTGGCATATTCTGAAACTAAATATGGTTAGACTTCTTTCTTGGCTTGGAATTGGGAGTCCCCTATTTTTAAAGTGACATATTTTCCTTTTTTATTACTCTAAACGTACAACTCCTAATTTTCAGAGAAGCCTAATGGAAACCCAAATAATTCTTACTCTGAAGTGCTATGATGTAGGATTCATTTCTAGTGCTTGTTCATATTAAGGAAAATTCCCTTTTTCTTTGTATTTTTTTGTTCTTCCTTCAGATTTTACAGTTTTAAAAGTAATAAAACCACTTTTTTATTCAGTCACTCATTTCCCTTAAATCCTTAATTCAATTGGATATGTATACTAATCACATTGATTTTCTATGCCAAAACTAGAAAAAAATGCAGCTTGTTCCTCAAATGATAAGAAGCTTAGACATATATTCCAAACTTTTTTCATTGGCTCTTTTTTGGTTCGGAATATTAGCAAGATCTATATATTTTTTAAAAGCTTAATTACTGAGTATTTTTGCTCAGTAATTTTGTATCTATAAATTGCTAGTCCTATTGATTGACTAGCTCAGTATGAGGAATATTTTAAAATCCACTTGTTCCCCTCCAGTTAGAATGCATATATTGAGTCCTTACTAGGTACCAAGCACCTTCTCAGTAAATTCTATATACCAAATTAATACTTAAAGGACAGGGAAAGTAGGAAACATTTTTGTATAATTTAAAGCCTCACAGTAAAGGATCTTTTGGGTGGTGACTGGTTATGTTTAATGTTGCAACCTGATTCTATTTTACACAGTAAATATGATAGACAAGAGGAGCAGAGGAGAGAAGTTCAGAAAGCCATAATGGAGGAAGTGGGGGATGTCTTTGGAGAACCTGATACAGATTGGGGAAGAATGGGAGGTTGGCCGACACAGCAGAAGAGGCCTCCAAGTAGGAAAAGCTTATGAAGGAAAAGTGAACTCAGTACAATTCTGTGAACTGTGACACCTACCAGGATATTGGACTCACTGCATGTTTACCCTCTGCTTTGCCAAGCTGTCAACTCAATGTATGAGCTGATATTTTTTTCCTGTGGGAATGTACTTTTAATTTTTTGCTGGAGACCAATAGGAAAATAGTATTACACTTTATAGAAATTCACCATGTGGCAAATTTGCTCTAAAGAGGAGGCAAGAATGATCTCTATTTTGTTGGTTTTATACTGGAATAATGACCTTATTGAGTACTATAGCTGAAAGAAATATTGTTTAAAAATTGTTTACTAAGTTAAGATATGAAGTTGGCTTTTTTTTTTTAAGTGAGGCAATTGGGGTTAAGTGACTTGCCCAGGGTCACACAGCTAGTAAGTGTTAAGTGTTTGAGGCCAGATTTGAACTCAGGTACTACTGACTCCAGGGCCGGTGCTATATCCACTGTACCACCTAGCTGCCCAAGATATGAAGTTTTAAGTCAGTATGTTTGGATGGTAGAAAAGCCAAAATGTTCAAATTTGATGACACAGATGGCTATTGCCTGGTTAAGTTGTATGGACCTCCAGAAAAAACAATATTAAAGTATTGTCAGACAAAATGTGCCTCACAAAATGGGAAGCTTTCTCTAGACATACTCTTTTGATATTTCAGAAAACTAAAACTTTGTTGCACAGAAGACAGGAACATAGGTTTAGACATAATCCCTTATGCTCCCCTCCACCATTTAATAGATGAAGAAACTGGGGCCCAGGCAGAGCAAGTGATATGCTCAAGGTAAAAAAGGTAGTAGGTAGAAAAACTTAGATTTGAATCCAAGGCCTCTGACTCCAACTCTGATGTTCTTGGCTCTGTACCACATAGATCATTCAACCACTAATTTTTATTATTATTGATTATTTTATGTTTCTATAAGGTATGACAATTTATAAAGGCTTTTCCAAATTACTTCGCCCACCCCCAAAAACCCAATCCAAAAACCAACAAGATAAGTATGGCAGAGGTCCATTTCACAAATTGAAAAAAATCAATCTTGATAGAGGTTACGTGACTCTCTCAAGTTCACACTGTCAGAAATTGGCAGAAGCCAAGATCTGAGGGTGAGTCTGGAAAAAAAAACATTTGACATGTCTTCTCATAGAATTTTAAAGTTAGAAAGGATTTTAGAGATTACAGGGCATTGAAAGAAGGGACCTCAGAGTAATCTTCATTTAATTCAGGTAGTCCAAATCTCTCATCTCATAGTTGATGAAATCAAGGCCCAGAAAGTTTAGGTGACTGATCTGGGATTTGAATCCATGTTCAGTCTCCAAATTCCGTCACAGCGACATCCAGTCCAACTTTGTCTCATTTTACAGAGAGCAAAACAGAACCTGAACCAGAAAGATTACTTGACTTTCTCCAATGTCAAGAAACTAATTCTTGTTGTGTGTGTTTTGAAAATAGATTTGTAAGCTAGAGGAGCTGAAAATAGCTTTTAATACTCATTTTGGGGTGAGAATAAAATATCTGGTAACAAAACTAACACTGCGCATCCAATTAAACAAGAAGTCCAAAGCCTTCTGCTTGTTTTTGTTTTCTAAATTTATAAAGATACCTATTACCTGCTGACTTTCTTACGGAGAGACTCTACTATTCTAAGTTTTTTTTTCTTCAAAAATTGTGCCCCTTCAGTCTCCAGCTGACATAACTGTCGAAATCTAGTCACTCATACAGTAGTCAGTCACACTCTGATAATGTGTCCGTCATCATGTTAAAACAGTCATTTGCTGACATATTTTATGGGCACGAACATGTTTCAGAAACCAGTAAAAAGGGTTGGCCTTTAAAAAATAAGCAAGAATAGCATTCCCTTCTAGTGAAAAGACGTACAATTTGAAATAATAGTGTGTCAATAGTGCCTATGAAAAATTGCTATAAAATGGAAATTTTCAAGTCAGCTTTTACTTGGGTAAAAGTAGTCCTTTTTAAGTCAGCAGACACCTTATTGAGTTAAAAGCATCTATGTGGGATCCTGAAAATATTTATTGCTGAAGGCTTAATAGAGTTCTGAACTTACATGAATAGGGAGCACAGAAATTTGGATAAGATGAAATGTTAATGCAATACAGTAGAGTATTCTATTCTAATTACCTTTTGTCTGATATTAGATAATGCCTATATTGAATACAGGTATCAGTAACCTTTGTTGGGAAGTTTATGAATAAATGGAAAAAAGTTGATAGAGAAAAACATAAATATCCACATGCAACAACCCACATATTTGGTGGTTTATTCCACTAAGCCCTTTGGATATTAGATATGGCTAAACTCGGATTATTGAATAGGTAGTAAACAGTTTGGTGAAAAAGTACTAAAGTACAGAACAGTAAACAAAGACTATATACTGCTGGAATCTGGTTTCTGGAAACAATGTTATAGTTAGCAAAATGAGCAGCTTAGGAAATCCTAAAGCAGCTACAAGAGTAGTATTTGTTTATAATGTGTTGTGTATTTTCAAGAACGTCCATTCATGAAGTTTGGAACTATTCTTTCAAATTCTGTGCAAATAAAGAACAACATTCTGTTTTGTAATTTAATATAGTTTTGATTCATCAGAACATGCGTATTTCAGATATTACTGACAGCTCAGAAAAAATATTTCTTTTCCATTTATTCAGTTGTCTCTTACAGTAGAAAACAGGTCATACATAGTCACTGTCTATGCTTTAAGCAGTATTAACAGTGCATTAGGAGAAAAAGGGTTATACTATGGCACAGAAAAGAACCTCATAACTACATTCTAATTCAACAAGGTGTTTTATAGTATTTTTATGTTTATTTCAAAATATTTCTATGTCACATTATTAACACAGCAAATGCACTGAGCTCCAGTATCAGCTGGCGAGTAACCAGGGATGCAAACCTGCTTTAAAGATGCTTATGTTCATGAAGACGACTGTTCCTAGAAGAAACATAGCTTTATTTCACTTACTCGGCTTCTTTGTTCATTAAGCTAATTACTCTATTCTACATTTCTGATTTTCCTCTACCTTGTTTCTGGAGCTTGATCCTTTCCCAACCCTGAATCGACTGCTACTGAACAGCTGAAGCTGAACAGGAAGGAATTGCAGGTGTCAACTCACAGTTTACAAATATGACATCTCCTCTGGCATAGCTGGAAATATGAAATATTGATTTATGTGCAGTAAAAGGTCTTATAAAAATGATCACATACACATGAGAGATTAATGCGCAGGAGATCAATAGAAATTTCATTCTTGACGCTAGACTGTCACCTATGGTGAAATGCTAAAATACAGAAATCAATATTATCTATGAAATGTCAAATTTATTATAATTATGAGGATGAAAGCTGGCCAAGTGGCTCCCAAGAGAGAAGGAAGGATAGGTTACTGTGCTGAAGCATCCTTCATGTCCCTTGTTCACCTGCTGCCAATTTGAGAGCAATATTGGTGCCGGGGGTTTTCAGGCATTATGTATCACCATGTAGTCACAAATTCCTCCTGGAATATTTAACTCTTGAAACTGACAATAATACAAGTGTCTACATAGTCAAAAGGTTCAGAACTTTAAAGCTAAAAAAAATACGGAGAACATTCAAAGCACAGATCACAACCTCACATGTGTACTCCAGGACCATGCTTAGGAAAATTGAGCTTTTTAGAGATAGAAGATTATTGAGAACTTAGTGCAGTTGTACTCAAGCTTATGTTATATTCCTTTCCAGTCTTGAGTTGGGAAAAAATCCCCACAAAAAATTAAATTACCTATTAGTGGGCTTCACATTTTCTATAGCTTCAGATATTAACTTGATTCTTAAAAATTGCTATTCAATCTCCACTGTTACAAAGCAATTCTTTGGAAAGGTTTTTATGAGTTTGTGGCAGTCTCTCAGTCTCATGTATCAAGTTTAATAGAGTCTTCCAAAAAGTAACACAAATCTAAAATTTTATGGGCCCATAAGAAAACAATAAAATGATAGTATTTTTCTTCCCTTTTGGGGGGGAGAGTTTTAGAAATTGTAGTTAAAGGGCAAAGGAAAAAATCCTTCTTGCAAATAAATAGCCTCCAGGAAGACTTGGAGAGGCACTTTAGAAGTCCTTATTGGTAGCATCATTGATTTTAATAATATGTGCAGGTTTTACTGGTGAATAATAGGTGGTATCTTGATACTTACCGAGACTACGGCTCATGCACCTTCCCTCTGTGACACAGACTAGATCTCAGGAGAGATGCAGAATTCACCCTAGCCAGGAGAGAGCTCCAAAGAAAACCCAGCCATTGTTAGAAGTGATAGGGGGACACACACGTGCCACTCTTCTCAATATGCACGGGAAACCTTTATGCTTCTTGTTTTTTTTTATTCTGCTTTTCGAATGTTAGCAAGGCAGGCTCCATAGCTCATCTTTTTTATTCAGTGTTCCATTTTGCTCTTTCAGGTCTTCTGATGATATTGGGGAGAGAGCCTCTTAGAAGGGCTAATTTCTCTTATTTATACTATGTAGCTAGGGTCCTAATTGAGTATATTTTTCTTAGCTACTAGAAGTAATGATACTGTATTCAGGAATTTCCCTAATTACACTGATCTCTAGAATTCATTCCTTACAAACAGAGGTCTTTCCTATAAGATGGATAAAAAATGTACCATTATGAAAGTCAGAATCTGTTTTTTTTTTAGAGTCAGAGTCTTGACCATTTGAGTACTAAGGGTTTTTAAAAGCTAATATCTTAGGCACTTTCAATGCTTTCCTCTCCAAGGAGGTTTATTTCTGTTTGACATGGAATGGGGTCAAATAGGTGATCAGTGAAGGTCTTAACAAGATTCATTTGATGATTCTATACTTCTTATTTCTCCCACCTGACTAATTATATAATTTTTGAATTTTGATGGAAAATAAACACCCCCAAACTACCAGTCTATTTGTTGATTAATTTTCTGTTGTCTCTCTCCTACAATGCGCGTAAGGACCATTTCTATTCTGTATGGATGCTTCTAAAAAACAATCTAGCTAATGTTGTTTTAGAATCCTATGAAGTGTTAGGAGACTCATGATTCTTTTTACTTTGTGGGAATTCTTTGAAAAATTTACCAGTATCTTAAAACCCACTTAACATACACATGTATGTATGGAAGGGTTATGGTGGTAAATATTTAAGCACTGGCTGCTTGAAAAAAATGTATGCACTTTTAAATTTAAACTGCATAATTATTATTTCTGTATTACACTATTAAGTCGATATAATCAACAAAAAATAATTCAAGCCTTGATTTGAAGCATTTGCTAAATTCTAGGCTGGAAATGCTCATACTGAAAATTTAACAATTGGCTTTCCCAAGCTGGTTTGAGCTGACTCTAGCACATCCCTGTGTAAATATATAGGGATGTATACATATTGTAATGTACTTCCCTCTCTTGCCTCCTCCAAAAGAGTTATATATTTTGGCGATTCCACCAAATGATTGGAGTAGTTTTTTTTTTAATCTAGGAACAAATTTTCATAAATCATATGTATCCAGCTTAATTAAATTATAGTTTATTTAATGTAATAATTTATTTAATTATTATTTTATGTTTGGACATTTAGGCTGCTTCTAATTTTTATAATTACATATAATTTTGCCATAACATTTAAAAAATAAATAGTTCTATTTATTTTTGATTACATTCTCAACAGTGGAATTACTATTGTCAAAGGGAGTGATTATTTTTGTTACTTATTGCATACTTCTAGGTGTGCTTCAAAAATATTCTACAAATTTACAATATCACTAGCAAAGAATAAGCGTTCCTATTTTTCCACAACCCTACCAGCAATGCGTTTCATTGATTTTAATTATTTTGGCAGTTTCACAGATGTGAGATGGTATCTTAAAGTTGTCTAAATTTGTATCTTTTTGATTATTAGTGAGTGTAGGCATCTTTTTTCAACTGATTTTAAGCAATTAGAAACTGTCTGTTCCTATGACCATTTATCCATTATTTAATGTGATGTTCATTTAATTCATTTAATCTTTATTCTATGAGTGTACACTTAGGGGGTTTACAATTTTTTGTTGCCATAACATTTTGGGGAATAAATAGCTCCCTTTATTTTTGATAACACTGTCAGGGGATAGTCTCCACAATGGAGTTACTGGGCTATTAAAATATCCTATGGATACACTATTGACATTGTGGCTTTTTATTAGTTCCTTATATAATTTAGATGTCAAGTTTGCAATATTTTTTCTGTAAATATTGTTCTTAATGTTATTGCTTTTTAATTTTAAACATATTTTATATGGAACTTTCATTTACATATAGTCAAGCAAATCTATTTAATCTTTGATAATTCCTTCCATTTGTTTAATAAAAGTTTCTCCTCTACAACAATAAATTACATTTTTTCATTTTTTCCTAGAGTTTAAAAATGTTTTAAAAGCATAAAGAACTGGAATTTATTGGGTATATTTGCCATGATATGAGAATAAATCTTAAATTAACAACACATTTTCTCAAGTACATAATATAATATAATATAATATAAATTCTTTCCCTAGTTTTTATCTTTTAATGACTGGCCAAACACTAATCTTTCATATACATTTGTTCATGTGTTTAGCATATTTATGTTAGTCTATTGAAGTATAGCCCATTGGTTGTTGTTTGGGATCAATATAGTTTTTATGATAATCTTTTAGTAATAGGCTTTAAATTATGCAAATTATTTAAATTAGCATTATAATGAAAATTTAGATTGTTTAGAGTTTATGAATAACATTGACTAGTATTATAATCCATCTTCCATAATGGTTAGTAACACTTCTATATGTTTTCCTACAAGATTCTTGAGACTGTACTCATTTCTTTGCCAATTTTTTAAAACTCTAGGGATGATCTCCTTTCCTTGTGACTACTGAGAAGAAGTGGTTAGAATTGAAAATCTTTGTCAGAAATGGATTTTACTTTAGGGCTACTGAAATCCTACTACCTAGTAGTATTACTTTGTGTTAGCTGACAATTAGTTTTCAAGGTTTTGGATAGTTTAAAATATTGATACCACTAGTCATTTGTTTCTACCTTAGACTGATTCGTTTTTCTTTGTCAGCTGTTGCCTATGCCATGATGGTTAAGGTCCTTCTGCTAGTTTTGCTCTGTTTGGTGAGAACTCTACTATAGACTTCAGAATGAATCCAGGTCTCTTTTGGGGGCAGGGTGGGGACATCGTGCAATAAATTGTTAGTCCCTAGGAGAATAACACAGAGCAGGGCTCTGGGTCAGGCAAATTGAGTCTGGTGGTTTCATAAATCTAGAGAGAAGGTGAAATGGGGCAAGAAAGTCAAGAAAATGAGCTGCTAGTTTCCTTTATCTTTGTAGCAATTGATAATGAATATTTATTTACAAAATAACTGATATTTAGAGGGAAGCATGGTTGACTTGTTGTATACACATGCTATTCTGAAATCTTGCATTTGCATGCACCTTAGCTTCATTGGAACAAAAAAGAAAATAACCACTCAGGCCAACCTTCTTTATGAAAGGGTAGGCTGATGAGCCATGAAAAAGAAATGGAAATGATGCTTTTTCTTACCTATAATTACTGTAGACTTTTCTGCTCAGATTTCATGGATCTTCTAAATAGGAATTCTTTTGCCTAGTTTTTGGATTTTTATTACTGCCAAGTTAGACCAAGGGTTCACAAAGTTTCCTCTGGTTTGTAATATAAGTACATTTTTTTTTCAGTCTGGAAAGGAGATAAAGATTTATTTACTCTTTTTTAAAACCACTGTAGCATTTACACAATTTATAAATAGAGATTTGGGAAGATTTTCCACTTTACTCCAGCTTCTTAAGGCTCCCCCCCACCCCCCTGTACCTCAAGTACCCAAAGCAGTTAAAGTTAATACTTAATGCAACACAGTTGAAGAGATAGGCATTTCTTGCAGTCAGGTCTCAATTAAGAGATAAAAGACAAAAAGTGCAAAGCGCTTGATAAAGCTAAGAATACAAGGCCAGTCATGAATGTGCTTGAAGCTGTCCATAGCGATAACTGGATAGTCAGCTGGAATCTTCTTGAATTGAAGTGGGTGCTCTAACTTATCAAATTCCACATATGGGGAAATTATTGGTGCCTACAGTGGTGATTAACACTAACCCACTGGGTCAGAAACAAGCTGGGATAAAGGTGAAAACTGTATCTGACTATCAACACCAAATACATCCATTTAGAGAAAGATAGCAGTGGTTGGTTTTTTTTTTTTTATATCTTCAGTTGTGCAGGTTGCCTGGCTGGTCACACAGTTAAAGCTGCATATAGAGTGCTCTCTATAATGTGCAAATTGCAATGCACATTAAAATGTAATCTGCTTTAATAAGTCACATGAAGATTACATTTTAGATAATTGTTTGTGTATTTATACTGCACACACAAAATATTTCCCTTGCTTTATGTATATTCTATTTGCCTTTAACATATAATGATTACAAATATTAACACTGAGAAGCGCCCTTCCCAAAGGATTTGACTTCTATTAAGTTATGACATAGAAACTAAGTGATGGAAATTCTGAAATTAGACTACTGCACTACCCCAAACTCCTATTATGTCCTTTAACCTCTGCTCCATCTGACTGGTTGAGAACTTCATGTCAAGTTTCATGTTCAGGAAGTTAATCAAAGATCTCACTCTGCCTTAATTGTTTAGAATATTTGGTTTGAGTTCTTTGAATAATTGCCCAAATGGTTCACATTTATTTTCATATGCAGATTCAATCAGCAGGAGTGGAGGTAATCCTTGAAAATATCTATGATCAATATATTAAATTGCAATGTCAACTAGACCAAGTCTGGTTTCTTCTAAGATTCTCAGTTCTCAATAATTTGTCCTAAGGGAGGAACAAAACATCAAAATGAAATCTAAAGATAATCTTCAAAACTTAAGTTCAACATTTGTTTCAACATCCTTCCTCCACATAATCATTATTAAAGCTTCTTATAGTAGATAAAAGCTGGCAACCTTTGCTCCATTATCTTACCCACTCCCTTTGGGAAAGAAGAGCTAATGAGTAGTAGTTGAAAGGTGGGCAAGAGGAGCAGTAAGAAACCTGGTGGAGCTACAGAGTTTTAAACTCACTCTAGAATAACTGACTAGATAGAAAATGCTTTCCTTTATCTTGTGAGCAATTATGGCATTCAATAAATACCTGTTGAATTGCTCACAGAGAGTTTATCTGGGGATGTTTGCAGTGCAGTCACATACATACATCATGAAAATATGAGCATTCAATAATTCATGTGCATGCCACATACATATTCATTCAACAAACTAACAAATATTTATTTAGTACTACTTGCAGTAAAGTACTATGTTTTTATGGATTATATGTACATAGGATAACAGATTCATGGTTGGAAGAGACCTTCAAGATCATTGAGTTGAAATCCCTTATTTTATAGGTGAGTAAACTGAGGCTTGCAGAAAAAGTGATTTGTCCAAGGGCACATTGTGTCAGAGACAGGACTCAAAGCAAATCTCCAGTCTCCCAATCCAGAGTTCTTTCCAGTGATCAAAATGCAAGCTTCTTGAGGGCAGGGGCTAGTCCATTTTTATCTTAGTATTTAAAACTCCTGAGACAGTGCCTTTTACATATGTGTTTAATATATTCTTCCTAAACTGAATAAAATAGTATAGAGAACATAGGATAGATGAAATGGGAAGGCATAAGATATAATAGATATATGAAACCTTGAGGATTTGTGATTTACACTGAAACTACCAAATCATTAACTCAGCCATTATTTATAGTAAAATGTACATTAATTACCTGTGGTATATGAAAAACTCTCTGAAAAGTTGTGAGGTTTTTTTAATGTATTCAACCCTATAGTTGGTATATCATCAACGGGATAGCTCTTGGGGTAAATCAAAATTCTTGATGGAGCCAAGGTGGCCTCAGAACAGAAATTTCCCAGGTTTTCCCTATCTGTGCCCATAATGCAGTGGGGTCTAAGCTGGCACCGAGGAGACAAGGCTGAGGGAGGCCCATGACTCAGGGGCATAGATTGATGTAATTGAGATTGATGCCAGCATTTCCTCTCTAGTGCATAATCAACTTAACCTGGCACAGGGCAATGATAATTAATAGTACCTTATGGTTCCTAGGATGCTTAGATTAGTATGCAGCAAAGTATTAAGTTTGTGAGATTTTTAAGAAAAAAATACATTGGTTTGTGGAAACCAAAAAAGATTAGTTAGTCATCTCAATGGACTTTAATTGCTTGTTTCCTCCTCTAAATTTGGATTTTAATGTCTCATTTTGGTTTGAAGGAAACTCTGGATTCCACAAAAATATCCTAGCAGAATGGAAACTTTTTATACTGGAAAGCCTGTGAATGTGTGCTAAAAATGTATTTATTAGCTTAAAATCAGTTTACCTAAATTTGGTTATCAAATGATGACTTTTTTGTTCATAAAAGAAATAATTTTGATCTAATCTATGAGTTGGTATGCTTGATACATATTAACTATCCATCTAATCATATTACAATTTCTCTGCATTTCTGAGAGCTCTTTGAACCTTACAATAGTAGTGTAAAACTCAAATAAAACTGGGGGCCACTAAACTATACATAAGAATCCCTGTGGGCTGCATGTTGACTTAGAAAAAAACATGCTAATATATTTCTTTTTAAAATTAATATATCAACACATTAAAATGAGATAGGAAAAACATTTTAATCTGGTTCTGGCCACATATTCTTGTGTGACCCATAGGTTGCATGTTTAACACTTTTGCCCTACAACTTTAGAGATCCAGGTTTTAGAAGGGTTGCAAACTACATTGGTGAAGGAGTAAACATACCAACAAAATTGCAGATTACAGAAGTATTGAAGAATTCTTCAATTCAAACAATTAATTTTAGATGTTAATTTATAGCTCTGTGTCACTTTAATGTGGAGATGCTACAGTATATAATTGTCCTATAAATCCTAAATATCCAATAAATTCAATTCAGTTGTTTTTTAGTCATGTCTAACTCTTTGTTACCCAGTTGGTGTTTCCTGGACAAAGATACTGGAATGGCTTGCCATTTCCTTCTCCAGCTTGTTTTACAGATGAAGAAATTGAAGTAAACAGGGTTAAGTGGCTTGTCCAGGGACACACAGCTAGTAAGTGTCTGAGGCTAGATTTGAACTCAGGAAGATAAATCTTCCTGTCTCCAGGCCCTGCACTTTATCCACTGTACCATTTAGCTGCCCATTCAATAACTAGAATCCACAATAAATATTTTTCTATTTGAGAATCTTAAATTGAGGGGCAGCTAGGTGGCGCAGTGGATAGAGCACCAGCCCTGGAGTCAAGAGGACCTGAGTTCAAATCTGACCTCAGACCCTTAACACTTACTAGCTATGTGACCCTAGGCAAGTCACTTAACCCCAATTGCCTCACCGAAAAAAAAAAAGAGAAAGAATCTTAAATTGAATCTATTGACCAGAGAGACCTTTGATGAGTTGAGACAACACAAATAGTAATTGTTATGTAATTGCTATATAATTTGGGGGCTAAAATAACAAACAGAAATTTTAATTTGGGGAAAATTTTTGAATGATAGGCAAATAGATAACCTAAGATAGTGAATACATATAATTCTAGATTTCTACAGAATGAAACATCTGTCCTACTCATGGTTGTTCTTTCCATTGGCAACTGAGGAGAAAGAAGAAATAATTTTGAATTATCATTCTCAAATTTATATGCAATTTATTTATAAATTTTCTAGACTTATTTTTACCCTGAGCCCCAGATTATACATTTCTATCTCCTTTAAATATTTCCAATGTCATACTTTTTTACTATACTATAATCTGGCTCTTAACTAGTTTCCAAAGATACCTCTTGCAATGTTGACACATTATTCTTTGCTGGAACTCTTTCCTGTACAGTAACAATTCATAATTGTACTATGTGGCCTTAGAGTACAACAAGTGAAAACTGGTGCTATATAAAGATTAAAGGATTTGTTGTACATAACTCTAATACAAGCTGTGTCTTAATTCAGGTTCAATTGTTGGGATGAAATAAGGCTCTCACAAGTCATTGATCAGTTAACAAAGGTTTACTTTGCCCTAAAATAGCAGATATGCAACAAACAAACAGTGACATTTGGTTTTTTTTTTTGAGGTGGCCCCTCTTACTTTCATAAGGTAAAAAGCCTAGTCATCAAAGAAGGATGTGGTACAGGACCTGGTGACAAGTATGATTTTTAAAAATACACCAAATAGGAAGAACCCAGATTGCCCGTGGTTAGGCCTTTTTATGACTTTAGATGACCAAGAAGCTGAAGCCAATCAGTTGTCCCAACCAGGGATAACTATATTTCCTTTTAGGGAAAATTGCCCCTGTGAAAGGAGGGAAAGGAGAAAGGAGGGAAAGAAGGAAGGAGAGGAGGAGGAAAGAAGGATGCCTCACATCCCTTGTGGGGGTAGGGAGAAAGAACCTTCATCTTGGAAATACTGGTAAATATTTGTCATATCACAAGACCCTATGGTAAGCTTCCTTACTCCCATCCGTCTCAAATTATTCTAGTGTTTGCAGGTTTGTTTCAAGCTGGAATATAAAAATTCTTGTATAGAATCAGACCTCTTCATGTACCATACCACCAGTTCTTATAAGAGATAATAGAGTCACATTTCTGAAGTATTTCATTTTCAGAACATTTCAAACTGGTGTATCAGTATCATATGTCTGCTTGTGGTATCATTTTAACCATGGGCCACACTAGTTTAGAATTTTTGGAGAAGTGTAATACAACTTCACCATACCACCTGGTTTTAGCCTTCCATATGTGTTGTCTCTCAGAATACTAGACCAATGTGAATCAGCTGTAGGAAATTTTATCAGCCAAAACAGGTTAGAAGAATTTTTTTAAATGCCAAAATTAAAACCTTGAATAGAACATAGTGCAATTTCACCACTCAGTTCTAAATCATTTAGTATGTGAAGGAGCATGCCAATACTACCACATCATCAAGAAAGTGTTAACTGGACAGACGTGTCATGCTTTGAATCCTTAAAGGTAGGAAACTTGGAATCTTTCTAATCCAAGAAGGGAAATGAATTCCAGAAGTGTGGATCACTCACTGGAAAACACCAGGTCCAATAAGAATATTATGGTAGAGAAGGTGGGAGAAGGGGAGAAAGGTTACACGCTAGAGAAAAAAAGATAGGTAGAAAGTGTCTAAAGATGGAACAGTGGAGGGAAGAAAAAAAATAAGGAAAGGAGGGAAAGTTGTGGGGACAAACACATCTGATCCTGGGGAGAGGAATGAGGAACAGAGAAAATGAGGGGGAAAACATTAACATTGAGTATGACATAATCTGTGCCTCAAAAGACAGTTGCCTAAATAGAACCTAGGGATTTCCAAAGGAATGTACCTTACAAATTCAATTTAATTCAACAAACATTTATTAAAACCTTGTTGTGTACAGACCATAGTGCAAGGCATCAGGGCATATAAGAAAGTAAACAGCAGAGGAAAGATGAGTAGAGAAGGGGTCTGAAGTCTGAATAGTGGAGAGAAGAGGTAAAGGAAACAAAGAGGAGAAAAATAGCTGAAAGTTGGATTCTACATGTGACCTTCTCACAGACAACAGCTGATGGCAATTTCTGGCTACATTAGGGCTTTGGCAGGAATCTGCTAATTATGATCCAATGCAGGTGAGAAAGCCAATATATAACTTCATAGCTCCCAAGCAAAGGCTCAGAAAGTCCCGGAAAAGGTCAGAGAAACTCTCCATAGCAAGGCAGGTACAAAACGCACATTGTTCTCCCTGTTAGAAGAAGAGGCAAAAGTGTTGGAGGAATGTATTTCTATTTTCTTATTTCTCAGAGAAAATGAATCACTCCTTAAAAGAATGTGATGCAGCATAGTCAATAGAAAGAATACCAACTCTGGAGTCGAAAGGCTTGGGTTCCAATCCTATTTCTGATGCTTACAATCTATATGTCACTTAACCACTCTGAGCCTCAGCTTCCTTATCTGAAAGACAGATACCCTTAAAAGTCTTTTAATGTTCAAGGTCAATGACCTTTAAGGGGAAAACAAAGAGGCAGAGGATCCTAACTTTTGCTAGAAGATTGAAGCGTAAAAGGATTCAATGAAGAGAAAGAAAGGATTTTAGATTTTTATAATCAAAATCTCTTCCCAGAGAGGGGATGACTCCATGCTCTGAGAATAAAAGTTTCTCATGCTCCATTGAATGAAGATGAAGATCCACAGGTACTAAGAGAAAAGTAGGTAAGTAGGATTGGTTTTGGTATATATCATCATGACATGGAATTTAGTCAGGAATCAATCACGTCTTCCAGAAGCATCATTTGTCAAACCTACTGCTCACTACCAAATTCTGGAGAGTTACATGGAGACAAATGATACCATGGGAAGGTATTAGAATTATGAATTCCTGGATAAAATAAGTTTTTGGAGAATAGGTATAATTTCATCCTTGCTACTAATTAAAGCTAGGACCCTCTTTGGAGAGAGGCAGATTTAGAAGTTAGGAGTTCATCCAGAAGTTTGTGGTATTTGGATTTCTTAACCACATCATAAACAATGTTCATCATTGTGTTATAGATTTTAAACCATACAGTTTATGGAGACAATGGAAAGAATGAATAATATTAATATGGGTGCTCAAGTACTTGCTTGTTATGTATTGTCATTTGTTTTAGAATAAAGTGGTTACAATTGTGTTCAGTTTGGTATTGAATGATTTGGGGGAAGTCAATAGAATATATGGAAATAATATGAAGTTTAAATTGGAATATCTGGTATTAGAGAAGTGATAAAATGGGTAAATTTTTATTTGGAGTGCAAAATTTATTTTATATTTTGTTATTAATAAATAGATAATCATTTGAATTGCTTGAAGATGATTTGCTACTGTATTGTTTTTACTACTTTTAGTTGAAAAGTATGGAAGAAATTTAAAATCTTTATTGTGAAAGAAATGCCTAGATTTTAGCAAAGCATTGACAAATTCTCTTGTTATAGCTTTGTAGACAAGTGGATAGCAGTAGGCTATACAATAATGTAGGTAAAATCTGAACTGGTTGAATGACAAAGACTAGACTTATTCATGGATTAAAATGATAATCATGTATAGAATGGGTGTGGGAGTGGCTAAACCTTATTCTTCCTGTGAATAAAATCGGGGAGTTTTAGTGGACTGCAAGTTCAATATGCATAAATATGAATGATAACTAATACATAGATAGGACTTTATGGTTTATGACACTTTACCTATATTCTTTTATTTTATCCGCAAACTTGAGGAGGTAAGTATTATCATCCTCATTTCAAAGGTGAAAAAGCGGAGGCTATTAAAAGTTAAATGACTTGTCAAGGGTATCACAGCTAAGAAGTGTCTGGGGCAGGATTTGAATTTATGTCATCTTAAAGTTCAGCCCTCTATCTACTACACTTGCCTCATGGCAGTAAAGAAGGCTAATTATAATCTTAGATTTCAAAAAGAAAAAAATTTTGAGGTTGTCTTGTATTCTGCCCTGGTTAGATCAAATCTCAAGTATTATGTTCAGTATTGGGTGTTATCTTTTATAAAGTATTTTGGCAGTTTGGAGTCCATCCAGATGAGGTCGATTAGAATCACAGGACCACAGACCACACCATACAAGATTGAGGGAATTGGGGATGTTTACCTTGGAAAAGAGAACGTGATAGCTGTCTTATAGAAGAATTTCTGGATTTGTTCTCTGTGGTCCCAGAAGGGAGAAACAGGAGAAATAGATAAGTTGTAGAGAGAGATTTTGGCCAATAGAAGATAAATTTCCTAACAATCAGAGCTTTAGAGAAGGGGATGAACTGTTTTAGGAAGTGGTAAGTTCTCTATTGCTGGAGGCTTTCAAATGTGATTTATCACTTGTCAAGAAAGTCAGAATGGTTAGGATGCTGGACTTGGGGTCAAGTGGTATGAACAGATCTTAATATTGAGGGCTGGATGGGATTTTAAATATCGTTTAGTCCCTTCCCTCATTTTATATATGAGCCAAATGAGGCCCTGAGGGAAGAGCTACGTAGGTAGAAGGTACCAGAGAAGGGATTTGAAGTTAGGTCTTCTGACTCTCAATCCCCAAATTTTTCTACTCATACAATGATTTGTGCAAAAAGAAGAACACTCTGGTAGTTAAAAATGAATTGGAGCAAGGTGAGAATGGAAGCAAGAAAACCAAGGAGAATATTGTAATAGGTATCAAAATCTTTAGGTACAAGTTTGACTATCGCATTCCCCTTCTTTTAATAAGATCCAGTGTTTCCTTATTGCCTATGGATTGAGATTCAAACTCCTTAGCTCATCATTTAAAGCCTCATTTAACATCACTTCCCTTCATGTACTCTGCTCCAGCCAAACTCGATGGATAATGGTACAATACCTCCATGCTCAGGCCATCTTTAGTGCATGGATATGAACATGGAGTAAGAGGAAAGATACAAAGATAATCAATAATCATTTTACTGTGCAAAAGGTTGAGTAAGGGATAAGGGGAATTGTTATTCTGGACTTGATTCTGACCATAGCTGGACTGGTTGGTTAAGCAGCAGTGTTAGTAAACTCTTTGACTAAGCTCCTTTTCCATCTCAGAGTATAGGAAAGTAACAAGAAAGCCAGTTAATCAGGTCTTTATGAGAACAGATTTTGGAAGGTTAGATATATTTCAATGACCTAAAATTCTGGTGATGATATCAGCCCAAGAAAGATGGGAAATTCTGAAGAATGGAATTCTGAATACACAAACAGAAATTATTCTGATTAGGAAGAATTTAGGGGACTTTTTGAAGAGATAAATGTGACTACAAGGGAATTTATCAACCAATATGTATTTTTGAGAAGATAAATAGAAGAAAAAGGAAAGAATATGTACTTGAAGAGGAATATAACAGTACCTCAGTCCTTGAGGAATAGAGTTACAAATGTTAGAGTTCAGAATGAACTAAGCTGAGTGATGAGTGTTAGGGTCAAGAAAAATAGAGGGGTTTTAAAAAGCCATTGTGTGGGAAAGAAGAATATCAAAGTAATAGGCCTGCTCTTTAGGGAGGATGGAAAGGTATCAGATGATACAACAGCATTACTCAAGTGATATTTTTCTTTCTCATGGAGTGATAGGACCAGATTGTAGGATTTAGAGCTGGCTTAAATTTTGGAAATCATTGTCCCCTCACTTTGCATATGAGGAAAGTGAGACCCAAAGAAAGAAAATAACCTCCTTAGATTTGCATAGGTAGAAAGCAGCAGAGATGGGATTTGGATCTAAATCTCCTGGCTCTACAATTGAAAAGGTTTTCTACAGCACAATGAGATCTTGGCACAAGGAAGACTCTTGCTTCCCATTCAAGAGGAATGTCATTGGATTGGGAAGAATATAAAGGAAATGGCTAATAGGGAGATGAAACCCAAGATAAATGATACAAAGATGCTAAGAGAGGTGCTTCAATTCTTTTGACCAAGACCAGATGAACTACATCTTAGATAGTTGAAAGAACTGGCAAATGAGATGACTGCACCATTGTTGGTGATCTTTGAAACACTGTGGAGAATGAGAATGGTGTCAAAGGACTGGAAAACAATAAATGTTTTGATTTGCAAAAAAGGGAAAAGTTTGCAAACTACAGGTCATCAGCTTGACTTTAATATGTGAAAAATTTTAGAACATGTTTTGACAGAGATGGTTTATGAATACCTATAAAGGGAAATGGGACCATTACAGCTAACATGACAATTTAAGAAAACCAATCCAGGTTATACTAGATTAATCTCATTCCTTATTTGACAGGGGAACTAGTTTGGCAGATTGGGGGATGTAATAGTCAAAGTGTATCTGATTTCATCAAAACATTTGACAAAATTTCTTCTGTCTCTTTATATAATAGACCAAGAAATATTGTTTAGACAATGATACATTTAGATGGGTCTGAAAGTGGTAGCATATTGGTATATTCAATCATATCTACATTTTGAAAGTTATTGACAATCAGGAATGTGCTTGGAATAGGATACTAATAATTATTATAATGGAGATTTACATAACACTTAAATTTTTTTAAAGTTCTTGTTAGAACTATCTCTGCTTTTTTTTTTGAATTGTAGTCTTTCTCTTAATTCTGTCTCTGTCTTACCTATGTCATCTTCTCTTGTTTGGCATTCCTTTCCTTTTCTGGATTCTGTCAGGTAGCAACTTTGATTTCCCTATGCAATCTCACTTATTGTTTCACATCCCTGTCTGTGAACTTTATATGGAGGAAACCAATCGGGTATGGCTGAATGAGACACTCAATCTCTCTTTAAAACATCTACCCTTCTTCATTATGCAGAAGCTGCCTTGATAAATTGGAGTGACAAAGGACCCCAAAAGTCCTGCCTATTGAAGCCTAGAGAAATGGTGATATCATGAAGTGGATATCCATATAATCTAGACATCTTGGACTCAACATCTCCAGAACTTAACTCATTATCATTCCCTTCAAACCTTCCCCCCTTTTCTACCTTCCCTGTTACTATCAAGGACATCAACATCATCCCAGTCACCCATGCTTTCAATTTAAGTATCATCCTTGACTCTTCACTCTCTCTTAACCTCTATGTCTAACATGCTGTCAAATTATGTTGATTCTACTTTCACAACATCTTTCATATATGCCCCCTTTCTCTCCTCTGATATTGCCACCAAAATGGTGCAAACCCTTGTCACATCTTTCCTAGGCTACTGTAATAACCTCTTGATTGGTCTCCCTTCCTCAAGTATCTCTACACTCCAGTCCATCTTTCATTTGGCTATCAAAGCATTCTTTTTTTTTTTTTTTGCAGGGCAATGAGGGTTAAGTGACTTGCCCAGAGTCACACATCTAGTAAGTGTCAATTGTCTGAGGCTGGATTTGAACTCTGGTACTCCTGAATCCAGGGATTTATCCACTGCGCCACCTAGCTGCCCCCTCAAAGTGTTCTTAAAACATAGATTTGACCATATCATACCTCCCTCAGTTCAATAAACTCTAGTAGCTCCCTTTGATCCTTCAGTATTAAATATAAAATCTGCTGGCTTTTAATGCTATTCACAATCTGTCATTTCCCTTCCTTTCCCAGTTGTTTTATATCTTACTTCCCAACACATAATCTATGATCTAATAACATTGGCCTATTTGTTGGTCCTTGTAGAAGAAACTCCATCTCCTACCATCCATGCATTTTCTCTGGCTCTACTCTCTCCCTCTTTTATGCCATTTTTCTAATTTCCCTGACTTCTTCTTTTAGTCCTAGCTAAAATCCTACCCTTTTCAATAAGCCTTTTCTGTTTTCCTCTTAATGCTAGTTCCTCCTGAGATCATATCCAATTTATTTTGTAAATATCTTATTTGTACCTAGTTGTTTACCTCTTGACTTCCCCAATATGAGTTCTTTTAAGAGCAAAGAATATTTTTGCTTTTTTTTCTACCTCCAGTGTTTAGCATAGTGATTGACACTTAATAAATGCTTGTTGACTTCTCTTGTTCACCTGTCTCCCTTCCCATTTCTTCCCTTTTCTAGGAGTTTTAGAAGTGCAACAAAAAAGGACCAACTGATTCCAGCATTAACTGGTCCATTCTAGTCCTTCTCTAAAACCTCTTTAAATCCTAGTCAAGGGCCTTAATAACACTTATCTTTATTTCATTTGATCCCCATGACAACCCTGTGAAATTGGGACTACCAACATTATTGTTCACTTTTTTCAGAGAAAGAAAATGTAGCTCTAAGAGATTTACATGACTAGCTCATGGTCACACAGTTAGTATCTTTAGGAGTAACTGAATCCAGATCTTTTGCCTCTTCCGGGTTTCCTCGCTAACCTTTAACTACCCTTACTATTTGCTCATTCTACAAATCCTATCCAATTTTCCTTCAAAATGTCTCTCTAATCCATAAAATCAAATAAAAAACCCCCTCAATACTTATAAAGCACATATAATAAGGTAATATGCTCAGTGCTATGTGGCATACTAAGGAATATAAAGAAAAAGCCCCTGGCATTAAGGGACTTAGCATAATTTAGTTATTTAGGTCTCTGACCTCCATTCTTATAATAATTTTCTAAATTTGTCTCTAAGATCTTTTCAATCTATTATAAGTCATACTATGCTAATCTTATAGATATAGATTATGCTATACTATATTATAGGTTATTATAGATTCATACTATATATCGTTAGGTGATTAATCTTCCTAGAGCATTATTTTGCACAAATCAATTCTCTTCTCAAAAACCACCCCTGGCTCTCCATATCCTAGAGGATAAAGGAATAGAATCACTGACTTAAGGTAAGAAGGGTGCTCAGAAGTCATCTAGTCAGATCTCTTGATTTTACAGATGAGAAAACTAAATCCAGAGGTGTCCAAGATTACAAATGACAGATCCAGGATTCTAACCTGCATCCTCACTCCATATCAGCAGTCCTTCCATTGAATTATACTTTCATACTTCTTATAGGGGTGTCTGAAGTTGTCCACAATATAATCTGAATCTACCACCCTTATATTAAGATTTACTTATCTCTAGTGACCTTCCACTCCATTAACACTATAAACTTTCTTATCTCTTTGCTTATGACATATCTCAAAAGTCAATAAACATTTATTAAGTGCCTATGATGTGCCAGGAACTGTGCTAAGAATTGGAGATACAAATAAGAGAAAGAAAGACAGTTCCTACCCTTGAGGAGCTTACAATTTAATGGGAGAAGATAATGCACAAAAAGAAGCTATAAAAGCAGGAGGGGGGGCAGCTAGGTTGTGCAATAGATAGAGCACCAGCCCTGGAGTCAGGAAGACCTGAGTTCAAATCTGACCTCAGACATTTGACACATACTAGTTGTGTTACCCTGGGCAAGTCACTTAACCCCAATTGCTTCACCCTCCCCCCCAAAAGCAAGAGGGGGACACTGACCATGGGGGCATGATGTTTGTGAAGTTGAAATAAAGCACAACCATAGATGGAAAATGATGAATTATTTGGAAAATTCTGAGCCTTCTACAAAGGAATGCTTTGGGAAGGGCTTATTCTCTACCCCCAGTCTTCTGATCAGAGGGGAGAGGTAACTGGAGAAGATGTTGAGGATCAAAGCTGAGTCAATCTTCATGATGACATTTCAGTTAATGAGCTTATCCTGGAGGAGCCTTGATTTTGATGGAGTCAAAACCAAGCAGAGATGCTGATTGAAAATAAAGAGATAATATCTCTCATTTTAAATGCTCTTCCTAGCCTGTTCCTGGTTTCTGAACTTCAACACCATGCTGTCTTATCTTAAAACTTCCCTCAGTATCTGGGGCCTCCTCCTGGAACACCTAACCCTTCCTATGACCTTCTTGACTTGGAATATCTCCCCTCCTCTTATTGGTCAGTTCTTCCTGGAGCATTTTGTAGAGGGGCCCAGGTGGGTCTCTATTCCCCTGTTGGTCCTGTTAACTTTTTGACTTCTAAACTCTACCCCCTTGTTTCTTGTCCTGCCTATTTTTCAGCTCTTGTTTTTTGTTTTCCCCCAGTTAGAGTGTAAACTCCTTGAAGGGAGTTTCTGCTTGTATCTGTATCCCTAGCACTTTTGAACATTAAGTATTAAGTCCCTTCCTGTCTCCTCATCTCCTTTCCTCTTCTATTTTTTCCCTAAGGGCCAGTACAAATATCACCATCTCCATAAAGCTAGTGTGTCAACTGGACCGAATCAGCCTCTAATCTGTGGATGGCCAGAGCCAAACAGAGCAGGCTAGAGACAGAGCCAGAAATCAAACAGAAGTTTAATTGCAAAGTGAGGGAAATGGTTTGCAAGGAAGGAGGGATCTAGACAAATGTCCTAGGGCCCTGCCCCTAGTGGGGGAACCTGAG
Organism: Dromiciops gliroides; assembly: GCF_019393635.1. Taxonomy (NCBI): domain Eukaryota; kingdom Metazoa; phylum Chordata; class Mammalia; order Microbiotheria; family Microbiotheriidae; genus Dromiciops; species Dromiciops gliroides. The sequence goes on from NC_057863.1 coordinate 461,730,284, forward strand.
GCAGTGTGGGGAGATCGCCATACTTATACCAATGGATATACAGTGATCTGTAGCCCTGCCAATAAGGGGTAACAGCAACAATGAGTCAAGTTTGGTTCATAGCAAGGATTCACGATGGGAACAAGGGTACTTGTCTGAGCTTGGCTGAGCTCAGAGAACACCTGGTGCTGGTCAAAGCAATACAATAATGATATAATTTTACCAGAGGGCAAGATTACCCAGAGGGAGAAACACAAAGGATTGTTGTTATGCCAAGCTCAGAATACAGCTTGCTTGCTGGGCCTTAGCTCTGAAAAATGGGGTGTCTCCTAATATCTTTGACACTAGGGATGATAGAGTCTTAGATTTCTATTTCCATTCTAATCCAAAGCTGCTTAAATTGACTTTAGTAGTCTTAATGAATTCAAGCCTATTCACATCACAGTTTAGACAATATACATCTTACTAAGTTTGTTTTCTTGTGTTGAGGAGACTCAATATCAGGTCCTTTTGAAGGATAGTAGATATTTAACCATGGCCTGAAATTCTCCATGCCTTAGATTATTCTCTAAGGCTATTAGTTACAGATGATTTGCTAACTCCATCAGTGAAGGGAGTTCCTGTACTGGGAATTACCTATACTGATGAAATTAGAGGTATGAAACATACCCTGATTAGGAGCTTCGGCAACAGTTTAGCCTTTAAGCTTTTATTAAAGTGTATTAAGGGTTAGCAAAGAGATGGCATATGTCTCTGAAAGAATAGAAAAACCTAGCTCGGATCTATGTGGGAGAGAGAGGGGGAGAGAGGGGGAGAGAGAAAGAACCTCCTTTACCTTGCAGCTTCCAAAGAGACTGAATCTCCCTCAGTTTGACTGGAAGCCTCCTGTGGAACAGGAAGAGGGGTGGGCCCCACACACAGCTCCAAGCTAATTGGCTGGTAGCATTCAAGTCCATTGACTGACATGACTTAAAGGTGGTCCATGAATTGTGAGGCAACTTCAAGGATGCCAATTCGACCTTAGAAACCTCAGAAAGGTCACCTCATGCTTTCTTGGCAGAGGCCCTGGAAAGTAATATGCTCACAGTTCTGAGTGTACAGCTCTGTCTATGCTCTCTTGAGCTCCATTAAAACAACCCTCTTTTTCTACTCCATAATTGTCTATACTTTGATATCTCCAGAATTGTTCTCATTAGCCCTCGTATTTACCCTGTTTGTTGTTGTTGTTGTGGTGGTGGTGGTGGTGGTGGTGGTGGTGGTGGTGGTGGTGGTGGTGTTTGTGACTCCTCCCTGGACAACAACAGAGCTATATTCTGAAGACCCATTCCCCATGTATTTTGCTGGAAAAACAATGTACGGGGAGGAGTTTCTTGATTTTCTATCCCTGAAATCTTATCTTAACTTTTAAACATGGAGCCACTTTACCTCTCCTTAGGTTGTGGAACACTCTAGACTTGAGCTAATATTTTCCTATGTTGAAATGAATATAATGGGTTCTAGGCCTGTAAATCACAGGTTATTCACAGAGACGGCTTCCTTGGTGGTAATTTATCCTTCTGCTATAACGAAATCACTTTTTGATGTTAGCCCCCTCCACCCGACCCCACCCCTCCAATTTGGTTTTTGAAACTATATAATTCTATCTAAATGGGCATCTCCATGCTTGTTAGCCTTGTTTGTCTTGACTCTTTTTTGGCTTGACCTTTTCCTTCAAGTCTCCATTGTGACAATTATTACCAATACTGTTAGTGGTAGTCTCGGGATCCCCAAATTCCCCAAAAGATACTAATCTAAAAGCTCCCCTGAAGAATCAGTCTTGTAAACTGAGTGATCTTTGCCTCCTTTTACTAATGTATTTTAGTAGATTAAAGAACAGATCCCATATCTGTAGATTTGTCTTTGAAAATACAGGATATATTTATCGAATTTGCAGTGCCTACTTTGGAGAACTATAAGCTCAAAAATAAATGTGATGTGCTACAGTAATGGCTTAAATGCAGGGGAATATAGAACAATTTATAGGTTTATAGAAAGATAGAGTTGACATTTTATAGATAAAGAACCTGAGACCTAGAGAGATCAAGTTACTTGCCCAAATAATTGGGGCTAGAATTAAGATCTCCTTCCTTCTACCTCATATGGATTCAAAATTCCTTCCATTTTTCAGTATTACCACCTTATAATGCTTTAATATGCCAAAAATTTAAGAGAAGGTGGACTTGGTTTATATCCCTCCTCTAGAAACTTCAAGAACTCAAGCCCTCAAACCATGGAGTCTCTTCTATGTATATTATGCTATGGCCAAACAGGACTAAGTACCATCTCCCATGCTTGATACATGCTTTTCTATCTTAGTGTCTTTGTTTCTGCTGCTTCTTGTATCTAGCAAGTCATTTCCTTTATCTTCTCTTTCAGTTGTTCAGTTCACTTCAAATATTAAATGTCCACTTCATGCAAAGGATTGAGGACATCAATCTAAGTGTATGTGGAGAGTCACCTGGACTTCTTGATTTAATTAAGCAGAGGAATGAAGTACATGTAAGTATGGCCTAGACATTTCTATTGAATCAATATAGCAAAGATGTTTTAATAAAGTGCAGCAAGACTTGTGTTCATATTGGTTGGGAGCCTTGGTCATGCCCTTAGGGTCTTGTGTAAAATAGAAAACTCAGCTTTTGAGAATGTGGCAGAAGAAGCAGAGAGCAGTTCTAGCCTCGCTTCTGAGAGGGAATCATTTGGGCAGAGGAAGGAGTAGTTCCTCTGTTTCTTAGTTCCTAAGCTTGACAGAGGAGGACCTTGTGAACTTTGGAGGGTCAGGGACAATAGCAGCTAGCAGCTGTGTCTACCTCAGGAATGGAGCACAAACTAGAAACATTGAGGAAATTCAACTTCAAGGCTTTACAAGAAACTCGGCTGAAAGCTACATTTCCTAAGGGGAAATTTAATACCGCACAAAGGGAAAAGGATTTTCAGCAACAAGAAATAGTTACTCTTTTGCCACATGAGCTTTCTAAGCTTGAACCCACTTTCTCCTGGATTCTATTCATACTTGTGGGAGAGTGTTCCATAGACTTCTGTTGGCATGTTGTATACTAACTATTCTTACTATATAATTTTAGTAAATGCCCTTTCCTATAAGCCAAGTTCAGTTGACTAATTCACATCAACTGATAATACTGGGAGAAATCCATGGGAGCTCATGAATTAATCATTCTCCAACCTATTAGGGTTTACTTTTAGAGCCACCCTCTTGGGGGGGGTGTCAGATCTAATGCTTTGTCAGATGCCATGGGGATTGGGAAAGTAAGCAACCTTTAGTACATAAACATTTTACCTATCCATCAAAACTCATATCAATTGACATTCCATGTAGCCTTTCCTTAGTTCCCCCTCTTTTTTCTACCTTGAACTTCATGTAGCTCTTTGCACTTTTTCTTATGACTTGTTCTTGCTTTATTTTATATTATTTTTAGGTTTAGTTCCCAGTATTAGATTGTAAATTCAATGAGGGCAAAGACCAGATTTATTTAATCTTTAAATTTATTCTGTTACTCAGCACAGTACTCTGAATATGGTGCTTAATAAATCCTTATGAATGAATGGATGGATGGAGAGATGAATGGATGAATGAACTTCATGGATGGATGGAGAATGAGGAAAGAAGAGCCAAAGTCCCTGCATTAATCTTAGAAAAAGGGAAGTTTAGTTCATTGATGAGTCATTAAATATGCTCTTTGTAGTCATGGAGATAATGGGAATAAGAACTGGAATATACATGGTCATGTAACTTTAACATTCTGGAATTGGAGATTATTATGATTTCCCTAGCCCTTTGTTATTCTGATCTTTGTCAGGAGACTTCTGAGGGAAGTTCAAGTTCCTGTTAGACCTTAAGACATCTCTCTTGACTCCTTTCATCCCCTGAAATTTTAATCAATTCAAGGTAGCTAATAATTTCATGCAGCCAATTAGAGGATATAATAGGGTAGGGTTTCAAGGGGTTATTGTCAATAATCAATATCTGTTGAGCACCTTTTATATTGTGTGCTGTAGGTGATGAAAATTAGAAGACAGGCTCAGGAAATATAACTGGAGAAAAAATATATACAAGTGAAACAGGCAAAGAACAAGACAAGTCAGTAAGTGAAACAAATGTACAAAGACAATTAGTGCCATAGGAACAGAATTTTCAGGGGAGGTTTTAGGAAAATGAGCCTTGAACTTGGATTTGAAGGATGAAGATTTGGACAGAGAGAAAGGAGTCAGGTGGACTTTCCAAGTTTCAAACCTCAAATAAGAAAAGGAATAGAATTCAAGGCAGGTTTGGAGTTCAGCAAGTACATTGGTTTTCACCATCATGAACAGAGGAATTAAAAATGGCATTGTTTTAAGGCTGGGAAACTAGGTGTTGTACAGACTGTGACATAGTCAGGTAAGGAGTCTGGATTTTATCCTGTAGGCAGTTGGGAGCTACCAGAGGCTTTTGAATAGTGTTTTTGAAATAACTGACCTGTAAATGATACATAAAATGAATTGTGTATGTGAATGAGGAGGAAGGGAAATTTGAAGTAGAAAAACAAGTTACAAATTACCTATGAATGAAATGAACTAATGGCGAAGAAAATATAGAATATAGAAAATAAGGGGGCAGAGGCAGGAAATATTAAAAAGGGAGACTCAGAAGGATTTGGTAACTAATTTGACATGAGAGGTAGGGGAGATGGAAGAGTAAAAGATGACTCAAAGATTTTGAACTTGTACTATCAGTGACACATAACACATGTATGATATAATATATGCACATATTTACATAAATGCACACACATATGTGTATATATACACATACATACAGATATATACAGATGTCAAGAAGGGGAACACTTTTTTAAGGAAGATAAGTTTAATTTTAGAAGGACTGAAGCTCATAGAAAATTATAAAGTAGAGATTTCCAGTACCTCATGAAAGATATTGAGGTTGGAGATGGAGAGAGAGTCTGTCACCCTCTATGGAGAGGGGAATGTTGGTGAGGCTCTGCTGTATGTGTCAGGCTTTTCAATAGGATTCTAGATCTCCATGTCCTAGGTTGTCCCCATCATAAGAAAAGTTCTTGGTTCCTGCTCCAAATGAGAGAGAATAAGAAACTTTTTTTGAAGCTTTGCCTCTCTTATAGGATCCCCTTGTTCCTGATATATTGTGTCAGGTTTTGTTCTCCTGAATGACCTTGACCCACTGCACTACCTTGACCTCTGCTTTCCTTATGATCTCAGGTTCTTGATTGTTTCCTTAGTTTTGACCTTATGCTCCTTCTTTGACCACACTCCCTGGTTCCAAACTGTCTGCCTGTCTTGACCTCCAGTCTAATTCTTGACCTCTGACTTAACCCTCTGGGTACTGGCTTTCAGCTACCTAGGGAGCAGCCTGAGTGTTGCAGCTGTGGGAATGGTCCAGTTCTGAGAGAGAGAATGAGAATGTAGAGCAGTAAATCAAAGGCTGAAAATGAGAGATATCTACAGACAAGGGGTAGAAAGACAAAGTGCAAGTGAAGGAGGACAGATTAGTGGGAGATCTAAAGAAATATAGTGTGAAAGAGGCCAAAGAAGGAAGAGCATAGGGAGGTTTTAAGAGGTGGGAGTGATGAATGTCAAAATAATGGAAAGGAATAAAAGACAGGTCAGAAAATGAGACTGGATTTGAAAACTAGGGGGTGGTGGGTGAACTTCAGCAATATGCCAGAATTGCTGGATCCTTTGGTGCCAATTGGAACAAATTCCTTTGCTCCTTTACTTATATTTTCCTATAAGTTTGAGGATATTACAATATGCAACTAATAAAGCTCTGAAGGGTTATATCCTGTAGGTAATGAACAGGTAGAATTTAACTTAGTTCAGGCCTTGAGGTCAGCAGCTAGGTTGACAGGGTGGATAGATTGCTGGAGGCCCGGAGCCTGGACCCAGAGGCAGGAAGGCTTATCTCCCTGAGTTTAAATTTGGCCTCAGACATTTACTAGTTGTGTGACCCTGGGCAAGTCACTTAACTTTGCCTCAATTTCCTCATCTGTAAAATGAGCTGGAGAAGGAAATGGTAAAATGCTCCAGTACCATTGCTAAGAAAACCCTAAAAGTTTGATGTGACTGAAAAGACTGAAGAACAAAAGGCTTTGAGGTAGAGAGGATATGTGCAAAGCAAAACTTTTAAAGGGGATTTAATTCTAATACTCCCTTCTGAACCATGAAATATTTTCAACAATATCCTTTCTGCTTTTCCTTCCTTTTTCTCTTATTTTTTCCATTTCCTAACCCTTTTTTTCCTTTTCTTCCAAATCCAAAGGACACATAGATGTAGCCGGGTATGACCAGAGGTGGGGAGTAGAATAGGGGTTTGTAGGACAAGTTGACCCATTCCTTTCCCGGCTCCCTTTTTTTCTAAACACAATTCAGATGTAGTGCTTTTAGCAGTCTGGCAGCAATTTGAACATAGCTGTTATCAATCAGTCTATAAGCATTGGTTAAGTGCCTGTCATGTCAGGTACTTTGCTAGGTGCTGGGGATACAAATAGAAAAACAATCCCCTGTCCTCAGAGAGCTGACATTCATGAGGATGGAGGGGAGGGTAACAATATAGTCACATTTAAATTGATGAAACAACATACAAAGTAAATACAAGGCAATTGGGGCATGTGGGAGGAAAGGGTAGGGAGTGATACAATGAGCCAACCCATTCAATTGACACACTCTGTTCTAGATTGTAGAAAGGCTTTACCTATGTGGAGGCAAACCTCTGGACTGCATAATTCAAAGTGAAAGGGAGCTTAGTTGATTTCCAAACCAGACAAAGAGAAAAAGGCTAGAATATTCTAGAATGAGGGAATTTTATTTTCTTATGGTTTCAGTTTTCATGAAGAAATTTATGAATGTTAATTAAGGAAGAATGGAGAGACATGCCCCTTCAGAGTCAAAAGAAAAAATAAATAACTTAAAAATAAAAACACATTAGTCCCATGTAATATTTTAGTTTTTATTATTTAAAGAAATAGCCCTGACTAGAATTTTAATTTCTGTTAAAACAGCGTTCTGTGCAGTTTCCTTTTCCTTTTTTTTTTTTTTTAAAGATTCAGGACAGAACAAAACTACCAATATTTGAGACCCTTTTTGATTGCATGCTGCTACCCAAGTTAAGCAGGTGGCCTAGTGAAATATAAAAGGCTTGCTAAACAAAGAATTTTTATTTCCTGGTTTGTGCCTGCAGGGGAGGAATTATGAAAGCAAAGCAGAAACCTGACAGCCAAAGAGTGTCCAGAATTTTGAAATGGAGTGTTTTTATTGATTTCTAAAAGCTATGTAAATTAATTACAATTTACAAATGAAAAAGCCACTTTTGAAAATGATAGACTATTCTAAAAGAATTAATGGGTGATAAACTAGGTTGCTATACCATTTAAGAAATGATTGTTATAACTCAATAGATGGGTGGAAACTATTTGACCATAGATAACAGACTTAGTAAGAAGCCAAGTAAGTACACATTTTTAAAGAAAAATGCAACACAATAGACAAATGAGCAGAGTTCCTGTGACTGTGGTGTAAAATAGATGCCCTGGTTACCTGTTTTACTTGTTTCTAAACAAAGAAAGGAGACTTGGGGGCTAGAGGCCAGGTCAAGTGCTAAGGCTGTTAAAGTGCTACAAATACTAGTATAAAATTCTTTCCTAATGACCCAAGATACCAAGCTGAGGTCCAAAAAAAAAAATCACCATTTTAGGAGATTTGCCACTTAAATACTATGTTGTTCCCCTTTTGTTTTTGAATTAATAAAGTTAGTTGGAGCCTCAAATGCCACTTATTTGCTTTCCTATTTTTATAGACGATTTCACTAAAGCAGAAGCACTTGCTAATCCTATATTCACATAGATAGAAGGTCAAAGTTGGTCAGTGAGCCAAGAAATACCATATCAGGGTTTCTTTCCTCTCCAATTGAAAGAGGTATAAATTGTGGAATTAGTGTATTGATTGAAGGCTACAACTTCAAGCAATCAGTTTTTCTGGCTTGACAAGATTATTTTATCCTACTTTTCTTTTATTATTATGTGTTGTATTTGAGTCATCCTTCAGGCAGATGAAGTGACAGCTTGATTTAACTCAATAAAATCCACCAGTTAGGAAACCTACTGAGCCGAACAAAAGATGAAACCGACTGCAAGGGGAAGGTGCATGGTTAGTGTAAGCAAGCAGAGGAGTCTGAGGGAGAAGGAAATATTAACTGAAATTATGCTCCAATCAATGCATTTCTATGGAAACTTGGGAGAAATTTGTTAACAAAACCTTCTTGCTGGGCCATTGAGCAGATAATGCTGTTGTTTTAAAACAAACAAACAAACAAATCTTTAAACCAGCCTATGTGCATGGAAAACAATGGCCCCATAAAGGCTGTGCTTTTGTTTAATTGCAGCAAGTCAAATAATATTTAATTTCTTAGTGTATTTGAGATGAAAATGTTGCACGATGGATTGATTTCTGATAGGTTGGTAATTAAAACTATAATTTGTGTATCTGGAATTTTCTTTCACTAAATCTTTGCTTTCCCACATCTTATCTGACTCAGTCTTGTTCATTGTTTCTTACTTAGAAAACTAGAAACTAGAAGAAAGTGTGTACATAATTTGTTTACAATTTGACAGACATTAATTAATAGTAAAAATTATTTAACCATGTGACCTATCAGTGTTGGCCAGTGTCACCTATAGGCAAGTGGAAGAGTGTATGAGTACCTCTAATTGGATGAAAGGAAGTATGCTTTGTAAAATAACATTCTTTTTCAATGGATTCTTTTCAGGGCTTCTAAAAACAATGACTGGTTATATTTTGGTTTGAACAGAAATAGTTTTTGACTGCTTTCTTTATTAGAGATCATTGAGTAGGAAAGAATCAGGGGTGGGTAGGAGGACTTTGGGGAAGAGGACCTCACCAAAGTGAGATAAAGTCTTTTTGCTCATGGCTCAATCTTTCTTAGAATCCTAGGGTTGGAAGAAACCTTTTAGAGATGTTCTTCCTTTTCAGAAGAGCACAGATCTGATCTAGCCCAATCTGGACCAGTATCATGTCTGATGCTTATAAGCACAGGCCTTTTACAATAATAATGATAGGATGGGAAAAATAGGATCTTACATTTCTATGGTACTTGGTAATGTTCCAAGCATTCTTATGTGCGTTACAGGATCTTAAGACTGGAAAGAACCTTAGTGATCATCAAGAACAAACTCCTCACTTTACAGAGAAAGAAACTTTACAAAGGTAAAGAAATGTGAAATGATTTGCCCAAGGTCATACAGGTAGAAAGTGGTATTCAGAATTTGAGCCTAGATCTTCTGACTTTAAATTCAGTGTTCTTTCTACCTCACAGTGCTTCCTCTACTTAAACATCTTTGGAAATCAGGCTTCCTCTTTTTTCTCCCTTTCTTTTTATCTTCTTTTTGGCTCATACTTCTTCTTCTTTTTTTTTTTTGCGCTCTCTCTCTCTCTCTCTCTCTCTCTCTCTTTTTCTGTGTGTGTGTGATATCTTTTTTTTCTTTTTTTTTTTTGGCATTGTTTAACATTTTATTTTTCTCCAATTACATTGTTTTAAAAATTATTGTAGCTAGACCATTTTCTAAATTATTATTGCTTATATATTAGTGGCTATTTATATAATAATGGCTATTGTACCCATTTTGGCAGTAATTATTTATTATTAATATTATATATTATTAAAATATTGACCACAAGGCAGTTAACACAAGCAGAAAAGCCCCCCCACCACATTGTCTCTTAAGATAGCACACATGGCCTTCAAACCTACCCTGTCCTAAGAGAGTGCACCAAGTGACTACAGGTCCAGAAAGCCAAGAACACAAAGAAGATGACAATCCTCTCCTGGTCTCAGTTTTTATCCTATTTTGATGAGGTGGGTCACTATACATGATCAAAACTAATTGGTTAGCATCATTTAAGTCTATTGGTTGACAAGACTTGAGGGTGGTCCCTAAAAAAAAAAAAACAATTTCTACAGATGACATCAAGTAGAAGTGTGCAAAAAGTCTCCCACAAATTGCTCAAGACAAAGTCCATTATCTAGGTGGGGTTTAATTCCATCTGTCTTTAATGAGCTAGACAAAAGAATCCATCTCCATTCCTATTGTACACTTGAGTTTGTCCCAACAGAGATTAAGACTTTCTCAAGATTTGAACCTTCTGAAGTGTGTGTGTGTGTGTGTGTGGGGGGGGGGGTGTTAGGGGGGTAGGGGGTGGGGAGAGGGACTAAAATTGGTTCTGTGAGCCTCAAGAAATTAGTTATTAATAATTTTCTCACAACATGTAAAAACAATTTTTAATATTTGTTTTTAAAACTTTGAGTTCCAAATTCTCTCCCTTCTTCCCTCTCCACCCCACTCATTGAGAAGGCATGTGTACTCATGCAAAATAAATTTCCATATTATTTATATTGTGAGAGAAAATATATCCCCCCCAAGTAAAAAGGTCAAGAAAAATAACATAGAAAAAATATGCTTCATTCTACATTCAGATATCATTGGCTTTCTCCAAGGAGGGATAGCATTTTTCATCATAAGTTCTTCAAAGTTGTCTTGGATCATTGTATTGCTGAGATAGCTAAGTCACTCACAACTGATCATCTTACAGCATTGCTGTTACTTTGTACACAGTATATTTCAATTTGCATCAGTTTATGTAACTTTCTAGGTTTCTCTGAGAGCATCCTCCTCAGCATTTCTTATAGCATAATAGCATTCAATTATAATTACATACTACAATTTGTTCATCCATTCCCCAATCAATAGGCATCTCCTCAATTTCCTACCACTTGCCACTAGAAAAGAGCTGCTTTAAATATTTTTGTTCATATAGGTCCTTTTCCTTTTTGTTTTTGTTTTCTCTTTTTGGATATAGACATTATAGTGGTATTGCTAGATCAAAGGGTATGCATAGCTTTATCCTTTGAGCATAGTTCTGATGTAGGGGGTGGGTTTAATTGATCAATTACAAGACTCAGTGACTCAGTTTCCCAAGTTTTATTGCAATATTGTGAGTCACCACAGGGAGAGCACCCAAAGGAGAAAGGTGTCTTGAATAGGTGGAAGAAGATTAGTTACATTTATAGTAAGAAAAAGTAGGTTATCTCCTCATTATCTTAATCTCCTCCTTGTGGGGGATTCATTGGAGGTCTTACTCTAATTTGGACTTCCTGGGGTCCTAAGACAATCTATGAGGCAGGTACCTTTTTCCTTAGAGGTGTGTTTTTGGGGTTCACTTGTCATAAGGTGAATCTAAGGACAAATTTGCCCCTTTCTGTGCATGTTCCTAAAGATGTGCTTAAACTTGTCAGACCCAGAGGGTCTCTGGGTTTGATATCTCTTTACTTAAGATCTGGTTTCTAGGTGTCTTGTCATCTAGGAATATTAATGGCTATTAATGGTTAATGGTTCCTAGTTACTGTCTAAGCTTCTGTTGATATTGAGGGTTGATAGGTACAAACTCTCTTGGTTACTGGAAGATCATAAACCTTATTTTCTCTGTTAACCCTTTTAGGTACTGTTGATAGGTTATCTGCTAATCCTTTTAGTCTCCTCCATCACTCCCCCCTTTTCAGATGCCCCAGGAAAAGGGAGGAAGATAATTTCTTCTATTACTGCTTCCTGCCGAGTGGGGGCAATGTAGGGGCCCACAGGGGGTCTATGAGCTGAGGGAGATCTAGGAGCCAGAGTTACAAATGCAAGGACCACAACACAAAACACAAATGATTAACAGACCAAGAGGCAATAGGCACCCTAATACAGAATAAATCTAAGAGATTCATGAAAAAACTGGACAAAGCAAACAGTTGTCAGCCATCTAGGTAGAGACATCATGTAAGCTCTGTACAGACTCCGCCTTCCACAGGCCAACAGATGGTGCTCTCCCTGTGGTCAGTATTGCAATAAAAGTTGGGAAACTGAGTCACTAAGTCTTATAATTCATTGGGATGCCTCATGATCAATTTGATCAATCAAATCCACCCCTACTACATCATTTCCAAATTGTTCTACAGAATGGTTGCATCAGTTTGCAACTCTACCAACAGTGCATTAATGTTTCATTTTCCCCACATCCCCTCCAACATTTGTTATTTTCCTTTTCTCTTGTATTAGTCAATCTAATATGTATGAGGTAGTACCCCAGAATTATTTTAATTTGCATTTCTCCAATCAGTAGTTGTTTAGAGCATTTAAAAAAAATATGGTTATATATAGCTTTGATTACTTCATCTGAAAAGTGTCATGGGGAAGTGGATGGTGTGGGGGTCCTTAGGTAAGTCTCTTTAAAGAATTACAAATTTCACACACCATCCAATTAGAATAAAATGGTCTTAGGGGGCAGCTAGGTGGCACAGTGGATAAAGCCCTGGCCCTGGATTCAGGAGGACCTGAGTTCAAATCCAGCTTCAGACACTTGACACTTACTAGCTGTGTGACCCTGGGCAAGTCACTTAACCCTCATTGCCCTGCCAAAAAAAATGGTCTTTTATTTCAGCACTTAGAGAAAGTGAGGAAGAGGGAAGTCAAAGACTTGACACAGAGACATGATTCTCTGAGACACCTTTCTCATCAAACAGAAGAAAGGCAAAAAACTTTTATAGATGGTAGATTGGGTGACCACCTGACAATGGAAAGTTCCCTTAGGGGGTGGGAAAAGCTTGAATGAAGGGTAGTGGTCCTGATTTCTGGAGTTATCTCTTTACTCTGGTGCTGATCAGGCAGTAGCCATGCCTAATAGGCTTATTTCCCTTACTTTTTAGGTGTGCCTGTCTTTTAGTTTAGCTTCTCAAGGAGAAAACCTCTGAGTTAGGCCAGACCTATATGACTGTTCATATCTTTTAATCACTTATCAATTGGTCAATGATTCTTATTTCTATAAATTTGACTTAGTTCTCTATATGTTTGAGGAATGCCTTTTTTAGAGAAACTTGCTTCAATTTTTTTTCACAGATTGCTAACTTTATTTCCCTCCATCCGATTTCCCCTTCTGTTCATTCTATTCTCTCTCCTTCCACTCTCTCTCCTCAAGTGTTTTGCTTCTGACTACTGCTTCCCCCAATTTACCCTCTCTTCTATTCACTCCCCCATCCCCTTCTTCCTGTAGAGTAAAATAGATTTCTATACCTGACTGAGTGTATAAATTATTCCCTCTGAGCCAGGTCTGATGAGAGTAAGGTTCACTCACTTCCCCATCTCTCTCTCCAATGTAAAAGCTTTTTCTTGCCTCTTTGATGTGAGATAATTTTCCCTGTTCTACTTTTCTCTTTGTGTTTCTCCCAGTGCATTCCTCTCTTACCCCTAAATTTTAAGTATCATCCCCTCATATTCAACTCATACTTGTGCCCTCTGTCTACATATACTCCTTCTAACTATCCTAATAACGAGAAAGTTCTTAAGAGTTACAAGTATCATCTTTCCACATAGGAATGTAAGCAGCTCAACCTTATTAAGTCCCTTGTGATTTCTCTTTTCTTTTTACCTTTTTATGCTTCCTATGAGTCTTGTATTTGAAAGTCAAATTTTCTATTCAGCTCTGGTCTTTTCATCAAGGATGATTGAGGGGGCAGTTAGGTGGCACAGTGGATAAAGCACTGGCCCCCAATTCAGGAGGACTTGAGTTCAAATCTGTCCTCAGACACTTGACACTTGTTGGCTGTGTGACATTGGGCAAGTCACTTAACCCTCATTGCCCCACCAAAAAAATGGGGGCGGGGTGGTGGTGGTGATTGGAAATCCTCTATTTCATTGAATGTGCATCTTCCTCCCTGAAGGATTATTCTCAGTTTTGCTGGTAGGTGATTCTTGGTTGTAATCCTAGCTCCTTTGCTCTCTGCAATATCATATTTCAAGTCTTGTGATCCTTTAACATAGAAGCCTCTAAACCTTATGTTATCCTGACTTGTGCATCCATGATACTTGAATTATTTCTTTCTGGCTGTTTGTAATATATTCTCCTTGACCTTGGAGCTCTGGAATTTGGCTATAATATATTCCTGGGAGTTTACATTTTGGGATCTCTTTCAGGAGGTGATTGGTAGATTCTTTCAATTTCTATTTCATCCTCTGGTTCTAGAATATCAGAACAGTTTTCCTTGATAATTTCTTGAAGGATGATGCCTAGGCTTTTTTAAAAATTTAAATTAAAAATTTTTTTTCTCATGGCTTTTAGATAGTCCAATAATTTTTAACTGATTTTTCCTGGCTTTATTTTCCAGGTCAGGTGTTTTTCCAAGGATATATTTCACATTGTCTTCTATTTTTTCATTCTTTTGGTTTTGTTTTATTGTTTCTTGATTTCTCATAAAATCATTAACTTCCATTTGTTCAATTCTAATTTTTCTTCAGTGAGCTTTTGTACTTCCTTTTCCATTCAGCCAATTCTACTTCTTAAAGAGTCCTTTTCTTCAGTGTATTTTTGTGCCCCTTTTTACATTTGGCTAAGCCTGCTTTTCAATGTATTCTTCTCCTTACTGTCTTTTGTACCTCTTTTACCATTTGGCCTAGTCTGTTTTTTAAGATGTTATTTTATTTAGTATTTTTTGTGCCTTCTTTACCAAGCTGTTGACTCTTTTTTGTGATTTTCTTGCATCTCTCTCATTTCTCTTCTCAATTTTTCTTCTGCCTCTCTTATTGATTTTCAAAGTATCTAGGTTTTCTGGACCTGCCCATACAATTTAATCTTTCAAAAATTAGAGGACTCAAAGGGAGTTTCAATAAGTTGACATTTTTAAATTCTTAATGTTATAATTCAATAAGTTGACAGCTTAGAAGTTGACATTAGGGGCAGCTAGATGGCTCAGTGGATAGAGCACCGGCCCTGGATTCAGGAGTACCTGAGTTCAAATCCGGCCTCAGACACTTGACACTTAACTAGCTGTGTGACCCTGGGCAAGTCACTAAACCCTCATTACCCCGCAAAAAAAAAAAAGAAGTTGACATTTTATAATTCTTGATGAAGAAGAGAAAAGTTGGCATAGTAAAACATGTACCCTCGATTATGAAAGAACAGATTTAAAATATAAAGAGACAAGATTGCCAGAATTTCATAGCTTGACATTCTATCGTATAAGCCAACCCAAAAGGAATGGGAAGCCTTCAAGAATGAAATTCTGAAGACAATTCTTATGATGGGACAAAAGAATAGTTATCTAAAGAGCCCAATGATGGAGACACATAGGGGACTCATTGATAAACATAGATTTTTTAAAAAGATAGATAAGGAACATGGAACTAAGGGAAAGTAACAGAATAAACACAAATTAGAAGGAGGGTACTGTAAAAATTAAGAGAATTAAAGCTGAAAATGACACTGGTAATGAATGGTAAGGACAGAAGTAAAGGGTGGTGGTTGTTGTAGTAGCTATATTGGGGGAAGCCAGAAAATGAAAGAAAGGATAGGACTGCTGCCTAGGATGATAAAGCATCAAAGAAAAAACTGAACTATTCAAATATTTTGTTTCTGTCTTCTCCAATAATTGTCTTTAGACATAAAAAGGCAGAATAAAAATGCATAAGAAGGAGTGAAAATATATTTTGATAATAAAATATTCTGCAATGAATATAATGAGAGATTACTTGGTTTTATCCTCTGATTATTCGTGTGAAACCTGGAATAAAATGGTGGGATACATACTTGACAAATATTTTTGTCAGTGGTATATGGTAGATCAGAAGAACATTATATAGTTTACCTAGATTTTAAGCAACCATTGAACAAAGTCTCATGTTATTCTTGTAGAAAAGATGGGAAGATTCAGTGAGTTATATAGTAATATAGTTATGCTTTATAACCATATAGTACCATGCCATGCTATCTTGTATCATTTTGGGTAGATTAGGATCTGGTTGAATGGCCAGACACAAAGAATACTAGTTAATGGATTGATTTAAATTTGGAAAGACATCAGTATTGTGGTATGCTGGGGATGTGTACTTGGCCTTGTGCTGTTATAAGTTTTTGTCAATTACTTGGATACAGGCATACATGGAATAGTCAATAAATATGAAGATAGTACAAAACTGTGAAGCGTAGCTAACATGTTACAGTATAGAATTAAGGAACAGAAATATTTCAATAGGTAAGAGGTTTGGGTTGAAACTAATAATGTAAAATTTAGTAGGGCAAACATACCTTTACAAAGAAAAGGTGGAGGTGAGGCTACAAAGCAATTCATCAGAGAAGGATCTGGGGGTTTTAGTGGATTGATATAGCAGGCAAATAACTAATTCTATATTACACTAAATTAAAAGAAATATCATGTCCAGCATGGTGGGGTACAGAAAGACACTGAGGTGGTCAAATCATAACTATAATATTGCCTTCAATTCTGGGCACCATAGGGGCAGCTAGGTGGCGCAGTGGATAGAGCACCGGCCCTGGATTCAGGAGTACCTGAGTTCAAATCCATCCTAAGACACTTAACACTTACCTAGCTGTGTGACCCCAATTGCCCCGCAAAAAATACCCCCCCCCCAAAAACAAACAAACAAAAAATTCTGGGCACTGTGATACAGGAAGAACATTGGTAAACAAAAGTGTATCTGGAGGAGGGCCACTAAGATGGCAACCTTCAGGATCAACCTCTATTAGGATTGGTTGAAAGAACTTGGGGTGCCGAGTCTAAAGGAAAGAAGCCTTCAGATGGGTGTGAAAGCTGTGTCAAAGTATTTGACAGACTCATGTAGGGAAGAGATTTGTTCAGTTTGGCTTCCATTGGTATACCTAAGCCTCATAGGTAGAAGTTTCAGAGAGAAGAATCTCCCTGTATCCTAATGTTGAAATCCTTCACCATCCATGTAACCCTTCTCCGGATATCCTCTTGATCATTAGTATTGTTTCTGAACCATGATACAAGTACTCTAGATGTGGTCTGATCAGGAAAGAGTCCAGCCTCCCTAGTCCTGGGTATCATGATTCTATTAAGGCAAACATTTCACGTTAGCTTTTTTGGCTATTTTACTGTTGACTCATATTGAACTTATAGTTCACTAAAATCCTCAGGTCATTTTCAGATAATTCATTAGATTCTGAGCTTCTTGAGTAAAAACTGTTTTTTGACTTTTTTGTATCCCTGGTGGTTAGCACAGTGCCTGACACATGGTAGATGCTTAATACATGCTGATTGACTGAGATAATCTAATTGTGCCTCCAGTGCAGTGAAGTATGTTGGGTTTAGGAAACCTGAGTTTAATACACCTCAGATACTTATTAGCTGTGTATAACTATAGAATTTATCTCCCAGGATTGTTGTATATATAAAATGATATAATATTTAGAAAGCTTCTTGCAAACTTTAAAGTACTATGTAAATACTATTATTTATTTATTATCGTACTATGCTTATGAAGTTCCTTTTCAGACTCCAAATGTAAGACTTGATAGTTATCACCATTAAATTTCATCTTATTAGATTTAATCAAGAGTATGTTGTGTTCAATAACCTCAATATTGTGTTTTTTGTACATTGTTAAACTTTTTTCCTCTTAATATTGTTTTAAGAACAACTTTGAGTAATTAAGTCACTTTGATATTCATATATATCCAAATTAACTACAAAGGATCTGTGAAGGAAGATGCTATCTGCATCCAGAGAAAGAACTGATTAATAGAAGTATGAAAAAATGGTTTTTACATATATGAACATATTTGTGTCTAACGGTAGCCATTTGTGGGGGAGGGAAGAAGAAAAGGGGGAAGAGGAAAGTTACATGATAACCTTATTATATATTTTAAATCTACATAATAGATTTGCAGTTTCATGTGAGATATCTTTTTCTCCCATATTCTACTATGGTATGGAAATGCTTGTTTTATTTCTTAAGTTCAGAATAAAATAAATAAAATTTTTAAAAGAGTAATAAAAAGGCACCTGCATATTTGTCAAATGATTTAACCTCAACTTCTATCCTACCAAAATTTGAGAGGTTTTAAGTATGTCATCCAATGTTAGCTAACCCTCTTACTTTTGTACTATCTACATATCTTCCTAACAATTAGAATTACTCCAAAGTAGAAGGAATTACCTTTGGAGTTAGTGGGTTCCCTTTCACTGAAGTCTTCAAGAAAATGCTGGAAAACATTTATTGCCATTTATACGGAAAACATAAATCCAAATAAATGATACAGGTATCATTTGGACTAGATATCGTCTGAGGTCCTTCCCAACTCTGAAGGTCTGTGCTATTCTGTGTGATGTGGGCCATACTACATGGTATCTCAAAAGAATATTTTATAATAACAGGCATACAGAAATAGTTTAGGGCACTAAAATATTGGAGGAGATGAATTTATTCCCCTCTCTCCTCCAGAGTCACTGGATGGCTAATTGTCAGTTAATATCATGTCATCTTGTGATTTCAGTTGGTTATACTCTTTTCCCTGTTTTGATACTTCAACTAGAAAAGATGGAAAACACCGGAGCATTTATATTCAACAGAAGAAGGTTCCAGGCAGCAGTCTGAATATGCAAAATGAGAATTGTTCTGGAAATTACATAGCAGTAGTGGACACTACCTAATCCCCAAACTACTAGATGTTACCTTTGATTAAATTCCACAAATATATATTTAATTTTTATAAAAATTTAATTTTAATTACAATGAAATGTTTCATATGCAAGACCCTGTGCTAAGGAAAATTAAATCAGACAAAATACAGTTTGTCCCTTCATTGTAACATGATCCATATTGTCATGTGGGTCAGGCAGGGGGAAGATATTATTGCCCACATTTAATAGCATAGAGGGCTGGATTTAAAGAGACACAGCAAGGTTGAGCCACGTTTGGAATCCAGGTGTTCTGACTCTGTTCATTTCTATTTCTACTGTGTTATAGGACCTCCCACTGTAATGTCAATTCAGAAATTCCCCATGTGTTGTTAATTTAATTCCCTCATAACATAGTTTAGATCTATTGTTTTCTGAATGTCTTTACATTCTATTCCCTTAATATAGGGGTTCTTAATTCTTTTAGTATCAGACTTCTTCATTAGTCTTGTTAAACTTATGGACTCCTCAGAAGCATGTTTTATATATAAATTAAAGCACATAGGATTACAAAAGAAACCAATTATATTAAGATATCATGGGGGCAGCTAGGTGGTACAGTAGATAAAACACTGGCCTTGGATTCAGGAAGACCTGAGTTCAAATCTGGCCTCAGACACTTGACACTTACTAGCTGTGTGACCCTGGGCAAGTCACTTAACCCTCATTGCCCTGCAAAAAAAAGGCAGTATTCCCCCCCCCCCTCAAAAGTTCATGGATCCCAGGATATGAACCCTTGAAATAGAATGTAAGTCCCTTGAAGGCACAATTTCTTTTTTGTTTTTGTCTTCCCTTGCTCTTGGAACAGTGCCTGGCACACAGTAGGCAGTCACTAACTGCTTATTGAATTGGATTGAATGATGCTGTCAGAAATGGAGTGGTTTCACCCAAATCTCTGTTAAAATCCTTCCATGTTCTTAAAGCTTGCTATTAAATTGCCCTTTGCCTTGTTCTCTTGGTGGAATATGCCGGTTTCCCCTCTGCCCCCCTCTTTTTGGACTCTAATTTATATATTAAATTTTATCTCAATTAAATTACCCCAAAATTAGTTTACTGAATTAGAAAAGAATAACAATTTATTTGGAAGGACAAAAAATCAAGAATATCAAAGGAAATAATGAAAAGACATGTAAAAGAAGGTTTAGAAATACTAGATCTTAAACTATAAGGCTATAATTATCAAAACTATTTGGTACTGGATAAGAAATAGAAAGATCAATGGAACAGAGTAGACACAATTTATAGCAGCAAATAAATATAGTAACCTTATATTTGACATGTGTAAAGACAAGTTTTGGGGATAAAAATTCATTATTTGGTAAAGTTTATGAGGAAAACTGAAGAGCATTATGGCAGAAATTGGGCATAGACCAATATCCTACACTATTTACCAAGATAAGATCAAATTGGATATAAGATGTAGAAAGAGAAAAATTATAAGAACATTTAAAGAACATGGAATGTATTACCTATCAGACTTATGGATAGATGAACAATTTATGAATAAACAGGAGATATAAAGTGAGGTATAAAATGGATATTTACTTACTGAGAATCGGTATGTAATTCCCTCCCCCCCCCCCATTTTCTGCTCTCCTTCTGATCATTTGTTTTATTGTATAATTTTTAAATTTAATGTAATCAAAATTATCCATTTTAGGGGGCAGCTAGGTAGTGCAGTGGATAAGGCACTGGCCCTAGATTTAGGAGGACCTGAGTTCAAATCCAGCCTCACATTTGACACTAGCTGTATGACCCTGGGCAAGTCACTTAACCCTCATTGCCCCTCCAAAAAAAAATCAATAAAAAATAAATTAGTAAGTAAATAAATAATTTGTCAAATCTATAAGAATAGGAGTCATTCGCCAATTGATAAATGGTCAAAAGATATGAATAGGCATTATCTCAGTTTCCTTACTTAACCCATTGTCAATCTTATTTGTTTATCCTTTATCTTTGAGACTCTCTCACCTTTCTTTTTCCTTTGCTCTCTTGTGGTCTAGATTCTCACTGGGCATGTGTGCTTTTGTGTGTCCTGGGAGGTAGGTAGGTGAGCCAGCATGGTGGGGGAACCAGTATAGTGTGCAAGCCCATGTTCTCAGTATTGCCTTTTGCCAATGCAATTCTTTTGTCCTGTTTCTGCCTCTAGGGAAGGGGATTCTAAGAGGCAGCTGTTCTCTTCATTAAGGAGGAGGCCTGAGTAACTAAAATTGATTATTTCCAAGTCCTTCATTTCCTTTATGAAGCAAGAAAATGGCAGTAACTTGGAAAGTTGTGGCCAGCATAAGGGAAATTAAAATTTCATGCTTTAGGGTATAAACTCCTCACATGCCGAAATTGAGGAAAAAAGGAATAGTTTTCCTGATGATCTGATAGGATGGTCCACTTAAAGCCACCTTGCATTAAGTGGGATCTGTTTTATATGCAGCTAGCGTCTGTGCCAGGCAAGAGATGGGCAAAACTGCATGTGACAAACCTTTCATGACTGCAAAGCTATTTTGGGCAAAGCCTAATCCTTGAAATCATTGCATTGCATAGTAGTAAGTATTTGAAAAGAATTCTCAAATGGTAACTTCCTCACACAGTACTTGGTACTCCCTAGAATAGCAAACACTTGGGTAGGTGGTTGGTGAATTTGGAGATTTCTCTTGAAGCATAAGATAGGAAGGAAGTGGCCTAATAGAGTAAATTTTTCAGGTACCAAAAATATTGCTAAATGACTGCAAATAGTTGAAACTGTAGTTAGATAAATTCAGTTATTAAATATTTTTTCTTTTTTTCTGAGAACTACCTGAGAATGTTTTAAATCCACAATTGTATCATAAGTCTACTCCTATACATATTTTCTATGAGGAATCAATGAAAGGCATGGCACTTTTATCTTAATTTCACAACTGTTTTATTCAAAAGGACTCTGCAGAAGAATGAATTCATTGGCAATAATTTCTGGCCCAGTGGGCCTTCCTTATTGGGAGAAAGTATCTCTCAACTAGAAATGCCAGAACTCTCTGGGCTACCTGTATAAGAATACTGTACAAAAATTTGGTGATGGCCAGGGTAGAAAAGTAGAAGCTTGTGGAAAGTCTTGAGTAGAAGACTATAAGGCTTGGAATTATTATTATTATTATTATTATTAATTGTAGGGGAGAGAGGGCAGGTAGGTGGCACAGTGGATAGAGTGCTGGGCCTGAAGTTAGGAAAACTCTTTCTGAGTTCAAATCTGGTCTCAGACACTTGCTAGCTATATGACACTGGACAAGTCATTTAACCCTGTTTGCCTCAGTTCCTCATCTATAAAATGAACTGGAGAAGGAAATGGAAAACCACTTTAGTATCTTTGTCAAGAAAACCCCAGATGGGGTTATAAAAAGTCAGACATTACTGAAATAATTGAACAACAACAAAGAGATAGACAAGAAAGATATGGGGAGACAGGCTGAGGAGGCAGGGCAGGAAGGTGGTCAGGTTAGGACTATCACTTTCACGATGAACCAATATTTCAATACCATTTTATATTCTAATTGTGTTAAGAAAGGGTGCTTCCAGAAGGATTTGTGGTTTCAATATTTGCCTGCTTCTTATGCCAGGAGGAAATAACAATGCTATACATGCTATTCCCTGGTTTTGGTGATAACATCTTGACATGAGTGTCTTTAATGGAGGTAATCAGGGGAATCCACCTGAGCTATACTGGGGTGACACTTCTGGCATATACCCTGGCCTTTTTGGTGGTCCAATGATTAAGCCACTTTAAATGACAAATAGGCCCTGGCTGCATGCTGACAGACACCCACCAGTGAGTCTTGGTGTATATCTTCCAGCCAGAGTGTATGCTCAGATCCAAGGAAAGCTTTTCAGTATGAGACACCACAGAGGACTCTTGATTACTTTCATTATATCTCCTTAGTGAAGAGTGATCTATTGAGAAACCTAGTGTACCCAATACTTTTATCTTAGCTGTTTACCTAATTTCCTTCTCTAAATGAATTTGTGTATGTTTTCCCACTGTTTTGTGGAAGGGTCATGATCAGCCCATAGTGACAGGGATGGATACCAACACTCCCTTTGGAGAGTAGTAGCTTTGGGAAATGTGTGTTATGCATCATTGGGGCTTGATTTAACCCCCTACTATTTAACTTGCATTCTACTTAAAATGCTCTTTGCTTTCCTGTGATGTCTCATGATTTATTCTGGTTTCATTGAGGAATGGGAACAAGGATTGGTGATCTGTGGATTCATAGTAATCCCTTCCATATTGTGGGGGGTTAGGGGTGTGGCACCCTGCTATCTGGAAAAAATGCATAAATTTTTTTGGCCCTCCATTCA
Source organism: Dromiciops gliroides (assembly GCF_019393635.1). Lineage (NCBI taxonomy): Eukaryota > Metazoa > Chordata > Mammalia > Microbiotheria > Microbiotheriidae > Dromiciops > Dromiciops gliroides. Next base: position 461,753,196 of record NC_057863.1, read on the forward strand.
TACCAGGAAAGTCTGATTTTTTTCTTTTTCTTTTACAGGGTATTATTTACAGTAACTTCTTATAAAATGTGGGTTGATACTATAAATGGCATATACATATTTTATGCATTTCTGAGTTTCTAAACCTTTTCTCTGTCATACTGGCCTTTGTGTGTTGTCTATAGCTTTTTTTTTTTTTTGTGGGGCAATGAGGGTTAAGTGACTTGCCCGGGGTCACACAGTTAGTAAGTGTCAAGTGTCTGAGACCAGATTTGAACTCAGGTCCTCCTGAATCTGGGGCTGGTACTTTATCCACTGCACCACCTAAGTGCCCCTGATTTCTTTTTCTTTCTTTCTTTTTTTTTTGTCTATAGCTTCTGCAAAACTCCCCCAAAAGTCCCATTTCAATTCTTATGCTGTGTGAGAAAATAACGGGTTTTGGGATGCCCAGGGACCTTTGCTCGAGGAGATAATATTAAGAGTGATTGGATTGACTTTGCTGATTGACTCACTTGGAGTTAACTTGATTGGCACCACACCTACCTGAAGGCCTGGCCCTCAGAGGGTGTGTTCTATGAGCTCTGACCTCAACATGTTCTGTTCATGGACCACCCTCAGGTCCAGTAGGCCAATGGATTTGAATGATGCTAGCCAATTAGCTTTGAGTACTGTGGAAGGGCTGCTTCTCTTTGGGACCCGGAAGAAGCTTCCACACTCAGACAGTCTCTTGGACTTGCTCGTGGTGACTAGATAGGCTTTTCTTAACTTTCTGAGCCAAGTATTCTCTCTTTACTAATATTTAATATACTTTAATAAATGCTTAATTCCTCAAACTGGTGCTAAAGCTTCTAATTTATAAGTAACAACTATATTAGAAACCCCAGCTAATTTTCCCTAAACTTAGGATAGAAATAAGGAGACCACAAAAAGTTTTACTCGCCACAGTTTTGACCAACCACAAAAGGGAATACTGACCCCCTCAATCTTCTGATCTTCTCTGCAAGGAAGCTGGGCAAGAAATTCTATGTTTGTGCATTTTTTTTTTCTTTCCTTAACTACCCCCTTTTCTCAGACTTTATTCTGGTTATTCAGACAAATGGGGGATAAGAGGAAAGTATTTTTTTTCTTTGAGACAATTATAGGCTGTAATTTCATAAGATCATGTTAATGCCTTTTTTTTTTTGCGGGGCAATGAGGGTTAAGTGACTTGCTCATTGTCACACAGCTAGTAAGTGTCAAGTGTCTGAGGCTGGATTTGAACTCAGGTCCTCCTGAATTCAGGGCCGGTGCATTATCCATGGCGCCACCTAGCTGCCCCCCAATGCATTGTTTTTGTGGATTTTCTATTTCTATTTTAAATTTTATTTCTATTTTTGTTTTAGTAAGGCACATTTTGAATTATAATATGGGGACTAAAAATACCAAACTCTACTATATAATACAGGGGTCTCCCCTAGAAAGGATACTCATATCATAGGATTCATATAAGCTACTGATTCAGCCAGGCATGGAAAAAAGAAAGCTTTTTGAACTGTGTTTTAGGTGGTATAAAGAATATTTTAGCTTATTAGAGGACCAGTGTCCAGAGTCTGGATCTTTTGTCTCCAGACATTGAGAGATTTGCAATTAATCCTGTACCTCAAGTCCCCCAAAGATTTAACTTATTGGGAACTCTGGAGTAGAGCGAGTAAGGAACTCACACAGGAGGAGATGCCAGCTTCTCGCTCTATTTCCTCTACACCAACTACAGAAGAAAATTTGCTTTTAGAGGAGACAGAAAAGCCCCAAATTCTTTTCCTTCAAGATATCCTCACCCATGATTGAAAGGGTGCTGTAGTGAGGCTCAGACAATACACACCCTTTTGTCCCAAAGATTTGAGTTCATGGAAATGAGATATTCCTAAATTTGTTGAGGATCCCACAACAGTTACCAGCCATCTTAGGGCAATTTTTAGAGGATATCAGCCCACTTAGGGTGATGTTACTGATCTCATGGAAATGATATTATACCCAGGTGAAAGAGCTGATACTTTTTTTTTGGGGGGGGGTGAGGCAATTGGGTTTAAGTGACTTGCTCAGGGTCACACAGCTAGTAAGTGTCAAGTGTCTGAGGCTGGATTTGAACTCAGGTACTCTGACTCCATGGCCAATGCTCTATCAACTGTGCCACCTAGCTGCCCCAAAAGAGCTGATATAATAGCAGCAGCAAACTCCTTATCCACATCAGGGCTGTAGGAATAGGCTGAAGGAGCTTAGACAGATGATAACTGGTGAATTTAGAAAATCCCTTGGGGGGCAGAATCAACTGCTGAATCGCTCCCCAGTTTGCAGGCACCCAGCTAAACTGACTGAGCTGCACATGAGGGCAATGGTCCCATCCCCTCCAGGATCTCCTCTTCCTCCCAGTTCCCCACCACTTTACTTCATTTCCCTCTCCCCTGACCCCACCTCCTGTTCCTCTCATGGCCACGTTCTTTGATCCTCCCATCTTAGTGAAAAAAAAAATTAAAAAAAAAGAAAGAAATTCAAGGCTAAACAGGTCAATGAGGTCTGGGTGACTGTGGAGGGAAAGCCGCTTCTTCCCCGGAGTTTCTACCACAAGGTATGCCTATCTATTCACAGGAATGGCCACATTGGCACACAAGGAATTGTGGATTCAGTTAAAACGGCTTGGGTTGCCCCAGGTTTTACCAACATAGCATCTCGTGTGTGCCTCTTCCTCTCCCTGTCAGACGTAATCAACATGCCTTCAGTGCTAAAGCTTATGGAAGGCATCCTTTAGCATATATACCTTTTGAACATCTACAAATCGATTATGTTACAATGCCTAAGGTGGGACATTATAAGTTTTGTTATTGTTGATCGACTTATACTTGATGGGTGGAGGCTTTTCTAAGCCCCCAGACCACTGCTACATTTGTTGCCAAAATTCTCCCTAAAGAGAGTGTCCCTTGCTTTGGTCTGCCAGCCCACATTGATTCTGACAAAGGCACACATTTCACTAATTCTATTCTATCCCAAATCTACTCTTTCCTGGGAGTAACTCCACAGTTCCATATACTCTACCACCCACAAATCTCAGGCCAGGTGGAATATATGAATAAGGAGCTTAAGAGCATGATTGGCAAATTGTGCACTGAAACTCATTTGAAGTGGCCTGATGTTCTACCATTGGCACTGTTCTGTCTGTGCAGCTGGCAAAGAGGAGAACTACATATATCACCTTTTGTAAAGAATTAATTGTTAGAGGTTTTTATGACCCCATCTGTTGGCTAGAATTAAAAAAAAACCTTGGCATGCACACTGGTCTGGGGCTCTGCAAACCTCACAGTGTTCCACCCATTGGTTGTAACTGTCGCCATGGTGCTGGCACCTCAAGTCATCACCACTTGCCAACGCCTACATGAGCCTGGCAAAATTATAATGATTGGAAGCCCAGTGAGGGGAGTCATGTGACCGTTAGAGTGGCCAGCCAATTTGGGGGCTGTGTGTGGTCAGCCTTGGGTCTCCTGGGAAGAAGGGAGGTTTTTCACCATTCTACCTTAAAGCTGGAAGGCAACAGGACACTGTTGTATGTTCTCAGCTGATTCCTGGGCGGTGGTGTTGTTCAGGTTGTATAATTTCCCTTTCCCCATTTTATTTCCTTTCCCTTAATCCTTCTGATCCTGTTTGTGTTTTTTTAAGTTTGTTCTTGTTAAATAAATCATGCTCTGTTTTGAGGGAGGCTGTTGGTCTCCTTCCTTGCCCCAATATTGCGGCGAGCCACTTAGCTAATGCTCCCCAATTAAAAATTGGTCCCTACAGTTTTGAGATGCTTTTTGGCCACTCCCCCTGCCCCATCCAAGCAAAACCTTTTTCCCCAGTACATACATTATTAGTGGAGGCAGGATACCTCTGTTGCTTCCTATATACAGGAGTTACAAGCCAGGCTATGTGAACTCCACAAGGCAAGAACAGCAGTACAGGCTGGCCCCTTGGACTTCTTATGTGATTTGAACCCAGGAGACAGGGTATATATAAGAAATTTTCAGCGGGGAATTTTCAGCTAGCTTGGGAAGGTCCTTTCCAGGTATTGCTGACAACTCCAACTGCCATCAAAATCAGAGAAAAGGACTCTTTGATCCATTGCTCCCATGTAAAACCAGTACCAACACTTGACAAATAATGCATTCATGGAAATTATGTAATAATGAATAATGTTGTCAGTCATTTACATTTGTCATCTACTATCTGTGTGATTGTAATTATATTTGTCGATTAGTTCACTTTTTTTTTTGCTGTCATCATTATCCTCAGTTGTTAAATCCATAAGAGCCTTGGATTATGAGAATTTACCATTTGAAACATTAATTGCCTTTATTCTGAGTTATCATAACCTGAGCAGCCAAGATACCAGCCATCCATGAGAGGAATACATACAAGAGCAGGCATTGAACTGTCACAGGAGGGGAGACACGCATGAAGTACAGGAAGTGCACTGCCTTGGGAAAGGCAGAGAGAACAGCCATTGGCAAGAGCAGAGGTTGTATTCTTTTGGCTTAATTTTCCCCCCACATAGCACCGGGCGTTCTGGCTATGTAACATAGGTGGCTGGACGTTTTTATCCCAGTCATCTTATTCTACGCCTGACTTCGATCCCCCCTCCTACATGCCTGATGCTATGGATGTCTCACTCCCATGCATCTGATTAAACCTAACTCAGTTTCCCCTCAGCATACTTAATTGGCTGTCTGCAGAGTCATGAAGTTTGGCAACGCTCATTTCTCTTACTTCTATGTTCTTTTACGGTAACCCCATAATTATCTCAGATGTCATAATGGATACAATGTTGGATTTGGCCTTAACAGCTGTTATCAGTTATATTAGATTCTTTAATTTCTCAGATTGGCATGAGGATAATTAGGCAGATGATGCAAAAAGTGATGAAACTAGGATATAAATCCTTTTCTTAATTAAAATCACAATTGTCTTAGCCCTGTATTAAAGAAGGGTATACCAGTATAACTTATGGACGCTTTTGCAAGTAACTTAAGGAAGCATCCACTTTTGTTAGACATTATTATAATTGAAATTAATCTGAGAAGTTTTATATTACACTTCTCAATTTATTTTCCACAGGGGGTTTTACAGTAATATTAAGTTTAAAAAATAGTTGTCCTTATTATATCTGTTTCATATGTAACAACTGGACAACACATAATTCTAAAATCTCTAAATGATTCTGAATTTCCTTAGATATATTTTTTGAGAACTCTCATTGTTTGATTTGGTTATTGGCAAAGCTATTTAAAGTTGTCTTAAGATCAATTTTGTAGGAAACTCTCCACCTGAGTCTTTCTAGCTGATCATCAGCATCTGAAACACCTGAGAGACTTTCTACAACCACACCTGAGACCATGCTCAGAATCCAGAGCTATACCCAGATGACATCCCAAGAATCATTTGAGAAAAGACTTCCAAAGACTTAAATGGATATTTTCCTCTTTTCCTTTTCCTATTGCATACACTATTTGTAATATCCATCTCCTAAAGGGGAATACTCCCTTTAGTTTTTTTTATCAATGCGTTTCTCAAATTATCTTCTTTCTTTTCATTCCCCTTTACATTGTTAGTCATCATAGAACCCTTTACAAGTATTTGTAGTATTATTGCTTCATTTAAGGAAACCATGTTTTTTTTTTTAACAAAGCACAGGGGTGTTTGTGAGAAAATAATGGGTTTTGGGATGCCCAGAGACCCCTGTTCGAGGAGACAATATTAAGATTGACTAGGGGCAGCTAGGTGGCGCAGTGGATAGAGCACCGGCCCTAGAGTCAGGAGTACCTGAGTTCAAATCCTGCCTCAGACACTTAACACTTACTAGCTGTGTGACCCTGGGCAAGTAACTTAACCCCAATTGCCTCACAAAAAAAAATATAAAAGATTAACTAGATTGACTTTGCTGAATTAACTTGATTGGCACCACACCTACCTGAAGGCCTGGCCCTCAGAGGGTGTGTTCTATGAGCTCTGACCTCAACATGTTCTGCTCATGGACCACCCTCAGGTCCAGTAGGCCAATGGATTTGAATGATACTAGCCAATTAGCTTTGAGCACTGTGGAAGGGCTGCTTCTCTTTGGGACCTGGAGGAAGCTTCCACACTCAGACAGGCTCTTGGACATGTTTGTGGTGGCAATATATGCTTTTCTTAACTTTCTGAGCCAAGTGTTCTCTCTTTACTAATATTTAATGTACTTTAATAAATGCTTAATTCCCCAAACTGGTGCTAAAGCTTCTAATTCATAAGTAACAACTATATTAGAAACCCCAACTAATTTTCCCTAAACTTGGGGCAGAAATAAGGTGACCACGTATAGTTTTATTTGCCACAGTTTACCTGTAACATATTGAAACCATGGTGGGGGAAGTTGCAATGTAGAAAGGATAACTGTAAATAGACAGTTGGCTCATGACCAGACACTTGGGAATAGCTCAAAGACAAGCAGTTTAGGGCACTAGGTGTTCATTTTAAAATCTAAAAATTTTTTTATTCATTATTTTTTTTAACCTCTTGGTCAGTAATACAATTAAAGATATTTTAGGCTGAAATCTTAGAACAGTAAGTAAGTGAGATAGAATTCATACTATGATTCTTTGGGGAAAAGCTGTTGGTACATAGACTGTCCCAAGTCCTACAACAGTTTTAACTTCTTAAGACTTAAAACTATACTAAGATTTTTTGGGACATTCAATACGAGCAATTACCTAATGAAAAGTTTATCTGTTTCTGTATCTTAGATGTATTCCTATAGTAAGGGAACTTTTGTGTCACTTGTCATCTAAAAAATCTATGTGACCGTTATGTTTCAACCCTAATGATATTTATATGTCATGTAGTTTAAAATCAATACATTTAGAGATTTTACTATAACATACCACTATGGGTGTTTGTTTTTAAATTGGACCTGTGATTTCATTGATATGTAGGACTCCTGAAAAGGAAAATCCCCTCTATCTTTGTAGGCCAGCACTTGAAGCAATGAATCATAGAGACTTGCCTTGGTCACTAAGAGGTTAAGTGACATTTCCTGGGATCAAACAACCAGTTAATGTAAGGATTTGAAATCTGGTCTTCCTGATTCTAAGACTGCCTCACTATCCACTATACTAGGCTTTCTCTTTCAGGTAATGACTTTTATTCATGGAAAATTTTAAAAGCTGTGTGTGTGTGTGTGTGTGTGTGTGTGTGTGTGTGTGTGTGTGAATATATATAATATATATTTAGTTTTAAAACTATATGTATCTATGTATATAGATAGATAAAACTATAGAATAGAGGTACAAACATAAAGAAGAATAATTACATGAGTAAATATGATCTATGTTATCACTAAAGATTGTAAATCATTATTCATAAAAAGAAAAAACAGGAACAAAGTTTTGAATTGTCTTTCTGGTTATATTTATAATCTCTGAATTAAGATAATCTGACCAAATTGTGGTCACAGTAAGTTAAAAGCTTTTGCATTTCTCAAGCATGTTTGAATTTCACAGGCGTTGAGTTTCATAGCTGGGAGACAGATACACAATAACATTTCCAACCAAATAGTTAACACAGTGTAGAAAAAAAGGCTCTGGATTGGAAGTTAGGAAGCCTAGATTCTGGTCCCAACCCTTCTATTAACTAGCTGTATGATATTAGGTGAATCACTTCATCTTTCTGGGACTCAATTTCCCCATCTGTAAATGAGATTGAAATTCATGATCTCTAAGGTTATATCTAGTTCACATGGTCTTTATTTTTACAAATGAAATTTTAAAGTGGCCATGAGAAAATGTTTTAGCCAGAAATAGCTAATTTTCTAATTTTCCTTCCTTGCTGTAGACATTAATGTTCTACACTCTTTGTGACTTTCAGGATGAAATTTAGGCATCAATTTTGCCTCTCATTATCTAGAAATACAGCTTTGAGCAAGTGTCATTCTTAACTAAACCAATATCCGCATGATGTAAGACTTTACTAAATGACATTATTAGAAGTATTTTTTATTTCTGCTTTGGGATGGTTTTCTCAATGACACTTGTGACTTCTTTCAGCCAGTCAAATAGATTTGTTACCAATGATGTATAAAATACTACTGATTATTCTGGTTCTACTCAGCCAAATGAAATCTGAATCTGATTTATTCATCTTCTGAAGTTCTGGAGAGAGAAAATGCTCTTCTTTAATGCCTATGAAACCATGACATTTGTTGCAACAAGGGGAATAAAGCACACATCTTCCAATCTGCATTCTGCTAGACATCAATGGGAAGGTTTTATTGCTATATAGAGATATCTCCTATCGATGTTATTGGGCTCTTGCTATAAATAGTATCGCCATGTTAATGATATTAACTCAGTAATGTGTTTTGGTCAAGATCATGGAATCCAGTTGGTTAATGTGAAAAATATGACTAGTAGATAATTGATGGAGTCCAATACATTTTCTGAATAGAATTTTCATGAAGTTACATTTATTCACACACAGAATATATGATTTTCTTCCAAGCTGTCTTTCTACATTAATTCTATGAAAGAAATACAGTAAAATCTCATTTTATTATATGGGTCATAACCAAGGCCATTCCATAAAAATGGATTTCTTTTGAAAAACAAATTACTACTTTGCCCTAAGATCTTTTCTTTGAATAAAAACCTAAACTTTTCTATATAAATAATAATGGAAGATAAAATATGCCAACAGCTCTCATTTCTCCTTTTAATAATGAATTAAGAAATATACAAATTCAATAAAAATGTGTTAAAGTCTCACAAACATTCAGATCTGCTTAACTCATCATTCATTTTCCTTCCCAAAGCCAATGGTTGTGTTAGAATTGTCTTATGGAAAAAACAGGTTTTTATTGTATCATATCTTTTGCCTAATGCTTAATAGATTTATTTTTTCTCATTTTTATTTTTCCTTTTACATATTTGTTATTGTCTAATATAATGTTTTGTGTCATAATGGCAACTTATTTCTAGCTATCACTGTTCCTTAGGTAATAATGCTACCCTGTTCTGTGGGTTGATCCTCAGTGGTAGTTTGTGAAACATTTTCCCATTGCTGATAGTGGGTTTTTGTTTTTTGTTTTTTTTTTGTTTTTTTACTACAGCACATTTTGTAGACTGGATAGGATTTTTACTAGTTCACAGTAACTGGGGCTTATATTCAGCATTCATCTTGTCCTTTCTGTGTCCCCATTGTGCAGAGGATTGTTAGAGGGTGGCATTTGATTAGTGATAGGGACCATTAGCCATTTAAGAGTAAGAGAAAAAAGAAAAAATCATATTCTCACTACCTATCTTGCATTTTTTTAGAAGATTCTTCCATGATGTCTTAGTTTTCTGCCATGATAGTAGTATTTCCATTTTAAAAATAGCTCTCAAAATTCCTCAAATATGTTAGTCTTTGGAAGTTTATTACCTTAAAGACCACTAGAAAAGCAATGCAAAACATTTTAAAAATACATATGGGAGCAGCTAGGTGGTGCAGTGGATAAAGTACCGGCCCTGGATTCAGGAGGACCTGAGTTCAAATCCAGCCTCAGACACTTGACACTTACTAGCTATGTGACCCTGGGCAAGTCACTTAACCCTCATTGCCCTGCAAAAAAAAAATACAGAACAAAAATGGAACCTTTTTAAGTTCTGGTGTTACTAAACCACTGTCCTTTGGTTCTGAGAACTATCCTCTGAGCTTCTGCCAGTCTGCACCATCCAAGGTTTCACTGATTCCATTATATCAATATTCATAGCAATTGCTTAGGTCTTACTTGTTTCATGTGGTTTGAGTGTATTAGTGATTTTCCTCACTCATTTCTTTTGCCAAGTGATTCCTATTGCATTTTTAAGTATCTTGTCTCTCTTTTCCTTTAGTGAAATCTCATTATATGTATAAATCATGCATTGTTGAGGCCATTTGAATGTATTTCATTAGCATCTGAAAGTAAGACAACAACATTATCATGCTTCTTTTTGCAGCCCTAGATGTGCAGAGACATGACTTTGGTTAAAGCTAATTTCAGTTATAGGTGTTTAGGCAATATAAGGGCAAGAAAAAAAGATTTACTTGGAGGGGGAGATTCCTTATGGAAGTGTAGATTCAATATGATTATTTTATAACCATAGACTATATAACATGAAGAGCCCCCCCCCAAACCAGATTATTATCATTATCATCATTATCTTTTAGCCTATCTCTTTTTTTGGACCATTCAACACCCTTTGGCCCGGTTTTAAACTGTTGATCTTCTTGGTTGGAATCACATATGCCATCATGACCTGAAATTGCAGTTTGGAAAATTACTTGTTTAGAACTGAAAGGAAAAGTGTTGTAAATAAATATAGTTTTCTACTGTTCTTCCTTAGATGTCATTTATTTTGACTAAATTTACTTAAACTACTTTAACCTTTAAAAGAGAGGCCAGGAATTTCCCCTTTTCTCTTTTTTTCTGTGTTTTTTGAAATACCTGGCTGACCTTCTGGTTTACAAAAAGGACACCATCATCTTGCAGAAGTTTATCCATTCAAAATCAGAAGAAAAGGCTTCTACTTTGCTCACACACACACACACACACATTTTATTTCCTGAAGGAGTTTCAAGAATAGAGACATTAAAGGTGACTTATAAAGGTCCTAAATTGCAGAAGACAAGACTACTATATGTTAAATGCTCTCAATGGCAGGCTGAGGAGGACCACTCCAAATCTAAATGCTTTGTCATTCCTTTTCCTCCCTGCATTTGTGATACCATGTACATTCAAACCTATGTAATGCAATCATGTACTCTCCACTATATATGAAAGTGATGCTGCAGACCCAGACATAGTAGGGAATAATTTTTTAGTTTTTTTTCCCTTCCAGTGATGGTGATGGTTTCTGACAAATGAATTTGTCAGACAGTTGAACAAGGTTAATGATAAGGTACTTTAAGTTTTGTAGAGCACTTTATATGTGTTATTTCGTTTGATCCTCACAGCAACCTTGGGAAGTAGGAGTTATTATAATCCCCATTTTACAGATAAGGAAAGTGACGCTAAGAGAGGTTATATAGCTTATTTAGAGTTCAACAGTTTATTGGTTTTAGGGGTCACTTGAGAAATTTCTTCCACCAATGTGGATTGGTGCCTTCTTTGCAATTTATAGTTTTGGAGAGTTGTCAGGCCACTGTTAAGAGTTACCAGGGTCACTCACTCAGTGTAAGACAAAGTTAGGATTTGAACATCTTTCTTTTGGACTAAGAGCCCAATTCTCTATACCAGTCTGTACTGCTTTTAATAGTCCATTCACTAAGGGAAATTCACATTCATAACTAAGTTGTTCTCAAACATAAGGGCTAACATTGTCTGTGGAAAGAGGGTGCGTGGATATTTAGCATTTATTTAAGTGTGCATGTTGCTGAGTAGAATGTAAACTCTTTGAAAACAGCAGCTGCTTCATTTCATTGTTGTGTTTGTTGTTATTGTTGTCATCTTCTGTCTTTCAGCACGGAGCATACATTTTGGTCCACAATTGGTACTTGCAGAATTGGCCTGAACTAGGTTGTCAGTAAATAAATATTTTTTAGATGCCTTTTGTACACTGAGCACTGTGGTAGAATTTGAGAGAACCTCAGATATTATACAAACTCCATTTTGTTGTTTAATGAGTAGTTCTCTGTACTTATTTCATTAATTCCATAATTTTTATATGAAACATGACAGATCATGAGTAGTTTTTTTCTAAAAATTAGTGTAATTCTATGGCTTAAAAACTAAGTCACATAAACACTTGAAATTAGGGGCTTTGCTGAAGCTAGCATAGATTGACTTGTAAGTGCTGATGGTTAAATTTTCAGTGTAAGCATTTATACCTCAGAAATTCTCAAATGCCACAAATCAGGGCTTAATTTATTATTTTGTTGATTGTCTCAACTTATGAAAGTGATGGATAAAATGTTAATACAGATTACTTTTACAAGTGTCTTGTGTACATTTTTTTCAGAGAACCAAACCTTTATCAACATATCCCCATCTGAAAGCATCAGATTTCAAGTCAAACTAAACATCTTCAGAATGGTCAGTGACCAATATTTATGTGACTATTGGAGATAAGCAAGAAATATCATCAATTACTGGGCATGGTAAAACACACCTGTAATTCTTGATATTGGGGATTCTGAGACTGGTGGATTACTGGAGTTCAGGAGTTCTGAGCTATGGTTGTGCTAAAGCTGATCAAATGTCTGTTCTAACTCCAGTGCTTCTGGGAGAAGGGGCTCTCAAGTTGCTCAAGTTGGAAAAACTGAACAGGCTAAAGCTTTTGTGACAATCAGTATTGGGATTAGGTTCATGAGTAGCAACTATACTTCCACTTTAAGTGAAGACACATGCTCCCTCCAAAAAAAAAAAATAAAAGGGAAGAGGAGGAAGGAATAAATCTCCTCCATCACTTGTGAGCTAAGAATTTAATAAATAAATAAATAAATGACAAGAATCTGAGAATGTTAGAGTCAGAAGGGACATCAGTAGATAATCTAGTCTAGGAATTCTTAACCTTTTTTCATGTCATGAACTCCTTTGGCAGTCTGATGATACCTATAGATACATTGGTTTTAAAGGAATAAAACAGAATAGCTAAAACTACAAAAGAAAACCTATTGTATCAAAATATATATTAAGACCACTATCTAGTCTAAGTCATACATAGTCTAAGATCATAATTCAGATGAAATTGATGTCTACATTGTCAGTTATGCACGAATTGCTTCCATACCCCTGATAGAGATACTTGGAATTTGACTTGCCGTAATAATAAAAAAAAAGGACAGGTAGGTGGCACAGTGGATAGAGTGCTGGGCCTGGAGACAGGAAGACTCATGATCCTGAGTCCCAATCTGGTCTCACACACTTACTAGTTGTG